>NW_028289080.1:605000-1210000 GCF_059628265.1 Tinamus guttatus | reverse complement strand
CCCTGGGCCATAAAATATCACAAGGGCAACAGCCATGAAGAGAAGGAAGGCAAAGTTGGTGACAGCCAGGTTCAGGATGTAGACAGTGAAGGGGTACCTGCAGACATGGGAGGTGAGGAGCCAGAGGACAGTCCCATTCTCTACCAGCCCAAACAGGCAGATAAGCAGTGTGGCAGAGACTTCATTCAAATAAGTGAACTCACAGTCAGCTCAGTTGTAGTCATCGTCCTTCTATGAGCCAGTCTTCATCAGCAGCCCCTCGTGCCAAGTCCTGTTACACGCAGTCCCATTGGATTGGCTCCAGCAGTCAGGGCTAGCTCTTCCCACAGCAGGGAACGCCTGCTGTGTTCATTTCAAAACAGCTGGAGGGACAAGAAGATACAGAAAGATGTTAATGACTGTGCTGTCCCCTTGGATTGTTGCAACCATGCCCCAAATTCATAGAAAAGCTAAATGCAGGAGCACAAAAAGCAGCAAAGCACAGCAGGCTTGGAGAAGACATGACCTGGAGGAGATCAGTAAGACATGTTTGGTGCAAGAATGCACACACAGATGAGAATAAGGCTAGGGAGATACCACCTTTCTAGCTTTCAACAGGAAAGATCTGGAGGAGAGGAATAATAACAAGGGACTTTCCTTAGAATTGTCAAAATAATAAGGGACTTTCCTCAGAGTTGTCAAAGAGCAAGTGGTTTTGGGAGGAGATCACATACAGATTCTTACATGTCTAATATTGCAATTAATATTATTAAACTGCTGGATTTCACTCAGTGAGACATTCTTTTCAGTATTCTCCTCCTGCCTTTTCCCACAACATTTATAGATCCAAATTTCCTGGAACTTCTTATTCCTCTATCATATTTGCTGCAAATTGCCCAACAGTCTTAGAACCAATTACATGAGGGTGCAGATTAGGCTCAAAAAACCTACCCAGAAAAGTATGACCTTCTTTCCTCTCACACACTGGGGAACCTTGTTGGAGTAGACTTGCTTCAGAATCACCTCGCTTAGCGCTTACCAGCCACCATCCCCATGACAGGATCTTCACATGATGATTTTTGGAATTACCGCTTGTAAAATGGAAACAAGATTGACTCTGTGAGCTCATGCAGTATCAAGCAGAGGATCCCTCTCAGGTCCTTTCACAAGCAGCTTTTCTAAGTGCAAGCCAAACAGGCTGCCAGTGATTCCTGCAAACAGAGAACTATTTTGTAGCATATGAGAGTATCAGGGCTTCATTAGAATATCTAATCTTGATCTTGCACAGGAAATTACTAAGAAAAGAGTCTCAGAAGCTAGACCTATGGGAAAAGCACATAGTCTCTATGTCATGTTCCTCTTTCCATATTAAAGCAATCCCAAACCTCAAATTTTCTTATCTTCCTACTGGATGGGTTTTTTTAATCCTATCTTCCCAGAAATCAAGACTTTAAGACCTTGAACTACAAGTCTGTTATCCCTGTAAAATTTAAATTTCTGATTCACTTCTAGGTTTGACACTTATATACTCCGCAGCACAGTGATATCTTATCTTCAAATGCATAGCTCCCCACAATGTGATGCTATGTGCATTAGAGAGCTAAGCAATAAGATTTGTGCATGGACCAGAGCAGAAGCAGAGAGTAAAGAGATGACTTAGAAATTCAGAAAGAAAAAGAAAATTGAATTTTCTTAAGGTAGGTGAAGGACCAACCTCCATGATTCGCAACTTGTAAGTTGTGAATATCAGACAGGCTGGGATGGATTTCCTCTGTTAAGACTGGTGCAGGAGGGCAGCACAGCAGAGGGAGCTGAAAATGGTATTTCTGTCCCATCCTGTCATCTTCTATTTTCCAGAGACTTTTGACATTTATGGTAATGTATGCTAATGACTTTAATATCACCCCAAGGTCCCAGAATACACTAGAAGCAGGAACAGTTGGAAGAGCTCTTCTCAAGGAAGGAAAAAAGGTACAGACCTGGACACAGGATTTGACACTGGAGAATGGGAGAACAAATGGCACGTAACTTCCAATCCACATAATTTCTGCAGTATAAACCAGTGGGTTTCTGATGCTGTAATTTTGAGAACAAGAAAGGGCACTCATGGGGTCAGCGAGGGTAGAAATTACAACCAAACTTAAATTATATAGAAGTCACTTTTATTAAGATTGTTTTAAAAGAATTTTGAGGTTTGAACCAGCCCTGCTCCTTTTGAAATCTCAAGTCTCTTTGTGTCCCATGTGACATGCTCTGCTATCCACCACTGTTCTTGTTCACTCAGACAGAGGTAGGGCTCAGCTCCCATGGATGCTGGTGAAGGATGTGGTAACGGGGCTGCTGGTCTCCAAACGCTGGTCTGCAGCCTAGATGGGTGGATACTGTAAGGGTTCAGGCAGCAATTCCCTCTGCAGAGGTCTCATCCATTATTTGAGGATCTGTCTTATCTTCAAAGACCCTTTCAAGAGCAACTTTGAGAGATCCCCTGAACGTGGACTCTCTGTAACACCCAGCTAGGACATAAATAACTGGATTGATGCTGCTGTTGATGGATGCCAGCAACAAGCAGATCTCCAAGACAAACTTAACATAGACAAAAAAGTTGAGGAAGATCTCGGCGCTGAGTGGGATGGCAAAGAGAAGGAAGAAGAAAACAGCAAGGAAGACCACTGTGTACATCTTATCTGAGTGATGTTGCCATGAGCTATGCTTAAGCTTGATGAGAAGGATCACATTGGAAAGAATCATAAAGGGAGTAAAAAGGCAAAAATTGAGAAAGCACAAGATTGCGAGAACCATCCAGCAGTGCTTGCAGTGAGCCAAATCACACACAAAGTACACAAGCACGGACAGCACACAAGCAAGCAGCCAGAGCAGAAAACACATGGCTACCGATAAGAGCTTTGGGCGATGACATCGGTACTAAAAGGGCCAAAGGACACACAGACACCTCTCCACACTGATGGCTGTGAGGAGATACAGGCTAGGGCTGTATGTGAGCAAAACCACAGAGTGAAATGGCAGGAGCACGTGCAAAAGCTTTGGCTGAAAATAGCTGAACAGGGGGGCATGATATACTACGAGGAAAACGGATGTAGAGATGAGAAAAAAGGAATCTGCAATGGCTAGGTTCAAGAAGTAGGGAGTGAAAGGGTTCCTCTTGATGCAGAAACCAAGGAGCCAGAGGATGGTTCCATTCCCAAACAGCCCACACAGGCAGATAAGCAATGTGATGCTATCAATGAAAATTTCAGGGATGTGGTCTGCAAAGCTTCCAGTCCTGTTGCATCCATCCCCACATACCAGGTTTCTCTCCACTAAAGCCAGGGAGGAAGACAAATCAAGCACAACATTGCTGGAGTGGTGGTCCATCTTTCTTGTCGTCTTGTACTCACCTAGAAAAAGGGAGGAAATGAAGGGAAAGTTAGTGACACAGTCCCAGTACTCTGCTCCTCTGGTCATTCAGTCTTTTCTCAGCTTCATGAGCTACAAGATCTGCAACCTGAAGAACATACGTATGAAGTGCAAAGGAATATATATATGAAGTAAGTAGAGAAATCGTGACTAGGGAGGGTGCAAAAAAAAGAAAAAAAAAAGGATTGAAGGAAATGCTTGGGTCTAAGAACAACAAACACAAAGAGATTACAGAATAAGAAACAAAAGACATGCAGGAAACATTTACCCCTTAATGTCCGCAAAGGGCTGTGGAGGTATTTGAACAAAAGGTAAAGAGAAAGTGAAAAGCTGAGTGTTTTAACGATAGGAAAGAACACAAGCCCTGGATTCCATCTCACCAGGTACATGGGAGATCCAAGCAGGGGCAGATTCCTTGCACAATCTTGATAGCCCAGAGCTGTAAACTCCAGATGTGTCCGTCAGTCAAGCATATGAAGTTCTAAAAGGTTGCCTTGCCAAAATCCTCCCAGATGTCTTCTGGTCCCTAGGAACAAGGTAACTCTATGGTAAGCTTCCTACAATGGTCCTTGCACTGGGTCTGGCTCCCTGTCCCTTCTACAGCTCTAACATGAATGGAACCAGGGACCACAGCCCGTGGTTGTCTTCTAGGTATCTGAACATGTCAGGGCTTGGTCATCACTTCTGACAGCAACGGAAGCGTCTTGACAAAGAATCATCCTCACAAGACAGATATTGCAGCTCATCGCTTCACAAACTGGCCGTCGTATTTAGCATGAAATTTTTATCTTCCTCTTTGCTTGTTCTCTCCAGAAAATTTTATCTTCCTTTTTGCTTGTTCTCTTCTGTGCCCAACTGCAGTGTCTCTGAGATTTTTTTGATTCCTGTCTGTGTGCATATCTACTCATCACTACTATATAAAAACCCACTGGACCTAATATCCCACCAAGAACTCCAGGGAAATTAAATTAAACACAATCCGCTACTCACTGACCATCACATCTCCACTTGCAAGACCTGGGTAGTAGAGCTTAACAGTACAACCCTGTGCCATGTGCTCTAGGTGTCCCTGCTTGAGCAGGGGGGTTGGACTACATGATCTCTAGGGGTCCCTTCCAACTTTAACCATTCTGTGATTCTGTGAATACAATATTTTGCGAAGGCTGGGAAAGAGAAATATATAATGTGCCATATCCAGCAATTCACCCTTCAAAGTGCAACACAGTGTAATCTCCTTCTCTAATGTTCAGACAACTGCCACAGCAGGTAACTGCTACAGCAGGTGGCTGTCTGCTTCAATACCCTGTCCCATACATCTCTTCCATGCTTTGAGGTTGTGGAGACACAGCATGAGTCATCGAAGGGATTCATGAGTTTAAAAACCTGATTTCTGTGGGGCACAAGCCACTTCTTGTCAGTGGTGCCATCCCTTTGCCCTACTTTAGATATCTAATTCAGGACCGTGGAGATCTGCCCTGTTTCATACTTTCTACTCTACAATGTATTTAAAGAAATAGGTCAGAAGAAATATAGAATAAATCACTGTAGAAAACCAGGTCAGGAGAGGAAAATGCAGCCCAGGAGGAAGGAAAGCAAGGGAATCATTGCCTAGAGTTTGGAGAAGAGACATCTGTGGCAAGGAACAGGGCTTTTTCTAAGCATTTGCGGGAACCAAGATGGAGCAGCCTGGCAGTAATTCTTGATGTTTCTGTATCAGCAATGCCAATCACACTGGAAGAATATCACACCAAACTGGCCCGAGCTACAAACTTCCATATCTACTGTAAGCATTTTTGCTTTGGCATGTCCCTGTTTCTCCACAGGCAGAAGGAAAGGATGAGAAGTAGAGGTATAGGTAATGCTGATGTGATGTTGTCTGCTCCAAATGCAGCTTTTCTGTGACTTTAATAAAATGGGAGGTAAAATATTCATGAAAGTACTTACCATTGTCATAATTTGACATGATACTTGGACCCATCTGGAATCTTTAAAAAATAACTTTTGCTTAAACAATAATGAAACTAGAACAAAGCAGTCTTCAATACTAATAATCTGGTTTGTTAGACTCCAATTTTCATCCCATCAACAACGCCAAAATTTGCAAGTTGTTCCAGCCACAGGCTGGTTTTGAGAGTTATTTTAGCTCTCCTATGGGTCACAAGCTTACAGCACTGCCAGGAAAAGGGCCACACTGTGCCACTTCATTTTGTTTTTAGGAGGAGGATGTGAGAGAGCATTAAAAAAGGGGAGGATTAAGGAGGGAGTAGAAGTACTCATAAGTGGGGCAGTGAGAGCAAGGCCAATTATAAGGGTTGGGATATCGCAGAAATTGGTGGGACAAGGAGGCTGTTCTGGACAGCAGTTTCCTAGAACCGAACACTTTGTTTGCCCAGCTGACACATCTTTTCTTGTTCAGACTGATCATTTCCCTCTTTTGATATATCCAGACTTGAGCTGGGCCTCAGCACTGATCGTCAGTGGCAGAGTCATGCTGGGTTCCTAACTCCAGCTCCTTGAAAAGTGCTTCTGCCAGGAACAGCACATCCTGGCCTATTCCTTCCTTTGTTCATCTCACCAAAATTTTAGTATTGACCTTGCATATGCTTGGGATAACTTTCTGTCTGCACCATTTCACTCTTCCTGTTTCACAGCCCTTAAGCCTTCCTCTAAAAAATTGTGTGCAGCTGGCTGCATGGGACTTTTTCTCCTCTGAATTACTGAATTCCTGAATGCCCAGATCCTTGTGAAAGGAACAAAAAAAAAATTGGGATCCACTCATTACTATTGCCCTATTGCCCTATCCACATGCATTTCCATTTATTGTAATTATTTGGCTAAGTTCCTAAATTATTTCTGAATAATGTTTTAAATTTTTACTCAATGAAGGCTGTCAGCTCCATCCTGCTGAACCGTCATACACAAGATGATGCGTGTGTTATGAATGTTATGAATAATTCCTTGCAAGTGAATTCTAGACACGCAAAAATAACTAGAGTAAGCAACAATGATTATGTGAATTAGCACCCATCTCTGTATTTGCCCAGATGGCAGCCACTTAGGGATCAAAATCCTTGATTCTTCATAAAACTGGTACTGAATATACATTTAAATGGACTTGAATCTTTATCGGTCTCTATTAAATGAGAATCTTTCCACTTTTTCCCTTTGTAAGAGAGTCACAATGGAAGGTGTCTGCAAAATATATAGAAGAAGAAGGAGGAGTACTTGTTTTTCCTGACTGACAAGAAATTCATAGCAACAAAGAGGTCACTTTTTCTGTAGAAGCAGCCCTCTCATCCAGCTCCCCTGGAAAATCACACAGCGCCATGGATGTACTGCTGACCTGGGGATGGAGGGCCTCTGACACAGTCAAACTTCTCTTCTAGTGGCATCAGCCACGCTGGTGCAAAGTGAAAACATTTCCCAATGTGCTGTGGTTCCTAAGGGCATCTTTTGGCATCGGTGTAAATGTTTAACTTGACTTTCTTCCGTTTATTGAAAAAACGTCGCAAAAGGGGTGGCATTAAGAAAATCTTTTCAAAAAAGTTTTCCTCACTCCTAAGTCATGTGATGTTCTAGCAATAATCTCTATGGCAGATCCACTAGTTCTTTTTACAAACATTTGTGTTTTGTCTGGTCATTGTCACTGTGCAAGATAGGCTATTGGCTCACAAGCATTTCTTCTATGAGTCACACTTTTCTTTCCCAAGACCAGTACCCAGCAAATGACTTAATCAGCTTATCCCTGTAAGATGCCATGGATTTACTTTCTATCCCGGTTGTTTCTATATAGCACTGAGATAACATTCCTCATTTCTTCCGACATGCCTTTTTCTGTGCACCCTGTTATTTTTTTTCGCTAACCACACAACTGACAACAAACCTACAAAAAAAAAAAAAAAAGAATATGGAGTCAGTCTTTTACCATCTCCATCTGTGATATCCAGAGCCAACTGGACAGAATTCCAAAACACAACAACACATGGATGAATTGAATTTAATTAATAAAATTCCTCTGACTGAAACTCACATCGAAAGAATGTCAGCAAAAACATACCTGCTGCAGTCTTAATCTCATTCAATTTATTTAACAACAGAAACATCTGATTATGACCTACCTAGAAATCACCGAGAACGCATAAATTTTTTTGAATTTATAGCAAATTTAGAAGCAATTCTAATGGAGTTGTAACAAAAGTAAGTAATTTATAACAAACAGTAAGCCTTTCACCCAGGATTGTTTAAATAGCCTAAGTAAAGCATCTCACTATTGAGGTTCCAAATGCTTAATTGAATAGCCAAGCTGTCAAAGCTTGTAATCACTACCATTCCCAAATCTACAGCCATATTTGCCCCAAATGTTCTTTCAATTACAAGTCCTTTGGGCTCACTAACTCCAAATTCCCTCTTTGATCATTTCCAGCATCTGCTCTGGCAGTGGCTGGAATGTGCAGGATGTCCCCGTAAGACATTCCACACCTCCAGAGAAATGGCACTGGGCCATCTGGGAATTGTCACCCTGTTATGGGGAGTCTCAGAGGTTAAAGGAAACAAATTAAATGAGAATACGCATTGCTAGCTCAAAAGCACCAATACAGCAAGGTTTACCGTTCAGTCCCTAAAAACATCAATCTGGAGTACCTTTTTTAATCCTGAAGTTTTACTTAATTTACTTCAATCCTTCAGTTTTACTACCAGCTAAAAAAGTCCTCCTGCATGACTAACAGGTTGTGTTAAAAGCAATGCAGCTGCATTGCATCTCTATTTCCCCATAGCTTCAAAATCATCTGTTAAATCAGATTTCCATGGGCCAGGCAGAAAGCATAATGCTATAGTTTCTTAATTCATCCTTAAATTCTCCAAGTGAGTGTGCATCCGCACTGATCTACAGATTGGCACTTCCCAGCTTCTGCAGTTACAGACAATTGCTGGATGAGTTTCAGCTGCTGTTTTTGTCTTTCTATATCATGAATATTCATGAATTGCACAATAGCATCCCAACATCTCTAACTTCTCAGGCATTTTTCTCACTGAAACTTGTCCAAATACATTTTTGCTTTTACTTTGGGTTTCCCCAGGGTAGGAATCATGCAGGTGCAACCAGAGCAAGTTACTATAAACCCTCTGCCCTGAGAAACCCCTTGTATTGTACAGCTACTCTGCGCTATAACTAAGGGGCTGAACAAATCCTATTGTTTTCCAATGTTTTTGCCTACTTCTCTGAGCACTATTTTGATCACTTGATCCATTTGCTTTGCAGGGAATATGCTTTTTTCCTTTGCTGTAGTGCATTCATAGATGATGCTGCCAGCTATGATGGCTAAAAAAGCCGGCTGTCTGTTGCCCTCAGCTTCCATCAGGGAAACCAGGAGCAGCAATCTAAGGAGACCTAAGGAGAAAGTGGTCCGAGAGGATCAGCCTGGATTGAAAGGGAGGAAAGAGGGAGAAAGAGAAGCAAAGAGGCCTAGGGTATAGCAGGGGATAACCAGGGAGAAGAACTGGGGGATGGGGGACTTAGCAAGAGGAAGAGCAAGCTGTACGTCACTTATGAGAGGAGAGATTAGAAAGAGGCCCTTTCCTTTTTAACTCACACACCATGGGGTGGAAATAAGGGTTCAGAGGAACCAGGCTGAACCAGAACAGACAATTTCTCAAAGTCTCACAGATAGCCAGAACTGGAGCTACCTATGAGAGGGTCTTCAGGAGAATACCCACAAGGAATAATTAGTATTTTCTTGTCCATTTCAGAGCCCCATAACCCCATCCAGGTTAGATGGATCCACAAGAGGCATGGCATTTCCCTTCACTGGATGGGCTAGCCAGCTGCCTAAGTGTTTCTTTGAGATACATATTTTGCTTATTGCTTTTGCTTTCTCCAGGCTAAAAGAGACCTCTTGAAAAGGCCAAACTCCACAGAATAGGACATTAAAAGAAAAAAGCACCTTTTTGTGATTCGTGAACCATTGGTGAGAAATCTCATGGCATATAGTTTACTCCAAACTGGTTGACTCTTCTCAGCACCAACATATTTCTGCATCTTTTTATTAAGAAAATGTTTGGAGGTGCACCTCTGCCTTCTTGAGGGCCTGCATCTCTCCTTTGACTGCAAAAGAAATCTAAACTTTTGGATAGTTATAGAGAGAGCAGATAGTTAAAGAGAGGGCAAAGAAAAAGCCTGGAATGATAAAATCAGTAAAACAGTGGGGAAGCCCATAAGAAATGAGTAAGAGAGAGCAGTGGACAACAACATAACTAAAGGTTAACAGAGTCAAGCTGAGATGCTGAGAGATGAAGCTGCCGCGGCTGCTAGAAGAATAAACCACTGTGTCCTCTGCCAGTGACCAGAAGCCAGCATAGAAATTTCAAAACAGGAAATGGGCTCAACAAATACAGTAAGAGAGAAAATGTTCTCATGCAAGAAAGAGAAAATCATGAAGGCAGCATAGTGATGCTTGTCTTCTTGAGGAGACCTGGTCACACCACACGCTTTAGTATTTGAAGAAAACTTACAGAAGACAGGCATGATGCTAACACTGCCCTGTCTGAAATGCTAGCCATTTAATACAACAACATTCAGTGCATGGCCTCGTGGAAAGGGAAAATAACTACTTTCATCCACTCCCACCCTCACGCCATGCACTCCCCTGCACCAAAATATGTGTAGTCCAGACCTGGCCTAGGTCACTGGGTGACATGCAGGACGGGAGCACTGGCTCTTGAGACCTCATTACATCTCTTGGGTTTGTCTTAGCTAGTGGTAAGAGATTTGGTTTTGGACTAGCAGGTCACCAAACTCATGTTCAAGAATAGTTGCTGTAATGGAGCTCCCCATCCACAGCACTGTGATTCCAGCTTCTGCTCTGTTTCCCTGCAGCACCCACCCCTTTCCCTCTCAGTTGATGCAAGAGGGTTGACTTCCTGATAATTTTTTTTTTTAAAAAAAAAAGCATTACTAGGTTCTTGCAATACGCCTCTGAAGACAAATAGTACTTTGTAAGAAAAGAAATAGGTACCATCAAGGAAAGAAAGGAAAAGAAGTTGTTCTTAAGTGCGCTTCTTTATTGTTAGCCAGAGATTCCAGGCAGAGAAGGAAAGATTAAGAGAACACATCTGAGGAGAAAAAAACAGCATGTGGCCATGCTGAGATGGATGAATACTGTGCCAGATGTGCAGAGCCAGACGGTTATGGAGCTTGGGTTGAGGTGTTTTGGATTTTAGTACTCACCCTCACCTGACGCTGTCATCTAGATGTTTATTATAGTCTCCAGAGAAAAACAGGCAATGCTAAACCATAATAATTCACTGTGCTGAGCAGATATCTACAAGACAAGGCAGGAGGGTGTCTGCTGGCACACGTCAGGTGTCTGCTGGCACACGTGTAATGGCATTGAAGGCGCCACCAGTGACCTTCCTTACACCTGCTTGTCTTTCCATAAATCCCTAGCAGGTCCTGTGTTTAAGGTGCCAGCATTCCATCTCATATTCCCACAAGTACCTCGAACAATGAGAGACAATCCTTGCAGACAACTAAATGGAGTCCTAAAGTGGGTGTTTCTTTCTTGTGGATGCAGAGGGAGCTCAACTGAAGGTGTTCCTGCTGTTGGTATCCAAGCATAGGGGAGGCACATCCCACTGCTGACTGTGGAAGTTGCACTTTCGTGAAGTTCATGTGGAGGGAGGGAGGATAGTGCTATTCCAGCAAAAGGCTGAAAACCTTCCTGTATATCTGAGAGGAGACCCGGGTTGTTTAAGGTCTGTTTTATTAAGCTAAAAATACTCATTTGAAGGTAAAGTCAGGTGTCAGCTGGAGAATCCTACCATCAGTGTTAAGGAGACATCTCCACCCTTTCAAGCACAGATGTCTACACCTGTACAAGAGAACTCTGCTGATATCGAAGTGATAAGGAGGCTCCTGAATGGCAGAGGATATGACAAGAGCCATCCCACCCTCTGCATCATCAGAAAATCTGTGACTGATTCCAAGCCAGATTTCCAAAGCTTCAGGAAGAGTGGGAGCTCTATTTGAGGGAGTGGGAGGTGGAAGCTGTTATATGGGTGTGGAGCTATGTTGCTCTTGCCCTTTCTCTTCCCCTGAGTTTTCCTCAGCAATAATCTGCAGTTTTCACATATGACACAGCTTTGATTGGAAATAAATTGCAGAGATCCTTTTGCATTTACATGGGAAGAAAAAATCATAAATCACTAAGCCAGGAGATAAAAGGAATGTTCCCTGGAGCTGAGAGATTGCAACACTGCCAATTAAGAGTTGGCTTGAACTGCATTAAACAAGAAGACTAGATGTTTTGTTTTGTATAAAGGGTTCTTCCTTGAGTTGTAAGAGCACATTAAGTACAAGATAAGCACAGGTTATGATATTCACATTTAATTTTGCTGTTTTTGTGAAGATTGCAAAAGAAATGTAGTTATAGTACATGTCCTTTAGCACTTCATGTCAAGAATTTTATAACAAGATGAACTTTCCTTTCTAAAAGAAGTGAAAATGATAATTGAATATACTCTGCAAAACTCATATTTCTGCTGAAGCTATCCCATCTCCTGATAAAACACCACTTCCACCACCTGCAAATAGAAATAGTTGTACCAATAGTGCTATTTTCTGTGGACTGAGGACAGGATGAAATGTGTTTTGTCTTTTACCTAAAACAAAAGAAGAGCACGCATCCCCTTCATTCCAAAAAAAAGGGAAGGGAAAAAAAAGAAAAGGGAAAAAAAAGAAAAGGGAAGGGAAGGGAAGGGAAGGAAAGGGAAGGGAAGGGAAGGGAAGGGAAGGGAAGGGAAGGGAAGGGAAGGGAAGGGAAGGGAAGGGAAGGGAAGGTTGCATGATCAAGCACAGAGAAATGGCTTCATCAGGAAAATGGATGTGATGACAGGGCTCCATCCCCCTAATGCAACAGTTCTCATTTTGTCATACATTTTTACATTTGAGTTGCTCTCTGTAATCTTTCTTGCAGATATCAAAAACAAAGAAGAAGGGAAAAAAAAAAGGCAGACTCAAACGATGTAATTTTATATTTCTAATAGCTGGTTAGTACAAGCTCCTCAATGTATGTTCCCTCTCAATAGGCACTTCTGCAGGTTCCTGTCTATGTTAGATGATCCACAGAAAAAAAATTCTGTGAATGCACACTTCATTGACTCTAGAGGGAGCCTCCCTGGTAAACTTAAGGAGTATTTAAGTTTTTGTAAGTTAAGCAAGAGAAATCCCATCCTTTACCACAAAAAAATACAGAAAATCCCAAAACACCAAATATTCAAATTAACTAGGTTTCCACTTCATGTGCATTTTATCATTTTTATCAAACTAAGAAAATTAACAAAAACAGAAAGGCAAAAAACAAGTTCATACCACATACCACAACTAACCTCTAGGAAGATTTATTAAATATTACTAGAAAAAAAAAAGGACCATTTCTTTATGAACTCTGTGTAATAATTTGAAGAGACAGTGATGTTTTCAGCTGTCCTTCCCATATGCAGCAGGGAATTCTCAGTCTCTCTTCTAGCTGATATATATTTATCTGTATATTCCAGCTGAGTGGCTAAAGGGAGATGGATATAATCATTTCTGAGTTGAAACTGGGGTTGAGGCTACAGGTCACATCATTTCAGCCAGCCTGCCCAGGTAATTGGTGGCTAGGGAATAGCCTGCCTCCTTCCCACTCCAGCAGATCGTTATTGTGAAACATTCCAGTACAAGTCAAGATGATTCAGAATGCTATATTTAGCCTTCAAATGATTAAAAAAAATCTTGAAGTCAGCGCACAATAACCTCTCGGGAAAAAAAAGAAGTAAATTCTAAGAAATGAGATGTGTGTGCATGTAACAATTTTGTAAGACGGAGTATTTCACTTCTGGATAGTTAAGATAGCTGAAGAATGACTGGAAGGCTTCATTCACAAATTCTCATCTTTGCTGATACACGGTATTACAAATACACATACACATATGACTGTTCCCAGGCTGCCCCTAGTCTATCCCCACTTTAAGTTCAGCATTCAGAAATGACGCACTAAAGATGTTTTTTCACTGCTGACTCTGCGAATTGGAAACCAACCCCCACCAAAGGCTGCTTAGGGTAGTCATGGTGACTACTGTGTTTTGCTTGTCTTCAGTAAACTAGGAGCGGCTGACAAATTAGTTTGGAAGAATAGAGACTGACAAACGTAGAGAATGGATCATATGACCAGTCTTACAAGGGGACCACTAGTGTAGCCAGGGGAGATTTTTATTTGGAGATGAACAGAGGCTGAGGAGGAGGAGAATGTCTGCGAATAGGAAGGAGTATAACTGTTCATGAGCTATGTGAGGAACTGCAGAGCTCAACGTGCCTCACTAAGTCCAGACTGAAATGTCAGCAGGGGCACAGCCCAAAGAAGGAAAGCCTCTGAAGTCACACAATCCACCCTTGTGGTATCCATGGGATTAGCATATTGCATGTACTTCATGCCATGATTCCTGCAGAATTGCCTCATAGAGTGGCAGCAAGGTCCATGGGGGACAGGACAGGTGACCTTCTACTATCTTTTGACCCTTGCAGAAATAACACTAAGACACCTGTAGTCCTAGGCCACAAATACCAGAAGCAGTTCACCACCTGATGAAACTGTTACCACCTCAGAAATATTTAGGAGGGTGAACAGACATACCAACGAAGAGCTATTCCTTGTAGCTTCTGACTAAGGTGTAAATAAAGGAATTTATGTTGCTTTTGACAGAGCTGACAAGACAAACATGTCAGTGCGTTGAACCAAAGTAGGTCACAAGCTGGAGAAAGTTTCAATCAGTGCTTGGAACAGTGAAGAAGAGGGAAAACATAGTGAGCTTCCCAGCCAACAGCACTCAAAACAATGTCAAACCTCAGGGAACAAGATCGTGCTGGAGAGGACCAAGAGTAGAGCCAAACCGAAGAAACTGAGAACATACATGGGGCTAAGAGCCAATCATCAACTTTCCAGCATGTCAAAAACACGTGGGAAGTACCCTGGTCCTACAGAAGATCAGGAGAAAGCCCAGACCAAGGCATGGGCAGGAAGGACAGGAGTCAGACAAGCACCTCTCACTGCCAAGGGAGCTACAGACCCATGCTGTATGACCACAAAATGCAGCTGAAATGACCTCTCAATGCCAGAAGCGTTACTGTCTTAAGAGCACACAAAGAATTGCATGCCAGAAAAATGATGAGAAAATCAGTTTTGAAGGGGAGGAAGCCAGAGCTGGCAATAGCCACATTCAGAGTCCCAGTGATGAAGGAATTTCTTCTAACATGGCATCTATGAAAATACACAGTGATCCCATTTTCCATATAGGCACGTTAGCCAGCTCCAGTAGTGCATGCACCAGAAATATCTGAACAATAGTCCCAAAGAACAAGAGAAAAATAAAAGGGGAAAAGACAAGTTGGGACATAACAGTTTGGTCCATGGAAGGGAAAAGTAAAATATATAATGAAATATGGTAGCAGCCTAGGGAGGGGACTCTAAAAGGGCTCTCTTGTCCATCCTTCCATCCTCCCTTGCCTGACTTGGCCTTCCAGTTTGTTATGCAACACCAGAATCATGGCAAGACCTGATTTGCAGGCCATGTGTCTGAGCAGGAAGGATCAGCAGGCAAACCTGAGCCTTGGGCTAGCATAGCACTGCAGGTGTAGCCCTGTCTTTCTTGTCATGGCTTGTTACTAAGGAATGTTATACTGCTGCTGTGAATTGAGCTGAAGCAAGAAATATTCTGGATGTGAGATTCAAAGGATTCTCAGAAGACCAACCACAGCTATATGTCCCCAGTTTTGCCTTTAATGTATTTAAATTTCATGAATGTGGAATAGCTAAAACCACAGCAACAAATAGCAAAAACCTACCAACATTTCTATGCTTCAACTGATCTATGGCTTGTAGGCCTAATGGCAAGAACTCATTCCACCTAAATTTGGGCTCAAATTGGAGAGGAATATGAATTCAGAGTGCAGGTTTCCTCCACATTCAATGCAAAAAGAGTAGTTCCTTTTCAGGGAAGGAGCAGGTCCTGCTGCTCAGAATGTAAGTCAGTGCTTCATTTTATGCCTTGACTACAGAAGGAAGCAAGGGTCTAAATGTAACCTAGTTCCATAAATGGACATTTAAATTCAGTACTCAACAGGTGGAGAGAAAAGTTTTAACCTGCCAAGTCATGAGATGCTTTTCTCCGTGTTCTCCCAGCTCCATTTCTAGGAGGTGTGGGAAGAACGATGCTCTCATGGAGCCCTCAATGAATGGCCTCAGAACACCGCTTTTCGTCAGCATCCATCCCTTTCCCTCTTCTGCTCTCCAGCCCTCACCGGCCACAGTCACAAAGATGGCATGTTAGTGCCATCTTGGCTCCCCTGATCCCTCCCAGGACCTCCACCTCAAGCCTGTTACTTCCCCAAAATCCCACCCCCAACATGTGACAAGAGTCCCCATCTGCACACAGCCAGGGCAGGAGAAGCTCTTACAGCTGCTGTTGTGGCCAATGAGCTAGAGGGATGAGAAGTTCTCCTGTGAGGATAAGGATGGATATAGCCAGCTTGGGAGCAAGTGTCCAGAAAGGAAAGAGTAAAGTCTACCAGGTTTTCCCATCTCTCTTCCCCTGACATCTCCCAAACCATTACTCCAACTGGTCACATACCCAACATTTACCTGGGCAGGTTTACAACTCTGCAATTACAGAATCACAGAATCACAGAATGCTTAAGGTTGGAAGGGACCTCTAGAGATCATCTAGTCCAACCACCCTGCTCCAGCAGGGACACCCAGAGCACGTGGCACAGGGTGGCATCCAGGCAGGTTTGAAGATCTCTAGAGAAGGAGACTCCACAACCTCTCTGGGCAGCCTTTTCCAGGGCTCTTGCACCCTCACAGGAAAGAAGCTCTTCCTCACATGGAGGTAGAACTTCCTGTGTTTCAACTTGCACCCATTACCCCTTGTCCTGTCACCGGCCAGCACAGAGAAGAGCTTGGCCCCATCATCCCTACATTCTCCCCTCAGGTACTTGTTGATCAGATCTCCTCGCAATCTTCTCTTCTCTAGGCTCAACAGGCCCAGCTCACTAAGTCTTTCCTCATAAGTTAGATCCTCCAGTCCCAGAATTAGAAAGACACCACTGTTTGGAAAGTGTGCTATACGGAATATTTTTAAAGGACTGCATATAAATTGGTAGGTAGGAAATAGCACATGTCGAAACCAAAGGTTTTTGTATTATGAAGATACACTGGTGATCAAAATATTGCATATGTGCATAAGATGCAGAAGTTCCTTATGCTTTAAATGTAAAAGTGTCATGTAGAAGTGTCCTGATAATGTTAGAAGCTTACAGCAATAGTATAGGGAAAAAAAATGTAGGTATGCAGGGCTATATATGCTCAAGTTCACCTCAGGATACATCAACTCCATATTTCCTGCATTAAGTTCAGTCCCTCTGAGGTTTGCACCAAGATTACTGAGTTATTGAACTAGGTGGAATGAATAGCTTGCTCAAAGGATATCACCAAAGCACAAATCAGCCTGCAAGAAATGTCTCCAAAGACCTTCACCTGCAGCCACCAGGGGATTTAACTCAGTAAACTGGACTTAAATTTGCTTTTTAATGAACCTATAACTATATGGGGGGCAACCAACTCTGTTTGTACATGCACTGTATGTGCACACACCATGGTTAATCTTTATTTTAATACATAAAGTGAATGATAATATGTGATTTTGTAGTATAACTCACATTGAAGAAAGTGATTTTAATGACAAAAAATCCTTAGAAGTTACTCTGATGTTACAGAAATCATTGAAACTAGAATTATTTGATGAGATACATTTTGTGTCTTTAGGGGTAAATTTTATGCCCTTACCAGGTGTTCAGGAGCACCCTAAGGCTACTCCAGCAATTAAACAGGTAGTCACTGTGTCTACCAGGACTGAAATTAACACTGCATCACAGTAACAAAGACATCACAAGCCGCTAGGGTAATAGAAGAGGCAAGGCACTACTCATCACAGAATCATAGAATCATTATGGTTGGAAAAGACCTTCAGGATCATCAAGTCCAACCGTAAGCCCCTCAACACCATAGCTGTTAAACTATGTCTCTAAGCGCCTAATCTACTGCCATGGATGGAATCCCCCATAGAAAGGTCTTTCTACAGCTTCAGGAACTTTGAACCTAGATTTACATCCCACAGTTGTCATTTTCATCATCATAACAATGATGTTAATGGAGCGAATTGTACTGACTATAAAATTCAGCACTTAGCAAACAGAACACTGGCTATACAGTGAAGTGAAAAGCTTCAGGCTACCCTGTCCAGGTATGATGAGGCAAGGCCAGCTAGGGGAGGGTGGATGCCTCCAAACAGATCTATTATGCAGTCCCCATCCATAAGAGGGTTTGCAAAATCTTTGCTGAACTCAGTATCACCCATGTCAGAAGGATAGGATTGAGCAAAAATACCTGTTAGCATACCCAGGAATGACACCATGCTCCTGGTGAAGAATGGGAATGCTTACAGTTTACCCTAACAGGACATTGGAAGGGTGACCATAACTCCAGAGAAAGGGATAGGTGCTAGAAAGCTGCTGTGTAGTAATTGTAATGATATTATTAAGGGGAATTATCAATAATTAATCTGCAATGTAAGTGTTATTATAACTGTAACCTGAGACTGAAAATAAATGTTTGTTGCACTGTTAAGATATCAGTTAGGGTAACAACAAATGCTAATTCTTGAATGTGCTTTGAACATGTGTCCCCTGGTGCCCATGGGAGATTTTAATGATAACGCCCCTACTTTCCCCAGAAGGAGACTTGCTTCTGAGAAGCAAACGAATGCTCTTCTGATATCTTGTTCCAGATGTTTTTGTGCTGGAGGGTTCCTTGAGGGGTGTGTAATATTCATTCTGAGGTATTAGATGCTGTGAAGCTGAAAGTGCCCTGCAAAGGACAGAAAGACAAATGAAGAATCACAGAAACTGTCACATAGGGAAGAAAAGGGGAGATGATGCAAGTGAAAAAACTCTCAAGACAATCATTGCATTTAGCAGAAGAGCATTTTTAATCAAAAGTTTACTAGGAGCCATTCACAAAACTCTGCTTGCAGAATTCCTGGCAACAGCCACTTCCTTTGTGGCAAAAAGATCAAGATAAATAAAAACAAGGAAGCAGAGTTCTGACGTAGCCCATAGTTATAAAACTGTTCTCCGCTCCCTTAAAACCCACGCTGTGGTTCTGGAAAGCTTGTGTGCACACTGCGGAGAGCACTTACAGGGAACAAGGCAAGGAGAAGAGCAAGAATAATAATATTGGGGATCTCCTGGCACCCCAGGGAGCACAGTCTTCCTCACATATTTTTCTGGAACGGGATATGGATTTGAAGGGAGTGTGAGATGTGGAGATACTAACGCTGATCTGCCCAAACCCAGCTGGTAAGACAGCCCTTCTCTGCCGCTTCACCAAACTGAACAGTTAAGTGTCATGTTTTTCTTCATCCTTATCTCACTTTTCTTTCCTCTAGCTTCCACTGCCAATAATTAAATTCTTTCCATGCAATCCTGGAAACTTGCAGCACTCTTTCCTCGTGTTCTTTCACCCTGCTCTACTCTTTTTCGCCCTGTTCTGGGGATCAGTCCATCCCATCACGTATGTCTCTCCATCCTCACAATGCCTGTAGCTTCTGTCCCCTGGACATGTCTTGGATACCTACCGGGGGTCCTGCTTCTGCAGCGTGGGGAGCAGGCAGGAGGCTGCACAGCTCAGCACGGAGCATCTTGGAGTCACTAACCTGATTTTCTCTGACCACAGCCGAGAGCCCAGATCACCCCACCGAGTCCAGCCTTCCTGGAGATGGAGCTGAACCACACTTCCCTGCCGCCCGCGCAGTCCACCTTACCGGACGAGGATCCCGGGTGTGTGATGGACACCTCTGCTGCGGTCCTGGATGGTGCCACGCTGCTCATCTGCCCGTGCGGGCTGGTGGGGAATGCCGCCGTCCTCTGGCTCCTCGGCTTCTGCATTCGCAGGAATCCTGTCACTGTCTACATCCTCAACCTGGCCTTTGCAGACTTCATCTATCTCCTCTTCATGCTCACCTCAGCCCTCTTATACATTGTGGAGGATGTTTCCTGCTCAACTTTAAACTTCCTGGAATACCAGAGGCCACTCTTCCTGCTGTCCCTCTTTGCCTACAACATAGGCTTGTATCTCCTGACAGCCATCAGCATTGAGAGGTGTGTGTCTGTCCTATGTACCAACACCCACCACTGTCGCCACCCAAAGTACTTGTCAGCCATCATATGTGCCTTTCTCTGGGCTCTCTCCATCTCTGTAATTGCTGCAGTGACTTCTCTCTGCCTGTCTCATCCACATGAACACTGCCAGCTGGCTCTTGTCTCCATGTATGTCCTCAATTTCCTCATTTTTTCTCCAGCCATGGTCTTCTCCAGCATAATCTTGTTCATGAAGGTCCAATGTGGCTCCCAGCAGCAGCGCTCTGGAAAGCTCTGTATTGTTATCTTCCTCACAGTCCTCTTCTTTCTCATCTTTGCAGTTCCCCTCAGCATCCAGAAATTCCTACAGCAGTTTAACTACGATTTTGGCCCTTCCCAGGTTGTTTTCTTGCTGGTCTGTATCAACAGCAGCATCAAGCCATTTATCTACTTCCTGATGGGGAGCTGCAGGAGGCATTGCTCTTCCATCTCTTTGAAGGTCGCTTTCCGGACAGTCTTTGAGGAGTTGGGAGATAACCCAGAATGCAGGGAGGATGCTACAGTGGATACACTAGCCCCAGTTTGTTAAAGTCTTTCCGCTGTTTTCCTCCATGCTGCTGGATGAAGGATGAGGGTTTTCTGAGTTAACTGGATTAAATAAATTTGTCTGTGTTAATTTTCCCATGGCCACCACCAACATGTAATTCTGTTCCCTAGAGGAAGTCAGGGCTGGACTATGTAGAAGGTCAATATAGGTAAAGAAGCAAAATGGGGAGAATGTGCATTGGACCACAGCTCTTCTACACCCCCTTCATTCCCAACCAGTTCCAAAGGTACTATTCCCCCCACAACAGAAACACGCCTCAGACGACCATGTTCCCATCTCACACAAGTAGTCGAGTAGGGCAGCTTGTGGTGGCTGGGGTGGACATTGCATTTGTGAAACCCCAACCCATGTTCAGACTAGGGTGTAAAAGATCCTCAACGTCCTAAGCTGTTTCCCCTGGCTCACCTCCTACCCCATGCAGGTTGTCCCAGATTTTGCTCTCCTCCTATTTCTAGAAATACTGGATGAGAATGCTGACCCTTCCAATGTCCCTCAGCCCTCATCTCACATGGAAACTCCTCTCCTATGTCTCTCTGCTGCTTGATATCAATAAACAGCATTGCACAGCCCTGAGTTGCCTTCAGTTTGTGTCCAAGCACTTGCTGGTTATCTGGAGCTTGTTCTGGGTTTTGCTTTGAGGTCCTGGTGGGAAGAAGGAGAAATGAATATAGTACTTTCATTCTCCATAGCAAAACAATATTACTAACTCCCTTCAGATGAGACTGACCTGCTTCATACTGGATTTGGGGAGGTGGGAAAGCAGTGGCTAAGGAGTTATGCAATGCCTCCAGACTGTTTTACTAGTTTCACAGGAAACATTTTCCCTAATTTTTATTAAAAAAATAATATTTTTAAAAACTGCTAGATGAGTCCATGGCAATGGCTCTTCTTCTGCAATTCCCCCTTGCCTTAATCCTGGTAGGCTGGAGTATTTCTTTTTCTTCTGTAATGTGTGGGGGGAGTACAAGGGAAGTATGTCAAGTAGAAGAGAGCCAGAAGTCAGCTAGCTACCCTTCAAAAATAAGGAGCGCTGTGATTTCCCTTATAGAATCATAGAATTATTATGGTTGGAAAGACCTTCAAGATCATTGAGTCCAACTACAAATGCTTCAACACCCTGCCTGCTAAACCGTGCCCCTAAGTGCCTCATCTACGTGTTTCCTGAACACTGCCAGGGATGATGACTCCACTGCTACCCTCGGTATGCTGTTCCAATGCTTGAATACTATTTCCATGTAGGAATTTTTCCTAATACCTAACCTGAACCTTGAACCTTCCTGTAAAGTCAGTTATGAAAGAAAAAGTCACTCCATTTTCTCAGGGAGCCACGACACGTAACATTAAGTTAAGAGTCTTCACAAGCTGTGTATAAAATGTGTCAGGCCCCTTTCAGTCCTTGCTGAGGAAGAAATGCTCTTCTTAAGAGCAAGGAGCTTTCCTGGAAGGATCTTTGCATCAGCAGAGGAATGTTGAGCCCATGGTGGCAGGCTGGCCGGGAGTCTCTTGGAACAGGGCGCAAAGTTTTATTTTCACTATGGCCTCCATGACTCATGCCTCTATGACACTGTCAAGCTCTAAGCTGTAGAAAAGCCCCCTGCTAAAGGGAGAATCACAGATGCCCATGATTCATTTACCAAGGAGAGTTTGCTAAACTGATGTGGAAGTACTCTCTGAAAGTGGCCATCCTGCCAGACACTTAAATCATTTTAAGAGCATGAAGTTAGATAGGGACCTCAGGAATGTACCGTGAGCATTTTAGAGGAGAAAGTCACAAAAAGCAAACATCACAGTCCCTGCGGACACCTCAGGTGGGGCTGCACGAAGACTTATTTTGCATTAGTAGCTCCATGACACACCTGTCTTTGCTGGGATGGGTTGTGAATGCTTCTGCCTTGGAAAATTGAACTGGGACCCCAAGTGGTCCCCAAAATGCAGAGAAACTGCTTGGAAGTGTCAGTGGAGAGTGGGCATCCCCTTTCATGCCACAGCCTGATGGGGGAGGACCTTGAGGCAAGAAAAGCAGAGCACTGAAGATTCATCTCCCATGCTCTGAGCGGGTGCTCTGCAGCCAATAGGGTAGATCCTGTGGCATTGCTTGTCAGCTGGACACTTCATGCCACTTGACGGCAGGTCAGCACAGTAGCAATTTCAGCACCCTCTCCAGGACAATTGATAGAAAGTGAGCTCCTCCAGGACTTTCACATCTCTGCTGGGATCCAGTGGAGTCATGGATCCAAGTTCACTTTGGTGCCTCCGCAAAAGTTGCATAAAGTTGGGTGGGTTGACGTTGGGCCCCCAGGGTAGGTAGGCACAGAGCTGCTCTTGATCCTTCCCAGCATAGCTGCCTTGAGGGGCAGACAGCACAGGTGTCATTCAGGGGCTTCTGGAGCTGGGCGAGAGGGTGAAAAGACACTGCCCACAGCTGGGCAGAGGTGTGTCAGATTGCCTCCAGACCAAGCACCATCATGCCATGACTTGCATCCCCCACTGCCATTTAGGAGACAAGGGGGATTGACATTGCCCTTCTTTGACCTGCCATGCAGACACTGCAGAGCTGCACTGCTTACCCTCCTCACTTCCTTGCCCTCCATCTCATTCAGGGCTGGTAACTCATCAGGTCCCATCGAGTGACAACCCCACCACATCCTGCATCTCTGCCACCCTCTTTGAAAGTCCCATGACCTCCTACCCCCTCTACTTCCCATGATGCCCCTCCTTGTCTCGCACCCCGCACCACCACCCTTCTTGAGAGCTCCATCACATCCTGCGCTCCACTACCCCCATCGTCTATGAGAGTCCTTGAGGTTCTGGTGCCATCCTGTGGCCTGCTTGCCTGAAGCTCCTGCATAGGGTTTTTTCAAGGGGGCCATTTCTCCCCGAAGTGGGATAACCCCCACACTGGCTGACAGAGAAACCACCCAACACTCACCTCCAGCTGGACCCCAAGTGCTGTTTCCTTCCGCTTGGCTCCCTGATTAGGTTAGCGTTGGCAGGGACAAGCAGCCTCCACTTTCCTCCCTACAATGGCTGCTTTACTAGGAGCCACAATTCAACGCACCCAACATGATGCCAAGGAGACAGCCTGGTTGATCCCGGTGCCCCACAGCCCTCTTGGTCAGTGCCTCTCCTCAGCACGGATGAGCAAGGGAACGTGGAGATGCGGGGCCTGGAAATGACCCCGAGCGGAGCAGGCACATGACTGCCTCGCCCCAGCAAAATGTGGCTCCCATACAGGGTGACAGGTGGATTTAGGCTATACCTACACTCTGACCTGGTGCCCCTCGGCCTGCTGCACTCTGGGTTACAGGTGACATCCCACAGATGCTCTGAGTGGTTCCACAGCGTTGTGGATGAAACTGGATGTGTCCCTTGTCACCCGTGGAACCCCTAAAGAACCCCTAGGACCTCGTGAGCACTTGGACACACACACAAAGAAAACGCAGACTGAGGATACACAATGCTGTTTATTAATGTCATACAACAGTGAGAAATGGGAGATGAGTATTTGGGTGAAGGGAGGACTATAGACGTCAGCAGAGCACTACAAGGAGACAGAAGGTCCCCTTGCCCTAGCAGTTGCTGGAAATAGAAGGAGCAGATCATGGGGTCGCCTGTGCAGGGCTGGAGGTGGGATGGGGTAGAAGGGCTTAGGATGTTGAATGTATTTTATGCCACCTCTGAATGTGGCTCTGGGATTTTCAAATGCAGCATCCATCCTGGGAAGCAGAAGAGGAGCTCTTGGACATCTTGCAGGACAGGGACACAGTGTCTGGGGACACATCTTTGTTCAGAGGAACAGTACCTCTGGAGCCAGTCTGGGCCAATGGGGCCACACTGCAGTGTTGCCAGAGCCCCTCCACCACCAAATCTCAAAACACTCCTTCCCCAAGAGACTGCTCCAAGTAAATGCACCTCCTCGGAACAGCTTCCCTGAAATCTCCACTTTCTTGTTTTCACACTGGAGGGCAGCAAAAGCCTTCGTATTTATCCTTGCTCTCTTCAGAGCTTAACTGCCAGAGGAAAGCAGCAGAATCCCAAACAACACACACCCAGTGGAAAGCTAGGTTTCTTGTGCAGAGGAGCGAGATAGCAAACAGGAGAAAAGTGCTGCAGGAAGCAGGATGGACATTGCTGCCAGTCCAGAGCTGGGACAGGGAGGCCTCCTGACACGCCAGCTGCAGGCAGGTCAGCTGCGCTCCCTGGCACCCGAGGAATCGGCCACATTGATGCACTGCCAATGGAGCACGAAACCGGTGCAGCTAGCTTAGCCACAGTGGTCTCTTAGCTGGCAGTGGTGGTGACCACCGTTTCCTCGAAGACCCTTTGGAAGGCAACCTTCAAAGAGACCAAGGAGCAATGCCTCCTGCAGCTCCCCACCAGGAAGTAGATAAATGGGTTGATGCTGCTGTTGATACAGACCAGCAAGAAAACAACCTGGGAAGGGCCAAAATCGTAGTTAAACTGCTGTAGGAATTTCTGGATGCTGAGGGGAACTGCAAAGATGAGAAAGAAGAGGACTGTGAGGAAGATAACGATGTATAACCTCTTGCGTTGACGTCGCTGGGAGCTACATAGGATCTTAATGAAGAGGATCACATTGGAAATGACCATGGGTAGGATGAAAATAAGGAAAATGAAGACATACATGGAGACAAGAGCCAGCTGGCAGTGTTCATGTGGATGAGACAGGCAGAGAGAAGTCACTGCAGCAATTACAGAGATGGAAAGAGCCCAGAGAAAGGCACATATGATGGCTGACAGGCGCTCAGGGCGGCGGCAGCGATACCAGAGCGGGAACAGGACAGACACACACCTCTCAATGCTGATGGCTGTCAGGAGATACAAGCCCATGTTGTAGGCAAAGAGGGACAGCAGGAAGAGTGGCCTCTGGTATTCCAGGAAGTTTAAAGTCGAGCAGGAAACATCCTCCACAATGTATAAGAGGGCTGAGGTGAGCATGAAGAGGAGATAGATGAAGTCTGCAAAGGCCAGGTTGAGGATGTAGACAGTGACAGGATTCCTGCGAATGCAGAAGCCGAGAAGCCAGAGGACAGCGGCATTCCCCACCAGCCCGCACGGGCAGATGAGCAGCGTGGCACCATCCAGGACCGCAGCAGAGGTGTCCATCACACACCCGGGATCCTCGTCCGGTAAGGTGGACTGCGCGGGCGGCAGGGAAGTGTGGTTCAGCTCCATCCCCAGGAAGGCTGGACTCAGTGGGGTGAGCTGGGCTCTCGGCTGTGGTCAGAGAAAATCAGGTTAGTGACTCCAAGATGCTCCGTGCTGAGCTGTGCAGCCTCCTGCCTGCTCCCCACGCTGCAGAAGCAGGACCCCCGGCAGGCGTCCAAGACATGTCCAGGGGACAGAGGTCCTGGGTCATGGGGAAAGCAGTGAGGGCTGAGGAGGCAGAGGAGGAAAAAGGATGGGTGGGGAGACAATCAGCTGGAGAGGCTGCTTCACCACTGATGATCTGGGAGGTGAATGTGGAAGAGAGATTGGAAAAGTGCCAGGATGTCCAGAGAAAGGATGAGTGTGGGAGTGGGTAAGAGGGGATGGGGGCTGGAGGAAACTCGAAAGAGAAAGGCAGAAAGAGTAATGCAGCTCACTATAGCTTGAGCTTCAGTCTCGCAATCCCCTACCTTTCTGGACAGCGGGCTGGAGATGATCTTCTCCCACATCTAAGCAGGGCCACTCCCTGCCAACAGGTCTCCTTGCACGATATTCTCAGATAAGGAGTCCTCAGAAGACCTGGTAGACGATCGCTTCCTGTGTCCTTCCAAATAATGCTGTTCTGTGGGGCGTTTCTGCAAGATCTCAGGTCAGGTGGTAAGAGAGCACTGGGCAGTTTCAGAGATACAGGCTACATTTTCCCTAATCAAATTTCTGTTTGTCTTGCTGGAAAGGAAGTATTTTGTCCAAGAGAATACCCCAGAGGATGAATATTGCATCAGTTATATCTCTCTGTGAAAGAATCTTGATGCTTTAACAATTCAACCTGATACCTCATTAGACTAATAATTACCACCTTCCTAATTGTTTTATTGCACTCCAGTCTTGTCCCCCCAGTCTTGCTGTTATTGCTGGCATCCTTCTGAGATTGTTCATTATTCCTTGCATTTGCCTTCCAGCCTTCCAGCATATGGATTGGCCCTCTTGCATGGAGTGTGATTAGAAATTGATGTCAGAACCACTGCTTGCCAGTGTTCCTAACTGCTATGGGACCTGCAGGGAACATGAGGCACTGCGTTTGGATGGTAGCACTTGCAGACAAGAGATGCCTGACAATCTGCTTTTGTGATATGGTAACCAGCCTTCTTGCTTTGGAGTAAAAGATCCAGCGGAGGTCACAGCACCCCAGATTTCTGAAGACCAAAATAACTGTGACCAGAGCTCTGGTCTAAGATACTCCCCACAAAATGGGATCAGTGCTGCCCTCTGACATCTGCATGGCCTGGCTGCAGCCCTCCCTGTCCCCTGAGGGCGCAGGAGTAGCTTCCACCAAGAGCATGCAGGGCTGTTCCTTCCTTACCTGGGGAGCTGTAGGCACCAAGGGGTAGAACTGGGGTGGGAGATAGAGTAAGGGGAGATGCAAGCAGGAGGGCATGGTGGAGAAAGGAAAGCTAGAAGCACCTTTGGCAAGTTTTGGAAAGCTTGTGGGGAAGGGCAGATGTCTCCTGCTACTTGCCTGCCCCAGATTAGCTCCTCTGCCTCCATTCTGCTGGGATAAAAGATACCAAATATGTCCCTCCCTGTTCCTCTATGCCTCTAAAAGCACCCACTCACCCCCTCCTGCCAGGAGCTGGAGCGGACATGAGGAAAGGGTGGATTTGCAGGTGCCCAGCTGGGAAGAACAACCTCCAGGAGGAGGCAGCTGGGCCGGGAAGCAGCAAAAGTCCCTATGGATGTCTCGGTCTTCAGCATCCACTCAGAACCTGTGGTGAGGAAGGGGAGAAGCAAGTAAAGGCTGGGAGAAAGGGAGCAAGAAGTGGTGCCTTAAATGGACCCTTTCCCAAGACACTTTCCCATATCCCCTGGGCCCCCAAAACACTCCAAATCGACTGTGCCTGAGCAACCTCCAAGACGGGGCACCAGCGTCCCTGTCTCAGGAGATGAGTGAGGATGACTATGGGACTGTCACAGGTAGGGAGGTGACTAGGTCGCGGTCTGTGCTAGGGAGCCCCTGAGCAAAGCTTGATTTTGCAGCCAGTCCCTACTCATACGCGAGGGTTAATGGGGCAAAGACTGGCATCCCAGCACTGCTCACATGTCTGGGTCCCTGACGGGCCGGGCACTGCAGACAGAGCTGACTGGCGCGTCACCTGGTGTGACGGCAAGCGGTGGCACCCAGCCATGAGTCAGGCCTCGCCACCTCCCGGCACCCTGAACTTTGCCTCCTGCAGATGCTCCAGGGCAATAAAAGCTGGGATTCATGAAGGCTGCCTGGCTTGGATAAGAGGCAGGAGGTTGGGGACCCAGGGGCGACCCCCCACACTTCAGAGAGACGTGGGTGACTGTGGGAAGGTCCCAAGGCCCTTGGTGTGGGGTAGGAGCTGTGCGGCTCTGAGGAGCACCAGCAAAGCCTCATGTCCCTGAACCATCTGGTTCTCAGGGATGGAGAGTATTTCCCAGGGCTGAATTCTCACCCTCCTCCAGCACCGCCCTGCACCCGCGGCTGCCAGACATGCCAAGCTTCGCTGGTGCCTTCTCACATGCCACTACTCCCACCCATGCCCGGGGCCGGCTCAGCCCACCACATGCCACCCTCCAGGGTCCTGGAGACCACGAGGCACCACTGGAGAGGCAGGAGCCACGGGGTGGCTGGGCTCACACTGCGGTGGAAGCACAGGAGCCGCACGGAGAGCCCTGTGGGCGCGGGCGCGTGCTCGTGTGCGAGAAGGGCTACGTGTAATACGTGTGCGAGAAGGAGCTCAGGAGGGATCCAGACACCCGCAAGGCAGACCTGGGTGGCGCCCCTACCTGCGCAAGCAGGACCCGCGCACGCTGCGCAAGCGGGACACGAGCGCGTGCAAGAGGGCCCCTGCAGCGCGGCCCCGCGCCGGGAGCCTCTCACGCTGGTGGCGGTGCCCAAGCGAGCGGCACGGCACGGCACGGCACGGCCCGGCGCGGCGCGGGTGGGTGGGACACCCGCAGGTGGGGCCGTGCCCTGGGTGCAGGCGGAAGCGGGTGCTGCCCTGTGTCCCCGAGGCAGGGATCCGTCGGCGGAGGCTGCGGGGCCGGAGGCAGCCAAAGCAGGCTGAGAGGGACGCACGAGCTGTGAGAGCAGCGGGAAGCCGGGTGCTCCCCCCATGAAGCAGGAGCCCGAGGGGCACAGCCCGGCCCGGGCGCCGCCGGCCGAGGCCAAGGAGACGGAGATCAAAGCTGTCATCGTCGGGGACGGGGGCTGCGGCAAGACGTCGCTGCTCATGGTCTTCGCCAGAGGGGACTTCCCCAAGGTAAGGAGCCCTCCCACTGTCCCCACACACGGCAGGGCTGGGGATGCCCCTGCACTCTGCCCTCAGGACACCTCAGCCCCACCCAACGCTCTGACAGGTCGGCCATGTCCCTGAGGTGGGGGTCACCACGTCCCAGCATGGCCCCCAAGCCCTCCCGTGGCATCTTTCCCTCGGCCCTGCAGAAGACTTGCCAGGCACAGAACACAGCTCTGCCAAGGAGGGTACAGAGAGGGTCAAGGGAGGAGGCCAAGGGAACCAGCCACCAGTGGAGCCAGGAGGGTTCCATCTGGAAGCAGAGCTGCTTGCAACCCAAGGAAGGGCAGTGGGACACAGGGGAGGTTGGGGAGTCCCCATGCGCAGCCAGGGAAGCAGTGGCCCTGCTTGGAGCGGAGCTGGGCTCCACGAGGCTCCTGGCAGTGGGCACTGGAAGGTAGTACCCAGCCTTTGCCCCAGGTCTCAGGTTGCTTGTGCCCTGGGCCTAGCGCATGGTGTCCATCCCGGAGGCACAGGAGCAGCTCAGCACCTCTCCAGGGATGCCCTTCAGGTGCTCCAGCTCTCCAGCTGCCTGGGATCATCTCATACGCACTCATGTCCTGCCAGGTCTACGTCCCCACGGTGTTTGAGAAGTACACAGCCTCCTTCCAGGTTGGCGGCAAGCCCGTGAAGATCCACCTCTGGGACACAGCAGGTGGGACAAGAGGGGACAGGAGGGGATGGGGAAGGCAGCCATGCCCAGCAGGGGCACCAGATGGTCCCCCAGTTTCATGCCACCTATGGGGCTTGGGTACGTCCCATGCACATGAGCCTGCATGTTGTGAGAGCTCTGTCCACAAGAGCTTTGACCCACAGCCAGCCAGCCTCCCAGCCTCAGAGGATGTCACCATGTGGACTGGGGACTCCCTTCCAAACTGGAGGGACAGGACATTGGGGTGGACCACTAAAGGCAAGTTGGGATGGGGAAATGCTATTTATTGGTGTGCTGTTCTGCCTGGCAGGACAGGAAGATTACGACAGGCTTCGCCCACTGTCTTACTCGAACGCCAATGTTGTCCTCATGTGCTTTGATGTCACCAACCCCAGCAGCTATGACAACATCCTCACGAAGGTAGCACTGCTTCCCTGGGGCGGGGGGGTTGGCTTTCCAGGCAGGGTGTGCAGTCTCCATCTTCAGAGACGCCCAAAAGCCATTGGAAAAATAAGGCCCCGGGCACCCGGCGTGAGAGCAGGCAGGTGAACGAGGTGATACCCAGGGATCCCCTCCTGCCTCAACTGCTGCCGGCAGTGGTGCCCGGAGGTGAGCCACTTCTGCAAGGGCGTCCCCGTGGTGCTCGTGGGCTGCAAGACCGACCTGCGGAAGGACCGCGCCGTGCTGCGCCGGCTCCACGAGGACCGCCTGGAGCCCGTCACCTACCAGAGGGTGAGTGCCCGGCCCCGTGACGAGGAGCTCTCGTGGGGCACCCGGCGGGGCCTCCCCCGAAAGGGGGTGGCCAGGCCGGCACGGATCTCACCCCCCTCGTTCCCATGCAGGGGGAGGCCATGGCCCGGCTGGTGCACGCCGTGTCCTATTTCGAGTGCTCGGCCAAGTACCAGGAGAACATCTCGTCCATCTTCGCGGCGGCCTGCAGCGCCGCGCTCAGTGCTGCGCGGAGGAGCCGGCGGCGGAGGCGGCCCAAGCGGGGCTGCGTGCTCTGCTGAGCTCCCCGGATCCCTCCTGCTCCCTTCGGAGCGGTGTCTTTCCTGCACCCGGTGTGCCCGGAGCTGCCCGGCCTGTGCCTCCCCACATTGGCACCATCATGGGGGGTGTCTGGACGGCACCAAACTGCTCCGCAAGCAGGGCCCAGGTGTCCGGGCTCGAGGACTGTGCCCCGAGCGCCGCTGGCGGGCTCACGAGGGGCCAAGGGCTCGCAGCGCGGTGCTGATGGGGCGCTCGTATTAAAGCACGTAACCCACCCGCCTGGCGTGGTCACTGCATCCATTGCCTCCCTGGGAAGGGTCAGCCACATAGCTGAGAACTGCCGCAGCTCGGCGCGTGCCAGCACAGAGCCCAGCACCCACATGGCCAGTGCGTGTGTATGGGTGTACATGGGTGTACGCGTATAGGCGTGCACGTATACAGGTGAGCATATACGCGTGTCCGTTGATGTGTATGGAGGTGTGTGTATATATGCATGCACGGGGTTGTATGTTCACGCGTGCGTCCTCTATGTGCGTGCGCATATGTATGCATACGCATACGAACCTCTGTGCACATAGCCGTGTCTGCACACATGCAAAAATGCATGTATATGCGTATATTCATATATATTCGTATCTGCCTATATATGTCCTTGCATGCACGCATAGCCCTGCATGCACTAGTGTGTATGTGTCCATATGCATTTGTTTACATACATGTGTGTCAAGACATGGACACATGTATGCATGCATGTACACCCCTATACAGAAGCATGTACAGGTATATACATGCATGAAGAGGGGAAGGGAAGGCGCCCGCACACACTATAGGATTGTGCATTTATAGATCCCCCCCCCTCGCCCCTGCGCCAGGCGCATGCGCGGCCCGCGGGGGGCGTGGCCCGCCGCTCTTCCCCGGGGCGCATGCGCGCTCGCTCCCGCCCGCGCGGGGGCGGGGCGGGACGCGGCGACGTGCGTGCCGCACGCGCGCGCCCCCGGTTGGGGGGGGGGGGGGAGAGGAGGGGGGCGGCGCATGCGCGAGCCGCGTCCCGCGGGAGGCGGGGGGGGGGTCAGGGGAGGTTGCGGGCGGCGCAGGCGCAGTGCGGCGCCCGAGTCAGTGTGTATGTGAGAGTCTGACGGGTTCAAAATGGCGGCGGCGGCTCCTGTGTGAGGAGAGCAGCGGGGTCCCGGCCGGGGGGGCGGCGGCGGCGCCGGCGGGCGGGCGGCGGGACGAGGCGAGGCGGGGAGGCGGCGGCGGCGGCCCGCGGGGGCGGCGGCCCGCGGGGGCGGCCTGGCAGCGGGGCGGCGCGGGGCACGGCGGCGGCGGCGGCGGGACGCGCCGCCGGGCCGGGGAGCGGGGCCCGCGGGGCGGCCGGGGCAGCGGCGCGGGACGGCGGGCGGCGCTGTCAGCGGTCGCGGGTCGCTGCCCGCCGCGGCGGGGGCGGCGCGGGGGCGGCGGGGCCGGGGGCGCGGTGGGCGGCCGGGCCGGGCCCGGGGCCGTGGCGCGATCGCCGCCTCACTTGGGGGCTTCCTCCTCCGTCTCTTCTGCTTCTTCCCCCGCCGCGGCGCTAGAAGAGGACAAAGGCGCCGGAGAGACCTGGTGAGCTGCTCGCTGCGCGGCGGCGGCGGGGGGAGCCCGCTGCCCGGCCCCGGTGCCCGGCCCGCGCCCCCCGCCCACAACTTTGCGCGAGTCCCCCCGGGAGGGGCGGCCCGGCCCGGCCCGGTGCGGCGGGATCCGGCCGCCTCCTCACGGCGGGAGGGAGGGAGGAAGGGAACGAAGGGGCGGGCGGGGGCAGCCACCGCCGCCCGGGGCTCCCGGGAGGGCGGCGGGACGGGGCGGGCGCCCCGGCGCCGGTGACAGCTCCCCGGGCGCTGACGTCCCGCCTGCCGCTTTGTCCCCGTCCTGCTCTGCCCCCTGGCCCGCGGGGTGGGCAGGGGGCCCCGGGCAGCGGGTTCGGGGCCGCTCGGGGCCGGGTGTGAGGCAGGGCGGCGGGGGAGCTCGGCCGCGGCACCCCGAGCTGCCCGTCCCGAGCCCCGAGCGCTCACGTTGCCGCTCGCCTCGCCCGGCTGTTTACAAACAGAGTTGAGCGGGCGCAGGGGGACAGCGCGAGCGCGGAGCCGGGTCCCGCACGGCGCCGTGGGCGGCAGCGAGGGCTGCGGGGGCCCGGGGCAGTCGCCACCGCGCTGTCAAAGCCGCGCGGAGGGTTCGGCGTGGAATAAGCTCTCCCGGCACCACGGGAGCCGTTCCGTAAGCGCCGTGCGGGATGACCCGCTCCCTCCCCGAAAGCTGTGGGGGTTACGAGCTGCGGCGTACCTAGTGTTGGATTATTTTTGATTCCCGTTTTGTTCCTAAAAAAGTTTAGATGCCATCCTTGGGAAGTTCTTCCCCGTGTCAGTGCAGTGGTGTCACAAGGTGGCAGATCTTGAGATCTGAGCACTTTGGTCCTCTCTGAGCAGGAGTTAGTCCTCCACCTGCAACCATGTTGAAACCCTGTATGCAGGAGAGGTTCCATATGTCCTCATGCTACATGGGAACCATGCTCTGTGTGCTCCTTTTGGGCACTTTGGGAGAGAAAATCCAGAGAACAGTCCTGTCTCTTAGACAACATGCTGCTTTAACGTATAATCTTGTACTGCTCCCCTGCTGCCATCGAATGTTTAATGGCAGGTGCACAGTTTGCATGGTTCATGTCCCCGGTGTGCGCCAACTTAACTGCCACCTGCGCTAGCAGTAGCACAGAGTGGAGGCCTTTTCCTCATCTGAGACCTGCAGCTCATGTCATGTTACAGGACAGCTGGTAAAGTCATTTACCCTGGGTCATGACTAAAGTTAGAATGGGAGTGTTAAAGTTGAGGTGGGCTCCTCCACTTTTTTTCCTTGGGCTAGTGTAGCCGTGTGGAATCACTCACAAGCTGAGTTGTTGTCAGGGTTGTAGGAGGCTCATGTCTGTGTACTCTTCTTCACTATTTCCCTCTGATTTCAAAGGAGGAAGAGGAGGAAGACAGCAGCCCTGGGGTGTCCTTCTCACTCTCTTCAGAAGACTCGGAGATGGAGCCTGAGGAAGAAAGGATCCGTTACAGCCAAAGACTGGTCAGTATTGGCCCTTGCCAATAGAATTCCGTTCTTAGCACGGTTTTAATTGAAGAAGGAAAAGACTTACTAGCAAGAAGTTTAACAACCTGAAAAAAAAAAAAAAGGCATTCAGGTGGGTAGCTACAGCCTGCCCAGAGATATTAGCTTAGCTGGCTGAGAGTTATGTGTCTTGATGGCTCTAGTTCATTCAGCAAAGTTTGCCCGAATGGAGGGCACCAGCCCAGTGCACAGGGCTCCTGAACTTGGAAAGGAGAGAGTTGGGGACTGAGTCTGAATAAGATGTGCTGAGAAGCTGCTGGATAAAAATGTGAAATAAATGTCAGCATTGCTTCTTGCCTAGCAGACTTTCTCAGTGTATTTGTAACAAGCAGAGACGCTGGCATACTCAGTGTGTGCGTATTATTTTGGTGTGGACTTGATTTGAGCATTCTGCAAAGCCTGAGAAAACCAGCCTCGGCTTAAAGCTCAAATCTTGCTTGTGCACACGTGTCTGTATCTTCTAATATTTTTCTTTCATGGAGAGCTGTTCCAAAAGTGGGGTCCTAATGGGGCTCCATCAGGACCTGGACTTGTTTAATGTTTGTGCTAATGCTTAGGGGTTGCACAAAGCCACAGGTCTCTAAGTTGGGCTGCAACTGTGAAAAGTTTGTGAGCAGCTCCTCCAAGTGCCCGAGGTAATATTCCTGGTGACCATAAGCAGGACCATGTTCCCAGTCGGGAAACTAGAGCTTGTGTGTTTTCTGCAGGGCAATTCCTCTTTGTTTTGGGGAAGTTGTAAACTGTCTGAGAAGGCCAGGTGACAGCACTGGGATATTCGAGCTTGTGTTGGGGTTCACCTCTAAGTCACCGTGGTATTTGCACCCTCCCCTTCAAGCTACTGTCTGTAATTGTTAAATCTTTATCCTTTAATGCTCTGAAATCATTTGGTGGGAGGCAGCATGATGCTCTTTGCAGTAAGCTTTGCCCTAGAGAGTGAACAGTTCCTGCTGTTTTGTGGCTGTTCTGTGCCTTGCCATAGAAAAGGTACAGAAGGGTTGTAGCCAGTGCTCACCTTGTAGGTGGCCTAGGGGTAGAAATCTTTTAGTGAGAGTAGAAATGGTTATTGAGCAGTAGTTCCTGTGGCAGAGAGGATATTGTTCAGCCTGTGGTTGGCCCAAATCCTGGTTTACTGAAGGTGTGCTCCTCTTTCTGTTGCTTCGCTGTATCTGCTGTATATTTACATTTTATAGACAAGGGTGTTGCACTCGATGACTATCAGGCTTCTTAGTTTGCTTCAGGAAATTCAAAAGCAGAGTCACTTCAATTCTTTTTTTGAATTTTTGAACTTCAACACAATACGCTAAACTGGATAAATGGCTACACGCTGATGAGCTGCATGCTGAAGGGGCCTGGAAAAGTGCATGGGGAGCAAGCAGAGGCTGCGGTTCACCTAGGCCTCTCTGGCCTCATGGACAGCGTTGTGTCCTTTCTGTGATGGACCGTTAGGAGGAAAAATGTTCAGATGCTCTTGATGCATCTCGCTGAGGTTGGGTGAGCTGTTCCCTTAGCTAGTGCTTCTAGACCTTGCAGAGCAAGGTATCATAGGTGAATTATCCAGGAAGGTAAAATGATCCGATTATGACTTATTTGAATATCCTACTCCCAGAGATGCACTGATGACTTTAACGGACTATATTAGAACTTCTAGGATAGGGGAACAGGGAATTGGTAGTAAGTTTTTTTTCTTCTGTGACTGTTTCCCTTGTGCATAAGCATCAGTGTGGGCCTGTTAGCAAAGGAGTTTATGTATGTTAAAAATATACCAGCAGAGTCTTCTTGGTATGTAATGTTGGCCTTAAAACCAGTCAGGGTGTAGAGAAAGTCTCAAGCCGTTGTTGTATCCTGAGGAATACTGTTGCTTTGCACTGGTTGAATGAAGATCTGATCTATGGATGTTTTTTGAAGTGGATTTATCGGTACTGGTTAGGGTTGTAATAAGACTTCACGTTTGTTTGGGGGATAACTGCACTCCTGCAAGTGTTCTCTGCCAGTTCACGCATCTCTGCAATATAATAGTATTCGCGTTAGGTGGGTCATACTGCCCTAGCTGTGCGAGCTTCTCGGTTCAAACCATACATCTGGGACCCCCAAGGTGATAAAGGTCTGGCAGAGTTCATCTGGACACACTGTTATCAGCATTAAGGATGTCTTGCTTCCACCTGAGATGATTTAAGTGGCAGGAAAAGCTGTGTGCCAGGGAATTCTTGAAGGCCAATGCAGAGGATGGTGTAGGGGATAGCACTCACAGCAGCAATCCAGAGATGTCTGTGCTCCCCACGTGGAAGTGGAGCTGTGTCTACCTGCTCTGCGAGTAACGGAGGAAGGAATTCAGCAGATGCTGTGGAGTAGCCTTCTACTAAGGCCCTATATGTGTTACTGCAAAACTTCAGAGAGTGGGTTGAGGTGCTGTCTTCATAAGCTGTGTGTGCGTGTTTGTAAGGCCTCTGTCGAGGGTCTGAAATGCTCTGTTGTGTCCTGAGGCCCAGGTGACAGTCCAGCCCCTGGCACTAACAACATAGTGGTCCCTCACTGTGATTTGGGAGTCTGCTGGTTGTCACTTGGTCTCATCCAGCCCATGGCACAACAGGCCCAGTTCCTGGCAGGCAGGCCAAGGACACACTGGCACCTGTAGCCTGGAGTTTTAAAAGGCAGGAGAGGCACCCTGAGCAGCTCTGCCTAAGGATTCCTGGAAGGAAAAGGAAATTCAGCTGGTCTGGTACTGCAGTGCTCATATAATCCACCTGGCTCAGGCTGTCCGGGTTGTTTTCTCACAGACTCTGTCTTTTTCCCTTGTGCCAGCTGTGATGCTCTCCAGGCTCTGAGCTGACTGAAGACTTTGGGGGCCAACTGCTGCACAGTGTATGTTCCTTACCTTTGGTAAGGTTAGATGTGTGTGACGAGTGGCACGGGGAGGGCATCCTTAGAAACAGCAGTCGAAGGGGTGGTCCGACCTCCTGCTCCCTAAAGAAGCACGGGACTCCTTTTAGTTGAGGTGAAATGCCTTCAGGTAACAGCATCAAGTGAGTGCATGATATTCCACCAAGGAAATGTTTCTCCTTTACTCCAGTGATGACCCCATATGAAGCGCTTTTATCCACCTAGGCCTATGCAGGTTCATGGAGCAGAGGAGCAATTTCTGGTTGTTGTGCATGGCTGCTTTCTTACTGGCACTTTCCTTCTTTTTCAAGGCAGTTCTTGAGTCTGGCTGGCTGTTTCCCAATAAGTGAATGTCCAACTAAACACGCTGCCCTGTAACTTAGTATCCAGTGTGTGTTAGAGTCGTGTTAGAGTATTGCCAAGCTGGGAATCTCTTTCCTCAGTGAGGCTCTCCTGAGTTGTTTTTGGTCTGCTCAGACCAACCCACCTCTTTCCCTAGAAAAGCCAGTAGTAGTAGTCACCAAGGCTCACTGAGGCTGTTGGTAATGCAGGAATGTTGGTGCTGGCCAGGAGATTTCAGGATGAGAAGGGAACCTGTGCGGCTTTTAGCCTTGGCTTGTCCCATGTCAGTGGGAATACCTAATATGGGGGAAGGAGAAGAAGGCTAGTCTCCCAAGGAGAACAGAGTAACAGTCTCAAAATCCTCCTCTGAACCACAGGTCTCTGCTGACAGTGTCCTTAGCGTAGGTGCTGAGCTGGTTCTGCAAGCCACGGATGTGTTGGATATTGGAAGTATCAAGGAATTGTCTTCTGTCTTCTCCAGGGCTAATCCTGGGAGGCCTGTGTTGTGAGTTAAGACTAGCAAGCTGTGCATCAGGAGCTGGGATTCGCTTCCCACAGAAGCGGTGCCTTAGACTCTCAGTGGCAACACGCAGGGCAAGGAATGAAAGGCAGCAAGGCTGGATCGCTTCAGAATGGCTTGAGGTGAGGGGAAGCAGAGCAGGTGAGTGCAGTTCCCTGAGGAGAGAACCTAAAGGAGAAGAAGGTTGTGGTCTCTGCTGCCAAGTCAGCAGATGTTATCTCGGGGTGTGGTCCTGGCTTAGGATCCCCTGTGTGGCAGAGCTGGTTTTAAGAGGTTCCTTCCCTCTGTAGCTGTCTCCTGCAGATGCCTCAGGAGCTGATGCCCCTGAAACTGCTGCTGCTTCCAGAGGGTTATGGATCATGCTCCAGATCAAAGCTCTTGAGGAGACACCTAGTCCCAATAGTTTTCTGCACTGGACTGCTGGAACAGCTGCCCTAGCAGCAGAGCTGATGAGGGCAAAGAGGTGGCGAGCAGACACGGGGAGACAGGGTGGGGTAGGAACCTCTTGAACAGGCTCTGCTGCTCCAGAGATGGCTGGTGGAGCCGCACCCTCCACCGGGGCCCTGGGAACGTGTTGCCCCGTGGCGGGCGCTCAGCCTCAGCTGTGCCTGACACAGGCCTCTCCAAGGGGGGTATTCACCTAGCCTGGAGGCTCTGGAAGCTCAGGAGGATTGGTGGGGGAGAAACATACAGTGAAAGGCTGTCTCTTCCATTGCTTAGGGCAGTCCATGTCCAGGGTTTGCACTGGCCTGCCCTGCCCTCTGATCAAATCCTTATGTGAAATTTGAGGAGGCCTGACCCCACCAACCAAAAACGGAGGCCTCTTCTGTAAACAGCGGGGCTAGCAAGCCTGCCCCTACATGTTGGTGTCCACGCTGTTCCCCAGGCAAGAGTTCACAGGAGCCTTGTGGTATGTGGAGTCATCAGCTGAGGGATGAGGCTTTGGGAGCGCGGAAGAGAAGGCTTCTCTTGCAGCAGTGAGTGCCATGGCGTGCGGTGCTGCAGACGTGCTCAGCTTGGTGCTGCCCACACTTGGGGAGCAGCAGGACTAGCTCGGACACTGCGGTACCTGGAGTCACAGGAGCTCCAGCTTTTTGGCTTTCATGTCATCTCTATCGGTGCCCCACTCTTCCTGCAGGATGGGGTGATGAGCAGGAGCCAACCCACGAGCCAGGAGGACTCTTGCAGGCTGGTGTTGGTGTGACTGCAGGGTCAGCCCTTATCCTTACAGGGCCAAGGGAAGAAGACAAACTGAAGACACTACAAATGAGTCTTTCCAGAGAACCCAGGTGTGATAAATGAGCTCTAAATAATTTAGGACTATGGATTTGGGGCTGGAAAGTTTGCTCTTTGGTGGAATCCAACAGCTGCCAAAGGTTGTTCTTGGAAAGCTTTGTGAAATCTGCTGAACGTGTGGACCCCGGCAGATGTGGCATTGTGCTGGTCCCAGAGGATACATCCCCCAAATGGACTGGATGATGTTTCTCATCAGCAGAGAGGAATGGAGAAGGTAAAAACGTCTTTGCTGGTTTCTTACTGTCCTGAGTCTGTCCTTTTAGTGTGGCCTGGAAGCTGCAGTGCTGCCTGGGCTATCAACCAGACAGCGCAGGAGCACTTGCGGTGCGTGTTAGTGAACAAAACTTCATGTTTCATCCATGTCTCTTGTTAATGAGCAGGCAGAGGCTTTTACAGGGTTATCCCAGCTGGAGAGGGTGCTAACAAGTTAGGAGATCAGTCCCGCTTGCCCCCCAAAATCATTTATTGTTGAATAATTCTGTCAAGAGCCACCTAGGCAGGGAAGGCTCTGCTGTTCACCAGGTGGTTTTCCGAGCATTTTCTGACCCCCGTTTCTCCAGGAAGGTGGAGAAACAAACTAGTGTGTCTTCTGTGAAAATGTATGAGGAGAAGCTGTTGCCTGCCTTAAGGGTGAGCTGCGTACTGCTGTTGGTGACAGTTTGCTGCTTCCAGAGAAGCAGCAATTGGCAGGTGATCTCTAAACAGGTAGCCTGGACTCTGCAAAGTCCCTCTTGCTGCCAGAGTTGATGTCCTAGTAGTTCACCAGCGTTCTTGTCTGGTCTGGTTTTATTTGGGCCAAAGAAGTTAAAAACTGGGGCAGCCAGGCCTGGTCAGCTGTGGGCAAGTGGAAGAGGTGAAAGAAACATGGTGTATCTTGCTGCTGGGACAGTTGCTGAGCTTCACTGCCTGGCTGTGGCAGTGGGCAGCACGCCTGCAGCATGGCCCTATGCCAGGAGTTAGTAGGGGACAGCTGTGGCTCCAGAATACGTACCCGGGTGTACCAAGGGGAAGAACTGTCGCTTGGAGCAGAGCTGCCTCCTTGGGCCTTCCTGCCTGTTTGAGGTCCTGGCTGGGCAAGAGATGAGAACAGAGGGTTCTTGGCTGGCCTTGGGAAGAGCAAAAGAGCAGAATGGAAGAGCAAAGGCAGCAGTTGAATGACATGGCCTGTAATTAGGTATCGAAGGCACTAGCTGCCAAAACCACTAGAAGGCAGGAAAGGTGGGAGCACCTTTCTCAGGGCTGGAAGTGCTGTTTTTAGTTGGCTCGGAGAAGCTGGTATCTTTGCAAGGGGGAGCATCCTTGATTAGGATGTTCCTCACTGGAGCGGGGGGAGCAGGCAGACCCTTGCAGGGAGTGATGGACTGCAAGAGAAGGGGGGAGAGTGAACAAGTGCATGCCCCTACTTGAGAAACAGCACATGACAGTTTAGCTGAAGCTAAGAAACTGTGTGCAATTGCACTTGCACAAATGCATTGTCAAAAAGTCTGACAATTATATATTTTTATATATATAAATATCAAAGGCAGAATCATAGTTAACTGGTGCCGCAGCTTAGCTGAAGTGCAAGGGGACCTCTGCTCAGTGAGTACTCATGCTAATCCAGATGTGATTCCTTTCTGGAGGGCTCCGGGCAGGAGCTGGGGTGCCAGAGAGCGCTTTGGTGTCTTTCTCTTCCCCATTCCTCTGTCATCTCAACTCTGTGTGCTGGTGCTGTCCAGCTTTCGGCAGCTGCAGCCCTTCCCTGGGTGGGACACTAATGACTCCAGGATGCCACAACAAGAATGAGCTGGAGTGGCAGTGGGTAAGTGATGCTAAAGGGCTCTGTTTATAGAGCCTGCAGCTTAATTTGGGGAGACCTGAAGAGGTGGTATGAAATAAGTTCTGCCTGTGCCGGTTCCTGCTGTGAACCAGGTGATGAGGATGAGTAGCTGTCCAGGGGAGTTGCTTGTTGACTTGTGCCTGCACTTAGAGTGATTCAGATAAAACTGGGATGAAGTGTAGCCTCCAAATCCATCCTGGTCAAGAGGAGAGGGGGTTTTTCTTCCCTCTGGCTCTGCAGGGCCTTGTTTGTGTGTGCGCGTTGCTGTACAAACAGTACTTGTGGTAAACAGTGTGAACTGGCAGTATGGGGGCTCTGAATCCCCATGAATCCCAGGAACTTAAAGAAATTGAAGGGTTTGGGCTGGGATCCGCCTTGGGATAGCAGGGCAGAGCAAAAAGAAAGGTGGATTTACCCTCGTGCTGCAGCAGCTGGGAGGAAGGGTGGCTCTGTCTAGTGCTTGCACGTAGGTCGGGCACCAGGAAGGATGCCAGTCTGAGTTGCATCCTTGCTGCCAAAAGAGCTGACGTGTGGCTTGCAACACTGTGTGTCTGGCTCGTGTGTGAGAATATTGAGGAAAGGAGGGTAGAAATGCAAAGACAGATTTTTTTTTTTTATTGCTGTTAACTCAAACAGGTCATATCCACAGGGGTAGAGTGGTGACCTCTCCTCCCTGTAGCACCCTAAACACACAGCATGCTTCATCTCTTCCCAGGTCTTGTATGTGTGAGCTGTGACACTGTGCAAAAAAGCAAGGCCCCCATGCACCTTTTTTAGCAAGGAAGAGGCTCGCCACAGAGTGCAGTTGTCATCTGTGGTTTGTTAACCCCGGTCCTCAAGGTCTGGGACTGACTGCAGGATCCCGTTGTCGCGCTTGAGCCAGGCCTGGGAGAGTTTGGCAGAGGAGGAGTTGCTCCGTAAAAGGCACCAGGAGAAGGATCAGCAAGTTGCTTGGCAGGAATTGATGTCTGGGGAGGCTCATCCATGCTGCGAGTGAGACATGGAGAGGGGATGATCCTTTCTGATGTTGCCCCTTAACTTGCAATGTGGTGGTGCCGAGAGCGTAGGGGCAGTGCTGTCGGACTTGAGGAGAGGAAGAGAAGCTGATGGGGAGGCAGAAGCAGAAAGAGGAGGAGCAGAGAAACCTGTTGAAGAAAAGGCTGCCTCCCTCCCGCTCTCCTGTGTTCCCCTGGCTCCCAAGAGCGGTAATCTTGGGAGCAAACTGCAGCAGCTGGAAATTGCAGCGCTGGCAGCAGATACTCCTTTAGGGTTGGACTGCCAGAGCACTTCTAATTTGCTGCTAACAAATAAATGTTCCGGTGTGTCGCTGAGCTCCTTCCTTGCCCTGTTTGGAGCAAGGAAGGGGCAGGAGCTGGACGTGGCGTGACACAAAGGGGAAGGGAGTGTTCGCGGTGTGCAGGGGGATCCTCCTTTCCAGAAGCAGGTTTCACAGACTGACTGTGCACTTCCCAATGATGCTGTGGTGTTTTCCTTCTTCACAGGCATCGTTGGCCCTTGAACTTGCAGTTCAGACAGCCCTTTACCGGTCTCACATCAGCCTAGCAGGAATACAGTGCAAACCTGAGCGCTCCTTGAGCTCTTGCTGTCCGAGTATCCCTGTGGTCTGGCCCTGGTGGGAGTGTTATGAGATGGAGTTGTGGACTTCAGCAGAGCTGGGACAGTAGCAAGTTCAGAGGCTCGGTTTTTCCTTCCTGGAAAAAAAAAAAAAAAAAAAAGGAAAAAAGAGCTAATCTTTTAGACTCTCTCCATGTTGTGGGGAGAGAGGTGCCCTGTCTGCAGGAGCAAGGGGTGAAGTTGTGCAGAGCACCCCTGTCCCTGAACGCGGCGCCAATTTCCCTCCTTTGTGCTGTGATTCATTTGGGCTCACCAGCCTGGAAGAAAATGGGTCCTTCTCTTTCACCAGACTGATTTTTGCCAGGGGTTACAAGCTAAAGCGACTCACCAGTGTGACCAAGGGCTGGAAATGCTGTTTCTCACACACCTAGCAGGCCCAGCTCTCAACCACAAACCCCTGATACATACAGGTACCTCGGACCTTCTGAGAACCTGTGTGCAAAATGTTCCCTGTGGGAGAAGTGTAGGATTTTGTGTTTTAAAGTCCTGTGGTGAAGGAACATCCAGCCTGAATCTGGAGAAAATTGGAGAAGTGCATGCAACTTGCAGGCTTCCCTTTTTGGAGAAGTTTTGTCTGCTCTGTTCATTTTCCAGGATGCTCTGCTGCCTTCTTACCCAAATCAGAACGGGGTAGCAGAGTTGATGCTCATCTGCCTGTGTTGCCTGTGTGCTGGGGAAACTGGCAGGGCAAGGGCTGTACACAGCAACTTACGCCTCCCACCCCTTCTAAAACATAAGAAGCTGAAGGAAGCTAAATGGATTTGCCCATTTTAATTGAAAAAACATGAGGCTGAACGTTAAATAGTGTCTTTTAACACAAGCTGTTTCGGCCCCATACTTCTCAGGGTGGAAGACTGACTTGATAACCCTTCCTGAGCTTCCCTGAGCTCCTAAAGAATCCAGGCAGGGCTTGTCCAGACACCAAGGGGCAGCTGCTGGTGGTGGTTCGGCAGCCTTAGTGTTAGTTAGTGCCCAAAAAGCTCATTGGGAGAGTGGCTGCAGGTGGAATACATCGCAGATGACTGGAATAAGAAGTTATATCCCTTGCTAGAAGCAGTTTCCTTATTGGAACTGTTGCCAGAGCTGCCTGTCTGTGCTCTGATCCAATAAATCCGCTCTGTCTCGCGCTGTAACTGCGGTTCTCCTTGTTGGTGCTGCCTCCTCACTTGCCCCTTAGCCATGCTCCAATTCCCCACTTACTCCTTGTATACGTCCAATCTCATCACCCAAAATTGCAGAGCAAACTGCTCTCCTCGCTCGTTCTGAAAGCGTGCCAGCCCCGCTCGGGATGGGAATCCCTCCTGGAGCCGTAAACCCTGGAAGGGCTCCAGGTTCTGCCTAGATTCCTGTGCTCTCTGCAGCCTGGTGTTGTGAGCCTGTTTGAGAGGTCACGGAATGTTCTTCAGACCTTACTGCAGTGAGAGGGGGCAGCCTTTATTGATGCTGTCTGGGGTCTGGGACAGTTTCTTGTCAAAGCAGGTGACCCTGCAGAGCGAGGATGTTGACCAAATGGTGCGAGTCCATCCCCACAGAGCCCCTGTCACCTCTTGAAGGTGACAGGAGCAGTAGCTGAGCTGATGAGCAGAGTGCTTTGGGGTGGACTGTAGCATGCTGCCTCTGCCATGCCCTGGAAACACAAGGAATATGTTGGTTACGGAGCAGAGCTTGGAGCCTAGGCCAGGAGCTGAGGTTGGAGGAGCACAATATAGAAAGGAAAAAAAAATTCTTGCACTTAAGGAATGACCAGGCAGACTGCTAGCTGTGTGTCGTGCCATCTTTGTGCCTCTCTCCTCCTTGCAAGGGAGTGTCTTTCCTGTGTGCTTAGCTGACACTGGCACCTGCACGGCCCTCAGCCTGTCTGGCAACGGTCTTGCTATTGCTGAGTTCATCCATGGTTCTACCTTGTTCCTTCCCAGCGAAGCAGGATCCTTTCCCGCTGGTGTAACAGCTCGCGTGGCCTTTTGAGGGTCGCTGTTAACAGCGGGTGACTCTCAGCCCAGAGTACCCCTGAGACCAAGTTCTGGACGCTGCTTTTGCCACAGGTATTCACTGGAGCTTGAAGTAGCCTCTAAGCATCCTTGTGTAAATGTAAACCTAGGCAAGAGCCAATGTTGTATTTTGCTGTGAAAGCATTTGAGAAGATGAGTGCATAGGCTGGGGAGAGCTGGGCTCGGTAGTGTGTTATCGGAGAGGGTGCATTTCAGCAGAGTAAACCTACAAAGGAGGGGATGTCTAGGAGGCACTTGGTTGTGAATCCATGAACTTAGCTGGTGCTACACTGCTCTACACGTTGGAAGACACGTGGTAGATATAATACCTGCAGAGAGAGGAGTTTGGAAGGGGGGATTCAGAAAAGGGGAGGGAAATACCTGCAGTCTTCATCTTCACACCCTTCCTCCGAAGGAATAAGGGAGACTCCTTGGAGGCTTGAAGCCAGCCAAGCTCAACAAGCTAAGGAAAGGAGGCACGGGATGAGGGAAGGTGAAGGGCACTGATCGCCTGAGGATGGAAGGAGCTGTGGTACAGGCTGCCGAGGCCTCCTTGGGCCTGGCACACGGAAATGTTGGGAAGTCGGGGTGGGAGTGGCAGCAGACAGGACAGGAAGCGACTGAAACATTGTGGTGTCTGTTGGTTTCACTCCTAAAATATATGAGGTTCCTTCAGCAAAAGGACAGTTTGTTCTGCTTTGAAAGGTGACCTTGTATTCATCTGCCCCTCAGAAAAACACCCCAGGAGAATAGTCTTCTGCTGCTCTTCAGCCACTTATCCGTTCCGTTGCCCACCAGGCATAGCTCTGTTTGTGGAGGCAGTCCCTGCTGATGGTGGGTAGGTGTCCAAGGAAATGTTCTGAAAAGCACTGCTATGGAGATGGCGTGGGGTACTGTCCTTGACACCCCTGGGAGAAGCAGGTGGTAGGTGAGAGGTTCAGAGCAGAAGGGGTAGTGGTAGAGCTGTCTGCAGGTTAAATGTTCGTGCTTTCTATTTCCTACGTTAGTTGACTGGTTAGTTGTTCTGGGAGGGCCAGAGACAAATAGTGAAGGGCAGTGACTGGGAGCTGCTGGTGCTCTGGTGCTGGGAGGATGGAGAAGCTCCCTTTACTCTGGTCCTCCACGGTACAGCGAGAACAGTCTGGGGCTGCTCGTCAGCTCTTTCCTGGCTGATGGAAAATGCCTGGAAAATGGTAGTGGGGCCACCTCTGGGAAGGAGTAGTCGTGGCTCAAGAGCCCAGGGCTGTAACGTGCTGGATGCTCTGAGGTTGTGGTGGGAAGCAGGGAGAAGGCTGTGGGATCAAGGCTTGTCCAGCTGGAACCTTGGGGAAGCCGCTGACCTCAGGCAGGGAACACGAGGCCGTGGAGTTGTCTGAGGTCCCAGCAGATGCTGTGTCTCCCAAAACGCACGCTGGGAGTCACAGAAGCCTTTCCTCCTGCCTGTCGCTCTGCACCACTGAAATGTTGTCCTTCCCCACCCTCCCAGGACAACAATGGCATGAAAGCGCCACGGCTGGCCGGCATTGTGTGACTGATGGGAATTCCTCGGGTTGTGGGTCCGCAGCCATGCCTGGCATCCTTTCCTCCTTCATAGTGTTGGGAGGAAAGGCCCTTCCCTGCCCACGGGAACAAGTCAAGGCAGTCGGCCTCGAGGGGAGACGCAGTAGCTGACGGGGGAACGCACGGCAGGAGCGGCGTCCTCCAAAACGCATCGTGTTCCTTCCCGGTCGCGCAGCCCTCGGGTATTGCCCAAGTAAGCAGTGGGGTTATTCATTGCATGTTCCCTGGGCAAGTAGCATAGCGGGGAGAGTGAGCTCTGTCCTTGATGGTATCATTAGCGCTTGGATTAACCGACACAGAGCAAATGTGTGGTTGAATTGCCAGGTCGAAGCGGTGCCGGTTTAGAGCTCGGAGCTCCCATCTGGAGCAGGTTCCCGAAGGCTGCTGCTCAGTCGTGGCCCTAGCTGGACTTGAACCCCAGAAAACCTCTATGCGCTGCCCTGTTTCTCCTGTCCTGACGGGAGCTGGAGGAGAAGGTTCAGGAGCAACTCGGGTAGCACAACCTAATTTCTGCCCTTGTGCCTTGTGTTAAGGAACCCTGGAAGTATTAGCTCAACCTAAGGGTATGTCCCAGTGCTGCCATGCCTTGCTGCTACCCACTTCTTCAGGCTTCTGGTGGCCTTGAGCAAAGGCTCTGAGCAGGTCCAAAGCTCTGCTTGCTGTGGCAAGTATCTGCTAGGAACCAGGGTGCAGCTGGTGGTCACCGTCGTGGCTAAAGATGCGTCTCAGCCTGGGTCTCCCAAGGTCACGCGGTCGGATGCGACATGTCTGTGGTTGTGCCCCATTTAGTAGCTGTTGTCGTGCAACTGAACTAGGAGTACTGAAATTCCTGCATCTAGCCTGGAAATCCAATAGAGGTTATGGAGGCTCTGGCTTTGTCCAGCTAAAAGAACTGGCCAGGCTATTGCTTAATCTCTTGAGGTTTTTGCGCCAGAATGGCTTCCCAGGGAAGCGGATAGAGCGGCTCTTCCCCAGACCCAATGACTAAACGTGAGTGTCTGAGTAAGGCAGCGAGTCAAAGCCCAGGCTGTGCTTTGGCCTGGCAGTTTGCTGCCGCCCGGCTGTTTGCAGAGCAGCTGAGGCCGCAGTGCCCAGGCAGTGTGAACTGCGCGCTGGAGCGCGCGGCTGTGGGCTCAGGAATCACAGAATCACAGAATGCTTAAGGTTGGCAGGGACCTCTAGAGATCATCTAGTCCAACCCCTGCACACGCAGGGTCACCTAGAGCACGTGGCACAGGACTGCGTCCAAGCGGGTTTGAAGATCTCCAGAGAAGGAGACTCCACAACCTCTCTGGGCAGCCTGTTCCAGTGCTCTGTCACCCTCACTGTTAAGAAATTTTTCCTTAAGTTCTTGTGGAACTTTGGATGCTTCAGTTTCTGGCCATTTCCCTTAATTCTATCAGTGGCCACCACTGAAAAGAGGCAGCACCATCCTCCTCATTGCTCCCCTTGAGGTACTTATAGACACTGATCAGGTCCCCTCTCAGCCTTCTCTTCCCCAGACTGAACAGGCCCAGCTCCCTCAGAGCCAGGTGAGTGAACAGCTGGTCACGGGGGAGGCTCTTGGGATGCTCGTCCAAGCTCAGTGTGCCCTGGGCTTTCCTGGTGTGTCTTAGCAAGGAACAAGATCTCTGCCAAGACCCTTTTGGCAGTCTCCAGCAGCTGCTGTGTGCCTGGCTGTAGGAGCTGCCCTAGCAGGAGCTGCTGCAGGTGGCTGGTGTCTCGGGCCCGCAGCTGTGGTGGATGGAGCCACCTAGCTGGGCTGCTGAGGCGAGGAGGGGATCCCTGGGTGCGTATGGAGCAGGGATGCGCCAGGCTCGCGTTGGTTTGGGGAGCGTTGCTTCCAAGGCTACGGATCCGCAGGTGGCTTTCGCGGGAGAACTGCACCTTCCAGGCGTGTGCTCGGCTGGAGACACCGTGCGCGGATGGTCCGTATCCACCTCGCTGCACCCCGGCTCCCAGGGCTCCGAGCTGCCTCTGCAGCCCTGCCTGGGTGCCAAACAAGGTACCAGAGGGTTAACAGGAGCTGAGATCCACTCGGGTTGGATGTTTAGGTTCCTCCCCCTGCAAAAGGTGGAGCCAGCACAGCTCCGCCTGCCCTATAGGGGTATATAAATGTACACCACAGGGTGTCCAAGGCACCCAAGCTGGGTCCTCAGCTAGTGGCAGGAGTTCCTGCCCCTCCTCTCCCACCATGGTCATCGCCAGCCCCATCCCTTGCAAGCAGCTGCTTTGGAGCGCCGGCTCTGGGGCTGCCGGCACAGAGGTGAGCTGCAGGGCTCGGGGGCTGCCCTTTGCCTAGAGAGCACCGGGAACTAACCAGCAACCATCCCCAAACGCGGTGCAGAGGGGTGCCGGCGGCTCAAAGCTCAGCCGAGTGCTAAAGGATTGGGTGATTTTCAGGGAAAAGTGATTTATAAGATGATCCCAGCCTCCTCTCTGAAAGAGCCGTGTGCTCTTCTCCCGGTAACACTTTTGCCCCGTTAGCTTAAAGCTGTGGCACATCCCCTAGAAGGAGCCAGGCTGGGAGCGAGGGAGGATTTGGGAGATTTGGGGCTGTGCCCGGTGGTGGCCGTGGCCGGAGCACCCAAGAGCTGCGCTGGCTGCGGGTACTGGTCATAGCAAGTTGTCTCCCCTGTGAATTAGGGTGTACAAGCTGGCCCTAAATGTGTGACATTTTGGGCTCCCAATGAAAGCGTGGCCTTGCTTCAGCTGCTGGCACATCCCTTTGCCTCTGCTTTTTAGGCACAGTCAGAAATATATCCACGTGGATCTGAAAAAGCCAATGGGTAAAGTGAGCTTTAGCTCACCAAGTCATTAAAAATCTTTGCTGTAGGAAAGTGCTCCTCTTTGCTATCCGTGTTAACAAGTGGCTTAAGAGGAAAGCATTCGAACATATGCCCGTTTCCCAGACTGCTTAATCGTCTGGGGCCCTTCAGAAACATCTGAGACCACTTTTTTGGGGATATTCAGAGCGTCCCCCTGTCAGGGACAACGGGCTGTTTTTGTACCTTGCAGCTAAGGTGGCTCTGCCTCTGGGCGGGGGTGACAAGCCACGATAATGAGGTGTTAACAGCAGGGAGAGGGGGGCTCCTTTGCCCCGATGGGAGAGAAGCAGCTGGTGAATTGATCCCCTTGGACACCGGTGACAAGTGACAGCAAGGGGGCCGTCCCACACGCTCCTGGGCTTTTAATGCTTCAAAGAGGCATCTCAAAATTCGTGCATCCACATTAGGAAACCCCTTCTGTTTTCACAGCGCTGTGTGAATAGAGCAGGGAGAGCAACAGTGGAGCAGTGTGGTGATCAGGCTGCCAGGTGGCTAGTGCCAGGCTGGAACTCATGGGAAGATATCCCAGGTTTGTTTGTGATTCCAGCTCTGTAGCAGTATGTGATGGTCTGGAGAAGCAGGTGGGTGGGCCGAGTTAATGGGAGGAATGTGATTGAGGAGAGCGTGTTGGCAGGCAGGACCGGGCTGCCTTTGGTGGAGCAGGATGAAATCTCCCTTCTCCCACGCCTGGGTGGATCTGTTCCTTCTGTGGGATCTCACATGGACAGAGCCAGCCCTGTCCATTGCTGGGCAGGGAAGGTGGAGGTGAGTGCGGCGCGGCCATCAGGATAGGCCTGAGCTCCAGGAGGAAGTCTGCAGCTTGCTGCCGTGGAGTGAGCTGTCTGTGATTCAGGCCGTTTCCCAGGAAAGGCCACTTTTCCAGGAGACCTGGAAGTAGGGAAGAAATGAGGTAAAGGTGTTCAAAATGAACCTGTAGGAATGCAGGACGCGTGGCTCCGCTCCAACGTGCTGCGGCAGGATGTCTCGCAGGGACTGCGATGCAACGTGTGCTCTGGTCACACCAGTGACAACCATGAGCATTAGCGTGACATGGGGAGCTGCGACTGAGCCCTGCCCGAGCGCTGGGCCCGGGACCGACGTCACTGGGGGGGACGTGACCCTGTTACCAGCTCTGCAATGTGCTGGGCTGATGGTAGGTGCCAGTTTCCAGCCCTCATGTGCTGGTGGCTGTTTCAGCACCTTCCATCCCAGGGCTGTCTGCTGTTGGAGCAGGGGATGTGAACACCCTGGAGTGGGAACTGCCCTAACTGGGAGGAAATCAGCTTGGCTAATTCAGACCCGGTTGATTTTTATCAGAGGAGAGTGAGGGAGCAGTGCTCGGAACTGCTCTTCGAGAATAGGGTCAGTCTCTGGAGGGGTGACTACCATCTGGGAACAGTAGTTTCTTGCAGATCTGCTATCCTAGAATAGGATGTCTGTCAGGAATCTAAATACAGATATAGCTGTACAGATGTAGTTACAAGCCCCTTTAGGAACAGGGTTGTTCCCCCCCCCACACACACACACACACGAGGGAATAGATCCACTTTTTTAGTGCAAGCATGGACAAAGGTGAGTGCTGGAGAATCCTCTCTATCATGAAACCCTTTCTTTATCACTTGGGATTTAAGTTCATAAGCTTTACCTTCAATGCAGTGATACTGATGGACTTGTTTAATAAAAAAATCTGATAGTTTTTCTTTTGCCCCAATTTTATTGAAATGTCTCCTGTGTTGCTGTGCTATGGTTAACACTTACTATGATTGAATTATGTTCTCCAATACTGCTCTGTGTGTTGATTCTATGAGAAGGAAATCTGCTGTTTCAGTATTATATTTGGGACCAAGAACACTTAACTAGGTCTTGTCTTGTATGTCTCAGGCTAATACCAACAGTGCTCCCTGAGCAGGAGGCTGAGGAGATAAAATAATGCAGGAATGTCCCTTTTCTCCTCCTGGAGGCTTCCCAGCACTGCCTGCTGCTAGGTGGCACCCAGGCCAAGCCCTTGGCCAAGCTGTGCAAAGTTGAGATGAGGTTCTTCAGATGGATGGCTTCCTCCTGGTCCATAGCTCTTCCCCTCATGTTTTGCTCTCTCCTCAGCGTGGCACCATGAGGCGACGTTACGAGGATGATGGAATCTCCGATGATGAAATCGAAGGGAAGAGGACGTTTGACCTCGAGGAAAAGCTCTCCACCAACAAGTTTAACTCCACCTTCGTGGTCTTCATGGAAGGCAAAGGTTGGTGCTTGCCCCCGCTGGGGCTGTTGTGGGGCAGCATAGGCTTCTGGTGTCTGTTACCAGCCAGCTGATGTGGTTAGCTGCATCTGCAGTGAAGAAGGGGGTGCGAGATGCCCTTTCCCTGAGTCCTTAGAGGAAAGGGCCACCTGTGCTTGCTCCCCTCCAAGCCCCATTCCAGTCCCCAAGCAGCTGGAGGCAATGTGGAGCACTCTGATGGAGGAGTGGCTCGAAGCTGCTATGCCCTTGGGCCAGGGGGACTGGTGACAAGGGGCATGGCGGGAGACAGCCTGGAAGGGAAGCCGCGCGGCGTGGCGTGAGCCCGGCTGCAGCGTGGCAGGTTTGTTGGCACACATGGCAGCCAGGAATGGGAGCGTTTGCCTGGGTCAGCACCTGTAATTGCAGCCATGTGTCTGCTCTACTCCACTTGGGCTATGTGGGATCTTCCCCTTCCTTTCACCACACATACAGCTCGGTGGAAAGGCTTTTCCTCGTGCAACCCTCATGAGGATTTACCGTGAGGGAGGAGATCTTTAAGATCTCCCTGGCTAAATCATGAGCCTCCAAGGGAAATGAGGACCAAAAGCCTCGCTGTCATCCTGTCTGGCACAGCCCATTGGAGCAGACCCGTCGTTCCTGGTGTGCTCGTCTCAGGGTTGTCAGTACTACACACCTTACCACTTGCAAAACTAGCACAGAGGACTTCCAGGATCTCCAAAGGAGGAGAGCAGGGTCTTGTATTCTGCCATTGAACATTTAGGTTTGCTGCAAAGATACAAGAAGGTTCTCGACTGAACAGGGCCCTGAACAATCTGATCTGCCTCTGAAGTTAGTCTGGTGGAGGCAGCGTTGGACTAGAGACTTCCATGGATTCTGTCTAACCTCAGTTTATCTATATCCTCTAAAAGAGCCTTCCCTAACACCTCCCTGCTTCTTTCTCCCTGCACTAGACTTCACAGTTGAATACATCCAGCGAGGTGGCCTGAGAGATCCTCTCATTTTCAGGAGCTCCGATGGCTTGGGGATAAAGTAAGTGTCGGGCACAAACACGTGGTTGGCTCCAGCCTGGATTCTCAATTTTCCCACAGTGCTGGTGTCTGATCCTGGTAGCTGGATCTCTGCTCTGTCCAGCCGATATGACTATGTCCTGCCCACCTTCTTAGTGTGAACAGAGAAAAGCATCTCCCGCTCATCCTATTTTTGCTAGTATTTTTTTTTTCCCCAAATCCAATGCCTACAGCTTTACCATAGCCTGGTAAATCAGGCAGGAGGTTGTGCCAGGATTCCTTAAAGCTGTAAAGTGATTTGGGAAGGTGTAGGTCTGGTACTGAGGGTCACGATGCGGATGAAACTGAATTTCTCCCACGTTTGTATTCTTTCCCAAAGGGTCAAGAGCTGCTCGAGTTCCCATTCAGCAGTGTTTTGTACACGCTATGCCAACACTAACAGGGTAGCTATGCTGTGCCAGTGAAATACGCTGCTTTTACTGGTCTGGCAGTGCCCTTATATTGGGAAAACTTGCACCACCAGTCTTTAAAATGAGAGCTCTGATTGAAAGCTCAGTGAGAGCTCAAGGCCAGAGGTCACTGTACCACAGCTCATGCTCTGGAGGTGATATAATCCATTCCCAAATCACCTTTCCTTCCCTAGCCGGAAGCTGACCCGATGTTTCAGCCCAAGCTTCAGTCCAGGCCTGTGCCCCAGGGCTCTGGTTGCCCTTTCTGGCAAGGCTTTTGGATCCAAGAGGCAGCAGGGAGCACAGTGCTGTCCTCAGGGTGCTAGCTGAGGGATTACAGCTGGGGATGGTCTGCAACCAGGGGTGTGTCTTGGTTTTTTAGCAAGGTGTTTGTCCTGCAGGATGCCAGATCCGGACTTCAGCGTGAACGATGTGCGGCTGTGTGTCGGTAAGTGTCTCCCGTTGTTCCGGAACTACAGCCCACCTCGGTTGTGCCCTGGCCAACTGGAAATGGGGTGAATCTTTGGACTTATCAAAACTGGAAGTCTGGCTTGGTTGCTCCCCCATTCTGCAGCTGGTTGAACCTGGGCTGTCCTCCTTTGTCAGTGGATCACGGCTCTTAGAGTCTAGTTTGGCCTGAAATGGCTTTTCTTTCCATGTAAGTACGGAAGAAGGTGGAGTTACAGAGAGGCCATTACCTGTGTGTGTTAGGTGGGGAAGGGGAGAGGGTGCTTTGGCGAAGGAACCGTGTCTCCTGGAGCGTCTCCTTGGGGTGTACTGCTCTGTGCAGGGACAGTTCCAGCGATGCCTGTCTCTCCTGGCAGGGAGTCGGCGCATGGTGGACGTCATGGATGTGAACACACAGAGGGACATTGAGATGTCCATGGCACAGTGGGCACGCTACTACGAAACGCCGGAGGCTGAGCGAGAGAAACTGTACAATGTCATCAGCCTGGAATTCAGCCACACGAAGCTGGAGAACCTGGTGCAGAGACCTGCTACGGTCAGTAGAGCTCTCCCTTCTGCAGGGATGTGCTGTCCCTCGTGATTCCGATCCTGTATCCACAAGGTGCAGTCTGTCACTTGAATGCAAGAGGAGAGTGGCCACTGGTAACACTCACGGGCTCAGCCCAGAAAGTCCGTGCTCCGGATAATGCTGGAGATGATCCTTCCTCCACATTGCACTTCATCTGCCGTAGCTGATCTTGCAGTCAGGCCTCAGCCTGGGCATCCCTCAGCTATAGTTACCACAATTAAAAGATATTCAATTCTGGAGATGTGGTGCTTGCTGTCTGTCAGCAATTAGAAGAATGGAAGTGACTGCTGAGGAATATTAGAGTGAAGCAACTGGCTCCTTCTGGCCAGGAATCAAGAGCAGGCCTGGAGTTTGAACAAGGCCCTGAATTGAATAAAGGGGGCCAGTTTGTCCCCAGCCATGGTGAGGGCTGGGGACGCTGGCTCCCCGGCTCTCCCAGTTAGCTGATTCTGCTGTCTGCCTAGACCTTGGCTGTCATCCAGTCTGGTCCTCTTTTCTGTGAAGCTTGCTGCAGAACCCTCTCCTGTATGTTGCAGCAGGAGTCAAGCTCCCTTGTAACCAAAGAGTCTTGGAGTGGGGAGATGAGGGGTATGGGCAGCGTGCCGGAACACGTGGCTGGCTGGAAAACTCCAGCAGGGCCTAACTCGGGCAGCACTGAAGGTGGAGGAGGCCAGAATGGGAAGGGCAGGGGGGACCTGGATATGGTATGGGAGGCTATTTGAAAATGTGAGGAAGGTGGGATGTCTGAACTGGACAACCCGAGCTCCCACTGCGGTCAGAGGAGAGGAATGGGCAACTCTGTTGGGTCTGTTCCTTTAGCTCTCCTAGCTGCAGAGGGAACCTGGCCCCTCTTTGCTGCGGCTCTCTTGAGGTTTCGCAAGTTGTAGCCCCTCTGGTAGGTGGTGCCCGGCACAGGGTTCCTGCAAGGCTGCTGCAGAGCAGCTCCTGGCCAGCCCTTGAGTAAAGAGCAGCATCCCCGTGCCCGGCTGGGCATCTTGCCCTGCTGTCTGCTGCCCGCTTGTGTTCTGAGGCTTCATACACAGTGACTGGCATGAGAATAGCTGGTCTTAAATATGTGATGTCTGGAATTACACCAAGGCCTTGCTGGGTTGTGCAGGGCCAGCCAGATGGGAATATTGTGGCCGCTTGTGGCCTCCTTCCTCGGCCCTGCATTTTGTTCCAGATGTGTTTTGGACTGGCTCTCCTGGTGCTCTCTGCACAGCACCATCGTGGCTTTGGCGGGCCTGCTGCAACCCTGCAGCTCGCGGGTGCCCAGCTGTGTATGAGCTGGGGGGTGGCCGGGCAGGCAACAGGGATTTAAGCTTCCCGGACTGCTTAAGGGCCAAAAGGGAGCAGTTTCCGTCCTGCTTATGTTTATGTCTTCCTCTCTTTCCTCTATAGGTGGATTTGATTGACTGGGTTGACAATATGTGGCCCAGGCACCTGAAGGAGAGTCAGACGGAGTCTACAAATGCTATCCTGGAGATGCAGTATCCCAAAGTGCAGAAGTAAGTGACCTCCTGAACTGGTCCAGTGATGGCAGGGAATATCGTGGCCACTTAACATGGGGAGCAGTGGGAGGAACAGTCATTTCTATTCATTTTGATGGGTGACCCTTGCGGAGGGCGCTGCAGTTAGTTATTTTAAGCCCCTGGCAAGCACTGTTTGTGGCAGCGTGATCCTTGAGCCTCTAGGAGCAGATTACTCCTTCGGGAAGCTAGAGATGCTCCCCGTGTTGAGTCATCAGGGGCTGCTGTAGCTATCGGGTGTTACTCGTGTACGCCCTAGGCCAGCCCTGTGGCAGCTGGGTGCCTAGAGCTGCAGGAGGGGGTGAGGAGGCCAGGGCTGGGTCTGCTCGTGGGGAGGTGGTATGAATGCAAACTCTCCTGCAGGGCATCTCCACTTCCCTGCAGCGCTGCAGGCCTTGGCGTCTGGTGCTGCTCTGAGCTGTTGGGCTGGGGCTAAGCAGCCCATTCCCTTGAATATGCTATATCTACCCCAAAAGGGAGCCACCACTCCTTTTACTCACATACACCTTCCTGTCTTCTCCTTGTTTTCCCTCAGGTACTGTTTGATGAGCGTCAAGGGGTGCTACACAGATTTCCATGTGGACTTTGGTGGCACTTCTGTGTGGTACCATATTCACCGAGGGGGAAAGGTAGGAGGACAGGCCCTGTTGGGGCAACTACAGATGCTTTAGGAGAATGGGTTTCAGTATCTTTATTTGCAGATCCTTTGAAAATGCAGGTCCTTGACAGCAAATGGGAGTCTTTCTGCCCTCAACTTGTTCACCTCTGCTGCTTGGAAGCAGTTCAGACTGTCAGATGTCCACCAAGCTCTAACTGAAACCCCGTGCTGTAGAGATGGTGCCAGGCAACCTTCCGAAAGTTTGAATGAAGAGTAGGGTGACCATCCTCACACCATGCTTTGGGCTTCCTAGAGGCCACTTGGCTGCGTGACTGACCAGCTCTTGGTGAAGCAGGGCCTCAGTATAACCCTCTCCTCCTCCCATAGCATTTTGGGTGTCGGTTGCTTTTTTTAGTTTTGTTTTTTTAGTGGTTTTGGGGTGTGGGGTGTTGTTGGTTTGGGGGGTGTGTGTTTTGTTTTGGGAAAAGCTCACTCAGATGTGAGCTTCTGGGCTGGAGTAACCAAGCCTGTCCCAAAATACAAAAGCTGAGCCCTAGACTCCATTGAGTTGTGGCACATGGACACAGCTTTCATCCAAGGGCTGTGTTAGCTCCCTGACTGGTGATTTCCAGCTATGATTGTATAGGAATCTGCTTGTGTGTGTCAGGTAACTCCAACTTCAACTGTGTTGGTGTCGTACTGGGGTCTGACTTGGAAGCAGTCTGTCTGGAAGGGAATCTGGGCAGGTATCTGCCCTTAGGCAGAGTGAATTGCACCTCGAGGCTTTCTTACAGGTGGGGATGGTGCATTTGTTCTCATAACCTCCAGGCAGCAGGTTTAGAGCAGCTCGGGGGCTGTAACCCTTGAGGACTTAGCTAATACCTCAGCTCCTGCCTCGCTAGGGAGCACGGTTGTGTTCAGAGCATGAGACCTAACATGAATTCCAGACTGGAAAAAACTCTGTGGACTTCGGATGCGGAGGGAGCTTGCATGTATAAAACTCCAAGTAGAAGAAGGGAGAGCATCTCGTTTGCCAGCAGCCAGGGAGATTCCCAGGACACTTTGCAGCAATCCCTGGTTCTAGTGATTTTTAGTGTTCTCACTTTGTTTCAGGAGGGGAACAGAGTTGGACAGGACTCACCAACGTATGGCCACATGGTGGCTCCTAGACGTTTGCTACAGCAACTATTTTTATCCCCAAACTTCAGCCCTTTTGGGTACATCTACACAGCTGCAAGCATCTATGAGGAAGTTACTGCCTGGCTGAGCTGCAGCAATTTGCTGTGTTCAGCCAGCCTGGCCGGGCCGAGCAGAGGGAAATGGGTTCCTGTGAATCCCTGCTGACCCCTGTCATAGGGCTACACCCCTCAGTACGGATTGAATCTCTGCTTCAGCTTCGCCACTGTAATAACTGTGTGGAAAGCTCCCACTTGAGCTTTTGGGGGCGGCTGTTGTCAGGTGCAGCAGTCAAGGAAACTCTGTGCTGCTGTTCAGGGGAGTAGTGCAGCAAAGCTCACAGTAAATTGGCCATAAAATCCCCTAGGAGCTGCTCAGCAAAAGCTGGTGTGGAGGAAAGTGCCCTGTAGTGCAGAATTTGCCAAAAGCAGCCCCCTCTCACCCAGTAAATGCACTGTGCTACTGACTTAGGAGCAACTGGAAGAGGCCAGGTTAAAGCTCTGAGCCATCTAGGACTGCACTTACCAAGGGACCAGGCTGGAAGGGAGCAGGAAGGCAAAAAGCTACCTTTGACTCTGGATTTGTGGTGACTGGATACCTTCTGAGAAAGGAAGTCATGGGCAGTCTTCAAGATTGAGTCTTCTTGCTTGCAGCTGTGTAGAAGATCTGTCCAGTCAAAGCTGAGTGCCTGGGTGAGCTTCCTCCATAATCAGGACAGATCTTCAGGAGAAAAAACTTGCCCCCCTCTCTCTTGACTGAGTTCTGGGTGATTGCTGCATCTCATCTTTCCGTTTGGGTGTGTGATGTGTGTGTTTGTGGTGGGGTGTATTTGCATTTTTTTTTCTCTTTTTCCCCTCTCCCTGTGCTCCTCTCCTTGCAAAGGAGCTGTATCTCAACTCCTCACACTGCCAGGCCACCTCAGTGACTCTGCAGGTGGCTCAAGTGCATTCACTTAAAAGATGGACTAATGGGGTCTCTGAAGAGCCTAGTCAGGAGGTGGATGTCTCCCTGTCACTCGTGGTTTGTGGAGCCCGGCACATGCAAATCTCTAGCTCAGCTGCAGCTTTTAATAACATGGCAGCGTTCCTAAAACACGTCAGTAAATATCTCCTTTGTTTGCCTAATACTCTGGAGTCTTCAGTGGGCTTTATGTCTCCTGACATTGCTCTTAGCAATAGCACCGTACGGAGCTTCCCAAGCTCAAGACTCTACGTGGTGCTCAATGTGTTGGGAAAGCCCTTCAGCAGCTTGCTTCCAACTGGGATACCTGTTCGGTTTGCTCTACAAGAAGTCACTGCAGGCTTGCATCTGCTGTGGGGTGGGGAGAAGGGCATCTGCCTGTTTGGAGAGCAGCAGAACAGGTTTGGGGGGAAGCAGGAGGGTGGTCAGTAGCTGCTAAATGTGCTCTGACTTCAGTATGTTGTCTTTCCTCGCAGATCTTCTGGCTGATTCCGCCTACGCCCCAGAATCTGGAGCTCTATGAAAACTGGCTTCTCTCCGGAAAGCAGGGAGACATCTTTCTTGGGGACAGAGTGTCCGAGTGCCAGCGAATTGAGCTCAAGCAGGGCTACACATTTGTCATCCCCTCAGGTACAGCAGGTTGGACAGTCGTCTCTTGGCCTTTGCCCGGATAGCGGTGAGAGGCGAAACTTCTGGGATATCGGCAAAATCGGCACAGGACGAATATTTCCCTTAGCTTTCTGCTTCATGAGGAACTGTGAGACACAGATGTGATGTGGCTTCCAAAACATGGCTGTTGTGGCACTGCACATTCAGCCCTAGTGACAGCAAAGCTCTGGCTCGCATGGTGCTTGATCAGTAGCTCCTGCAGAGCCTGTCGTGCTTGTGTTTAGAGCAGTGCCCACTGAGGACAGGCTGGCCCAAAGCAGTGCAGCTCCTCTGCTTCCTTGGTCTGCTATAAAACCTCCACAGAATTACATGGCAGGTTGTCTGTGAAACACGGGATGCAGTGCATGTGTTTAGGGAACAAGGTGAGATAGTTTGTGTTGTCACACGTCCTTCTGAAAATACAGGGATTGCGTGAGAGTTACTCAAGTCCACCACCACGACTGATGCTTCTGTTGAATTGAGTGGCCTTGCCCTAAGAAAGCTCACCCTGGAGCTTACCAAATATTGAGCTGCACTGCTTAGCCTTTCATATAGAAGGGGGAAAAAAAGAGAAAAACGTATTTTGAGGTATTTGATGATTGGATTTGGATTTTTGTTGATTTCGGGTTTTGTTTTTAACTTCTTGAGTTGAATCACCTCCTGTAGGTGCCAGTCTTGCCGCGTTCTGCGTAGAGGGAGTCTAGTTAGACTTACTAGATTATCAAGCTAAACTTAAACGAGGCAGAGTCCAGCACTGAGGGCGTGACTCCTCATGAAGTAACTGTGGGGTTCTTGCATTCCTTCCTGCTCATGGTGAAAATGTTGGCAGGGGTTGAGGTAAAGAGCTTCTTTTTGAGTAATTCGATGGTGATACCAAATACACCTTTAGGAGGGTGGGCACTGCTGCTGGGGAGAGTGACACAGCAATATTTGCCCTCCTCAAAGAGGGCAGCAACCCAGCACGTGGCTCCTGCTAGTGCTAACTGATGTAATGAGGGGTCAGTAGCTCATCCCTGTGTTAACAGTAGCCTACGGCCTTCCACACAAGCAGGTTGGTTTAGGTCAGAGAATGGGCTGTTATCCAAATATCCATGAGAATGTGATTAAAAAGGGTAATTGTCAGGGTAGGCTTGGCCAAGGAGCACGGAGGTTGTGCCAAACTGACAGCTCTGCTCTGAAGATCAGTTTTTAAGAGATTGCAAAGGGGCTGAATAGGAATAGGTGTCACTTGTGAGACCTTGACCTTGGTTACTCGGGACTCTTCAAGCTGCCCTTTCTCTCCAAGGTTGGATCCATGCTGTGTACACTCCCATGGACACACTGGTTTTTGGAGGCAACTTCTTGCACAGCTTCAACATCCCCATGCAGCTGCGGATTTACAGCATTGAAGACCGCACACGGGTAAGGAGTTGCAGGAGAGCTGGCAGCACGTGGCCTCTTGGGACAGCCAAGGGAGCATGGCACAGCACCGGGAGCATGGGACAGCCGAGGCAGGTGTGCTCAGGCAGACCAGGTGAATCCCACCCTGCAACGGGTGCTTGAACTCCAGCCGGCTGGAAGTGACATGTCCCAGCTGCTAGATGGACAGGCTGGACAGTCTCTAGAGGGCACTAAGAGCTTAAGTTCTTTCATGAAAGGTGGCAGTGAGTGCGCTGGAGGTCTCCCCTAGTCTTCCCTACAGGGAGAAGGAAGGCAGCACCACAGTGGTGGGAGTGTGTGCAATGCGTGGCTGCTTCCTGCCCCTCGCTGCTTTCGGTTGCTGCTCGGTGCTCGTGCTAGTCCTCGATGTGCTAAAAGCGACTGAAACTAAAGGCTCGTTGGGGCCTGGCGCCGAGAAGGCTGTTGATGGCTGCGCCTCGGCGCCACTCGCTGCCGAGAGGCCGTTCTCGAGCTGTTGGCGCCTGTAGAGGAGCCCAGGACGTGGCTGGGCTCCAAGGCGGTTGGTTTCGCCGAAGCGGCTCGGTGCGCCGCGGTTCTGCGGCGTGCAGGGCGGGTAGGCCGTGCGCTTCCCAGGTTGTTTAGTGCCTGTGTCGGATGCCCAGCCCCAGCCTGAGCGACTGAGTCATAAGGAGACTGAGAGTACGTGGCCACTGTCACCCGGGGGGAAGGGGGGTGCAAGGCAGGCTGCAGTGGTGACAGAGCCCTCGCAGCCCTGCGACTTAGCAGTGCTGCTAACTCCTCTCTTGACGGAGCATCCCTTTCCCTCCACCATCCATATTATCCTATGGATGCTGTGCTGGGGCCTGGGAGGAGGGCTTGAGCTATTACCTTCAGCTAAAACCTTGCATGGCTCTGGCTGCTTTGTCCTGTGTTTAGCGAGGAGGAGGTCTGGAGGGGGAGGTAGGGCCACCATCCAAAAATGAAATGTTTAGTGGCTTGCAAGCAAGTGGTGCCTGGACTCTGCTCTGCCTGATGCTAATATCCTTTCACAAGGAGAATTACATTAGACTGCCAGAAGCATGAGTGGATGCTGCTGCACATGTACATGCATTTCCTGACTCCCAGGAGGGGAGCAGTCTGGCTCGAGGCAGTGGTAATAAGAGCTGTTTCTGTGCAGCCCTGTGTTGGAGGGGGCCTGAACTGATCCCTTCTCCCTTGCCTCTTTTGCAGGTCCCCAATAAATTTCGTTATCCCTTCTATTATGAGATGTGTTGGTACGTGCTGGAGCGCTACGTCTACTGCATCACCAGCCGCTCACATCTGACCAAGGACTTCCAGAAGGAATCGCTCAGTATGGGTAAGCCCTCTGTGCTCATTGTCCGGCCCCTACTCCTTCCTCACACGTGTTGGAAGTGCCTTTTTTCCACCTTCCTGCTGGGATACCATCTGGCTTAGCAGTACTGCAAGCAAGGGAGGGCTGTGCAGAAGGAATTCGGGACCATCGCTTCCTTAACCTCCCAAGGTGGTTTCTTTGGCTATTTCCTCCCTTTTCCCTGTTCGCTGTGGTGAGCGCTCAGAGGGGAAGGCACGCTGGCTGGAGGTGATGTGACTCGAGGCAAAAAGTCAAAACTAGTCACACTGTCCCTTCCTCCTTTCCCCCTGTGCCAAGCCCGGATCCCTGCAACTGCAAAGCCAAAGCCAGCACGCGAGGTCCTGGCCTTGCTGGTGCAGGCAGGGCCTTTGGCAGAGGAGCACGAGGGAAGCAGCAGTGAGCAGGGCTGGGCTGCCTTCTTGCTGTTCAGGACCTTCCTGCATGCAGAGTGCAAGGTGCTGTGGCAGGTGCTGATACAGATAAGTGCAGGAGCTCTTACAGAAGAGGAGAGTTTGGCCTCCTAACAGCCAAGGCAAACCAGCCTGTGCAGACGTTCAAGAGATGATTTGTCCCAAAGACCCCTTTTTGGAAGGAAAGAGCTGGAAAGCCTCTGCCCTAGGCCAGTGAAGCAAGTTTGTCCCCTTACCTCTGAAAGGGTGTAATCATTGGCTCCTGGGCACTGCTCTTCACAGCCAGAGCCTTCCCAAGGTTTTCAGTTTCTGTCCAAAGGGTCCTAGCAGAGCGAAGCAGCTCCCTGCGCTTGTCCCTTTACTGCAGATCTCCAAGATCCTCCTTCAGCCGCTTAGGTTCTTGGTTTGGGACAAACTGGTTATGCTCTCTTGCCTGGAGGCTTTCGGTGTCTCCATTGCTTCTTTACTGCTGAACAACGTGAACTAGGATAGAGATCTGGGAGGAAGGGAGTGGGACAACCATCTTCCCTTTCAGTGTCGGGGAGGGCGCTCTGTCTGTCACGTACAATCGGATTCAGAGCCCTCATAGCCACCTAGTGAGTTCGCATCCTCTTCCTCCCACAATAAAGGCAGGATTAAGGTCTCAGATCACTCCCAGGAAGTGGATCTCTCCCAGGTGAGAGCTTGGACCTCCCCAAAGAAAATCTCGTCCTGGGTTTTGCTGTTTCCTCCTCTAAGAGGTTTTTCCTGAGAATGCCACCCATCCTTCCCTTGAAAAGAACTGGGAGAGGGGAAAGATTTTAACGATGGTTTTCTAGCAGCCACATGCCCCGTTTTCTCTGGCCTTGTCTCGGTACCTCCTTGTGGCTTCAGTGCCTCTCCAGGGGCTGGGGAGATTCCTCGAGAAGGCGAATGTCTCTTGTGAACGCCCAGCAGCTGTGCCCTCCTCTCACCTTTTCTTTGTCACGACAGATATGGAGCTGAGCTCTTCAGACTCGGTGAACATGGAGGAAGAGGAGGAGGAGGAGGAGGAGGAAGAGGATGCAGCAGGGAAGGAACCCAGGCGACCAGTCACAAGGCGGTCTGTTCTTACCAGCCCCGTAGCCAATGGTGCCAATGCGGACTATGATGAACTGGGCAGGAGCTGCCGGAGCAGCCTGCCGCCGCTTCTGAAGAAGTCCCCATCTGTAGACTCCTCTGACTCCAGCCGGGCTTCCCAAAACGGCCAGGCCTGGGAGCCACACGGCGGCAGCCCAAACAAGAGCAGGAAAGTTCACCTGACGCAGTTCGAGCTGGAGGGGCTGCGCTGCCTCGTGGACAAGCTGGAGTCGCTCCCTCTGCACAAGAAGTGTGTCCCCACCGGCATCGAGGACGAGGATGCCCTCATTGCTGATGTCAAGGTATGCAAGCACGAGGAAGCTGCAGCCGCTGCCCTTCTGCTCTCTGTCCTTGGGGCTGTCGGGGTGTGCTTGTTTTATCACGATGTCGTGCCCCGGCACGGACAGGGTGACGTGGCTGCAGACCTGGTGTCCTCTCGTTTTGCTGGGCGAGGCTAACGTGACGCCGGCCAATGCAGCCCTGCCTCAAGAGGGTCCAGGGTGTATTTTGGCTCGGGGATGAGAGACGCAGCAAGTGCTCCTAGCCACGTGGCTGAAACACTTGTAGCGAGGCCCTTTTGGCCCTGTCTGTGCTCCTGGTGAATGTCGGGCACTAACGTTCATTTGTGAGGTTGTTCCTTTCCTGTTCTGGCTCAGGCTGCTGGTCACTGGAGCAGGCAGAGCCCTTTCTTTGCCCCAGGTGGATTTGGCCTTGTTCTGTTTGGTCTCTTGCACAGGATGCATCTTAGCTTATACGAGAATGTTTGTTTTATTTGCCCTGCTTTGCATCCTGTGCTGTGTCAACCAGAGCTGCCGTATTAACATGATCAGCTTGGGTCTTTTAACCCTCTCACTTCAGGGGTTAATCCCCAACCTCATGATAATGTCAACCTTGCTTAATTCCTCACGTGTCTCCCTTGGTCTCTAAAATCATAGTTAGCCATCACTGGGGAAGGGAGCGGAACAAAACTCTTCTGTTGTTTGTCTTTTGGAAGCTGACACCAGTGGCTGTGTCTGGACATAAGTGTCCTTGCTGGTTTGTACTGGTCCTTGTACTGGTCCTTGCTGTTTTGGGGGTTTTCCCCAGGCTCTGTCTCCCAACTTTGTGTAGTATCTGGGGAAAACCATGCTGTGCTGCTTGTGTCGCAGTGCTCACAGAGGTGGAGCATGCATAGTTTTAGATGTGGTTTATGGGAACAGCGAGCATGCGTGCTGTTGAGGGGGCTGTGCTTATGGTTGCTGGAGCATCTGTGGCCTTTCTGGGTGTGCGCGGTGGCCTTGGGGACACAGTGCGTGTGTTTCACAAGCCAACGTGGCAGGGGTAACCAGAACCCTGTCCTGATCCATAGGATGCCCTGGGGAGACTGGAGCTCTTGGACTGGGAGACTGGTGTGATCTGCTGGGTGTTTTGAGGCAGAATATTCAAGGTTGCCCTGTTCAGCGGGGTTTTGAGATCCATTCATAGGACTTGTCATGTTCTGGAGCTAATGCACACGTTGTGTTGATGTGACCCTTGTTCATCTTGTGGCCCACAGTTGAGCTGGGGGTGAAAGTCAGTGCTGACTAGTCCAAGCAAGTGGCTTCCGTGAAGATCCTGCTACTTGAAGCTAGATGTCCTCCAAGGTTTGGAAGCATCCTGAGTTTTGGGGCTCTCTCTGGCCCATGGTATTAACAGCTTCCTAAGTAAAGTATCTGTTCCAGGGCCTTCTCAGAGTATAAAAATCCTTAGTCATCAGACTGCAGTGGTTGAAGATATCAGAACAGATTTGTCTAAGTGTAATAAACCTTTACTTTTAGCCCTTACCCTTTTTTCTTAGGGGTGATGGAGTTGGCAACTGAGGGTGGCTTTTAAATCAAAAAAAAAAAAAAGGCATAAGAAATTCCTTAATTAAATCTTTTAATTGGCTTGAGCACTTAAAACCCTTCTGAGTGAAAGTCTAATTTTTTTGTGTCAACAACCAACAGAACTGTTTGGAGATAGCTGCTATGGAGAAGCGTGGCGCCAGCGTGTTCATTTTGGGCAGTCACTTGGCTTATTTTGCTGCCATCACCACGTAGCTGCATTTCAGCTGGGCAGATGCTGCTTTGTGGAAGGTTTTTGATGCGGTGGCAGTGGGAGCACCTGAAAACGGCCCGTGCTACGTGATGGTTGTGGTGCAAGGCCGGAGTTCGGATCGGGGGGTGGGTTTGCTGTATGCATTATATGCAATGTATGGCCCTTCTCTCCACTGCCCTTTGCGTGGTGATCCAGTCTTCGGGACGTCTCTGAGACGCACAGGGAAGTCCTGCCTGAGCATTTTGTCAAGTAGAGCTTGCAGGTGTCACATGGTGGGGCCTGGTACTTTGGATTTTACAAAAAGGGGCCTCCAGCTCCGTGGTGGGGGCATTGGCTGTGCACCGAGGCTCTGTAAGTCCGCCCCAGACAAGGTTAAGGCCATGTCGGGCTGCTCGGAGCACAACGCTATCCCTGCTTCATTCTTGACCTCTCTGGCTGTGCTCGTCTCCCTGGGAAGGCTCTTGATGACATTCTGAGCTAGCAGCTCTCCAGTGTCCTCATCAAGAGAGCCCATGTGAACCAAAGCAGCCCCTGACTTGGCGTTAGGGGAAGATGTGCCTACAGGCGACGGGATAGTGGCACACAGCCTTGTAGCCCTTGTGGCTGGCTGGGAAAAAACACATCTCTCTTTGGTCATGTCTCCATGCGTCACCTGACCTTTGGTCTTTGGAAGGATCAGTGACAAAGAGGGGACCTCTGGGAGATCCCATCATCCCGCGTTTTTCATGTTCTGACTGCTTCTGCCTACCTCTGAGCCAGCCTAGGGTGCGATGGCTTCCGCCGCTCGAGAGGAGGAGATGAACATGGTCTCCGAGGGTCTGGTTCCTTCAGCTGCTGGGTTGTCTCTAGAGAGCTGCCGGGATTGCTGCGTGCTCGGGTGTGAGCCAAGGCCACGTGTGAAGCAGGGGTGCCAGTGCCACCAAGCCTGGGAGCTACTGCACGGGGGTTACTCTTCCCCTGGTGGGTCAGGTCTTGCTGAGACATTGCCTGTGCCCAATCCTCTGCAATCCCCGCTGCAGTAAATCTGCCCTCTGGGATGCGTTTTCCTGGGGGAGCGCCTCTCCTGGCGGGAGAAGCTTGTCGAAGCCCAGAGGATTGAACAGGGCTGATCCGTATCCTTGTGAGAGGCACGTGGTCTTGGGCCACTTCACTCCCTCCTCAGCCCCTCGAGAACGGCTCAGCCATGTGCAGAAGGGCCGTGGGATACGGAGGTGGCTCTGGGTGGCCTGCGGGCTGCTTCCCCTGGCTAGAAAGAGTCAAGGTTGTCTCCTGGTAGGAAGGCAGGACCGCCTGTGCTCCCCGCAGGAGAGGCGGAAGAGCCGCGGCGCGGAAATCTGAGCGCGTGCAGGTCCCCTGCGGCGCCGCCGGCAGCACGAGGCGTCCGCAACGTCCCCCCTTCCCTGGGCAGAGGGCCGGAGGGCTCAGGGTGCCGCGAGGAGCCACAAGCCGAGCGGGCCTCCTCCTCTGCGGGGGCCGATCCGTGTGGCAGGGTCCCCAGCGCCACGTGGGCAGCGCTATCCCCCGGGCTCTGCAAAGCTTCAACCCGCGAGGTGTCACGGGGGATTTACCTGTCTGCATGGGGACAGTTGGGACCTAAAGGCCTGGTCTGCACGCACCTCGCTCCGCTCTTCAGGACAGGAGGCGCAAAAGCAGCGACCGCTCGCGGGTGTTGCGGACGCGGAGGAGCGGCGGCTGCTCCGGAGGCGCCAGCTTTTCGGGAAGGGCGTCTTCCCCCTCAGGAGCTGCGCTCTGGAGGCCGGGGGCAGCCGGGGCAGCGGCGCCTTGGCAGCACGGCCGCCTCCAGGCTGAGCTCGCGGGATCCGCGGGCGAAGGGGAGGTCCGGGAGCGCAGCGGGGCCCCGCAGCGCACGTGCTGCAGGGGGGCTCCTCTTCCCCGCTGTGCCGCAGCAGCCCCTTTTCCCCGCTCCGAGCTTCCGGCAGGAGCCCCGCGAGCCACCCCGCCGCAGACAAAAGAGGCGGCGGGTCCCGCGCGGCTCCCAGCGCCGGCTCCTCGCCGGGGAGGGGACTGTGGGCCGCGCCGCGCGGGCCCCTGCGCCAATCCGCGCGGCGCCTCCGGGCGCTGCGGCGCGGCGGCTCTGCCCTCCGCTCGCCCGCCGCTTCTCTTCTGCCATCTTCCCGCTGCAAAGCACTGCTGGGAGCCGCATGGGGGTGACGCAGCAGCATTGTTTCAGGCTCAGGAAGCTGCCGCTGCCGCCCCAGCGCTCGGGGAGGATCGCGGAGCCGGGGAGGAGCAGGGGACGCCTTGGGGCGGGGGCGCTCTCCCGACTATGTCCCTGAAGAGCGCGAGCCTGGCGCGAGTCCGCTCGGGCTGAGCGAGCGAGCAGAGGTGCCCGGGAAGCTGCCCGGCCCTCGCGGCGCGGGCGCCGGAACAAAGAGCGCTCCGCAAACTTGGCCGTGGCGGCTCCGCAAGCGCAAGGTCAGGCAGCCGGCGCCGCCGGCGCATGGGGAGGGCGCGCAGTGGGAGGGCACCCTTGGCGGGAGCCGGGGCACCCTCCGCTTCCCCAGAGGGCCCTCGGGCCGGCGCTGGCTCTCGCCGGTGCCCTTGGCTCCCCTGGCGAGTTCCTGCCCCGGGCGGAGGGGGAAGGAAGCGCGCGGCACTCGTGGGCTCCCCTGCTCATTGTCCGCTCCCTCCGGGACGCGGCCGGCTCCGTGCGGAATGTGTCCGCGGGAAACCCTCGCTCCCGTCCAGCTCGGAGCACGGCCCGACCGCCGGCCCCCTCCGCGGTGCCCAGGGCAGGGGGAGCCGTGGTCCCTGGGCCTGACCTCCCCTTGCAGCGCGTGCTCAGGTGAGCCGCGGCCGCGAGGCGGGAAGTCCGTGGGCAGCGTCCCGCTCCGCTGGGAGCGGTGCCTCCCTGCCCCCTGCCGCAGCCTCCGGAGCCGCGTGGGGGGAAGCGCTTGGAAAACCGCCCCGCGCCGGGGCTGGCGCGGGTGCCCCGGGGGAAACCGGCCCCGTCCCCGCCTGGCAGCGGGAAGCGCTGGGATGCGGCGCCGGCAGGAGGCTCCTGTGAGCGTAGCCATGGCAACGCCGAGTAAATAAAGCACCTTTGGTGGTGGCAAATTCGGCGGGGAGTAGGAGGCCACAGCGGAGGCAGGGGGCGAGGAGGAGGGCAAGGCAAGGTGAGCGCGGCTGCCCGCGGCGCTCCAGGGCCCTGTGCCCGTGCGGGGAGCAGCCAGCAGCCTGCACGGCGCTTGGGGCACCGCAGCCGCTCCGTACCGGGGCTGCGGGACCCTCGTGCTTGCTTCCCTGCGGATGCTGCCTCCGCAGCGCGCTCCCCTCCGCCACGGGGCCTCGGGGCTGAAATGCAGCTGATGAAGGCGCCCGCGCAGATCGGCTCGGCGGAGCGTGGGGAGGGAGCGTTGCTCGCGAGCGTGGGGAGAAGAGGCTCCTTCCCGGCCGCGTTTGAAGCGGGCCGGCCTTGGCGCCTGGCCGGGGGCCACCTCGCTGGCGGGAGAGCTGTTTCACTCTGCTCACACCTGGGCTTTTTGTGTGTCTGCTCTTTTTTTTTTTTTTTCCCCACCCCTTCCTCCTCTATCTCTCCATCAGCTGCTGCTAGAAGAGTACGCGAACAGCGACCCCAAACTGGCACTTACAGGCGTCCCTATCGTCCAGTGGCCCAAGAGAGATAAGGTAGGAGCTGTGCGGATGGGGGCTGAGGAGCCGTTCCTGGGAGGGGGCTGCATGTGCCTTCGCCTGGCCGTCAGCCAGCTCGCCCCTCGGGGCTGGGATGCGACGGCACCGTCCATGCCACTGCCTGGGCAGCCCCAGCCAGCGAGCGCCGCAGGGCAGAGCACCGCGGAGCCAGAGCAGGGCATCCAGCTGCCCCTTCAGCCCCCGGGACGCACGTGCCCGTGTTCGTAGCTCTGGAGATACCTGCATCGGTTCCCCGCGCTCGCCTCGCGGCTTGGAGCTGCGTCGCGTGCAGCAAGGCAGCCCTTGGCGCCTGCTCGCCCGTGCTCTAGAGCTGGGCCTCACAACCACAGGGAGGGCAGCCCCTTCCCACCAGGAATCCCTCCCTGCAGAGAGCAGCCACATCCTCCAGAGAGGGCTCCCTGGTCCTGCCCTGCCTTCTGCAGTTGTGCTCGGAGCCCAGGGGCCGAAGCCAGGCCGCATCATGGACTGTCCTGCTGGGCAGGCATGGGCCCTGCTGGGGACCTGCTGGCCAGGCTTTTTGTCCCCTCCACAGGCAAGCGGGGCTCCTCCTGTGGGTCCCTGCTCCTCTCCTGCTGGGAGATGGGCTTACGGGGGTTGCCCTCAGAGCACCCTTTGGAGGTGCTTGTCTCTGCTCGCCCCTTCCAAGGGGATCCAGCACAACCGTGCTGGTTATTTGAAGCAACATAAGCATCTTCTTTTGGCCCAGGCAGCTTTTTCTGGGGGTAGCAACGTGGGGCTGCCTACCCGCTTCGGATGCAGCAGTCAGACGCTCAGCACATCCGTGACCCTGACCAAGGTCCTGCACGAGTCCCTCCGCTCTGAGAGTTCCCGAGACAGGTGGAGCCCTGTCCTCTTGTGCTGCTTGGGCCAGGAGCTAAGGCCTGCGCAGAGACTCGGAGAGGCAGGAGAGACTTTCAGGCTGCCCACAGAGGCTTTCTCTGGTGGCTTGCTTCAGAAAGCAAGCCGGTCCCCTGAAGCACAGCGATGCTTGCAGGCCTCAGCAACCCTTTGCAGAACCGCTTCCCTCCCTTGGTGGGGAGGAATGGGAACCTTTGGCAGGCAAAAATGAACACTGAGCGAGTGCTGTTCACAGAGGTTCCCTCTTAGCAGTGTTGATAGAGACTTCTCCTTTGTCCTGCAGCGAGGTGAAGGAGCTCGGGAGCTTACTCTGGAGCCGGAGACCGGAGGCTCTCTGATGCAGGCAGAATGCAGCAACCTGCCCCATCTCATGCCACTTCCCTCTCTCTCTGTTGCCAGCTGAAGCTCCAGGCCCGGCTGCGGGTCCGCCTGCCCACCATACCCATCACCAAGCCTCACACCATGAAGCCAACCCCCCGCCCAACACCCGTCAGGCCCACGGTCTCGCCCATCGTGTCGGGAGCCAGGCGGAGGCGCGTGAGGTGCCGGAAGTGCAAGGCTTGCATGCAGGGCGAGTGTGGCATGTGCCACTATTGCAGGGATATGAAGAAGTTTGGTGGACCTGGTCGGATGAAGCAGTCCTGCGTCCTCCGACAGTGCTTAGCGGTGAGTCTGTGGCCTGCCCCTTTTCCCCAAGAAGCCCCCTGCAGCCGAGCAGCCGCCTTGTCTGGCTGGGTAGGGTCACAGAGAGGAAGGCAGTGACAAGATTTTTGATTCAAGGGGGGCACTCGGCCCCTAACTTGCCCTGTTTTCACCCCTGCTTTCCTTTGTAGCCTAGGCTGCCTCACTCAGTCACTTGTGCACTTTGTGGGGAGGTGGATCAGAACGAAGACTCGCAGGACTTTGAGAAGAAGCTCATGGAGTGCTGCATCTGCAATGAGATCGTCCACCCTGGCTGCCTGCAGGTGAGGGGCTCGCACGCCGGGCACGAGGGTTTGGCTGCAGGGAAGGGCAACCACTGACCGACCCTGTCCTCCCTGCAGATGGACGGGGAAGGGCTGCTCAACGACGAGCTTCCCAACTGCTGGGAGTGTCCCAAGTGCTACCAGGGCGACGACACTGAGAAGGGCCAGGTACGACGTGAGTTACGGGGCGGAGGTGGCGTGTCCTGCATCCCGCTGGCGCATCAGCGGGGTTGAGCCACGCCAGGCCTCGGAAACGGCCACGGGAATGGCCTGGTGACGCAGGGGCAGCGGGGCCGGAGGAGCGTGGGCAGGATTGCAGGGTGGCTTGGAGGGGAGGCAGGGAGCAGTGAGGCAGAGCCTGAGAGCAGGCGTGATTCAGGGCACCGCGCCGTGGTCCTTGGGGACCCGGCAGCACCCTGCGGGGCTGGAGGAGCCGCCGGATGCTGCCGCAGCCAATTCCTGGCACCTCGCAGCACAGGGAGCTGACAGCCCCATGCTCTCTCTCCCCGGTGCTCCCAGCAAGCCAAGGCCAGGCTCCCCCAGAAGCGGCAGGGGCACCCGGGGCCCTCTGCCAGGCAGAGTGCGGCCAGGAGACCAGCCTGCGGCTCCTGGGTGACCTCTAGGACTGTGCCCGCTGTCGCGGATGGAAAGGTGGCAGCCAAGGCAAGCCGGGCTGAGCGCTGCGGGCCGGGGGGCACTCTCCCCTTCTCCTGGGTGCTGTGCATGCTTGGGGTAGCGTCTACCTGGTTCCTGCGAGAGGCAAGGGGCCGCCAGGCACAGGGTGGAAAGTACCTCCCACCTCAAAGGCGTCGCTTGCGACAGGGAAGGGACATGTTGGTGACTGGTGCACGTGAATGCTGGTCTCAGCGGGACTGGGCACGAAGGGTGCAGGCAAGGAGGGGGCCCGTCTCCAGGCCTGCTGCCGCTCCCCCCGCTGACCTTCCACCCCTCTGTCCCGCAGAAGCGGAAGGTGGAGGAGAGCGACGAGGACGCGGCGCAAGCCAAGGTGCTGCGGCCCCTGCGGAGCTGCGAAGAGCCCCTGACGCCCCCTCCCAACTCGCCCACCCCCATGCTGCAGCTGATCCACGACCCGGCGTCGCCGCGCGGCGTGGTGACCCGCTCCTCGCCTGGCGCCGGCCCCAGCGAGCACCACAGCGCCAGCAGGGACGAGCGCTTCAAGCGGCGGCAGCTGCTGCGGCTCCAGGCCACCGAGCGAACCATGGTGCGGGAGAAGGAGAACAATCCCAGCGGCAAGAAGGAGCTCTCGGAGGTGGAGAAGGCCAAGCTGCACGGCTCCTACCTCACCGTGACGCTGCAGCGCCCCACCAAAGACGTCCATGGCACTTCCATTGTCCCCAAGCTGCAAGCCATCACGGCGTCCTCCGCCAACCTGCAGCACTCTCCCCGCGTGGTTGTGCGCCACGCGCCAGCCAGGGTGCCCCAGCGGGGCGGCGGGGACGAGGAGGCAGCTGCGGAGGAGGACGAGGAGGAAGAGGAGGAGGAGGACGACAACGCGGAGGAGGGGGGGGCAGCCCGGCTCAACGGCAGAGGCGGCCGGGCGGCGGAGGGCGAGGAAAGCTGGATGCAGCGGGAGGTGTGGATGTCGGTGTTCCGCTACCTCTCCCGCAGGGAGCTCTGCGAGTGCATGCGGGTGTGCAAGACCTGGTACAAATGGTGAGTGCGGGGCCTTACGGGGGGCAGCGAGGCCACGCCTGCCCTGCGCCCTGGCTCGTGGCTCAAACATGGTTGCACCAAAGCTCGCGTCCGAAAGGGACGCAGCCGGAGGCCGACGAGGGAGGGAGGCAGCTCCCTTCCAGCACCGCGGGAGCTGTCGCTTGCTGGGCAGCGGCACCCTTGGGCCCTGCAGCCAGCCCTGCTTGCTGTTGCCTCCACACGTGTGCCAGGGTCACCTGTCCACGATCTTCCTTCCGTCCTCTTTGCCGGGAGAGTGGCACGCTCTTGCCCGAGCAGCCGTTTCTCTGCTTTTTGCCCTTGCAAGGTGCTGCCGCCCTTCGCCCAGCCGCTGCTCGGCCTCGTCTTGGCTCTCGGTGGCCTCGTGGCGCCTGGCTGGCGAAGGCCGGCTGCGGTGGGGCTGGGTTTGCTGCCTGCAAATGCCTCGGGGGGCAGCAGGCCCGAAGACAATGCTGGCACCAGGACAGCTGCGGATGCAGGGCTTGGGAACAGACGGTGACTGGAAGCTGGGGGGTTTCTAACCGCCAAGCAGCGGGAATGACGCTACGAGAGCAGCCGGGGCCGCTTTGACTGGCAGCTCATGGGGTTTGTGCGATGCAGTGGCTGCAGGAGACGTGGCCACTGCTGCCCGTGGGAGTCCTGGGGGCTGCGAGGCTCTCCCCTTACCCATCACAAGCCTTTAGGGCAGAGCTGGGCTGGGCTTGGGTCCAGAGGCTGCCCAGGCTCCCATGGGAGCTGGGTTTGTGTCACCTCCACGCTCTGTCGCAGCTCCTGGCAAACCGAAGAGCCATAGGGTGGGACGCTTCAGCCCTTAGCCCTGGCAGGAGGTGTGCCCAGGACGGGGCAAGCAGACCCACAGCTGTGACTCAGTCTTGTTAGGTGGCAGCAAAATCCTGCTGGGGTTGTTCTGGGCATTCCTGGGCCACTCACCGATCTCCCCACGTGTCGTGGTACTTGCAAAGAAGCCTTTTGTCGCACAGCACTCGCCTCTGGCTCCTTGGCTCCTAACCTTGTCCTTCTTCCTGTCCCTAGGTGCTGTGACAAGAGATTGTGGACAAAGATAGACTTGAGCAGGTGCAAATCCATCACCCCCCAGGCACTGAGCGGCATCATCAAAAGACAGCCCGTCAGCCTCGACCTCAGCTGGACCAATATCTCCAAAAAACAGCTCACGTGGCTTGTCAACAGGCTGCCGGGTGAGCAGGGCTTGGCGCAGGCTCCCTTTCCCCTGCCACCAGCCTGGGTGGAGGCTTCCTCTGCAGTGGGGCTGCAGCCAGAGGCAGGTTCTGCGTCTGTGGTACCTGCTGGGAGGAGAGCTCTTGGCTGCTTGGATCCCACCAGCTAAAAAGCAGCTGATATTGTGTTTGGGTGGGTGGCTTGGTTGGTTGATACCCACCTCCTGCAGCTGTTTTTGGCCTCTTGGCAGAGCCTGACTCCCCATCTCTCCCCAGGCAGGAAGGGGAGCTGTTTCCTTGTGTGCCGGGATAAAGAGGGCTGAGATTTGGGATGCCTTGGAGCTGACCAAGCCCGACTGACTTTTTACCTTTCCGCCTTCTCCCGGCAGGCCTGAAAGACCTCATCCTCGCGGGCTGTTCCTGGTCTGCGGTCTGTGCTCTCAGTACCTCCAGCTGCCCCCTTCTCAGGACCCTCGATCTTCGGTGGGCAGTAGGAATCAAGGACCCTCAGATCCGGGACTTGCTTACGCCTCCAACAGACAAACCCAGTAAGCGGTTTCTCGGGCTGCCGCAGGGCGATGCCGAGGCGGATGCGAGCACGGAGGGTCACCGCAAGCCGTGGGGAGCCGCAGGAGGGAGGGCGACTTCTGGCCTGTAAAGCAGGGGGGTGTTGCCAGCTCCGGCGCGCTCCGAGGCAGCGGTGCAGACGGCCGCGTGTCCCCTCTCCTCCCACAGGTCAGGACAATCGCAGCAAACTCCGCAACATGATCGACTTCCGGCTAGCCGGCCTGGACATCACGGACGCCACGCTGCGGCTCATCATCCGCCACATGCCCCTGCTCTCCCGCCTCGACCTCAGCCACTGCAACCACCTTACGGACCAGTCGGCCAACCTCCTAACGGCCGTGGGCTCTTCCACACGCAATTCCCTCACCGAGCTCAACATGGCAGGTGGGTAGAGGGCTCTCCATGCCCTGCTGCGCTGGGGAGGGACGGGGCGGACAAATTTGCTGTCAAGAAGTGGCTCCTGACGTGGGAGTGTAGCGCTGGCTTCAGGGAGGTGCTGCAGCTCTCTCTCGTCTCCCCACAGGCTGCAATAAGCTGACAGATCAGGCCCTGCTGTACCTGCGACGTATCTCCAACGTCACTCTCATTGACCTACGAGGTTGCAAACAGATCACCCGCAAAGCCTGTGAGCACTTCATCTCGGACCTGTCCATCAACAGCCTCTACTGCCTATCCGATGAGAAGCTGATCCAAAAAATCAGCTAGAGACCCCCTTTTCAGGCAGACTGAGGAGAAGGAAAAGAGCCCATCCCACCCCTCTGAGAGCCGCTCCTCTGCATCCCCACCCTGCCCTCTGTGTCCTGCTGCTGCCTTCCACACAGCTCAGCAGGCAGGGCCGCTGCTGGCCTCGCTCCGCCGTCCTTCCTCCTCCTCCCCCTGGGACTTCGCGGATGGAGATGTCCCACCAGGCTGGCCAGTACCAGAGGAGGAACAGGCAAAGGGCCAGGAGGAGTCCCGACTTGGAGGCTGGCTGCTCTCGGGGCAGAGGTTGTAATGGAGGTCTCTGTGCAGAGAAGGGGGGCACCGTCTTCCCCCTGCTTTTCCCCTCCTCGCCATCTCCTCCTTGCCTTGAAACACTTGTCACTTCCTGGCTAGCACAAGCGCGAGGGTAAAGGTCTCGCCAAGGAAGAAGGAGCAGAGCTGGAATGAACCATGCCCTTTCTTACAACCACCAGCCCCTTGCTTGCCCTTGGCAGCTGCGGGGGCCTGTGATCAAACCCCCTCCTTCTCCCACCCTTCTTGTGCACCAGCGTGGCTGGGATACCCCAGGCTGTGCCAGGCCCAAGGGGGCCAGGAGGAGCAGGGTGCTGACGGGGCAGGTTTTGTCCCCTCGCTGGGGAGAGGAGGCCGCGGGGCTGCTGCGCTCCGGCTCTGGGGGCAGCGCGGCCCTTGTCAGAGCATCGCGTGTCCCCGGGCGGCCCCGGGCCGGGGCTGGGCGCTCACGGGGAGCAGGTGGAGCGACCACAGGTCCAGCAGAGCTCAGGGAGGACGTGGAGAGCAGCGGGCGAGTGATGGGGGGGATAGGAGTCACCTCCTCTTCCTCCCCAGCTCCCCGCAGGGGGCCTAGCACAGCGAAGCGCCCCGGGGCCGCTACGGCCACCAGGGCACAGGCGGCTCCGTCTCTGCCCAGGGCTCTGTGATGGGGGAGCTGCACTGCCTCGGCTGCCCCGACACTGCTCTCCTTTCCGCCCCGCCACCCCCTCTTGGCTGCCATTTTTTTCCTTTGCAATGAATGGTTGGTCCAAAGAACCTCTCTCTAGGGCAGCAGAGAGCTTTTTGCACTTTAAAAAAAAATCAAAAAAAAAAAAAAAGGCAAGAAAGAAAAAGAAAAAAAAAAAAAGGTTGGAATCTTCTTTTGGGTCACTATTTTATTTCCCTCCCTGTTCTGCCTGTAACCAGCTGCTCCCTGTCTCTTCCCCAGGGCCCGAGCGCCTGGCGGCAGCTGCCCCACATGCTCTGCCCTAGGCTGGCCCGGCCTCCCCGTTCCCTGCGCGCTGCGTCATCCAGATAGCACAAACCAGCCCCCCGTGCACCCCACGGCGAGGAGCGCGGTGGGGCCGCGTGGGAGGCCGGCCCGTGTCAGCTCGCTGCTCCTAAAGCAATAAGAGAGGAGAGAGCGGCTGCAGCCCCTCCGGCTCCGCCGCGGGCTCTGGCATGGGATTTATGCCCACGGGTTGGGCAAGGTGCCTCCCCAGGCGAGGGCTTGGGCCGCGCTGCTTCCTCCCCTCCCCAGCGAGAGCCTGCCCCAGCGCCGCAAGGCAGAGGAGGGCCATGCAGGGGCGATGATTTCCGCAGTGCCTCCGTACACGGGAGCGTTGCTGCCATGAGGCCGGAGGGCTTTGAGCAGGGAATGGCGATGCTGAGAGCAAGAGCGCCAGCCACCGCGCTCGGGGCCGAGCTGGCGAAGCCCTTCTGCCTTAGTCTCTCTGGTTGGTGGCTCCTGTGAAAGACGGCAGAAACAAAAAGAAAAAAGAAAAAAAAAACACAAAAAATCAAAGTTTTGGTGGTTCTGTTTTTGTTTTAGTTTTGGTTTTGTTTTGTTTTGCTCAAGTTTCACGACAAGACCGAGAAAAGCGTGGGCTAAAGCTGAGCAGGAGCCGGGGCGGCAGCTGCCGGCCGGGGGCAGCAGGGGCGGGCGACGGGGCAGGAAGGCAGCCGGGGCGGGACGGGGTGCCCGGGGCGGTGGATCCGGCGCTCCAGAGACTGCAAAGCAAGGCACAACCCTCAGTACCGCCGACCTGCCCCCCCCAGCCTCCCTGAGGGGACGAGGGGTGAAAATTCACGAGGAAAGAAGAGACGGGGCGGGGGGGAAAAAAAGGATTTTATATATATATATATATATATATAAATCACTTAGTGATTTTAAAACAACCCAGACTGCTCCCTAAAGACAACTCCTGCAAGAGAAGTCACTTGTTTAAGGGTTTGGTTGTGTTTTTGTTTTGTTTCGATTTCCCCCCCCACCCACCCACCTCCCGGAGAAATATTGTAAATATATATTTTTCGTTTGTGCTTTAAAATTAAATGTAAGCATTAAGGGTAAAAGCAAACCAAGTCTTACGCTCTCTCAGTCGGTATGGTTTGGGTTGGGGATTTCTTGTCTGGGGGCAGAGGGAGGGGAGCTAGTTGGCTCTTTATTTTATTTTAATTTTTTGTTTTGTTTTCTTTTCTTTTCTAAGCCTTCTCCAATACTGGTTTTAGAGAGGATCTTTGCTCATAACATATTACCACAGGGATGGAAGAGATGTTGCGGGGGGAGGGAAGATACCAGCCTCTGAAGGGAAATATTTTGTTTCTTGGGGGTGGATTTTTTGGAATAAAAATTGAAAGAAAAAAAAAAAAACCCCAAACCCTGCCTCCCGGCTCTGCCCGTTGTTTGTCTGCGAGTTGTAGGGGAGCGGAGAGGCCGAGGCTGCGCCAGGGACGCTGCGGCGGCCGCCCCGGCCCTGGGGCTTCCTCCGCGCCGCGGAGCGGAAACGCGGGGCCCGGCAGCGCGCGCGGGGACGGGGCGGCAGCGGCGGGGAGCGGGGGCCGCCGCCGCGTCCTGCCGCGGGCGCGTGGCCTCGCAGCGCTCGCCACGGGGACCGCGGCCTTTCCGCGCTGCCGGGGGCTCCTCGCACCAGCTCCTTCGCGCGAGGCTGTACGCTGCACCTCGGGCCACCAGTGCGGCCCTGAGCTCCTTCGGGCACCCTTCTCCTGCCCCGGGGTGTCACCCTTCTCCAAAAACGAAGCATCTCCTGGAGGCTGCACTGAATATCCGCGTGCAGCAAGCTCACTGCGCGTGGCCCTTGAATCCTGCCTCTCCCGCTTTCCGGTAGTGCAGGGTCTGCTGGGCTACTCCTCCCCATCTCCAGGAGTTTCCACCACCACCATCTGCACCTGCAGATGGTGGCACCACATTTGCTTCAGGCAGCTAAAGCAGAGCAGAACCGTGAGGTAGTGAAGCTAGGCCTTCTCTCCTGCCCTGTCGCAATCCAGCGCGGCTCGTGTTGGCCTCCCCTCTCCCTGAAAGGTCCTGCAAGGTGTCACGGGACCTCCTGTGCCTCCCTGGCAGCCCAGGGACACGGTGGAGTCACCATCCCCAGCAGCGTTCAAGAACTGTGTAGATAAGGTGCTCAGGGACAGGGTTTAGCAGGACGGCGTTGAAGGGTTTATGGTCGGACTCAATGATCTTGAAGGTCTTTTCCAACCGTTAACGATTCTATGATTTTATTCTATGATTTCCCATGCTCCAAAGTCCCTAGAAAGGAGCTTTTCCATGAGGATTTCTTTTTATTCCCGCCCCTCAGCTGGACTCAATTTAAAGGCTGGGAGGAAGCCGGGAGCGGAGGTGGAGCAGGCTTGGAGTCGCCAGCTGCTTTTCAGCGGCCTCCAAGGGCTGAGCCGGAGCTGCCCCGCTGCGGGTGACACCTCGTGCTCCTGCCCTGGTGCCCAGGCTGCTGGCGGGCGCCGGTGTCACAGCCAGGTGTCACAGCCCTTGTCCTGGCATCCCATGGGCACCACAGCCAAACAAGCAGCGTCTTCCACGCACCCACACGCGCGTGGTGGCACACGCACACCCAGCGTCACCGACGCTCACAGCCTCACGACGCACGCGCTGTCACAGCCGCGCGCATGTGCTGTCGCAAGCACTCGCAGTGTCACACACAGCCTCTCCCACGCACGACGTCTGACACACACACACACGTGCACCCGGTGTGTCTCACACCTGCCGCCGCACACTGTGTCTCCCGCGCACAAACACACCCAAGCTCTCACACACACAGTCAGAGCGGGTGTCCCTCTTACACACGCACGTTGTCATGTACACTGTCACACTTGCACCTGGTGTCTCTCACGCATGCGTGTGTGCACTCGTGTCTCACACACATGCAGGGTGTCACGTACTCTCCCTCACATATATGGTATCTCACACACAGTGTCACACTGTCGCAGACACAGTGTCACTCACTCACATGGTACCACACACCTGGTGTCACACCCACGCACCCACACACCCACACAGTGTCACACACACAGTAGTCTCATATGCACACACTGTCACACACCCAGCATCTCACACACACCCAGAGCCACACACATGGTGTCACATTCGCACACACTCATGCGGTGTCACACACGCACGCAGTGCCACAGTATCTTACACACACACGTGGTGCCTCACATGCACACAGTCACACACACAGTCTCTTACACACAGAGTGTCACATTCACGCACATGGGGTCACGCACACACACACACGGCGCCACACTCACATGACGCGGTGTCACACACACAGTGTCACGTCTGCACACTCACAGTGTCACACCTGCACACACGCACAATGTCATGCTCACACAGTGCCACAGGCACACACACACGCACAATGTCACACACGCAATGTCACACGTGCGCACAGTGTCACGCCTGCACAGTGTCACACCCGCAGTGTCAAACACTCGCAGTGTCACACCCGCACACACAATGTCACCCGCAGTGTCACTCGCACACACAGTGTCACACCTGCAGTGTCACGCTTGCACATGCACGCAGTGCACACGCACATGCAGTGTCACACCCGCACACAATCACACGCAAACAGTGTCCTGCACACAGTGTCACACACACACAGTGTCGCACCCGCACACACACAGTGTAATACATGCACAGTGTCACACCTGTAGGCAGTGTCCTGCACACACACACAGTCCCCCACATACAGTATCACACCCGCACACACACAGTCACGCCTGCACACAGTGTCACACCCGCACACAGTGTCAAACACCTGCACACAGTGTCACACCCGCACACACTCGCATACACACGCAGTGTCACACCCGCAGTGTCACGCTTGCACACGCACGCAGTGCACACACGCACGCAGTGCACACGCGCACACACAGTGTCCCGCACACAGTGTCGCGCACACGCACACAGTGGCACACACACAGTGTCACTCTCGCACACACACGCAGTGTAATACACGCACAGTGTCACACCTGCATGCACAGTGTCCTGCACACACGCACAGTGTCCCACACACAGTGTTGCACACACACACACAGTGTCACACCCGCACACACATGCAGTGTCACTCTCGCACACACACAGTCATACACGCACAGTGTCACACCTGCACGCACAGTGTCCCCCACACAGTATCACACCCGCACACAGTGTCACACCCGCACACACGCACAGTGTCCCCCACACACAGTATCACACCCGCACACACACACAGTGTCACACCCGCACGCACAGTGTCCTGCACACACGCACAGTGTCCCCCACACACAGTGTCACACCCGCACGCACACACACAGTGTCCTGCGCACACGCACAGTGTCCCGCACACCCCGTGTCACTCCCGCACACCCCGTGTCACTCCCCGCGCCGCTGTCACGCTCGCTCCCGCGGCCGCGCCCGTGTCGCGCTCCCTCCCCGCGCGCTGTCGCAGCCGCTGTCGCTCCCGCGGTGCCCGGCGCGGCGGGCGGAGGCGGAAGGCGGAAGGCGGCGGGCGGCGGGGGAGGGCCAAGGGCCCAGGGCCGCCGGGGCCCCGCCTGCTGCCCGCGCCGCCGCACCGGCTCCGCGGGACACGCACACACACACACGCATACACACACACACATAGACACGCACACACGCGCACACACCCGCACGCACCACCGCGCGCCGCAACAGCCGCCCGCGCCGCAACAGCCGCCCGCAGCCCCCCCGGCCATGGCGCCGCGCCGCTGAGCGCCGCCCGGGGCCGCCCAGCCCGAGGCCGCGCCCGCCGCCCCGGGGCCGCGCGGGGCCGGGGCCGGGGCCGGGAGCGGGGCCGGGAGCGGGGCCGCGGCGGCGGGGCGGGGGCCGCGCCAAGATGGCGGACCTGGAGGCGGTGCTGGCCGACGTGAGCTACCTGATGGCCATGGAGAAGAGCAAGGCCACGCCGGCCGCGCGCGCCAGCAAGAAGATCCTGCTGCCCGAGCCCAGGTGCGGCCGCGCGCGGGGGGCCGCGGCGGGGCGCGCGCGGGGGGCCCCGGCCCTTCCCGCGCCTCCGGTTCCCCTTTCTGCCGCGGCCGCGCGCCCGTCCCGCCGGGCCGCGGGCGCGCGCGCAGGTGCAGGCACCGGCGCCACCCGCACGAGCGCGACCGGCCCTCGAGGCGCCACCCGCGCGCGGGGACGTGCGCCCCTCTGCCTCGAGCGTGCGCGTGGAAACGCCACGGTGGAGACCTGGGCGCGTGCACACACGCGTGCCCCTCTCCTGCACCCACGTCCTGCAGGCATGTGCACGTCCCCTTGGCCCGTGGGCACAGCGCGCTGTCCCAGCGGACGTGTCCCGTGTTGTCACACCACCGCTGCACCTGGGCCCGCGCGCGCGGCCCTGAGCATCTCCCCAACCAGCACGCGCTAGGACAGGGCTGCGCGTGGGCTCGCGCGTGTGCGCACGCCACGCACGACGCCCTTGCACTTGTTGCTGCACACGCGCGCACACTCGCAGAGCACAGCCCAATCCACAACTTCCCTTTGCACAGGCGGCCTGCACAGGCGCCAGCGCGCGGCCCCGCGCAGCCGGGCACAGCCCGTGAGGCGCACGCGTCCCGTGGGGCCCGCTCTGCACAGCGCTGCCTGTCGCGCCAGCGCAAGCGGGTACCACCGCGCCGCATCTCTGGGAAGCCGGGCATCCCGCCGGACTCCTGCTCTCCCACTGCAGCCGCTCGCAGCTGCTTCCTTCCCAGTGCTGAGGCCGGGCATTTGCCTTCCAAGACCACCGCCTCTTCCCTTTCGGGTGTCAGGGCGGGCGCCGGGTGTGCGGAGCTGACCGCGGCACTTGCACGTTGCGCTTGGCTCCCACACTGTGACTGTCCACACACAGAGCACCCTGCGCTTGCCCCTCACCAGGGCGCAGCTCCCAGCAGGGTGTCACGGTGCAGCACGGGGCCCCGGTGTGCCGGGACAAGGGTGAAGACGGGGCGGCCGGGGAAGGGGCGCAGGGGGGCGCGCTCGGGGCGGGCGGCAGCACTGAGTCCCGGCGGCGTCTCCACAGCATCCGCAGCGTCATGCAGAAGTACCTGGAGGACCGGGGGGAGGTGACCTTTGACAAGATCTTTGCACAGAAGATTGGTGAGCTGCGGCGGGGGCCGGCGGAGGTGCCCCACACTGGGAGCGCCCGTGGGAGCTGCGCGGGCCGGGGGGAACCCAGGCACTGGGGCCGGCACGTGGGTGGTGGCCGGGGGGGCCGCGTGCCATGTCCCCCGCCCCGTCACTTCCCCCAGCACCAGCGCTAACCGTCCGGGGCAGGAAGCGCCTCTTGCTTCCTCCCGCCTGGCGCGGGCGGTTTCCGGGCACGTCCGCCCCGCTGCAGCCGGCCCCACTGTGCCAGCGCCGGTCCTCAGCCCTGCATCCGCTGTGGCCTGTCCCATTGCAGCCTGTCCTGGTACCTTCCGCATTGCAGCCTGCCCCATTGCAGCCTGCCTCGCTGCAGCCTGCCCCATTGCAGCCTGCCCCATTGCAGCCTGCCTCGCTGCAGCCTGTCCTGCTGCAGCCTGCCCCATTGCAGCCTGCCTCACTGCAGCGTGCCCTGCTGCAGCCTACCCCATTGCAGCCTGCCCCGTTGCAACCTGCCCCGCTGCAGCGTGCCCTGCTGCAGCCGTGTCCCAGTGCATGGCCCTGCCGAACTGCCCCCTGGGCTGCTGAGAGTGCTCGGCTCATCCCCAGGCTGGGCAGCGCGGGATGGGCGGCGCTGGTGCCCCGCTGAGGCGGGCGGCCCTCACACGGCCTGTCTGCTCCCACAGGGTACCTGCTGTTCCGCGACTTCGCCCTCAACCAGGCCGAGGAGGCCAAAGCCCTCATGGAGTTTTATGAGGAGGTGAGATGGGGATACATTCGCGGGCAGAGCCCTGTGTCTCGGTGGGTGTGAGGTGGCACCGGAGCCAGACTTGGTAACTGCAGTGCCCGGGTGTGCAGTAGCCGCTGTGCCCTCCGTGTCCTGGGCTCATGGCACCAAGGGCACGCGGAGCAGCCAGGGGACATGGCACTTGGAGTGTGATAGCCAGGGTACACAGGGCACCCAGTACCCAGGAGAGGTGATAACCAAAGGGTGCTGGGGACCTGATCCCCGTTTTGCCTGCTGTGTGATAGCTGGAGGGCTTGGGGACGTGGCTGCTGGAGCACCAGGTGACAGGGAGCCGCCTTGCCCGGGGCTGCACCTGCCCCGTGGGGGTGACGCCTGTGCCCCATGGTGCGTGCCGGGAGCTGTGTGGCCCCGTGACAACGGGAGCTCGGCCCTTGCCAGATCAAGAAGTATGAGAAGCTGGACTCGGAGGAGGACCGAGCCGCCCGGAGCCGCCACATCTTTGACCATTACATCATGAAGGAGCTGCTGGCCTGTTCCCATGTGAGTGTCCCTCCCAGCGTGGGGTGCCCAGAGTGCTTGGGGCAGGGGGCTGACCACGTACCCAGTGTGCGCACGGGATGCGCTGCCCGGTCTCCTTGGGGGGGTGGACTTCAAAACCACCCTCAGCTCCATTGTAGGGGATGCTGAAACCACCACAGACCCGATCCTATGCGGTGAGGTGCTGGCTTCCCCCCAGCTTGTGCAGCGCTCCCTGGCCCCTTTGGGAATGCCTGTCCCTGCTACCCCCGTCCGCTCTGCCCAGGAGTGGCATGATCCAATCTTGCCTTGCAGCCCTTCTCCAAGAGTGCCACGGAGCATGTCCAGAGCCTTCTGAGCAAGAAGCAGGTGCCCCCAGACCTCTTCCAGGTGGGCATCGCCCCGGACAGATCTGGGCTCCCTGCCGCCTCTGCTGCCCGCAGAGTTAATCCTTACGGAGGGCTGGTGAGAGGATGTTGGGGACTGGCAGGGACAGGAGCTCCTGGAGGCTGCCGGAGGGTATGGGCAACCCAAGGGAGAGTGACGGGGTCCCCAAATCCTTGGTGCTGGCAATGGCAAAGGGACCCAAGGCTGCGGGAGTCCTCAGTGAGCAGTGATTGAGACCTCAGAGATACAAGTGCCATGGGCTGACAGTGGGGCCCAGGGGCCTGGCATTGGCGAGGAGTCTCCAGGGATAGTGATGGTCATTGGGGTACTGGATACGGGAAATCCTTAAGGCAGAGGATTAGCCAGCAATGGCTGGGGACTCAAGGGCTACGGGTGACCCTCGGTGGCAGTGAGGACCCAGCCCTGATCTCTGTGTTCCCCCAGCCCTACATTGAGGAGATCTGCCAGAACCTGCGTGGGGGCATCTTCCAGAAATTCATCGAGAGGTGAGATGGGGGGACAGGCCTGCTGGCCCTGGGGTATCTTAATGCACCTGGGGAGCCAGGGAGGTGGTGGAGGACACCTTCTTACATAGGACTTTCCAGAGTCTGAACTAGGGATTCAAGGTGGTCTCCTCATCCCCAGAGATCTCTCTGTCCCCGGATGGAGGTCCTGAGTGAGGGGTGGGGGTCTCTGTCTCCAGACATGTCCCAAATTCCCTCTATTGCCAGATGGGTCTTGGGGGTCTCTGCGAGTGCTTCACTTTTGCCCTCTCTGCTTCGTTGCAGTGACAAGTTCACGCGGTTCTGCCAGTGGAAGAACGTGGAGCTGAACATCCATGTGAGCAAGGGCCAGGGGCACCTCCAGGGCATCTCTAGGGACACTCTCAGGGCGGAAGGCATGGGTCCGAGTCCTCCAGAAGGACACAGACCCACGGTCAAGGCTACCACGCATGGCCCGTCCTGGCAGGGCAGCCTTGTGCAGACACTCTGTCACCTTGCATAGGTGCCCTCACACACAACCTGGTGTTCTCTCACCCGCATGGGTGCAAGTTGCACTTCCACATCAGCCTGTGCTCGTGGGGATGTGCAGAGCGGTCTCCATGTTCCTCCGTGTTCTGTGCCGTCTACCACCGCGTATACAGCTTCCCCGGCACTGTGGATGCCAGGGGACCCAGGCGTCCAGGGTGACACCTGCCTCTCTCTCTCTTTCTCCAGCTGACCATGAATGACTTCAGCGTTCACCGCATCATTGGCCGTGGCGGCTTCGGAGAGGTCTACGGCTGCCGGAAAGCAGATACGGGCAAAATGTAATGGGGGGGACGTGTTGTTGCGGGGGGAGGATGGAGGGATTCCCCGGTGAGAAGGGCCGCGGTCCCCCAGGCAGCCACAAAGCAGGGGGATGCAGCAGTGTTGCCATGGCAGCAGGTGGCAGGGGGATATGGAAGTGTCACCATGGCTACGGCTCCCTGGGGGATACGGTGACGTCACGGGCACCGTGGGTGGTAGCTGGTTGCGGTGATGTGGCCGTGGCTGCCCTAGTGGAGGGACACAGTGGCGTGGCAGTGGGTAGGGGCAGGGCACGGTGTCGTGGCAGTGGGCACTGCAGGAATGTGGCCCTGCAGCTGGAGGTGGGTCGTGGAGCTACAGCTGCATGCAGCAAAGGAATAGAGTAACGTGGCTGTAAGCTGGGGAAGGAGGTGGCCCTGCAGCTGCAGGCAAAGGAGGGATGTGGGCATGGAGCCATGTGCAGGAGAGGGACGTGTCATGTCATGTCATGGTGGAGGAGGGACACAGCACCGTGGTGCGGGGCAGCGCAGGGACGTGGCTTCATGGGTGTGTGGGCAGCGACAGCCCAAGGCACCATGGCCATGGGCAGGCAGCAGCAGGACCCTGCAGGGACTCTTTGCCCCCAGGTACGCCATGAAGTGCTTGGACAAGAAACGCATCAAGATGAAACAGGGCGAAACCCTGGCCCTGAACGAGCGAATCATGTTATCCCTCGTCAGCACCGGGGTGAGGCGCGGGGCTCTGCGGGGACGGCGGTGGTGTGGCCATGGTGTCGGGAGGATCTGCTGGTGACAGGAGGGTGTCACTGGGCACGGTGTGACTCCGTCTCTCCTGTGTCAGGACTGCCCGTTCATCGTGTGCATGTCGTACGCCTTCCACACGCCCGACAAGCTCAGCTTCATCCTCGACCTCATGAATGGTGAGAGATGCCCTGCTCTGGTCCAGACACTGCCCTGCTCCCAAAGGCTGTGGCCAACCTGATCCCCAGGTTCACAGCCCCCTGCCTGCACCATGCCCAGGTCATGGTGGGCAGCGCGGGGATGACAGCTGGGTTCCTCTCACCGCAGGGGGGGACCTGCACTATCACCTGTCTCAGCACGGCGTCTTCTCGGAGGCGGAGATGCGGTTCTATGCGGCGGAGATCATCTTGGGCTTGGAGCACATGCACAGCCGCTTCGTGGTCTATCGTGATCTCAAGGTGACCCCATGGGCACCCATGGACTCTGTGGGCATCTCCCAGGCACCCTGTGGGTACCCACACACCCTCTTGGCACACATGGACCTGTGGGTAATCTCAGGTCCTGCGACCAATCACAGACCCTGCAGGCAACCCCAGGCCCTACTGACAGCCCCAGATCCTGTGGGCACCCACAGACCCTGCAGGATCCCTCAGCGCCTATTGGCACTTCCCAAACCCCATGGGCATTCCCAGGGGCCCTAGGTATTCCCAGAACTTGCAAGTAACTCCCAAAACCGTGGGCATTCCCGAACCTACAGGAACTGCCCAGGCCCTGTGGGCACCCCTAGATTCTATAGGTGTGTCCTGAGATGTCACGGGCACTCATAGATGCTGCAGGCAGTTCTGGTCCCACAGACGCTTCAGTCCTATGGGCACCCCCAAATCCCACAGAACACCAGCACTCCAGCTCAACCCACATGGGCACCTCCTGCCTTTCCGCCCCACCGTTCCCTTGGGCAGTGCTTGGGCTCAGGGATGGCACGGTGTCTCGGCAGCCAGCAAACATCCTTCTGGATGAATTCGGGCACGTCCGTATCTCAGACCTGGGCCTGGCCTGCGATTTCTCCAAGAAGAAGCCCCATGCCAGTGTGTAAGTGTGCCCCTGGCTCGCCCTGCCCAGCCCTGCCTGGCTGGCGTGGTCCCTGACCCCTCTCTGTGTCCCCATAGGGGCACCCACGGCTACATGGCTCCGGAGGTGCTGCAGAAAGGAGTGGCGTACGACAGCAGTGCCGACTGGTTCTCGCTGGGCTGCATGCTCTTCAAACTGCTCCGGGGGTGAGTGTACAGGCACAGCAGGGCGCGGGGTGGCCAGGGGGCCCGCGCCCCACTGACCTCCCCTCTCCCCTGCTGGCTGCAGGCACAGCCCCTTCCGGCAGCACAAGACAAAGGACAAGCACGAGATTGACCGGATGACCCTCACCATGGTGAGTCCGGCCACGCGAGGCAGGCGGCCCAGTGCCACCATGCGCGCACGTGCCAGGGAGGCACACGAGGCACCCGGGCATGCCACAGCCTCTCCTTCTAAGTGCCACGACGAGCTGGGCCCTGCCGAGGCACACCTGGGAGAGGAGCGGGGTGCTCTCCCCATGGGCAGTGCGCGGATGCAGCGCGGGTGGGAGGCGGCGTCCCTGCCCGTCTGCACGTGGCTGTGGGAGGACACGTGCCTATGTGGGCACCTGAACGTGCGGGTGTTCGGGCACGCGTGTGAGCACGTATAAGGGGGGAGGTTGCACGCAGAGGTGTGTTTGCCACTGTCTCTGTGGGCATCTTGTGTCCATGCACATGTCTGTGTCGTGTTTGCACACCTGTGTGCCCCTGTGTGGCTGGTGTGTGTGTGTGCACATCCCTGCATGTGACTTGAGTGCCCGTGCGTGCCCAGTGCATGCCTGTGCATCTGCATGTGCTGGCGTGTGCATTACAGTGCCCACAGGTGGCACGTGGTCCGGGTCTGGGTGTGCGCACCCCTCCACGCTGCGCCTGTGCACGTGGGTGAGGGGGTCCTTGTGTGCACCTTCGCGTGCGCGTCTGCCCCTGAGCACGCTGCGTGCTCCTTGGCAGTGCCAGGGAGCCCCGCCAGGCCTGGCCTCAGCGCCAGGGCCCGTGGTCACCGTGCCCTCGCCCGCAGGCCGTGGAGCTGCCCGACTCCTTCTCCCCCGAGCTGCGCTCCTTGCTTGAAGGGTTGCTGCAGCGAGATGTCAACCGGCGGCTGGGCTGCATGGGACGCGGGTGAGTCCCGGCAGGCGTAGGGACAGGCGCGGGGGGCAGTGCCTGGGCCTGACGAAGGACTGGGGGGCAAAAGGCTGGCAGGGAGGGAGGGCAATGCGGGCAGGCTACAGGCTGACATTGCCGGGCCAGCCCGTCCTGGCTCCGCTGGGAGCCCGCCGGTCCTCACTGCCCCCACTCACTTCTCAGGGCTCAAGAGGTGAAGGAGGAGCCGTTCTTCAAGGGCCTGGACTGGCAGATGGTTTTCCTTCAGAAGGTGAGGGGCATGGTGACAGGACACGGCAAGGGCTGCAGGAGCGTGGGCAGCCACCCCTCTAATGTCAGCCCTCCTGCCGGCAGTACCCACCACCCCTGATCCCACCCCGCGGAGAGGTGAACGCGGCCGATGCCTTTGACATCGGCTCCTTCGATGAGGAGGACACAAAGGGCATCAAGGTACAAAGGACCGGCACGGGAGGGACAGGGGCAGGGGCTGGTGAGTTGGTGTCTCACCTGGCAATGCCCACCTGTGTGCCAGCTGCTGGAGAGTGACCAGGAGCTCTACCGCAACTTCCCACTCACCATCTCGGAACGGTGGCAGCAGGAGGTGACCGAGACGGTCTTCGAAGCTGTCAACGCCGACACCGACAAGCTGGAGGCCCGCAAGAAAGCCAAGAACAAGCAGCTGGGCCATGAGGAAGGTGAGCAGGGCCGGGTGCCGCCTGAACTCCCCAGCACAGCTCTTGGCATCTCTGCCACCCACTTGGAGCCCCATTGCCCAGCACTGCCCTGGCCCGTGGTTCCTGTGGGGTACAGCCAGCCACACAGCTGCCCTGGCATCTCTTTGGGTCCCCTGGTCCACCGGCCCTGCCCCAGCTCCCTGACTCCTGGCTACTGCCCCATGGCACTGCCCGCAGCACCCTGGTGCCCTGGCACTGCCAGACTCACGCTCTGCCAGGAGGCAGTGTCCCCACGGGGTGTCCCTGGCATGCTGCCACACTGGCGTTGCTTTGCCTTGCACTGTCCCCCTGCCCTCCTCTGCCTGCCCTGACACCTCTGCCAGCCCCCCAGGCACCCACCCCTTGCTGCTCCAGCCTGACCCTGTCTCTCCCCTGGCGCGGCGGGTGCAGATTACGCCATGGGCAAGGACTGCATCATGCACGGCTACATGGCCAAGCTGGGCAACCCCTTCCTCACGCAGTGGCAGCGTCGCTACTTCTACCTCTTCCCCAACCGCCTCGAGTGGCGTGGGGAGGGCGAGTCGCCGGTAAGAGGGGCACAAGGGGGACAAGGGGGCGTGGGGCAGGCTCGAGGGGCACAGGGGTGTTGGTGCTCTGGAAGGACACAGGTGTTGGGAGGACACGTAGGGCATAGGGGATGTGAGGGGCATGGGGTGGGGGCACGAGGAAGGCCGGAGGGCCACGGGGAGCGCGGGAGGCCGGGGAGGCCGGGGCTGGGCTGAGCCTGTCCCCCCAGCAGTCCCTGCTCACCATGGAGGAGATCGACTCCGTGGAGGAGACGCAGGTGAAGGAGCGCAAGTGCATCCTGCTCCGCATCCGCGGGGGGAAGCAGTTCGTGCTGCAGTGCGATGTGAGTGTGCCCGGGCTGGCCCTTCCCTGCCAGTCACCTGTCACCCCAGCTGGCCACTGGCCACCTCCTGCCACTTGCTAGCCATGCCCTGCTGGGCACTAACCAAACCCTGCTGGGCACTAGCCACCTCCTGCTACTCATCCCTGCTGGATACTAGGCTACCTCACACCAACTGGGAGCCATCTGCCCTGCTGGCTGCTAGCCACCTCATACTGGGTGCTAGTCACCCCTTCCTGATCAGTGTCTCTGCATGTCGAGCTCTCAGAGCCACGCCAGGCATAGTGCCGAAAGGTGGGGGTGATCCAGAGCCCTGGCACGTGGGATACCCTGGACTAACCTGTCCTCAGCCCTGGCACCATGGGGAGCCCTGAGCTAACCCATCCCCTGCTGTGGCCCCGTGGGGAGCCCCGGACTAACCGGTCCCCTGCCCTGGCACAGAGTGACCCCGAGCTGGTACAGTGGCGGAAGGAGCTGCGCGACGCCCAGCGCCAGGCCCAGCAGCTGCTGCAGCGGGTGCCACGCATGCAGAACAAGCCCCGCTCGCCCGTGGTGGAGCTCAGCAAAGTGCCCTTCATCCAGCGCTCCGCCAATGGCCTCTGACCCCGCGCCCCGCCGCCCGCGTGCCCTCGTCCCCAGCTTCCACCCCGCCTCTAATTTATTGGGTTGGGTTCCCGCGTGCCCCCTGGCCCTTCGTCATCCCCGCACCGGGTGGTGGCAGGAGGCGCGGGGCTTCCCCGGCCCGCCGGGCGCCCGCAGGGCTGGGCACAGAGGGGCACGTCCCCGGCGCCGCCGTCTCAGCCCAGCCTGCAGCCCAAGGGACGTGGGCACCAATGCTGGGCACGCGGCTCCGCTTGGCACATCTTCCCTGTGAACTCTCCGGCTAAGATGAAGGTAGCCCCCATGCCCGCCACTCTCTGTGCCACTGTCCTCTCGGCCCCATGCCCGCTTCGCCACAACTGCGTGTGCCAAACTGGCCGGGTGGATGCCCAGCTCTGGCCTGACAGCGTCCTGGCCAGCTCGTTTCACCTGGCCTTTGCCCACCTCCTCAGGAGCGGGCATTGCCCTGGCCTGGCTGTGCCCGCCTTGTGGGTGCCGTGTCCTCTGCACGCGTGAGTCTGTGTGTATGTGTGTGTGTGTGTGTGTGTGTGTCCGTGCCCAGGGGACCCCCCTGTAAATATTGTGCCATGGGTCCCCTGCGCCTCCCGCCTCTGCCAGCCCTGCCCACTCTGTGCCCCTGCTGCCACCCCACTGTGTGACCATATCCCAAGTAAGGGAGGCAGCACCAGCATCCCCGAGCCAGCAGCGTGGTGGTGCCCAGCTGCAGGGCAGGCGGTGCACAAGGAGGAGAGAGCAGCGGGGAGCCCCCTGCCAACGGGCCCCTCGTGCCTGCTGCCCGTGTCCCCAGCCCTGTCCCGGGGCCTGGCGCGCGCGGGCAGGATGCCACCTCCCCACGCCACCCCTTCCCCGCTCCCTGGCAGTGTCTGTAAATATTGGTCTCCAGTTGGGCTGCGCCAGGGGGGTGACGGAGGCACCAGGTTGGGGCTGGTGGCTCGTCTGTGAATGTGATTTTAATGAGCGGAGACGTGAGAATGCAGAAAAAAAGAAAAGAAAAAAAAAAGAGTTTTTATAATAAAAACCTGGGAAAAAGTAACCTGCCTCCCTCGTGGTGCCAGGGGGGATTGGGACTCCAGTGCCCTCCCTCTTGGTGGCAGGGGGGATTGGGGCTCCCGACATTCCCGTGCCCACTCCCGCCCCAGTATGTCCTCCCCACGCGCCATGGGGAGGCCCGGGCTGCTCCCACCTGGCTGCGGTCCCTGCTGCCCCCAGGGTGTTTGTCAGGGGCAGGAAGGGAGCGGCAGGGCCGGGTGGTGACAAGGCCCGGTCTGTGCTCCGGGCAGCTGCCTGGAGGATCCTCTGATCTCTAATAAGGGGGTTGTGTGGAGGCCGCTCCCCGCACGGGTGCCAGGCCTGAATTTCTTGCCCTCGTCGTCAGCAGGAAGAAGCAGAACAGCCACCCTGCCTGGAGTGGGGTGAAGGCAGCCCCAGCTCGGGGGGTCCCCCTGAGCCCATTGGATGTGCCACGTGCTGCACAGAGCAGGCCCAGACCCCTGCCAGGGCCGAGGGCAGAGAAGGGGGCTGGCCTGGGAGTGACTGCAGGATCCTGGGGACCGGATACATTAGGGTAGCCCATGGAGGCCTCAGCAAAGAGGAAGGAAATGAGACGGGACAGATCCTGCTGCCCTGGGTACCCACCACGAGGGATTCCCAGGCACTCAGTGTGGGTCAAAGCCAGGGGTCCTGCTGGTGGAGGTCTCTGTGCCAGGAACTCGCCGGGACAGACCCTGGGTGCTGGGGGGATCTCAGTAGCGGGTACTTGATGGAGGCAGAGCCGGGGTCCTGCGAGGCCCTGGCACCAGTGCTGCGTGCGGGCAGGCCCAGGTTGCAGGGGGGGTCCCGGTGCCAGGTGCAGGCAGAGCCGCGTCCCAGGGGCAAACACGGAGTCCTGGGGGGTTCTGGTCCCCAGTGGAGCCGGATCACGGCCCAGGGGCAGAGCCGGGTCTCAGGGGGTTCCCAGTCCTCAGTGGGGGCAGGGCCCAGGCTTGGGGACAGAGCCGGGTCCCGAGGAGGGGGGGGGCGGTCCCAGTGCCGGTGGCGGGTGCGGGCGGAGCCGGATCCTGGGGACAGAGCCGGGGCTCTGGGGAGTCCCGGTCGTCAGTGGGGGCAGAGCTGGGGCCCGGGGTGGGGGGGTCCCGCTGCCGGGACCGCGGGGCCGCCTTCCCGCCGCGCCGACGCCGGTTGCCGGTGGCGGCCCCGCCCCGCGCCGCCGCGCTGCGCCGCTGCCGCCGCCGCCGCCCCCGCGCGCAGCCATTGCGGGCAGGCCCGGCGCTGCGGCCCGCTCCGCCGCCCGGGGACATGCGGGCGGGATGGCCCGCTCCGCCGACACCTTCCCGCTGCACCGCCTCGTCTGGCACAACAGGCACCAGGCGCTGGACAGCGCCCTGCGCTCCGGCCGGGTGGGCACCGGGACGCGGGAGAGACGGGGGAACCGGGAACCGGGGGAGAAGAGGGAGATGGGAACCGGGGGAGACGGGGGAACCGGGAGTCGGGGAACCCGGGCGCTGGAGGAGACCGAGGAGATGGGAATCATGGGAGATGGAGGAGCAAGGAACCGGGAGCCTGGGGAGACAGAGGAGCAGGGAACCGGAGATGACGGGGGAACCAGGAGCTGGGAACACCGGGGAGTGCGGGGGGGAGCCCTGGGCAAAGGGGAAGCGGGGACACTGTGCACGGTGGGGGAGCAGAGCTGGCACTGGGGGCGTGGGATTATTTGGGGACTGTGAGCACTGGGAAGGGGAGGAAGGGGGAGCCTGAGGGCCCTGTGATAGGGAACTGGGGGACTAGGGAGCCAGGAACACTGAGGGAGCTGGGGGAGACAGAGCACAGGGATCGGAGACTGGGGTACTTGGTAATTGGGAGTACTGAGCGGGTCTTGAGGCACTGAGGTAAGGGCACTGGGCATACAGGGAGACTGGGAGCACTGGGATACTGGGGGACTGGGATGCTGGGAACAGCGGGAGCACTCAGAGGTGCTGGGACACCGAGATGGGGACAGGGAGCACTTGGCAGCTGGGAGAACAGGGCATTGGAGTACTGGGAGGGACTGAGGGTACTGGGACAGGGGAACTGGGAGGACTGGTAGTAGTGGGGGACTGAGCATCTGGGGGCAGTAGGAGCACTGGAGGTGCTGGGGGAACTGGGACGGTGTGACTTGGGGCCAGGAGGACTTGGGGGCCTGAGCAATGGGGGTCAGGGGACAGGGGCCGCCAGAAGAGCCAGGAACCCCTGGAAGCCTGGGTGATGGAAGGACTGGGACCCACCGGAGCCCTGTGGGGCTGGCAACCAGCACAGGAGGAGCCAGCACTGGGGCAAGAGCAGCGGGTGGGGGGGACCGGAGGTGCCCAGGGGCTGGCAGTGGCAGTGACACTGCTGGCGGCCACAGCATGATGTGGAGCTGACGGACCCCCGCGGCCGGACCCCGCTGGAGCTCGCCGTGTCCCTGGGCCACCTGGAGTCGGTGCGGGTGCTGCTGCGGCACAACGCCAATGTGGGCCGAGAAAATGCCAACGGCTGGACAGGTACGTGAGCGTCCATAGCGGGTGCTGGGGCTGGCGGCTGGGACGGGCGCTGACAGCGCCCGCTGCCCGCAGTGCTGCAGGAGGCGGTGAGCACGGGCGACCCCGAGATGGTGCAGCTGGTGCTCCAGTACCGTGACTACCAGCGGGCGACGCGGCGCCTTGCCGGCATCCCCGAGCTGCTCAGCAAGCTGCGGCGGGTAGGGCCATGCCCCTGGCGGGGGGTGGGCATCTCCCAGCACTGTGGTCCGCATGTGCAGGGGCAGCCCTGAGGACCATGAGCCCTCCCCAAGGGTCCCTGTAGGACCCCCGATCAGCCTCCCCTGCCAGCCTCCAATCTCCCTTCTGCACCCTATCTCCCCGTGGTGGTGACAGCCCTTCATGCCTTCCATCTCCCCCGAGACTCCCACAGGGACCACCCTGCCATGGAGGTCCCTGCAGGTCCCTCCATGACCCCATTTCTCCTCCAGGCCTCCGACTTCTACGTGGAGATGAAGTGGGAGTTCACGAGCTGGGGTGAGTGGGGGCCGGTGGGGCGGCCGCGCACCCGCCAGACTCCGCGGTGCACCCCGGGCGCCTGCTGAGCGGGTGCTGGCGCCCGCAGTGCCCCTGGTCTCCAAGGTGTGTCCCAGCGACGTGTACCGCGTGTGGAAGCGAGGCGAGAGCCTGCGTGTCGACACCACGCTGCTGGGTTTCGAGCACATGACGTGGCAGCGGGGCCGGCGCAGCTACATCTTCAAAGGAGAAGGTCAGCCCCAGCGCTCAGGGAGTTCCCCCAGGCGCCCGGATGCCCTTAGGCACCCCAGAGCTCCCTTGAGGAGTCCGGATGTCTCCTTGGCACCCCAATTGCCCTCTTCAGGAAGCCAGGGAACCACCTGGGGCTCCACGAAAGTATCAAGGAGTTCACGTCCTTCAGGAGGACCTCAGACCTGCCCCCATAACCACAGATGGGTTGGAAGGGGCTTCTAGAGATTGTCTAGTCCAACCTTCAAGCTCCAGCAGGATCACCTGGAGCTCATTGCCCAGCACCCTGTACAAACAGGGTTTGAGTATCTCCAAGGATGGAGACTGCATTAAGGACCTGATACATCTCATAAGTACTCAAGATGCTCCATAAGGACCTAGGATTTCCCTTATGGACCCCCCCCACAAGGCACTTCATTTACCCTAAGGGAAGTCAGAGATGCAGCAACACAGGATGCTCCAGGGTTGGGGGTATCTGGGTGCCTTGAGGTGCCCCAAGGTGCTGACCCATGCCTATGACCTGCAAGGGAGAAGGAGACGGCGGGATCAGGGTAACTGGCGGTACCCAGTGCAGAGGGGCACACAGACAAAGGGGTGCCCCAGGGTGCCAGGCTACGTGGTGGCCCTGACCTCCATCCTTGTGTGCAGATGAGGGGGCAGTGGTGATGGAGGTGGACCACGACAAACAGGTGGTTTACACGGAGACGCTGGCCCTGGCCTTGCACGAGCCCGACCTCCTGCTGGCAGCCATGCAGCCCTCGGAGGAGCACGTGGCCGGGCGCCTCACGTCACCCATCGTCTCCACGCACCTCGACACCAAGAACATTGCCTTCGAGCGGTGAGCACGCCCGGGAAGGGCCCCATGTGCAGAGGGAGGGAGCAGGACATGGCAGAGGTGGCACCCAGCTGAGGGTGCCTGTGCAAGGGGACATGTGTGGCTGCCCCTCATGCAAGCAAGGGCTTGTGCAAGGCAGGAGCCATCCAGGCAGAGGGCATCCTGCGCGAGGAGGAAGCGGTAACGGGGTGGGAAGGAAGCGATTTGTGCAAGAGGATGCCAGAGGCCGGGTGACGCATGGGGCAGGGACACGTGCGTGGGGCCTCACGGCTGTCCTCTTCTCCCCAGGAACAAGTCAGGCATCTGGGGCTGGCGCTCAGAGAAGATGGAGATGATCAGTGGCTACGAGGCCAAGGTGAGGCCTCACCTCTGGCTGGTAGGGTGGGGAATGGCCCAGGCGTCCGGGCCACGCGGACATTCCTGTCCGGCAGGTTTACAGCGCCAGCAATGTGGAGCTGGTCACCAAGACGAGGACAGAACATCTCTCCGATCAGGACAAGTCACGCAACAAAGGTGACAGCCCTGGTGGCCAAGCGGGAAGGGGTCCCGCTGCCCTCACCAACATCCTGGCGGGATGCGTCAGGCGCAGGGCACAGCAGCAGGTGCCTGCTCCAGCATCTCCTGGTCTCTTGTCCCCAGCTGGCTCCAAGACCCCCTTCCACTCCTTCCTGGGCATTGCGCAGCAGCACGGCACCCACAATGGGGTGAGCGACCTGGCACCAGGGCCGTGCGCATCAGCACGGTGCCATGGGGCAGGAGGGAGGTGGGTCCCCGTGCAGTGCCCCGGGGACACCCATGGGCAATGTGCCCTGCAGGCGCCCGTGCTGCAGGCTGCCAGCCCCACGAACCCCACAGCCATCACCCCGGAGGAGTACTTCGACCCCCACTTCGACCTGGAGGCCCGCAACATCGGGCGCCCAATCGAGATGTCCAGCAAGGTGCAGAGGTGAGTGCTGCTCCCCATGCTGTTGCGTGGGCAGCGGGGACATCCCAGCAGCGGCGGGACGGTGCCGGGGCTCCCTGTGCCCATGCCGGTGCCGCGGGCAGGTTCAAGGCGACACTGTGGCTGTGCGAGCAGCACCCGCTGTCCCTGGCGGAGCAGGTGACGCCCATCATCGACCTCATGGCCATCTCCAATGCCCACTTCGCCAAGCTGCGCGACTTCATCACCCTTAAGTTGCCACCCGGCTTCCCCGTCAAGATCGGTGAGGGCAGTGCTCACGGGGCAGGGCTGGAGGCAGCTGCAGGAGGGGGAGGAGCCATTGGGAAGGGGGAGGAGCCAATCCCCGGCAGTGGGTGGGGCAGGGCCTCCAGGGAAAGGGGGTGGGGCCTGCGGGAAGGGGTGGGGCCCACTGACCCGCTGTGTCCTGCAGAGATCCCTCTCTTCCACGTGCTCAACGCCCGCATCACCTTCAGCAACCTGTGCGGCTGTGACCAGCCGCTGGGCTCGGTGCGGGTGTGCGCCCCCCGCGAGGCTCCCGACCGAGGCTCCCGACGGGCCCCCCGGCAGCCCGGCCCCCAGCGCCAGAGGTGAGAGTGGCGCCTGCAGATGAGGCAGGTAGCTGGGGGCAGGACTATGTGCGCGGGTGCCCGCAGGCTTGGCGTGCGGCATGCCCAGCGCCCCGGGTGGGGGCCCTGCGCCAGTCATGGCAGCTCGGTGCTGCCGCAGGCTGGCCCTTCCCGTGCGAGGTGGAGCCGGGCGTGTTTGAGGTGCCGCAGGGCTACACGGTGCTGGGCGCGGGGCGCAGCGAGCCCCTGCGAGACGAGGATGATGACCTGCTCCAGTTCGCCATCCAGCAGAGCCTCCTGGACGCGGGAACTGAGACCGACCAGGTGAGACCCGGCCCAGCCCCCGTCCTGGCCCCGCCCCCGTCCTGGCCCCGCCCCCGTTCTGGCCCCGCCCCTCACCGCCATGACCCGCCCACAGGTCACCATTTGGGAAGCGCTGACCAACACACGCCCTGGTGTCAACCCACCCCCCTATGACGAGGACCTGCAGCTGGAGCGGTGAGGCCCTGCCCCCGCGGGGGGGGGCTTGTTGATGCCCCGCCTATCCAGGGTGGGGCCACGGGGGAGTGGTGTAAGGGGAGGGGCCTCTGGGGCATTTCTGTGGGACAGGGGTGGAGCTTCTGGGGCAGGAGGTGTGGCTAAAGGGGAGGGGTTTTCTGGTCCTGGGGGCGGGGCTAGCACGGAAGGGTGGGGCATAGGGCGTGGCCTCCGCAGAAGGGGCGTGGCCAGAGCAAACAAAGGCGGGGCTTGCTCTGCCCCGCAGGGCCCTCCAGGAGAGCATGCTGCTGCAAGGCGGGCCCAGCGCCGCCGGCCCCGGGGCCACCGGCGCCCCCCAGGCAGGGGGCAGCCCCCCGGTGCCCAGCGGCTACGGCAGCTTCGCCGAGCAGCTGCGCCTGGCCATGGCGCTGTCGGAGCGGGAACAGGAGGAGCGGGAGCGGCGCCGGCGCGAGGAGGATGAGGAGCTCCAGCGCATCCTCCGCCTCTCGCTCACGGACAAGTAGTGCCGGCGTGCACACGGGGACACCCGCGCCAGGCACGGACACCGCCACGGGGCACAGCCTCGCATGAGGACGGACACCCATGCAGGGCTTAGCCTTGCACAAGGACAGAGAGTCCCACAGGGCACAGCCTCGCACGGCGGGGACCCTTCCACCAGGCACGGCCTCGCACGGGGATGCCTCCGTCTGGACATGGACCCTCACGAGGACACCCTGACTTGGGCACAGCCCTGCATGGCCACCACCATGCACCTGGTCCCAGGGACCCCCCTGAAGAGGGTGCAGCCCCCATGTGGCAGGGGAGTGGGGGTGACCCAGAGATCCTCCTCCCCGTGGCACCCCCTGGTCCAGGGATCCCCTTGTGCCTCAGCCCAGGGTCCCCTATCCCAGGTGCCTCCTGTCCCTGTGGCGTATATTACCCCCGTGTGGGGCAGGAGAAACCCCAGCAGCTCTTGCCTCCCCCCATTTAAAGGCACCCATATGAACGTGGACATTTAGGAACCCCCAGGCCACGTCTCCAGGTGGCAGCGGCAGGGTGGGGGGAGCCCTATGTGTGTGTATGTATACATATATATTCACATATATGTACATATATATATATACATATATATATATGTATATGAAGGGGAGCATCTGCTGCCCGGGCACAGGATGGGTGGGGAGATGGCATCAGGAGGCAGAGCCTGGGAAAAGGGGTGGAGCCTGTAGAAGGAGGAGGAGCCTATATTGAGGGGCGGAGTCAGCAAGCAGAGGGGAGGCCCTGGTGGTGTCTCCCGGGATTTTCGTTTCCTCCAGCTGCCCCAGTGTGGCTCCTCGTCCGCATTCTCCCCTCTTCGCAGCTTTATTTATTTTATTTATATCTCTTGGGGTGGCCCCGGCCCAGGGAGGGGGTGTTTGGCCAGGTGAGCCCCACCGCAGCGCTGTGGGGCTGGGTCAGGCCTCCATGGGGCAGGGGGCCTGGTGCACGCCATGGAGCAGAGGAGCAGAAGAGGGCAGCGGGCAGCGCCGGATGGAGCCCCCCACCGGAGGGAAAGCAAAGAAAGAGCAAAGCCAAGCGGTGCCTCCGCGTCTCTCTGCCCCACGCGCTCCAGGGGGATCCCTCTGCCCGCCGGAGCCCTGAGCGGGGGAGTCACACCTTAGGGGGTCAGGATGCCCTGCCACTGGGATCAGGGCAGTGCCAGGCCCTGGAGAGTGGGGATCCCAGGCTGGGGGGGAGCTGGATGCTGGCGGGGAGGGGGGAGGTCTTTCGGGTGGTCTTGCATGCTCAGAGGGGCACCCAGAGGCCTGGGAATGGCAGGGCAGATGCCAGGCATTGCAGAGGGCAGGAGAGGGAGGAAACAGGGGATAGCAGGCACATGGCAAGGCTTCCAAGGGGGCCCCGGGAATACCAGGCACAGGACGGGGTAGTCCGCGGAGTCCCAGGGCACTGTGGATTGGGGGAGGTCCCAAGCACTGGGGATGACTGACAGGGAGGAGGGCAGTCTAGGGGGGACACTGGGAGCCCTGGAGACCTGCATCCTAGGGCACTGGGAGCCTGGGGACATTGGAGACCCGGGTAGCTGGGTCCCAGGACACTTGAAGCACTGGGGTCAGGGTGCCTGGGGCACAGGGAGCCCCGGGGAGCACCAGGAGTCCTAGGCACGGCACGGCACAATCCAAGGAAGTCCCTGGAACTGGGGATCCCTGGCACGGCAGCAGAGCGCTCCGAGCGCCGCCGGGCCAGGCCGGCCGCGGGGCGGGGTGCGGGCGCCGGGGCGGAGCCGGGCCAGGCCGGGCCGGGCCGAGCCGGGCGGGGCGGCGGCGCTTCCTGGTGCGGCCCGGCCCGGCCCGGCGCGGCGGTGCATGGCGCTGGTCACCGTGCGGCGGGCGGCAGGCGCGGTGAGTGCGGGCCGCGCCGCGAGCGGGGCTGCCCGCGCCGGGACACGGCGCCCGCGTGCGTGCGGGCAGCACGGGGGGTGCGGGGTGTCCCGGGGGCGCCTGCTTGGCAGCGAGGGCTGTCCCGGGTGCTCCCGGTGCAGGGAGTTCGGGGGTTGCTGCTGTCCCCATTGCTCCCAGCACGCACGGTCTGGGCGGTCCCGTTTGCCCCCAGTTCGAGGGCACGGGACCTCCCAGTCACCCCCGGTGCACTCCAGGGTCCCCATTTGTTCCCGGCAGAACCCTGTGCTCCCAGCATCGTCATGGGGCAGCTGCACTTCACAGCTCCTGGTGGCCTTAGGGGCTGTCCCCATAGCCGGGCACGAGCTCTCACAGCCGTTTCTAGCACCCCCCTGCCTCGTCCCCCGCCATGTGCCTTATCAGGGCACACAGCCCAGGGCACTTCCCCCAGGCAGCGTGTAGAGGCTGGGACTGACCTCCGCCTTGGGCTGCAGCCACAGGAACCTGCCCCCCCGGAGGACACACTGCTGGGGGGGTGTTTGCCCACGGCAGGGTGAGTTTGTCAGGGCTCTGTCCCAGCTCTGCCCGTCCCAGTGCCTGCTGCACCAATCAGGATGTTTCCAGGATGGAGGGGTGCTGAGATGTTCCCAGGATGGAGTTTCCTGGGCAAATCCCCTCCCTGGAGTAATGCTCACCCTCTCCCCGACACACTCTCGCAGGAGGAAGATGTGCCCAGGCGGGGCAAGCTGCAGCGGCGGTGAGAGCGGGCGCCAAAACCCGGGGGGACGGGGCTGGGGCCGCTGGGACGAGCTTCCCGCCGTGTCCCACGCAGGCAGAGCTTTGTCATGGTCAAGGGGGCCGCACTGCTCCTGCCTGCTGAGGAGCCGCTGGAGGCCGAGGCCGACGCGGGCCTGGCAGCGCCGGCCCCCTGCCCGGCGCGGGGGCAGCAGGAGCAGCACCTGGAACTCATGATGCAGCTGCTGCGGCCGCAGGACGCCATCCGGCTGGTAGGCAGAGCCCAGCCTGTGGCGCAGCCAATGGATGAGAGGGCGTGGGAGGGAGGGGCGAGGCCCAGACAGCTGTCTGGCCAATGGGGGAGAGGGCGTGGGAGGGAGGGGCGGAGCCTGCAGCAGGGCCCCGCCCTAGCCGCGTGGGGCACTGTGAGCGCGGGAGCCGCTGAGCCCCCGTGCCCAGGCGGTGCGGCTGGAGTCGTGCCGACCCCGGCGGCTGCGGTACCTGCTGGTGGTGTGGCCCGAGGAAGTGGGCGCCGCGGGCGAGACAGCACTGCTGGGCATGGACTTCCCACACGAAGGGTGAGCGGGGCCGGGGGGCACTGGCACACCGGGACAGGGGGCAGCGAGGCCCTGTTAAACCTCTGCGCCTGCCCGCAGTGCCACCAGCTGCACCCTGGGCATGGTGCTGCCCATCTGGAGTGACACCCAGGTCTTTCTCGATGGTGACGGGTAAGAGCTGGGGCTGGCAAGGGGGGTGGCATGGGGGACACGACCCTGAGCCCCATGTCTCATAGGGGCTTCAGTGTGACATCAGGGGGACAGACCCGCATCTTCAAGCCCATCTCCGTCCAGACCATGTGGTGAGCGAGTCTGGCCCTGCAGCTGGTGGGCATGGGGCACCCGGGCACTGCCAGAGGCACCGGGTACATCGGCACTGCCACAGGCATGTGGGCATTCGGGCACAGCTTTGGACTTGGGCACTTGGGCTGTGGGAGTAGTGCTGGCATTTGGGCTCTGTCACGGGCACCTGGTCATGAGCAAGGGGTGCAAAAGCCAGAGATAGGGGAGGTGGCAACAGGGGGGCACTACCCTGGTTAGAGGCCAGAGTCATAGCTGGCAAGAGGTGGCATAGGTGCAGCTGAAGAGTGGCAAGGGTGCTGTGTGCCCACAGGGGCAGATATCTGGACCGATGAGCACCAACATTAGTGGGTGCCCATGGTCCTGTTTGCCCATGGTGATGGGTGCCTTTGGTTGTGGGTGCCTGTGGTCCTGGTTGCCTGGGGTAGTTGGATGTCCATGAGAGAGCGGGTGTCTATGGTGGTGAGTGCCCATGGTCTTGGGCGCCCATGGTGGTGGGTGCCCACGGTGCTGGCTGCCCGTGGTTGTGGTTGCCCCTGGTCCTGGTTGCCCATGGTGGTGGATGCCTATGGTCTTTGTTGCCCCTGGTGGTGGGTTCCCAAGCTGTTGGGTGCCCGTGGCGTTGGTTGCCCGTGGTGGCGGGTGCCCATGCGGCCGGGTGCCTGTCGTGCAGGGCAGTGCTGCAGGAGCTGCATCGGGCCTGCAGCGAGGCGGCGCGCGGCGGGCACATCCCCGGGGGCCCGGCGCTGGCCTGGGCCCAGCACTACGCAGCGAACGTGACCTCGGAGCAGAGCTGCATCAACGAGTGGCTAGCCATGGCCGACCTGGAGTCTGTGCGGCCCAGCTCCCCACTACTGCCCGCCCCCGGGTATGTCCCGCCCCCGGGCCACGCCCTCCCACCCACCAGCCAATCAGCAGTGCCGGTGCCAAGAGCTCTGTGGCTGGAGAGCCTTGTGTGGGGGAGGGTAGAGCAAAGGGGCGGGGCTCATGGAAAAGAGGCGGGGCTGAAAGTGGGAAGGGGCTTGTTATGAGGGCGGGGCCTGGTGATGGGTGTGGCATAGGGAGGGGGTGGGGCCTGCACTTAAAGGGAAGGTGGGCGTGGTAAAGTGATTGGGCAGAGCCTCCAGTCCTAGGGTGGGGCCAGGTGAATGGGTGTGACTGGGGGCGGTCCTTGGGCAGGGGGCGGGGCTAGGGGCAGTCCTTGGTCGGGGGCGGGGCTAGGGGCTGCCTGACAGGCAGGGGGCTGCAGGCCGGCAGCGCCGGAGCTGACGGAGCAGGCGGTGAGGGTCCTGCTCCGGGACGTCATGGCCACGGCGGACCTGGAGAGTGTCACCTCCAAGGAGGTGGGTGCCCCAAGACAAGGCCCCCCACCCCAGGACCCCGTGCAGGCAGCCCTGGGCCCCACGGGCCTCACACGGCGGGCGGCTGCCCAGGTGCGGACGGAACTGGAGCGCCGCACAGGGCACAGCCTGGCCCAGCACAAGGACTTCATTGACAACGAGATGCTGCTGGTGTTGGCACAGATGGACCGGCCCTCCCGCATCTTCCCGCACCTCTACCTGGTGGGCACGGCGGGCCGCAGGGCACGGCAGGGGGTGGCACATGGCAGGGAGCAAAGGCATTGCCTATGCCCATCCTGTCACCCCCTTCTGCCTGCACAGGGCTCTGAATGGAACGCAGCCAACTTGGAGGAGCTGCAGCAGAACCGGTGAGCAGGAGCCATGCCCAGGCTGGTGGGCCATGGGGCACTCAGCTGGGAGGGTGTCATGGCATTTGGTTGTGTTGGCATGGGGTGGCATGGGTTGGCCAGCTGGGAGAGAATGGGAACGTCATGGGTGCCAGCTGGGTGTGGATGGAGGTTCATGGGTCCCCACCTGGGAGGGCATGAGAACAGGGCATGAGTGGGTGTCTGGCTGGGTGGGCTTGGGGACATCATGCTGCAGCTGGCATGGTGGGCATGGGGCTGTCACGGGACATCCAGTGGGACTGGCTTGGGTCTGTCATGGGGCACCTAGCTAGGTAGGCCTGGGGCCATCATGTAGCATGGACACATTTGGCTTGGGGCACAGCTAGGGAAGTGCATAATGGAGCAACCAGCCGGGGGTGGGCATGAGGGCTTGCAGGGCACCCTTGGGAGGCATCCTGTGGCACCTGCAGTGAAGGCATGGGACATCATGGGGCACAGCATCCAGTAGAGCGCCCCGATTCTCCACTCTGATCCACGTGGGCACTACTATGATCCTCCTGCCCTGGTGCCCATGTCCCCTGTATCTTCAGGGTCACCCACATCCTCAATGTGGCACGGGAGATCGACAACTTCTTCCCAGCACTGTTCACCTACATGAACGTGCGGGTGTACGACGAGGACACGGCCCAGCTCCTGCCACACTGGAATGACACCTTCCTCTTCCTCTCCGATGTCCGGTCAGTGGGGCCAGATGCGGTCGGGGATGCAGAAGGCGGTAGGGGGTGACACAAAGGGACATAGCCTGGCACAGGGGGACGGAACTTTTGTAGGAAGGGGGCACCAGTGGGTATACGGGGTAGACCAGGGGGGTGGTAGGGCGCTAGGGGACTGGGTGCAAGGAGCATGAGGGCACTGGGGACACGACTGTAAGGGAATCTGGGGGGCAGGGTATTTGGCTGGGGACACAGGTGCCAGGGCACTGGGAACCATGGGGGCTGAGGTCCCTGGGGATACTGGGAGCCTTGGGCACCTGAGTCCAAGGGCACTGGGAACACTGGGGCTGGGGGCCCTGGGGACACTGGGAGCCCTAGGGACCTGGGAGCCCTGGGGACCTGAGTCCAAGGGCACTGGGAATACTGGGGCTGGGGGCCCTGGGGACATGGGGAGCCCTGACCAATGGCCACCGCAGGGCCCGGCATGGCCGGGTGCTGGTGCACTGCCGGATGGGGCTGAGCCGCTCGGCAGCCACGGTGCTGGCCTACGCCATGAAGGAGTTCGGGTGGCCCCTGGAGCGGGCACTGCGGCACGTGCGGCGCTGCCGCCCTGGCGTCGTGCCCAACCCCGGCTTCATGCGCCAGCTCGACTTCTACCAGGGCATCCTGCAGGCCAGGTAGGACTGGGGGCACCGTGAGGCTGGGGGCACCATGGGAGGGACATGGGTGGCGGGGGGGGGATGTCCCTTTGGGCACGGGCAGTGGGTGGACACGTTCCCTTGGGCACGGGCAGCTGGGGGGTCGCTCCGTGGCTGAGCATCCCGGCCCATGGCGCAGCCGGCACAGCAGCCTGTGGGAGCCGAAAGCGGCAGAGCGGGTGGTGGAGGTGGACGACGTCTGCGATGCCACGCCAGGAGATGAGGGCGGCTGGTCGCCGTCCCCGCAGCTGCCGGGGCCCGAGGAGGGCGGTGGGCGGCTGGCGGGGCCGGGGGCCCCTCGGCGCCCGCGCATCTCCCTCTGCGCCGTCATGCGGAGCATCAGCCAGATGGAGCCCCCCGAGGTGCCGGAGGAACCGCTCGACACAGAGGTGAGCACCAGGCACGACCCGCGGGCGCTCCTGGGACCAGGGGTGGCAGGGCCCAGTGTGAGGGCACAGCCGGGATGGAGGCTCTGATGGGTGTGCGGGGAGGCGCCCGGGGCCACGTGGGGCGCTGTCCGGCGGGCTCTCCCCCTGCAGGTGTTCGAGGCGGCGCCGGGCAGCGCCGTGGAGCAGGCGGGGGATCCCGGGCGCCGGTGCGAGCAGCCCCCGGGGGCCCGGCCCTCGTCGCGGCCCCGGCGCGTCGTGCGCCAGGCCAGCCTGGACGGAGGCCCCGCCCCCGGCACCACCCCCGGACCTGCCCCGCCCCCCGCCTCTGGTCCCGCCCCTTGCCCGGACTCCCTCTCTGACCCCACCCTTTGCCCCTCCTCTGACCCCGCCTCCTCTCCTGCTCTGCCCCCTCCCTCTGACCACGCCCCTTCCCCTGGCCCCGCCCCCAGACCACCCCCCTCCCTCTGACCCCGGGGCCCTGGCCTCACAGGGGAACCCTGGGGGCGGAGCCTGGGCATCCAGGGGGCGGAGCCTGGGTGCCCAAGCCCCTCCCCCAGACACACACTGCGTGCACTTTGGGGGCCGAGGTGGCGCTGCCTCATCCCCCCCCACACACTGCCCCGCCGTGTCCCCCACATCGGGGCACGGCTGCCCCGTCACTGCGTGCCAGCAGCCAGCGCCACTGCTCACCAGCCGGAGAATAAAGAGTGGAAACAGTCACCACCGGTGCCAGGATGCTCCCTCCGCCTGGGCTGCCCAGGGCGGGGACTGGTGTAGCCCAGGGGGGTGGCTCTGTGGGGTACCCGCCAGTCTGTGGTCCTGCGGGGAGCACTGTGCCACAGCTGAGCGTGCTGTCAGTAGGGGCCAGAGTGAACCCGTCGAGTGCGGGAGGCGCCCTCCCCAGCCAGGCCGGGGCGCCCCAACGCACTACACTCCCCAGCAGGCAGCGCGCGGCAGCCCCGGCAGCCGCCCACCGCGCTGCCGCGCGCGGGGCCGCATGGGAATTGTAGTCCGGCGGCGGGCGGCTCGGGCGCCATATTGAGCGTGAGAGGGCGAAAACTACAATTCCCGGCGTGCTTTGCCTGGGGGGGGGGCGGGAGTTGAGCCTGCCCCGTCCGGGCTGCGGCTCGGCGGGAGGAGAGGACGAAGATGCAGGCGAATATCGGGGTGGGCGACGGGGACGGGCCGGAGCGCTCCGAAACACGCTGGCCCGGCCGAGCCGTCCTCCCCGCTTGGCTCGTGGCTGTGTCACGCGCAGCCCGTACGCAGGGCAGCGTCGTGCGCGTCCAACTGGGTTTGTACACTGTATCACATCCCGCTGATGACGCGCTGCTAGCGCCCGCCAGGCTGCATCCTGCCCTGGTCATGTGCCAGTCAAGCAATGGGACACACAACGGTCACACTCAGTAGCTGCATAAAGAGCCTAAGTTCCCCTTTCCGCGGGCTCCTCACCATGCACCGACGCTCAGCAGCGCTTCAGACCTCCCTGTGGTTCTCTCCCTCTCCCCGGGAACCTGCAGGGGAGCCCCCGTGCCCAAGCGGAGCTGATAAACACCTTGACCCAAGCACTGCGTCATCTTGATCCGAGCACTGCCCCGTCCACGCGCTCAGCATGGGCAGGTACCCCGAGCTGGCTCCGCCGGAAAGAGCCAGCTGCAACGAGGACGGGGCACCCTGGGGTTCCCCCGAGCCCCCCGCGCTGGCAGTCTGCTTCGTGCCCACCGCTGCGGAAGGGGCGGCTGGTGCCACGAGAGGCAGGTGAGGCAGCCACAGTCTCTCAACACTCCCGTCCCCAGGGGGAGACACAGGAAAGGGGCACGATGGGGGTGATGGGACCGAGAGGGGCCACAGCACTGCGGTGGCCTCCGCAAAGGCTGATTCCTGCCCGGGAGCACCTTCAGAGATCGTGCAGATCTTGGTTCTTCTTGGGGCTTTTCTTCCCTCTGCCATGACTTGGGGTGTTCTCAGTCACTTCCTCCGTGCCTTTGGGTGCTTCTCATGTGCGTTTTACTAGCACCTTCTTCTAGCCCTCTGCCAGAAACATACCTCATCCTCCTCCCAAAAACCCTGTTCCTGCCCTCTAGCACATCATGTCCCAGTAGTTTTTGCGACTGCCAGGCTGTCCAGGAGGGATTCATGTGAGCCCAGCTGTACAGAGGCAGCTGAGGAGCCGCACTTGCACGACAGAGTTTGGCTGTGCCCAGGTGCGACGGCAGCGCAGCTCCCAGCAGGATGCAGGAACAGCGGGGCTGCTCCCGTGCATGGCATGGCCTCCGCGGCGCGGCTGGCCGGGATGCGGTGCCGGGGAGCCTCCGTGGTGTCCCCCTGGGTGCCCTCCTCCTGCTGGCATGCGCCTTGGGGCATCGGGCAGGGTGCTGCCCCTCGTGCGGCCTTGCGGGCATGCTGCTCATCTCCTGACGTGCCCCTTCGGTGTCTCTGCACCACGCGGCACTCAGCACCGCCGTCCTGTTCCCAGCGGGCAAAGTTTGTCACCCACGTGGGAGGCATTCAAGGGCCTGAAACTGCTACAGCGGGACAAGATGCAGCTGAGCAAAGTGGCAGGGAGTGCTTGGTATTTGCAGGGCGAGCAGGGCCACGGCGCCGCTGCGGCCCTGCCACGGGCCAGCTCCCTGTCCCCTCCCTTTCCTTCCTTCCTTCCTTCCTTCCTTCCTCGCAGTCGGCCTCGGTACGCCCGGAGTCCAGGGCTTCGCCTTTTGGTTGCACCAAGACAGATTCAAGAGACTGTAATCCTTACTGGTTAAACAACAAGCTGCTAAGACACTAATCAACAAGTAATCAATAACCTAGCTAATTAACAAGCATAGTGCATAATTTACAATAATATCATTTTGGACAAGGGAATGGGATTTTTTTTGTTTGTTTGTTTTGTTTTTTTTCCACTGCCTCCTAGAAATCATGGGCAGGCTGGAGACCCTGGGGTCTCCCTAAGACAGAGGGTCCCTTTTCTCTCTGACTCTGCAGCAGGGCAGGGGGCAGCGGTGCCACAAAGCTGCCAGGATGGTGCGGCCGGGACATGGGAGAGGGCAGCAGCAAAATCAGCTCCGCTTCCTTCTCCCCACAAACATGGAGAAGAGGAAAAAACCCTGCATGCAATTTTGTGACACCACTGGATGCTGGTGATGGAGAAAGGCACTGCAAGGCAGAGGTGACTTCTGGGGCCCCTGCTCATCCTAGAGCCTCGAATTTGGGCCTGGACAACAGCTCTCATGGTGGGCGACACTCCAGGAGCCACTGGGAGGGACGGGGCACTGCAGCAGTGCTGGTGGGTGGCAGTGCCCCCCAGACACCTGGGGGTGTTGCATGTCCTGGTGGTGCGGGCAAGGGGGGAAGTCCTGGAAGCACCATGTCCCAGCTGTCATCGAAGGGTACCACAAGTGCAGGACGTACTCACGCACACAGGTAAGGACATGCAGGGCACCAATACCCCTGCCTGGGGCTTGGCAGTGCCACCTGGGTATCCCTGCAGCTGGCACCCCCCTCTTATAGCACAGGACACCAAGCCAATGGGGTGTGTGGTCACCTTCAGCCTGTCCCTGTTGGGTGCCACCTCTGCTCCCCCAAGCTGCCTTGGGGCATGGGCAGATTGGGTCAGCCAGCTGGGAAAGGGGGGCCCACTCCGTGCCAGCCATGGGGGCACCGAAGTGGCGCTCACACCGTGTCACGGCTCCTCTCGGATTTTCTCCACATTCAGAAGATGAAAGACGAGCTGGCCACGTCACCCTGCCAGCTGCCAGCACCATGCCGGCCCGCACAGGTGCCGCTGCCCACTCCATGACCCAGAGCAGGGCACTCCCCTTGTGCAGCTGGGCTGGCCCCACTGCATCACCAGGAGAGCCGGCAGTGTCAGCTCTCAACTCTGGGCTCAGCAGCCCCCCTCACGCTTTCTGTGCACGGCAGGGGGTGTCCAATGCCCAGCAGGGTCTGGTGTCCAGCAGTGAGGCCCCATGGAGGTCGACCCCCTGGAAATGCTCATTCCTGACCGGACCTCCAGGTTGTGACTGACACCGTCTTCTACAGCCGCAGGCCCCATAGCGGGGACCCAGCGCGCGCAGCGTGGGTGAGTGTTGCAGTGCTCGGCCCGTACCCCAGTGGCGCCTCACTTGCTGCCACCGCGCAGCCCACCAGGACAACGTGGATGTGAGCCAACCGCGCCTGAACTCTGGCCAAGGATTTCATGGGCACTGCCGGACCCTCAGCAGCCCGTGTGCCCTCATCTCCTGCAGGGCAGCCCATCTCCTGTCCCCTCCCTGCCTCCCTGGCTGGGGGGCAAAGCTCCACTTGCTCTCCCAAGCTTCGGCACCACCCGGAACCCACGTGTGCCCCAGAGCCGCCTGCTGGGCCGGGGCGCCGGGCACCGCCGCTGCGGAACCGGGGCTGCGGAAACCGCTTGGGCTGCGGCTGCCCGGGGGCTGCTGCGCAGCGCTTGGACCGGGCGCCTCGTCCCCGACTGCCCTGCGCTGCGGCCGCCCTCAGCCCCCGGCGGCCGGTTCGCCTGCCTGCGCAGGCCCCGCCCCCCTCTCCAAGAGGGCGTGGCCATGGGTTATTCAGGCCCCGCCTCCTCTGAGGAGGGGGCGGGTCTTGGCAGGCTCCGCCCCCATTGGGCCCTGCTGCTCCCTGCTCCCTCTGCAGCCGCCAGCCCTGCCCCCTGCTCGGGCCATCCCCTGTCCCCTTCTCTGCGCCAGTCCTGTCCTCAGGCCAGTGCCCGTCCTTGTTCACCTCCCTGTGCCTGCCCCACGCGTGTACCAGTGCCCATCCCTGTGCCTGTGCCCATCCCAGTGCCATTGCCTCCATCCCCGTGCCCATCCCCACATCCATACCCATCCATATGCCTCTCCTCACACCCATCCCTGGGCCATTGCCTCCTTCTCCAAGCCCATGCCCATCCCTGCATAGTGACCATTGTCCATCCCTGTCTCCGTGTGGGCTCTGCACAGCCCCCACCCAGGGCATTTCAGGGACCCTGGCAGTGGCGGCAGTGCTGCAAGCCGACCTGGCCACCCATCTCTACGCCAGCTACGTCCCTTGACACAGGACTTGGGCAGGAAGCCGCTGTTGGATTGCTCCAGGAAGGCCGTGAGCGTGCGCAGCTGCACGGACATTTGCCGGTCTGTGCTCAGCTGGCTGGGATGGCCCTGCACCCTGCCCGTGCTGCACCCCGACAGGGTCCAGCCCTCGGTTGTGGCACCACACGGAGGGACTCCGGTGTCCTGGGGTCCTCCCTGGGGGGTCCCCTTTGCCCACAGCTGTGAGGGAGGTGGGCATGGGGGCACGGCAGCTACTCACTTCCTTCTCTCCCCCAGCCACCTCCGGCTCCCTGCTGCAGCTCAGCAAGGTCACGTCTCGAGCAAGCTCTGCGGGCCAAGTCCCACCTGCCCCATGGTGACACTTGAGCTGTCCCACTGTCCTAAGGCAGTCGAGCTGGGACCTGCAGCAGCCATGGGGTCCCTCTTGGGCAGGGACCCCCAAAGGAGGTGGCAGGGGGATCCCCACATCCAGGCTGAGCGATGATCCCTGGCTGCCCCGGAGCAATGTGAGCGCCAGGGCTCCCCACCTGCCCCTTCACAAGCAGCCATGCGGGACACAAGGAAGGAGGCAACGGGCAGGGTGGCATTAAACCTTCTGTCTGGACAACGTGCCTGGCTCTCTCCATGGGGCTGGGAGGGGAGTGTGTGCACCCCACGGTGCCCCACAGCACAGCATTGCCCCTTGCCACCCTGGCCTTGGGGCTCCACCTTGAGCCCGTCTGCACAATCCCACAGACAGCACGTGCAGCCACTTCCTTCACACCAGCTTTTAATGTGCCCAGTGCCCACCGTGGGCACAGCTGCAGGGAAGCCTGGCATGGGGGACAGTGGGACGGCCTCAGTGCTGCCTTGGGGGGTTGGTCACAGGCGCTCACAGCGGGTACTCGTGCCACAGGCTGCAGGGCACAGGCAGAGGGAGATCAGCGCGGGTTGTGGGCCTGGCCTGTGCTCCCCAAGAGCAGGAGGTGGCCATGGCCAACAGGGTTCCCACGGGACCTTTCCCAGTGCCGCCCAGCTACGCTGTGGTCCGGCCCCCCGGGGGTCATCCCCCCCGATTAGCGGCGCCCACCTGTACGTGACGGCGGGGTCGTCTGGGTGCTGCAGGAGGGCGTCGCGCCCGGACGCCGGGGGGCTCAGCCCCAGCGCCTGCGCCCGCTCCCACCGCTGCAGCCGCGTGATGCCTGCAGGCAGAGTGGGTGAGCGGGCGGGCGCTGCCCCGGGGCGTGCGATGCGGGGCCGGGCGCCGCCGGGGCTCTCACCCGTGCACGGTCCGTACTCCCAGGCGAGGTCGAAGCGCCGCAGCATGTCCAGAACCGCGGGGCCAGGCCCGGGGCCGCCGCCCGCCGCCGCCGCCGCCGCTGCAGGGAACGCGCACGGATCGGGCCCCGGGGGCGGAGCCCGGCCTCCAAGCCACGCCCCCGGGCGTTCTCCCCGCCCCGATGCCCCGTGGCTCCGCCCCCGCCCAGAGGCCCCGCCCCTCGCGTGCATCCCCGCCCAGAGGCCCCGCCCCCAGACCCCGCTCCAGCCCCTCACTCACGGCAGCGGCGGCCGCGGCGCCCCTTGTCCTCGTGCCGCCGCGGCGGCCGGCGCAGCACCGGGAAGGAGTCGGTGATGAGGCGCTTCCGCCCCATGGCCCCTGCGGGCGGAGCGCAGCGGCGGCTGCGGCGGGGCCCGGCGCGCGCACGCGCGGGGCCCGCCCCGGCCGCGCCGCCCCCCGGGAGCTGCCCCGCGCCCCCCGCGCTCGCACCGGAGCGCCGCGTCCCGGTGCCCCCCGCGCCCCCCGCGCCCTTTACCGCCTCCCGCTGTCAACACCGGCGGCCGAGCGCGCGGCCCCGCCCCTTCCCGCCTTCCCCCCCCGCGGGGACCCAGGCGTCCGAGCCGGGCTCCTCCCCCTGCCCTGCGGGAGCGGCCGAACCGGGAACCGAGGCGAGCGGGCGGCCCCGGCGCTGCCACCCCCCACCATGCACCGTAACCGGGGCCTCGAGTCGCCGCCGCCTGCTCAGAGCCCCTCTCTAGCCGTGTCCCCCCCTCCGAAACGCGGGCAGCAGGGGCTGAGCTGCCGTGTCCCCCTCCCCGAGCCCAGGCGACAGCACGGGGCAGGTGGCAGCAGCACAGATGTGCCCAGCGCTTTCCTGCTGTCCCCGGGGAAGGGACAGGAATAGCGCAGGGCCGCAGCACGTGTCCGGCCACGCGGCCCCCCTGGGATGCCGCTGTGCCCCACAGGCGGTGATGCCACCGAGCTGCTGCCGGGGCTGTAACGGCCATCGTGAAGCCAAGCGCAAAACCACCGCAGCAAGAGGACACGGGGGGAAGCACTCAGCGGCAGGGAGCACAGCCCTGCATGGGCCGTCAGAGGCACCACAACGCGCGGGTTTGTTCCCCCGGGTGCAAAAGAGCAGGCACGCGGAGCAGGAGCACGACTGCGTTTCATTGCCACCGGGGCCGCGCGCCAAGCCGCCGGGCTCAGGGCGCGTGGCAGCGTAGGCCCGGGTTGTGCAGCACGAAGTGGCAGAGGCCCGGCAGGCGCCGGTAGCCCAGCCGCTCCTGCAGCCGCTGCATGGGCCCGTTGGCCAGGGCCGTGTGGCCGAAGGACGGGAAGCCGCGGGCCTGTGCGCGGCGGGCGGCCAGCATGATGACTGCCTGCATGTGGCCGCGGCGGCGGTGCGTGGGCAGCGTGTAGCCATGTGTGCTGGTGCCAAAGGGGTCCATCAGGGACCAGCAGAAGGGCTGCGCGGCGGCATCGAGCAGGCACACGCTGGGGAAGCGCTCCAGCAGCCGTGCCAGGTAGTGGCGGCTCCGTGCGTTGCCCCCATAGGCCCAGGTGGTGTTGAGCAGGTCAGTGTGCGCCGGGCTCAGCGACCCCACGTGGACGCCGGGCTGCAGCCTGCGGGCGACGGGGCTGCCGTGAGCCGGGCTGGCGGCTGCAGCTGTGGGGCGGCTGTGGGGCAGCACTCACTGGGGCTCGGGCAGTGCGCCGGGGTCGGGGTGCAGGTACGTGTAGAACGGCAGCAGCTCCAGCTCAACGCCCTTGGCCCCCGCCACGGCCTGCGATGCCGACACCACCCCGTCCTGCAGCCCTGGGGGCGGGGAACGGTGCCGCGATCTACCCCCCGCCAAAGCCACCCGTGTCCCCAGTGTCCCGCTCCCGGTGCCCCCGCACCTTGTTCCCAGTCCCTCCCATACAGCATTTTCAGCCTCCCCACTGCTCTCAGTGCTGTTCTCTGCCCCCAGTGCCCCACTCAGTGCTCCCTGATTCCCAGCCCCGGTGCTCCCAAGCAACCCGATTCCTGCCCCCGATGCCCCCCCCCAACGCCTCCCCCCAGGAACATCCAGTTTCAGTCCCTCCTAGTGCCCCCAGCTCCTCGCAGTGGTGCCACCCGGTGCCCCGGCACCACCGAAGATGTGGAAGGCGCTGTCCCAGCGCACGGCGCCCGGGCTCTCAAGCAGGGCCCTGTAGGCATCCAGGTCATGGTAGAAAGCCGCGTGCATGTTCATGTAGCAGTCATCCGCCGGCACCTGTGGGGCAACAGTGTGTGTGGGGGGGGGTGGGGTGGGGTGGGATTGTGCCCCCAGCCCCACTCCCCACACCCCATGGCGGCCACCTTGCCACGGTACCGCGCCAGCACCGCACGGAAGTCCGGCCATGCGTCCACCACGACCTCGAAGTCCCCCGGGTTGCCTCGGTTTATGTTCATCACGGCCCCGTGCACCTGCGGGCCAAGGGGGTAGCGCTATGGGGCAGGCGTGGGGCACCCTGCCCTCACTAAAGATGACCGCCCTCGCCCTGGCCTGGCTCAGGGCGAAGGTGGAGGGGGTGGAGTCACGAGCCAGGGTGCCCATGAGGGGGTGGGGCTTGGGGAGCACCGCCCCCAAGCCCTGCTGGTGGGGTGGGGTGGCAAAGGCTACTCGGATTGGCCCGATGGCTGCCTGCGCTGGGATTGGCTGGGCTGTCCTGGCCTGCGAGGTGATTGGCTGACTCAGACCTAAGCCAGGCTGGGATTGGCTGGCTCCAGAAGGCCCTGTCTGGGCTGGACTTGGGACCCACAGCGAGTGGGGTGTCCACGACACTGTGGGTCGGGGGGGGGCCACACCAGGGTCCCTGTCACCACTGAGGCAGGGAGGGTGAAACCGGTGTTCACACCCCTGGCAGGGTGAGGGGCAGTGGGTGACACTGGGGTCCCTGTCACCAGTGGGGCAGGGGGGGTGACACTGGGGTCCTCAACACCAGCAGAGCAGGAGTTGACACCGTTGCCCTCATCACCAGCAGGAAGTGGGACAGGAGGGGACACCAGGGTCCCCATCAGCAGAGGACGGGGTCAGGGTGTCCCTGTCACCAGTGGGGAGGGGCAGGGGGTAGGGGGTGACCGCGGGGTCCCCATCACCGGCAGGGCAAGGGGCAGGCTCCTCCGCAGGGCGCCCTCGAGGCGCTGCAGCTGGGCCGGGCAGCTCAGGATCAACATGGCCCTGCCGAGAGAGCGCGGGTGAGCGTGGGACGGGGCCGGGCCCTGCGGCGCCCGCGGGGTGCGCCCCAGCCCCACCGAGGCGCTGCTGGAACAGCGGGTACCTGGGAGCTGCTGTGGTGCCGCTGGCGGGTCCCTGTGGCCGCGCGGCAGGCGGTGACACTGATGAGTCCCTGTGGCTGCAGAGCAGGCGGTGACGCTGATGGGTCCTTGCGGTTGTAGGGCAGGCGGTGACACCGACGGGTCTCTGTGGCCGTGGGGCAGACAGTGACGCCAGCGGGTTCCTGTGGCCAAGGGGCAGACGCTGGAGCTGACGGGTCCCTGTGGTTGTGGGGCAGGCGGTGACGCTGACGAGTCCTTGTGGCCGTGGGGCAGGCAGTGACGCTGGGGGGACCCTGTGGCCAAGGGGCAGGCGGTGACGCCAGCGCGGCCCTGGGCTGCTGCCAGGTGTCACGGCTGAGCGAGTGCCCCCTGCCCACTGGGTGGCTCCGCGGGGGCAGCAAGCGGGGCCCGTCCTGCCAGGGCCTCCGAGAGCTGCAGGCAGCTGAGAGGGTGGCGCTGCCTGCGCTGTGGAGCCCCGTGTCCCCTGCTGCGCCGCAGCCGTGCGGCACCGCTGTGGAGACTGCCCCACAGCCTGCCGGTGATCCCAGTGCCACCGCTGCGCCCTGATCCACTGGACACGGGCACCGTGGGGACCCTCATGGCACCTCTGACCTCGCACTCTGCTGGTGACTGAGGTTCTGCCCTCCCTGTCTGGGCAGTGTCACCACCTCGTCTGCTAGTGACAGGCACCCCCTCATGTCAACTCCCCGCAATGCTTCCCCCTGCCCATGCTGGGGACCCTGGGATCACGGGATGCTGGGTGGTGGTTGCCCCACCAATGCTCAGGAAAGGGTCACCAGCGTCCTGGGAGCAGCTGTGACAGAGGCCAGGAGCAGCCCACAGCACAGCTGGGGGCAGGGAATGGTGGGGAGGGGGCAGAAGGGGCAGTCACACCCCATACCCAGGTCTGACCCCATCCTGCAGGTCCTGGGGGCCACCATCACAGGGGCCCGGGGCATCCCTGCTGCCCACGCGGTGCCATGGACTCGTGGCCGCACTTGGGCATTGCACTGACCCGCCAGAGCACTTGATGCCATGGGTTGCGGGGCCCACGTGGCCAGCGCCACTCAGCACCTCCCCATACCGATACCTTCGGGGACATCGACGCCAACCAGGTGACGGCACTTTACTGGGACGTGGGCGCCTGTTGGGCACTGCTGTGGGGCACCACTGCCCTGGACTGGAGCCCGGCTTTCCAGCTGCGGAGTAAGGGCTGCTTCTGGGCAGGGGGCACTGCTCGTGCCCCAGTCCCAGGCCCAGCTCGCCCTGCTGCCCTGCTGACCTGCAGGGCACAACCCTGGGTGGCACGAGGAGCAGGGGGGCGGATCACAGGGCACATCCCTGGGTGACACCGGGAGCGGGGTTGATCCCAGGGCACAACCCTGGGTGATACCGGGAGCAGGGGGGATCGCAGGACACATCCCTGGAGACAGGGGGCACCCCTGAGCACAGCCCATGGTGGCGCAGTGGGGACATGCACCGACTGGCCCAGCTGGTCCTTGGTCATAGGGGTGTGCAGGGTGGGCTGGCCACCCCCCCGTGCTGTGGGACCTGGGCGGGAGCAGGACCCTGGGACAAGGACTGAGCTGGGACGTGTGACTGGCGGCAGCAGACCTGTTCACTCTGGCCCCTACTGACCCCGCTCACTGGTTCCTCAGCCCGTCCCCCCCTGCAGCCACCCCAGGGCCATGACCTGGGGGCAACCTGTGGCATGGAGGTGGCAGGCGCTGGAGAAAGCGTTTTATTTGTTAATACAAGAATAGATCTTCTGCAATAAATACCCTAATAAATAACATCTCCAATAAATAAACACGCATTAGACGCACCAACACAGTGGTCCCTGGGTGCCCCGCCCCCCCGCCTGGCTCCGCCCCTACCATGATTGACAGGTGGTTTGCCTGGGGCGGTGGCTGCAAAGTGGGGAGGGCTCTGGCTCCGCCCCCAGCTTCAAGCCCCTCCCACTGCAGCCTGGGACCCGCCTCCTCTGGGCAGAGGCCCTGCCCGTCGAGGGCTGGGGGGGTGGAGCCTGAGGCACCGGGGGGCGGGGCTGAAAGGGGGCGGGGTTTGCTGCTGCGAGGTAGGGCAGGGCTTATCCCCACACTCTACGGGATTGGTCCTTTTGGAAGTGGGTGGGGCTGGTGCCCACCGGGTGGTCCTTGGGGCGGGGCTTATTGCTCCGTGGGGCAGGGGAAGGAGGCAACTGGGCACCCTGGCGAGGGGCACAGCGGGTGGCAGGGCCGGAGGGGCCGTGGTGGCCACTGTGGCCGCAGGACCCAGCGTGGTGGCCATGGCGGGGACATGAGGGACAGCCATCCTGCCCTGCCAGGCACTGTGTGGGGACACTAGGGAGAACGCGGTGGCACAATGGGGTCAGCGCTGGCCCTCAAGGCACATTGTGGTGACAGGAGGGGGGCCGCGGTGGCACGGGGAGGGAGGATCGGGAGCTCTGTCCCTCAAGGCACATTGTGGTGACAGTAGGGGGGCCGCGGTGGCACACTGGGATCGGGAGCTCTGTCCCTCAGGGCACATTGTGGTGACAGGAGGGTGGCTGCAGTGGCACGGGGAGGGGGGATCGGGAGCTCTGTCCCTCAAGGCACATTGTGGTGACAGAAGGGTGGCCGCGGTGGCACACTGGGATCAGGAGCTCTGTCCCTCAAGGCACATTGTGGTGACAGTAGGGTGGCTGCGGTGGCACACTGGGGTCAGCTCTGTCCCTCAAGGCACATTGCGGTGACAGCAGGGTGGCTGTGGTGGCACATTGGGGTCAGCTCTGTCCCTCAAGGCACATTGTGGTGACAGGAGGGTGGTTGCAGTGGCACACGGGGGTCAGCTCTGTCCCTCGAGGCACATTGTGGTGACAGGAGGGTGGCTGCGGTGGCACAGGGGGGTCGGGGGCTCTGTCCCTCGAGGCACAGCGTGGTGACAGGGGTGATGCGCGTTGGCCATGGTGGCACAGGGAGGTGAGCGGCCCTGTTCCTTAAGGCACGGTGTGGTGCCAGTGGGACCGCGGGGCAGCGGCAGCTCCCACGGCTGTGCGGTGACGCGGGTGCCCGCGGCAGCACGCGGGGGCAACGAGCTCTGTCCCTTGTGGCACAGTGTGGTGACAGGCGCACGTGCACTACCCACGGTGGCACACTGGAGTGAGGAGCTGTGTCCCTTGTGGCACAACATGGTGGCGCTGGGGCCACACGATGGCTCCACGGGGAGCTCTGTCCCCCGGGCCGCAGCGTAGAGAGCTGGGGCGCACGCGGTGGCACGTGCCCGCGGGTGCCGCGTGGGGCGGGCACTCAGAAGCCGCGCGCCTCGAGACGCAGCGTCACCACGGCCGGTGGCACCTTCTTCTTGAGGCGGTTGAAGTCCTTGGCCGAGCGCCACAGCCAGGTCTGCAGCTCCTTGAGCAGCCAGAAGTCGTCCATCTTCTTGAGGAAGTCGTTGGGGGTGGCGGCGGTGCCGGCGGGCGCCGGGGGGCCAGCGGCCGTGCCCGCAGGCAGCGGGTAGCCCAGGGAGGACATGACGCCGGCAATGCTCACCACGAGGCCCTGGAGGCTGGAGCAGAAGTGGCCCAGGCTGTGGCGCAGCTCGGCCGTGCCCGCCTGCCCGTCCAGGCCCCGCAGGTAGCACAGCAGGCGGCTGTAGGCCCGGTAGTTGGCGGCCAGGCGGGCGTTGTCGGTCAGACCGCGCCACAGCTCCAAGTCCACGGTGGCGCTGGGCACGCGCTCGGCCCGCGCCAGCCGCGGCGGGTTGAAGTCGGGCTCATTGAACGGGGGGCCCAGGTGGCCCAGGTAGTTCAGCTGCAAGGGAGGGGCGACGCGTGAGGCGAGCACGGGCCCCTGCCCTCCACCACTCCCCATGCCCGCAACGTCCCTGAGCGCCTGGCACTGCTTCCCTCGTGCCCTCCGCGTGCCCCTGCCCTCCATGGCCTAGGCTCCAACCCGCTGCCCTCCGCATCCCGGGACTCCTCGTCCCGCCAGGCGCCGTGGCCCGGCTGTCTCCGTTCCCCCCACCCCGCGTGCTGCGCCCGGCCGGGCACGTCCGCGCGGTGCCCTGGAGCCGCTGCCAGCAGGGCCGGCCCTGGGGGCACGTCAGGGCAGGGACGGGGAACCTCCGCGGGAGCCGCTGCCAGCGCAGCGGGTGCGGGCGCTGGCGGGGAGCCCCGGGCGCAGGGCAGGGATCCACCGCACGGCCCGGCCCGCGGAGGCGCTTCCTGCGCCGCCGGCGCGGGCACGGCAAGGGCAACCTGCCCGCATGATGCAGCGCAGCGGGGAAGCCCCGCGCACCTACGGGCAGTGCTGCTACGGGCAGAAGGGGAGCGCGCCGGGCGCTGGCGGGGTGCCCGGGGCGGCTCCCAGGCGAGTCCTGACAGCGGGGGGACACGCGGCACACGGGGGCGCGCGCCCGGCACCGCGGGGCAGGGCGGCCGCCGCACGGGCACGACGCGGCGCCCCTACTCACGTAGGTGCCGGCGAGCGTGCGGAGCTGGTGCTCCAGGTAGCGCGTGAGGTCGTAGGTCTTCTGGATGGACTGGCCGGCGCCCAGCTCGTCCGTGCCGTTCAGCGCAGGCACCGCAGGCAGGTGGCAGAGGGCGGCGCACAGGAAGGCAAAGATCCCCCAAGAATCTCCTGCGGGAACACGGCAGTGCCTCAGGCGGGGGGACACGAGTGCACGTGCCCGGGGTGCCGCGGTGCGGCCGAGGCTGCTGTGGGCTGCAGAAACACTCCTTTATATGGTCTCGAGGCAGCGGCGCTAGCAGCGCTCCCGCCGGGACGCCCGGGTTATATTTGGCTGTGCCAGTCACCTACCATTAGCGTCTGTGCAGGCTCAGTGGCCGCCGGGACGGAGTCCGACGGAGCAGCCGCCCGCAATGGGGCGCAGAGGGCTCCAAGGGGCCGCCCGCGCCAAGGGCTGCCGGAAAGCGCCGCCCGGGATCCTGTCATGTTCCCTGACGTCAGGGCCGGGTTACGAAAGGCAGCGCCGGCAGCCTGCGCTTCTTATAAAGGTCACGGCCCGCTTCCAAGCTGCTTCCCATCCAACTGGCACCTCGCTCGCTCCCGGCGGCGGGGGGGGGGAGCCGCGCTTCCCAGCACCTCGCGCTCCACGGGGAGACCTGTGGCGCCGCGGGCAGCCCCGCGGTGCCCTTGCACGTCACGCGCCGCGGCGAGACCTGGGAAGCACGGAACGGCCAAGCCCCAGTGACGCACAGGGGCCTCCGGGGACGGCGGCGGCCGGCGCGCGCGCCCGGGCCGCCCTGCCCACGCGGAGCCCCCGCCGGCGCGTGGCGCCGTGGCAGGGGACACGCGGCGCGGGCGGGCGACGCAGCGGGCCGGCCTGTGCGCGTGGGCCCCGCCACGCCGCGGCCGCCCCCGCCGAGCGTTTGCTTTGGCGCGGGCCCGAGCCGTGCGTGCAGCCGGCGCTGGCCGGACCGTCGCCCCGCAGCCGGATCGGGTTTCCAGCGCGGGATTTACACCCCGTTCCAGCCCCCCGCCGCCGGCCAACCCAAACAGAGCCGAGGAAGGAGCTGGGCTGGCGAGGGGCTGCAGGCGGAGGGGGGCCAGGCGGAGGCGGCCGAGGCGGGACAGGATGGGGGGGACAGCGCTGCAGGGCCCCCGCGGCCGCGTGGGAGCACTGTGGGGAGCCCGGCCGCGGCGGCCCGGAGCGGCGCCCACCCGTACCCAGTGCCGCGGCACCAGCACCCTGGCCAAACGGCTCCGGCCGCTCTCGGGAGAGAGGAAGAGCCCGAGGGTTTCAGAGAGGGCCCTGGAGCCAGGCCAGGCTGCTCCCCGTCCACGTAAGCAGAGGAGCAGAGGGCGGCTGCTGCGGGGCAGCGCCCAACGCGGCGCCCACAGGGACCCGCCGCTGCCAGGGCCGCCCGCAGTGGCGCCATGGGGCATCACCAGCTGCCACGTGCACACAGATGAAGGCCATCGCGCGGCCCACGACAGAGACAGGCTGCACGGGGCCAGCGGGTGAGGAGGTGGTGCCCAGAGCGCCAACGGCAGCGCTCGGACGCTGCGGGCACGGGGCAGGGCACCTCCGCGCGGAGCTGGGCCGTGCGGCGGGACGGCCGCGGCAGAGCCGCTCTATCTGATGGGCCCGCGTCCAAAGGACAGCGTATCCTAATACCACACAGTATGAGCTCAGAAGCGCGCGGCTCCATACGCCGCGCTCGCCCAGCGGTGGGGGGACGTGTGAGAACAGAGCCCGCGATGTCCCGTTGTGGCCAGGCATGAACGTGCCGCTGCGGAGGAGAAAGTAGCCAAGCACGAAGGCTGCAAGCAATAAAGCAGCGGCGGCGCCGCACACAATAGGCAGCGGTGGCCCCGTTGCTGCCCCGGGGCGGCCTCGGACGCCCGTCTTGCCCGCAGCCCTTAACCCTTGCACCACGGGGCCGTGCATGCCGGGACCCTGGCCCAGCCGGCGCTCCCGCTGTTTACATCCTGCCTCCTCCGGGTGTTTATAACTGCGTCCGCCCCTCGTTAGCCGGGCCTGCGTTTCCCATCCGGCCCCAGGCCAACCTGACCCGCGGCGGAGACGGGGGGCCAGGCCCCTTAATGCCGAGCAGACCCGTGTGCCTGTGCGTGCGGCGGCCTCCGCGGCGAGCGGCCGCCCGCAGGGCCCAGGGTGGCCCATCCCAGCACACGCGGCCTCGGGCTGGTGCATCCCGACGTTGCCCTTGGCACCATCGCGGTGCCGGCTCCGCGCGTGGCTGCCGTGGCCGGGAGCAGCCGCCGCCAGCCCGGCCTGGCCCGAGGGGCAGAGCAGGGAGTTTGCCTGGCTGTCGGGGCAGGTATCGAGTGTGGAAGGGGGGTGATTTATGTCGGGACGTGCCACTTAGCAGGGCATAAATCTTCCCGCAGCCCAGCCCTGTAAGCAGAGCCCTCCGTATTTCCCTTTGGAGGTTGCGCTCAAGCTGGGGCTAATGCAGCCCAGATGTGCGCGGGGACGGTGCCCTCGCGCAGCCTGCTGGAGAGGAGCCGGGGACAGCGGCGGCCGCAGGGCACAGGCAGCCCTGGGGCCCGTGGGGCGCCCAGACACGTCTGCCCAGCCCCGGCGGGAGAGGATGAGGGACACGGAGTGAGCGGGAGAGGACGAGGGACACGGAGTGAGCGGGAGAGGGGAGTCAGGGCCGCTGGCTCTCTTGGCCTCACTTTTCCGGCCGGCCGCCGCTCTCCTAGGCTTTGCCCTGCCAGGTCGCTTCCCACACCTCAAGAGCGGGGACGATGCCGGGCACAAGGAGCGCGACGTGCCGGGCCCTCCTGCGCCAAGCCCGGCCAGGAGCACCCACACTTTGACCTTTTAAGGGCTGTTTTCCGACATTTCCCCCACAGCCCCGAACCCCGTGCCGGTTCCCAGCTAACAAAGCAGTCGGAGCCCCCTCCGTGCCGGGGCTGCACCCCGGCCCCCCAAAACCCGGCTGCCGTGAGAGCCCCTGGCGCCGCGTTGAGCCCCGAGGCCGAGAGCCGCGGGCAGGGAAACTAACTCCTCCTGCCCCCAGATCCCAGGGACTTTCATTTTCCTCCCCTCTGTCAGTCTGGGGTTTTAATTCTCCGTGCTAAGCGGCGTTTCCCTCCCCAGTAATCACAAACATGCATGGAAAAGAGGGAACGGGAGAAAGGAAAAAAAAAAAAAAAAAGAGAGAGAGGAGCGGGGCGGGGGGGTGAGTCTTAAATCAATCCCAAAGCCAGACAGACGTTTTAATCAAATCAAATTAAACTCGGCAGCGGCTCGGAAGAGAAGCCCGCGCGCAGGCAGCCCCCCGGCCGGGCTGCGGAGCCGCTGGCGCTTACCTGAAATCTCCGCGGCAACATTTAGCATAGTAGTGGAGTGGGGCGCGGGGCCGGGACCGCTGCGACGGCCGAGCCCGCTCTCTTCTGCCCGGGCTCTCGCGCGGGCTCCGGCTTTTCTTTTCTTTTCTTTTCCTTTTTTTTTTTTTTCTCTCCCCTCTCTCTATTTGTTTTGGTTTGTGTTTGCTTGGGTGTTAGGTGGAAAAAGCCGCCCGGGCTGCGTGGGTTTTTGTTTTTTTGTTGCCTTTTTTTTTTTTTTTTTTTTCGCTGGTGTGCGAGTGCGCGCACGGTTTGCACCGCGCTCCGGCTCCCTCGCTCGCCGCCTTTCCCCCCTTCCACCTCCCTTGATTTGCTCTTTTGATTGGTGTCCAGGAATGCAAGAATAAAAAAAAAAAAAAAGAACGCGAGCTCGCATACACCCTCTGCAAGCTGCTGCCTCCTTTTTTTTTTTTTTTTCCTTTTTTTTTTTTTCCCCCTCTCGAAACTCAAGTGTTAAGCAGAACCAGGTTGCTCTCGGGAACGTATCGGATGCGATCGCACACAAGGGCAGGCTCCATTCATTTTCCTCCCGCTCCCCCCCAACCTTTTCCTTTCCCCCCTCCGCGCCGCCGCGGGGCTCCCCGGCTTCGGCAGAGGGCAGCGGGCTGCGGAGCCGCCCGCCCCGGCCCCGCTCCCGAACTCCGGGCGCGGAGGGAGGCGGCGGGGCCCGGGGAGCTGCCCCGCTCGCTCGAGGCGCCGGAGGGGGCCGCGGGGGGCTCCTTCCTACCTGCTCGGAAATCCATGCGGGGCCTCGGTCCGAGGGGGCCGCGCCGCGCTGCCGAGCTCGGGGCCGGCGGCCGCGAGCCCATTTGCCGATCCCGGGCTCGGCGAGGGCTCGCGCGCGCTCGCGGGCAGGCTCTAGCCCTCGCTTTTTGTTGGGGGGGATTTTTTTTTTTTTTTTTTTTTGCCCTCCTCCTGACGTGGAGAGCTGTAACCGCGAGGCGAGAGGCCGGGCCCCGGGGGGGGCGTCCGCCGTGGGGTGGCACCGCGGCCCCCCGGGCCGCGCCGCGCGGGGCGGGGGGGGCGCGCGGGGACGGCCGCGGGACACGCGGAGACTCCCTCGGCGCTGGCACGGCCGGCCCCCTCCCCCCCCCCCCGCCCCGTCTCGTCCCATTCCAGACTGGGAAGAGACGGGATTTCCCAGAGGGGGAAAACGAGCCCCGGGCAGCTCCGCTGCCGATGCCCGCGGCGGGGCCGGCGCGGCGGGAGCCGCCGGGGGCTCCTGGCAGGTGAGTGGCCCCGGGCGAGTGGCCCCTTCCCGCGTGGGGCCCCACGCGGCTCAACGCCCGCTCCGGGCAGCCCCGAGCCCTCCCGCCGCTGTCCCGCCGCCGCCGGAGCAGGTGAACACCGGCCACGGCTGCCCCTCCGCCCCGACTTGCCCTCCCCGCCGCCGGGAGCTGCCCGGCCCCACCGTTTATTTTCGTTGGGCTCGAGAGCTCCACGGCGGCTTGTTCTCCATTAACCTCCCTTGCTCGGGGCAAACACCCGAGAGCTCTGGAAATAAACTCTGCATTCCCCACAAAGCGCCCGGATTTCCTAGAGCCGCTATGTGGGGCACCGGCAAAGCCCGAGCGCCGAGCACCACAAAACCCTCCACCCGCACCACTAAACACTGGCATTTTCCCCAGCAAGGGCAGGGTTTGGTCCCCCGTCGTTCCCCCTTTGTGACTCACGTTTGCAACGGGTGCCCCTGGGCAGCTCCCGGGGACGGACCTGGGTTTGGTGAGGATTTTGGGCTCATTTTTTTCCCCCACTCGCTTCCCCCCAAAGCTTTGTGTAAAACAAAGGCGCTTGCCGGGCCGCGCTGCTCGGAGCGCGAGGAAGGGCCGGGATTCGTTTCCACCGACCCCCCCGGCTCGTTCTTCTTTTTCATGGGTGAGGATCGGGTCCTTTCGGCTTTTCCCCGGTCCGGAGCAGCAGGCACCCTCGTGGTGCGAGTTCAGAGCAGGCTTTCCCTGGGGATGTCCACGGGGATGTCGCCTCCCCAGCAAACCCACCAGAACCGGGTTTAATGGAGCCGCCAGCTCCCTGCGTGGAGCCACCCGGGCACGTGGGCAGCTCCACAAAGGGGAAATTCCTTGGTCTGAAGAAGGGGTTCCTTGTTAAACCCGCGCATCTGCACGTGTTATCCCACGCCAGGGCCGAGCCGGCCGCTCTGGAGCTGCCTGCAGCTCGCGGCCTGGGCGCGGGGAGCTTTCCGGCCCCGCAGAGCGGCAGCCCAGGAAGTCTCCGGGGCGCTTCCCGGCTCTGGGAATGCCGGGCGCCTGGAACACGCCGCAGGTGGGGAAGGAGCCGTGGCCGGAGGCCGCGCGGGGCAGGCGAGGGCCCGGCGCCGCGTCATGGGAAGCGCCGTGGGCGGCTGACCTCACCTTGGGCGCCGCGTGCGGCGCCGCGGCCTCCCACCGCTGACCTTTGGAGCGCGTCGTCTGCGTCCCCGGGGACCGGGGGCGCCGCGGAGCGAGGCCTCCGGAGGCGCCCGGCGCCGAGGCGCGGGGGTCACGCGCGCGGCCAGCTGCGCCCTCCCTGCGGCCCTGCAAAGCGCCGCGGCCGGAGCCCCCGCGGGGACGCCGCTGCGGAGGAGCCCGGCGGCCGCTCAAGAGCTGGGACAGGCGCCCGCGTGCGAGCCGGCCCCCTCCTCCTCCTCCTCCTCCTGCTGCTGCTGCGGCGGCGGGAGGAAGGGGCCGGGAGCCAGCGCTCGCACCGGGGGCACCCAGCCCCGCGCGGCCCCGGGGCAGCCCCACGGCGGCGGCGGGCGCAGCGGGAGCCGCTCGAGGGCTCGGCGCGGGCGCCGGGCGTCCTTCCCACGCGCGTTTCCCACGCGCAGACCCCCCGGCCCTCCCCGAAGGCCCCAGCCCACGAGCGAGGCGCTCCGGGCCGGCTGCCCGCTCCGAGGGAAGCGGCGTGCTCGGCTCCCCTTCCGCCCGGCTCCCCGGCGGGGCCGGTTCGCAGCTCCGGAGCTGGGAGGGCTCTGCCGGCTACCGCGCGCCCTCGTGTGGGAGGCAAAGCCCGGCCGCGGCGGCAACGCGCAGACGCTCGCGGGGTTCCGCCTGGGGGCGAAGGAAGGGCTCCGGAATGGGAGAAGGTGCTCGCGGGGCTGGAAGGGAAAGGGAGCAGAGAGCCATCGCGCGGGCAGGGCCTGGGGAAAAGGCAAGGCAGGATGGCGGCCCCCGGCAGGGCGAGCAGAGCCCTCGCAGGGAGCAGCCAGGAGGCAGGGAACGGGGCACGGCCCTGCCATGCAGGGGGGCGGCCCGAGACACGGGACAGGCCGGGGCTCCACCGGGTCCCTGCACAGCCCCGGGACCCCAGGGGCCATCCCAGGAGAGGCCCGGGAGGGAGCCAGGATGGGGCAGGAGTCCCGGTTAAGGGCTGAGGATGCGGAGGCCCGAGCGGAGACTGGGAGAAGAGGCTGCAGGGCCGGGGGACGGTGCAGGGACAAAGGAGACGGCCAAAAAGAGGGCCCCAGGGCTGGGGACGAGACAGGGACACGGCGCAGGGGATGGAGGGGCAGGTGGGGACATGGCAGAGAGAGAGGAGCTGGGTCATGGGCCTGGGCCCGGGAGGGACACGGGGGCCAGGGCCGCAGCAGGGCCAGGGCCACACGGGAAGGATGGGGCCGCACGAGAGGTGCGGGGCGGCCCGTGGCGCCAGCAGGGACAGGGGCAGCGCCCGGACCGGGGCCCCTCGGGCCGCCGGGGCCGCCGGGCGAGCGCAGCGCAGCACGCGCGCTCCCCGCCCCGCCTCTCGCAGTCGAGGCCCCATTGGTTAGTGGCTACGTCGCTCAGGCGGCCCCTCCAATCCACGCGGGGCTCTGTGTTCTCGCGGCCAATGGCGAGCCGGCAGGAGGCGGGGCCGCCTGTGCGCGCGCCGCCGGGCCCAACGGCGCCGGAGGAGCGGGGGGGGTGGCGGGGGGAGGCTCCGCCCCCACGTCACGTGAGGCGGCGCTTGGCGCGAGGCTGCTCGCGCCCTGACGTAGCCGCGCCAGCCAATCGGCCGCGCGAGGGGGCGGGGCGGAGCAAGGCGCCTGTCCAATGGGAGGAGAGCGGGCGAGGGCGGCGCGCGGCGCGGGGGAGAAGCCGGCGCGGCGGTGAGGCGGGAAGGGCGGAACCACGCGGGGCCGCGGGGCGGGGGGCGGAGGAGACCATCGCGAGGGGCCGCGGGGGGGCGGGCGCCATCTTCTCGGTGCCGCGGGAGGGGGGACCCGCGGGAGGGGGGGGGCGGCACCGCCACGCGGGTCTGCCGGGGGGCGGGGCTTGTCGCGAGGGCAGCGGGGCGGGGCTTGTCGCGGGGGCGTGGCCGGCGGGGGCGTGGCCCCGCGGGCAGCGCCCCCGTGTCCCGCTGCGCAGCGCGGGAGCCGCCGCCCGGTCCCCGCCGGCGGCGCCATGCGGTGCGTCGTGACGGGAGGCAACGTGAAAGGTGAGCGCGGGGGACGGGGGCGTCGCGCGGGGACGGGCCCCGCGGCGGCGCCTCACGCCCCCCGTGCCGCCCCGCAGTGCTGGGCCAGGCCGTGCACTCGCTGTCCCGCATCGGCGACGAGCTCTACCTGGAGGCCACCGAGAGCGGCGTAAGGGGCGCCCCGCGGCTCCCACCGCGGTGCCACCCATCGGTGACGCCGCCGCGGTGACGCCGCCACGCTGCCCGCAGCTGTCCCTGCGTGCCGTCAACGCCTCGCACTCGGCCTTCGCCTCCTTCCTCTTCGCGCCGCTCTTCTTCCAGCTCTACGAGCGGGGCAGCCCGCAGCGCGCGGGGCGGCCGCCGCGCTGCAAGGTGCTCATGAAGGTACCGGCGCGGCGCCGCGTGGCCCCGTCCCGCTGCCGTGCGGGCAGGCGCCCACGTCCCCGCGCCGCCCGCAGTCGTTCCTGGGCGTCTTCCGCTCGCTGCCGTCGCTGGAGAAGACGGTGGGCAGGTGCCTGGTGGTGCTCAAGCCGCAGGCGGGCCGCCTGCTCGTGCAGCTGCACTGCAAGCACGGTGAGCGCGGCGAGCGCGGCGAGCGCGGCGGGACGGCGCCGGGCCCCGCTGAGCCCCTGCCCCGTGCCCTGCCAGGCGTCACGCGGACCCACAACCTGGCCTTCCAGGAGTGCGAGCGGCTGCAGGCCGTGTTCAGCACGCAGCAGTGCGCCCAGCGGCTGCGCGCGCCCGCGCGGTGAGCGGGGACGGCGCTGCGGGTCGGTGGGGAGGGCGGAGGAGGCCTGGGGATGGGCGCGGATGCGGTCTGGAGGTGAAGGGGGACGTTGGAATGAGCTGGGACAGGGCCTAGGGATCAAGGGGGACATGGGGATGAGTGCAGACATGGCCTGGGGATCAAGGGGGACATTGGAATAAGTAGGGGGGACACAGCCTGGGGGTGAAGGGGGACACTGGAATGGGTGCAGACACAGCCTGGGGATCATGGGGGACACTGGGATGGGTGCGGACACAGGCTGGGGATCAAGGGGGACACCGGGACGGGTGCAGACACGGCTCGGGGCCGTCTCCTGGGGATCCGCGCGGTGGCAGGGATGGCACCGGCACGAGCAGGGAAGGTGCCGCGGGCCGCTCCTGGCGCGTGGGGGTCCCCACACGCGGCCGCGCGCAGGCTGCTGGCCGAGGCCGTCGTGCACTTCCCCGCAACACTGGCTGAGGTGACGCTGGGCGCCGGCCCCGGCGGCAAGATCGGCCTCCGCAGCTACACGGAGGAGGAGCAGGGTGAGGAGGCGCGCGCGGCCGGGCTGCCGCGGCTGGCTGGGCTGCCAGCGCGGCCCCCGCATCCCCCCGTCCCCCCGCAGGGCCGGCCAGGACGATGGTGACGGAGCTGTGGCTGGCGGAGGACGAGTTCCAGGACGTGGCCGTGGCCCCGGGCAGCTGCGTCACCTTCTGCCTCAAGGAGCTCCGGGTGAGCCCCGCCGCGGCCCCCGCTTTACCCCGGGGGGGCTCCAGCTTGGCCCCCTGCCCCCCTGATCCGCGCGCGTGTGCCCCGCAGGGGCTCCTGACCTTCGCCGAGGCCTCCAACCTGCCCCTCACCATACACTATGACGAGCCCGGCAGGTAGGAGCCGCCCCCCGGCCGCCCGCCGCGCTCGCGGGCTCGGCCCCCAGCCCTCTCTGCCCCCAGGCCCGCCGTGTTCACGCTGGACGACCCCCTGCTGGAAGTGCACCTGGTCCTGGCCACCCTCTCAGATCCACAAAGCGGCTCCCGGTCCCCCACAGCCAACAGGTAAGCAGGGCCCCGGCCCTCAGCCAAGGAGGCGCTCCCTGCCCAAGCCGCCATCAGTAGGGACCAGAGTGAACAATTCAGGCCCCCCCCCCACCACCCTGGGCCACGCTCTCTCCTCCCCACAGCGCCTCCGACTCGCCCGCCCCTCCGGACGACTTCGCCGACGACCTCGAGTCCTACATGATGGCCGTGGAAACGAGCGCCTGCGAGGGGGGCTCCGCGATGCCGCCGAGCCCCACATTCCCCCTGCACACGCCGGGCCCAGCCCGCTGCGATGAGCAGGAGGAGGAGGAGGCAGTGCCAGGGACGCCCCCTCACAAGAAGGTTGGGGATGGGCACGGGCTGCACTGGGGGGTGCCGGGGGCCGGGCAGGGCCCCCTCCCGACGCCTCTCCCCGCTCTCCCCAGTTCCGCTCGCTGTTTTTCGGCTCGGTGCTGACGCCGGGAGAGCCCCGCATGGCCCCGACGCAGGAGGTGCTGGCGGAGGACAGCGACGGCGAGTGCTGAGAGCCGCCCCCGGACGCCTGGGCCCCTCCACGAACAGCCGCGGCGCCCCACGCTGGTGCCCGCCCCGGCCCCAGACACAGGCACCCCCCCCACGACCCGTTACAAGTTTATTCCCCCAAAACAAAAACCCTCTGCCTCCCCCTCCACTGCCACCTTGGGGACACTTGTCCCCGTTGTCCCTTGCGTTCCCGTGCGGGAGGGACGTTTTTGGTATTGTGGAGTGCGGCGGGGGCGGGGGGGGAGAGAGCAGGATGTTACAAATTAAAAAAAAAAAAAAAAAAAGAATCCAAAGAGGAGCAACCTGATGTCGGGGACGGCCGGGGCCCGCGGCAGCCTCGGGGCTCCCGTCTCACTTCTTGCCCTTGGCGGAGTTGCGTGGTGGGGTGACGGGGCGGCCCGCGGGGTGCAGCCCGCTGAACTGCCCGTATTTGCCCTTGTTCTTGTCGGCCGGCTTCAGGATCTGCGGAGACGGGGGCGCTCGCGAGGGCCCGGCGCCGGCCCTGCTGCCTTCCCGCGCGCGCCCCGTCCCCTCCGCGCCCGCGCGGGGACCCCGCAGCCCACCTGGAAGGAGCACATGAGCGTCTCGTCCACGCTCATCATGGCGCCCGCGTTGTCGAACTCCCCGCAGTAGTTGGGCGCCGAGAAAAGCGTCACGAGCTGCCGCTTGGCGAAGAACTCGTAGCCGTCCTCCACCACCTGCAAGCGGCAGCCCTGAGCCACGCGCGCGCGGGGCTGAGAGCGCCCGCGAGGACCCGGCCCCGGGCGCTGATATCCGCACGGAGCCCCGCAGCCGCAGGGACAAACGGTCCCCTCCGAGGGCAAAGCAGGGTCCGGCCGTGCCCTAGAGCAGACGCTGCCTTTGGGGGGCGAATCCCCAGTGCCCCAACCGCCTGAGCGAGCCCAAAGCGCCGCCGGTACCTGGTGCGCCCTGCAGATGAGGTCCAGGTCGTGCTTGTGCAGGAACTTGGCCACCACCTCGGCCCCGAAGGTGAAGGAGACGCCGCGGTCGTTCTCGCCCCAGCCCTGCACGTCCTTGTCGGGGTCGGACCAGAGCAGGTCGCAGAGCAGGCCCTGGTCCGGCACGTCCGTGGGGCGCATGATGCGCCGGATCTGCTCCATGGACTGCAGGTCGGGGGAGAGCCCTGCGGGCGCGGGGACGCGGCATGAGGCCCGGCCGCACGGCCCCGCGCTCCACGGGGGGGCCTCGCGCCCCCAGCGCCCACCTCCGTGGCAGCAGAAGATCTTCTCGTCCACGATGGCCGCGATGGGCAGGCAGTTGAAGCAGTCGGTGAAGGTCTTCCAGAGCTTGATGTTGTATCGCCGCTTGCCTGCAGGGCAGGGGGACACGGGGGGTCACGCCGAGGGAGGGCGCCGGGACGCACACGGCGCGCGGGGGTTCCTGGCAGGGCACTCACACTCATCGTAGAAGCCGTAGATGCGGTTGATGCTGGCGCACTCGTGGTTGCCGCGCAGCAGGAAGAAGTTCTCCGGATACTTGATCTTGTAGGCGAGCAGGAGGCAGATGGTCTCCAGCGACTGCTTGCCCCGGTCCACGTAGTCCCCCAGGAACAGGTAGTTGCTCTCGGGCGGGAAGCCGCCGTACTCGAAGAGCCGCAGCAGGTCGTAGTACTGCCCGTGGATGTCTCCTGGGGAGCGCACCGGGCGTCACGGGCGCCCGCCGGCCCCGCGCGCGCCCGCGGCGCCGCACTCACCGCAGATCTTGAGGGGCGCCTCGAGCTCCAGCAGGATGGGCTGGCTCAGGAAGATCTCCCGCGACTTGAGGCACAGCCCGCGGATCTCGTTCTCCGTCAGCTGCACGTTCTTGCCCGGCCGTGACCCTTGCACTGGCACCGCGGTGGGAGCGGGACGGCCGTCGGGCACCGCGCGCTGCCCCCCCGCCGCCGGCACCGACACCGGAGAAGCGCCCGGCGCTGCCCTGCCAGGAACGGGGCCGTGCCCCCCCCCCGGCTGCCCCATACGCGCGCGGGAACCTCGGGCCTCCCAACCTGCCCCCCGACCTGTCCCCTGCCCCACCGCGGCCCCCCACGTCCCTGCCAGCCCCGGCCCCATCCCCTCTGCACGTTGCCCCAACCCGCGTGAGTCCCTCGAGCCGCCCTGGGGGCCTCCCCAGCCCCCCGCATGCGACCCCCAAACCAGCCCCCCAAACCCGCCCCCGCAGGGACCTCTCCCCAGCGCGGAGCGGTGCCCCCAGCTCCCCCCCGGAGCCCGGTCCTCGTCCCCGGGCCCCCAAGAGCCTCCGAGGAGGCTGCGCGCTGCGGCCGGGGAGGGGGGGGCCTGGAGGCAGCTGGGGGAGGAGGCGGGGGCCGGGGCACTCGCTGGGGCCCTGAGGCGGTTGGTGGGGGCGGAGGCCGTTAAAGGGAGCCCGGGGTGGCGGGGGGCAGCGGGGAAGAGGCCCTGAGGGAGCGGAGGCCGCGGGGGGGGGAGGGTGGAGGCCGCTGAGGGGGCAGAAGCCGCTTGAGGGGGGAGCCCGTGGGGGGAGGCGGTCGGGGGAGGCCGTGGGGGGAGGCCATGGGGGGAGGCCGCGCGGGGAGGCCGTGGGGGGACGAGGCTGGGGGGGAGGCCGTGGGGGAGGCGGTCGGGGGCACCGGGCCGGCCGGGGCCGCCGCTCACCCTCCAACAAGCGGCCGATGATGGAGTCGAGGTTGAGCTTCTCCGTGTCCGCCATTGCCGCCAACCGCCCCGGACGCCTGGGCCCCCCGCGCGCGCGCGCCGTCCGGCCCCGCCGCGCCCCGCCCCGCCCCGCGCCCGGCCCGGAACGGAACGGAACGGAACGGCCCGGCGGAGCCGCGCGGGAGGCGGCGCCCCCTGGCGGCGCGGAGGGCCCAGGGCGCCGGGGTCCCGTGTGGGGCAGAGCCGTGGGGACCCGCAGGGAGCAGCTCCAGGACGCCGGGGTCCCGTGTGGGGCAGAGCCGTGGGGACCCGCAGGGAGCAGCTCCAGGACGCCGGGGTCCCGTGTGGGGCAGAGCCGTGGGGACCCGCAGGGAGCAACTCCAGGGCGCCGGGGTCCCGTGTGGGGCAGAGCCACAGAACCCTGCTGAGGGTCAGACTCCAAAGGCTTCGGCTGCTTGCGAGAGTAGGTCCCTGCAGGCATCGCCCCCACGAGGGAGAGACCCCAACCCTTCTAGGAGACACCAGGGAATCCACGTGCACTGGCGGCGGCCGTGCAGGGGGCTCTGCCTGCCCCTCAGATGGGCACTGCCTGCCCTGTGCCCCGCCACCGTCCTGCTCTCCCTGTCCATCCGTGTCTGTCCGTCCTTCCACCCTCTCTGCATCCGGCTGCCCATCCATCCCGTCTGTCCCTCTGTCCTCCCACCGCCCCTGTGGCCACTGTCCTTCCCATGGACGTGTCCACCGGCCTCCTCCCATGGCCACCGCTGCCAGGGCCACCGCCACCACCGTGGCCACGGCTGCCGCCAGAGACGCAGCCCGGGCCGTGGGCGCAGCACAGCGCACAGCTGGGCACAGCTGGGCCCATCTGCCCAGCACAGCTGGGCACAGCTGCGCATGGGGGAGGGGACAGGGCCTGTGGTGCTGGGGATAAGAGACCAAGGCAGGGTGGGGCAACGGGGGAGGAGTCACGGGGAGGGTGGGGCCTGCAGGGAGCCTCCCTTAGCGATTTCCAGGCCCCCCAAATGCCCCTTACTGGTTTCCAGGCCCAGCCCCCCCGGCTTTGTCCAGCTATTTCCCAGGTTCCCCCAATGTCCATTGGTGGTTTCCAGGCCCCCCAAATGCTCCTTGGTGGTTTCTAGCCACCCCCCCCCCCCAGGCCATGTCCAGGTATTTCCCAGACTCCCCCCATGTCCCTTGGTGGTTTCCAGGCCCCTCAAATGTCCCTTGGTGGTTTCCAGGCCCCTCAAATGCTCCTTGGTGGTTTCTAGCCCCCTCCCACCCCAGCCATGCCCAGGTATTTCCCAGGTTCCCCCAATGCCCCTTGGTGGTTTCCAGGCTCCCCAATATCCCTTGGTGGTTTCCAGGCCCCTCAAATGTCCCTTGGTGGTTTCCAGGCTCCCCCCCAGCCATGCCCAGGTATTTTCCAGGCCCCTCAACTGCCCCTTGGCAGCTCCCAGCCCAGCCCCACTTGTCCCTTGGCGGTTCCAGGCCCTCCCGGGTGGGCCCGGGTCCCCCGCACCGGCGCGGCAGCGCCCCGGGGGCGGCACAAGCAGCCTCTGTTCCGCGGGGGCCGGCGGCTGCGCGGGGACACAGGGCCCCTTTGTGCCACCCCGCGCGTCCCCCCGGGCACCCCGAGCCCCGCGGCGCACACCCGCTCCCGCCGGCGCCTGACGCGCCTGCGGCTGTTGCCGGGACGCTGTTGCCACCACCGCGTCCCCGGAGGCCCCCGTGGGACACGGAGCCCGCGGCCTGGGGCGGCGCTGAGCCCCCCTTTGGCCCCCGAGGGGCAACGTGGCCAGCAGCGCCGCGCGGGGGCGAGCGCCGGCCCCGCCACTCGCGGCGGGAGCTAATGAGTCCCCGAGGCGGCGGCGGCCGCGTAAACAGGCAGCGGGGGCGGCCCCGCGGGACAGGGCCCCAGCGCCCGGCTCGCGGGAGGGCGCGGCGTGCCGGGCGTGCCGGGCGTGCCGTGCCGTGCCGTGCCGGGCGTGCCGTGCCGTGTCGCGCCGTGCCGCGCTGCCCTCCGAGCAGCTGCCGCGCCGGGCAGCGCGGCCCCGCCGCTGACATTTCCGCGGTGTCGCTTGCACCGCTGTCCCCGCGTGACCCGGGAGGGGGCCGGCACCGCGGGGCTGCCCCGCGCGCGGCTCCGCTCGGCCCCTCCGCCGCGAGCCCCCCACGCGGCTGCGCCCACCCACCTGCGCCCACCGCACCCGCCAAAAGGCTCCCGCACTGTGCAGCCCCCAAAACGCCCCTGCACCCCACACCGTGCGCCCGCCCCACTGCCCCCGCACCCCCCAAAACGCCCCTGCACCCGCACCGTGCACCCCACACCTTGCACCCACCGCTGCCCCCCGTACCTCTGCACCCCACTGCATCGCGCCCCCCTCAGCACCCACTGCGCCCGCACCCCTTGCACTCCCCCCGCGCTGCTCCCGCACCTGCCCCCCTTCCCCCACCCCGCTGCCCCCCCCGCACCCTGCCCCTCTGCACCCCCCCGCACCCGGCCCGCTTGAGCCCGGCCCCCTCGCAGCCCCGCCCGGGCCGGGGCCGGGCAGAGCCTCTGCCGGAGGGGGGCAGGGAGAGCCACCGCCGCCACCGCCACCGCCGGTGGGTGCCCGGGCCGCGCGAGGGCGGCGGGTGTCGGTGTGCGGGTGTTGGGGTGTCGGGGTGTGCGGGTGTGCGCCCCGCAGCGCCTGTGCCCGTGGGGCGGCTGTGGCTGCGCGGGCTGTGCGGTGCGGCTGCTGCCCGGAGTGTGCGCGGGGTGCGCGCGGAGTGTGAGCGGGCTATGTGTGGGGTGTGCGCGGGGCACGCGGGCTGTGCACGGGCTGTGCGCGGGCTGTGCCCGGAGTGTGCATGGGGTGCGTGCGGGCTGTGCGCGGGGTGCGTGGGGTGCGCAGGGTGTGCACAGGCTGGGTGCGGGGTGTGCGCGGGGTGTGCGCGGGTGCGTACGGGGTGTGTGCGGGGTGTGCAGGGGGTGTGCGCGGGTGCGTGAGGGGTGTGTGCGGGGTGTGCGTGGGGTGTGCGCGGATGCATGAGGATTGTGCGCGGGGGGTGCGCACGGGGTGTGTGCGGGGTGCACGCGGGCTGTGTGTGGGGTGCGCGGGGTGTGCGTGGGCTGTGCACGCTCGCTTGGCTGCGGGGCGCTGGGGACGTGGGCGCCTGGGCACGGGGGGCAGCGCGCCGCACGCCGTGGGGCAGGCGGTGCCCGCCGGGGCCGCGCACGTGCCGCTGGGCAGGCGGTGACAGTGACGGCGGCGGTGACGCCGTGGGCAGCTGGAGCCCTAAGCCAGGGGACGTGCAGCGGGGCAGCTCCGCTGCGCGGGGACGGCGGGGGGGACGTGCCTGGCCTGGCTGCCTCGGGTACTGGGCTCTGGGGATGCTGGCGTGCTGGGGACGCGCGGGGACACCCCTGGGACACCCCCTGCGGCCAGCCTGTCACATGCAGAGCTGCAGGTCCCCACTTCCCGGTGGCGCAGAGTCCTCCTGGATGACGTTACCGGTGCCAGGGGAAGAGCAGCCCGCGACGCCACCGTGGGAGCCACCAGCCCCGGTGCAGGGGTGCCACTCTCACCAGCGAGGGCGCGGGGTGACCCCACCGCCAGCCCCAACCCGCGCGAACAATCGGGCTCTGTCCCGCGGCTCCAGTAATCCGGGCCACGGGGCTGGGGGCACCCCAGGCAGCCGAGGCGGCGCTTGGGGTTTAAAGGCCCCAGCGGTGCCGCGGCAGCGCGGGCAGAGCCAGGCTGGGAGAGCTGCCCGCGCCCCTGTGCCCCGCGTCATGGTGCGCTCCCCACCTCCATGTCCCCCCCGCCCCGGTACTGGCAGCAGGGCCCAGGCGTCCTGGCAGAGGGAAGCGGGGCGCAGAGCGGGGCGCAGAGCCAGGCTCCTACCCGCTGCGGGTGCTGAGGGGCCCCGGCGGGCAGGGGGCTGCACTGTGTGTCCCCAGTCCCATCGCTGGGTGTCACGTGCCCCATGGGGACATCCTGGCCTGCAGCCCCCCTTGCGATGAAAGCATCCCCACGTGCGAGGGCGGAGGCGGGCAGCCTGGGACGCCTGGGCCCTTTGCCCCCAGGCACCGTGGAGGAAGGGCTGAGGGTGCCCCTGGCCGCACTGAGCTGGTCTGGGATTATGTTAATCTCCCCTCGGGCTGAGCCAGAGCCAGCGGGTCACCGGGGCTGGCACCATCAGATGCCACAGGAGAGGGTGCCCAGGGCTGGTGCTGGCGCGTACTGTGGGAAGGCACACGGGGTCCCTAGGGCTGGCACTGGTGGGTGCCATAAGAGAGGGGTCAGCAGGACCGGCACCACTGGGTGCCATAGGAGGGCCCGCAGGACTGGCACCCGCCGGTGCCCTGGGTGCTCAGGCATGGCCAGGCCGGTGCCAGGATGCTCCTGTGCCCAGGTGCCCCGGCGAAGCCCGGCTGACCCCCGCCTGTCCGCGCGCTGCAGCCCCGCCGCCGCCAGGATGGTGAGTGGGGCCCGGGGCGCACGTGGGGTCGGGGCAGCAGGCGCCCCTCGCGGGCACACGCCGTGTCCAGCGGGGCTGCGGGGAAGCTGGCGGCGCGTGACCCGCTGGGGACAAGGGGACGCTTTGTCCGGGAGCCGCCTGGCCCCGGTGGCTGGCACTGCCCCGCGTCCCCAAACACGGCGGGAACAGGCCCAAGGGGACTGCTGCGCCCCGGCCCTGTGCCTGCCCCTCCTCAGCCCCTCTCTGCCCCACGTCTGCCCCATCTTACACCCCATGACAGCCCCTTGTCAACCTTGCCTGCCTTGGCCCTCCACCACCTCTGCCCCCTGCTTGTGCTACCCCTGCTCTGTGCCAGCTCCATCTCTGCCCCACACCAGCCCCATCTCTGCCCAACGCCAGTGCCATGCCCACCCCACAACAGCCCCGTCTATGGCCCTGCAGCTCTCTGTGGACCAGATCAGCGCGGAGCAGCCGCTAAGCCTCAAGGACCCGTGCCGGGCCGAGTCGGGGACGTCGTGCCAGAGCTGTCCTTGCGATGGCCCCCCTGCCAACCCAGCCTCCGAGGGCGCCCAGGATGCCGATGATGCCCACGAAGCCTTTGAGCTGCTGCAGAGCGTCCTGCGCCAGGAGGGGCTGCCCAGCACCGTGGACCGCACGGCCGAGCCCCGCACGGGTACGGTGCCGCAGTGCCCGGCGGCGCCTGGTGGTGGGCTGGGCCGGGGACCTCAACCTTCACTGTGCCGCAGGGTTCGGCGCGCTGGACGTGACCGTGTGCGTCCTGGGGGCACCCGCCGCCTTCCTGCCGGTGCTGCTGGAGGGGGGTACCCGCTGCCCAGGTGCGTGCACTGCCCCGCGTGCCAGCCCCACAGCGCGCCCCGGCGAGCGCGGGGCCGCGCGCGCGGGCGGCTGCCGCAGCCTCTCCTCACACAGGGGCCATGCTGCTCTGCCTGTCGCCCGCGTGGGCCGCCCGGGCGCCCTCGGAGACGCAGCCCGGTGCCTGCTCCCTGCTGCTGTCGCGCGCCGTCGCCTTCGAGGCGGGCGGCCGCAGCGTGCTCGAGGCCTACGTGCCCCCGCGCCGCGCCGCCTACGTCACGGGCGCTTTCGCCGCCACCGTCTGGGCCGCCGAGCTGGCCCGCGACCTCGACTGCCCCACGGGCGGCTCGGCGCCGCTCGCCCACCTGCTCGAGGACCCGCTGGCCGCCCGTGCGCTGCTGGCGGCCCGTGCCGCGCTGCCCGTGCCGCCCACGCTGGCCTTCGCCCTGCCGCGGCCCGCGGGCGCCCTGCCCGGCCTCGCGCCCGGCTCCGCCGGCGCACCGGGGCTGCGCCTCGTGCCGCTGGGCAGCGGCGCCAACCATGATGGCATCATCCACGAGGAGGTGGGCGCCTTCCTGGCGGGGCCTGACATGGCCCCCTACGCACAGGTGGGCACCACACGGTGGGGCGCAGCGGCCTTGGCACGGCACGGGCAATGCAGCGGGGCATGTGAGCAGTAGTGCGGGTCGCCTGATGCGGGTGCTGGCCTGACGCGGTGCAGGTGTTGGGGTGACACGGTGCCATGCACGGGTGGCAGTGCGGACGCTGGGGTGACGCAGTGGTGCCGGTGACGCGCTGCCACGCGCGGGTGGCACTGTGGGCGCTGGGGTGACACAATGCGCGCATTGGGGTGATGCGGCGGTGCCGGTGACGCGCTGCCGTGCGCAGGTGGCGGTGCGGCCGGCCGGGTGGCGGTGGCGCGGCAGCGGTGCCCGCAGCACCCACGCGAAGGCGGACGTGGCGGCAGTGGCGCAGGCTGTGCGGGGCCGGCTCCATGGGCTGCGCGAGGAGGAGGGCGTCCTGCTGGAGGCCGTGGTGCCCACGGCCAGCCTGCCCGTCCCCAGCAGCCCCACACGTAAGCACCTCCCGCCGCCTCTGCCTGTCGTGGGCTCCCCCGGGTACGGTGTCCGTGCTGAGCTCCTCTCCTGCGGGAGAGCTGCCCAAGCTGGGAAGGCGGCATTTCCCCAGCTTGCAGGGCAAGGGCGCGCTGGGACTTCGTGGAACCCCCGCAGCACGCTGCAGTGGCACGAGAGGGCGGCCATCCTTGACTCCCGCAGTCCCCTGGGGCATCTTGGCATCCCACACCGTGCCCCGAGGTTGGGCACGGAGAGAGCCATCGGGCCCCCAAGGGGGCAGGGGCGGAGGCTGAAGTGCCTGCATGGTGGGGTAGATGTGGCCACTGCTTCGCATTCCCCCTGTACATGTGGGGTGGAGGGCAGGTGGCCCCTTGCCTGGCCCCATGGCTGTGGGGCGCTAGGCACCCCGCGCCCGCCCGCGCTTACCCTCCCCCCTCGGCCCGCAGGCAGCGTCTCTCAGCGGCCGCCCATGGCTCTGCGCATCTGCACCGTGCTCTGCCGCTCCTGGGGGGACCGTCCCCAGCTCTGCCAGGTACACCCTGGCCCCACACCTGCAGGCTCCGCCCCTGGGGGGCGGGCTCAGGGCGGGCGGCCAATCGTGGCGAGGCTCCTGTGTGCGGCCGTGGCTGCTTGGGGGGCGTGCAGGGTAGGGCGATGTGTGGCCCCGCCCCCAGGCGCGTGAGGCGTGGCCAGGAGCAGCCCCGCCCCCTGGCTGTGTTGGGGGCGTGGCCACGCGCATCCTCGAGCCTGTGCTGCTTGGGGGGCGTGGCCATGAGCTGCTCCCCCTCCAGGTGTGGGAGGGCGTGGCCGTGAGCACCCTTGGTCCTGTGCAGCTTGGGGGCGTGGCCACGAGATGCCCCGCCCCCAGGTGTGCGCGGGGGGCGAGGCCAGGGCCGCCCCGCCGCTGGCAGCGCTGTCCCCGCAGGTGACGTGCAGCGTGGGGCGCGCGGAGGCGCCTGCGCCCCACGGTGCGGCGCTGCCCCAGAGCCTCGACTCGGCGCTGCGGCACTGGGGCCTGATGGAGCCGGGCCAGCGGCAGGCGCTGGGCGCGCGGCTGCAGCGCGCCGCCGAGGCTGCCATGGGCGCCGTCCTCGACGCGGAGGCCGAGCTGACGCGCGAGCAGCGCGGTGGTGCCCGCGTGCACACCGACATCATGGGTGAGCGGCAGCAGCTGCCAGGCCGGGCGGCGCGCAGGCGCCCTGCGGCGCTCAGCGCGGCCGCCCCGTCTCGCAGGTGTGGACTTCCTGCTGAGCCGCGTGGGCGACTCGCTGGAGCTCGTGGCCCTCTCGGCCAACACGCTGCGGTGCCTGGAGACCTGCTGGCTGGCCGAGGCCATGGGGCGCGCCGTGGGTGAGCCCGCCGGTGACCTGGCACGCCAGCTGGCCGAGCTCATGCTGCACCGGGCGCAGTGCCACCTCCTCGAGGGCAAGGAAATCCTGCTCATCGAGGCTGGCGGCGTCAGCAAGAGCTTCGTCTGGGACGTGGTCCGCGACTACCGCCTGAAGGTGCGATGCAGGGCCAGCATGCCCGGCAACTGCCGTCAGGAGGTTTCAGAGTGAATGCCTGGCGCGGCCCCCTCCTACGCCTCAGCTGTGTCAGGAGGGGCAGTGGCATCGGTGCCTCGGCTGTGGTGACACTGGCTGTGTCCCTCGGCGCGGAGCGCAGATCCACCTGGTGGAGGCAGACCCGGAGCACCCTGCGGCGGGGCTGGTGGAGACCTTCATGCCCTACGACAGCACCGAGCACCGGCGGGACGAGGAGCACGCGGAGCGCGTGGTGGAGATGATGCGGGAGCGGGGCCTACGCCCCCACGGCTGCATCTGCTACTGGGACGACTGCGTGGTGCTGGCGGCACTGGTGTGCCAGCGCCTGGGGCTGCGCACCAGCCCGCCCGCCGCCGTGAGCCTGGCCAAGCAGAAGAGCCGGACCCACCAGCACCTGCTGCGCTGCCGCCGGGGCCGCCCGCCGCCTGCCGCCTACGCCGTGCCCTGCTGCCACGTGGAGAGCCACGCGGATGTGGAGCGCGCCGCCAGCGCGCTGCCCTTCCCCGCCGTGGCCAAGCTGGAGTTCGGGGCGGGCGCCGTGGGCGTGCGGCTGGTGGAGAGCGCTAGCGAGTGCCACGCGCATGCCGAGCGCGTGTGGCGCGACCTGCGCTCCGACGCCGACCACCCGGGCATCGGGCTGGGCTGGGGCAACGCCATGCTGCTCATGGAGTACGTGCCGGGCACGGAGCACGACGTGGACCTGGTGATCTTCGAGGGCGAGCTGCTGGGTGCCTGGGTGTCCGACAACGGCCCCACGCGGGTGCCTGCCTTCGTGGAGACGGCGGCCTGCATGCCCTCGTGCCTGCCGCCCGACCGGCAGGCGCAGCTCGTGCGCGCGGCCCACCAGTGCTGCGTGGCCTGCGGGCTGCTCGACGGCGTCTTCAACGTGGAGCTGAAGCTGGGGCCGGGTGGCCCGCGCCTGCTCGAGATCAACCCGCGCATGGGCGGCTTCTACCTCCGCGACTGGATCCGCGAGATCTACGGCGTCGACCTGCTGGTGGCCGCCCTCATGGTGGCCTGTGGGCTGCGGCCCGTGCTGCCCTCGCGGCCCGTGGCCCGCACGCACCTGGTCGGCGTCATGTGCCTGGCGTCGCTGCACGGGCCGGCGCTGGGCGCCGGCGGCAGCCTCAAGGTGCTGCACGCGCTGCAGGCGCGTGGCCTCGTGCGCCTCAACCGCCTCTTCGAGCACGACAACCCGGGCGACTACGAGGAGCCCTACCTGAGCGTGGCGTGCGCCAGCGAGACGCGCCACGACGCCTGCCTCCGCCTGCTCAGCCTCTGCCAAGCGCTGGGCATTGACCTGCCCTGCTACCCCGTCGCCCACTTCCTCTCCCACTTCAAATAGCGCCCGGGGAGGGAGCGGGGGCCGGTGTGGGGCCCGGTGGGGTGCTGGATGGGCATGGCCACGTGCCTCCGGCGGGCACCCTGCCACCCCGGCCAGCCACCCCCCCCTGCTCCCCTGGCAGCCCCGTCCCCACTGCCCGGCCCCTGGTGGCCCCGAGTCCCCATCCCCTGGCAGCCCCAAACTCTGCCCTTGTCTACCCATCCCCAACACCCCCACCCCATAGGGCTCCCAACGCCTGCTATTCCTGCCAAGCCATGACCCCAGCATCCCTGTCTCCCGCCACCCCCATTCCCTACCCGCTTGCACCCTCGTTGCCCCCAGCCCTGCACATTTCATCCCTGTCTCCTGGCACTGCTGTCCCACTGCTATTCCCCCCAGACCCTGCCCAAGGTACTTTGTCCCTGGCATCCCCCTTCCCTGGCACTGCTCCAACCCTGGCCCTGGCCCATACCCCTGGCACCCCAAACCCTGCCCCGCCACCCCCCACCCTGGGCGGGTGCAGTGTCCCCATACCGGGGCCACACAGCCTGGTGCCCTTGGGGACACGCAGCCCCACGCTGTGCTTGGGGCAGGGGGAGATGCCCCGGCCCTGTCCCAAACACCGTGCTGGGTCAGCCCTGGGAGACTCGGCGGTAGCCAGTCAGTGCAGGCAGTGGCAGAGCCTGCGCTGGGAGAACAGCACCAGGTGACCCTAAATGTGCGAGCACCCTATAAGACACTGTCCCTGGGGAAACCCTATGAAAACAAACCAGTGACATACAACATAACATAAAGCCCCAGGGAGGGCCAAAGGTAGCAACCCAGGGCCTTGGGAGGCCCTATAGTAACATGCCGGCATGCCTGGCCCAAGTCTCCAAGTCCCCACTGCCCTAAACATGTCCTCTGAGCCCAGGGAGGCCCTGTGACAAGACACGGCTGTGTTGTAGTCGGCTCACGACAGCAGCAGCTCACGAGCCAGTTTAATGTTGTGGTCCCAGCAGCCACGAGTGACCCACACACAGCTCGGGAGCTGGTCCAAGCCCACAGCACCAGCGCGTTTGTCACATCACCGAACAAGGGAGACCCTGCAGTAACCGGCAGCCAGGGCAGCCTGCTGCAACACACAGCACCTCCAGGCCCTGGCACCCTATCCTAAAACCCCTCCTGGAGGGGCCTCCTGGAGACCCTACAGGAACAGCGGGACCCTCAGATAACAGTAGCCCATGGAGTTGCTGAGACCCTAGGATAGAATGGTAGCCTACAACAGCACCCAGCCGTGTGTGCCCTGCGGCCCTACAGGAACACAAGTGACTAACACACAGCCCCTGTAGTCCCCAGGACCCGACAGTAACACTGTGACACTACAGTAGCACACCGCCTGTGTACTCCCATTGCCCTGCAGTAACACTGTGACCCTACAGTCACACACAGGCTGTGCACCTGGGTGACCCTGCAGTAACACTGTGCCCCTATAATCACACACAGGCTGTGTATTCCTGCTGCCCTGCAGTAATGCTGTGACCCTACAGTCACACGCGGGCTGTACACTCCCACTACACTATCCTGCAGTAACACTGTGACCCTACAGCCACACGCTGGCTGTGCGCTCAGCTGACCCCGCAACAGCGCGAGTGACGCTGCTGTAGCATGTGGGCAAATTGTGCGGCCGAAGATGCCATTTGGGGGTTGCTCTTCCGTGGCAGCAGGGATCTCCCGGCCCTTCCTTCCGGACACCGCCACAGCCAGACGTGAGGAGGTCACAGTGCCAGGCGACGATGTCCCGGGAGGGCTCGGAGTGAAGCGGCGGAGCCCCCAGACACCCCAATAAAGGCCGTGCGCAGCCGCAGCCTCCCCGTGTTGTTGCCCCGGGGCCAGGGGTGCCACGGGGCTCCCTCCGCCCTGGCCATGGCACTGCCAGCTCCCAGCATGTCCCCGTGCCCCCGGCTCTGCCGGGCGCCCTGCGCAAGCAGTGACATTTCGGCCTGAACCCCTGCCCTTTGGCCGCAGCCGGCAGAGACCCCCATGCCGCAACCCGATCCCGCGGCCGGGCACGGCGCCACGCAGGCGGCTGGGGCGGCGGAGGGGCCTGGCGCCCGCGGGTCCTGCCCTTCCCCCGTGCCAGTGGCCAGGCTGGCCCGCTGCCCAGGAACGCCGGCTGTTCCCAGCCGGGATGCCGGGCACGCAGCTCCGGTTACCGGCAGGGAGCGGGATTCGGAGCCAGCGGGGTGAGGGACGCGCTGGGGCTGCCGGGGTTGGCTGCAGCCCGCGGGAGCGGGGAAGTGCCACGGCCAGGGACGGGGACAGCCCAGCAAAGCTGGGGACAGCCGGGCACAGCCTGGCACCACACAGCAAAGCCCAGGAGAGCCTGGAACCGCCGAGCTCAGCACGGTACCGCCTGGCATGGCCCGGCAAAGCCCCACACTGCCTGGTGCTGCCGAAAACTCCCCGTCGAGTCACCAAAAATACAAGCCCAGCGCGGCCCAGCAGGGCCATGTCCTACCTCGCACAGGACACCGACAGCATCCAGCACAGCCTGGAAAATGCCAGCACCGTCCAACAGAGCCCGGTCCATCCCGAAAAAACCCACAGCAGCCCCCTAAACACCCACCTGCCTTGAAAGAGGGCAAAACAGCCTAGAAGAGTCCCCCCAAAGCCTCCAAAAGCCTCAAACGGCCCAGCGCAGGCCTGAGCAGCCCCCTTTCTTATGGAAGGAGAGCTGGAAAAAAAAAAAAAAAGGGAAAAAAAGCCAAAACAAACAAACAAACAAAAACAAACAAAAAACAAAACAAAACAAAACAAAACAAAACCCAATTCTCCAAATAGCCCAGAAGAGCCCAGTACTACCTGGAACACCCCAGAACAGATACAAATAGTGCAAAACAGCCCAGTTCACCTGAACACAGTCCCCTCAAAACGAACAAGCAAACAAAAACCTCAAAAGCCCCAAAAGAACCACAAATATCTCCCCAAATCACTAACAGCCCTCAAAAGGACTCCCCCCAAAGATCTCTCCAAAACGCAAACCAGTCTGAAAAAAAAAAGCCAACACAACCACAACCCTGAATGAAATGAAATAAATAAAATAAAATAAAATAATAAAATAAAATAAAAACCAGCAAAGCCCAGCAACCTGGCACAACCAGGAAGAGCCCAAACAGCTCCACATAGTCTGACATAGGCAAACTTAGGCAAACTCGACACCCACAAACCCATGGATCCTGATGGGATGAACCTGCAAGTGCTGAGGGAGCTGGTGGACATCAATCATGTTTGAAAGCACAAGGAGAATGGGAGAGGTGCCTGCGGACTGGAAAAAAGCCAATGCCATGGCAGTCTTCAGGAAGGAGAACCCAGGGAACTAGAGAGCGGCCAGCCTCATCTGCATCCCTGGAAAGGTGATGGAGCAGCTCATCCTGGTCATCATGGCTACGCATGTGGAAGACAAGAAGGTGATGAGGAGTAGTCAGCATGGCTTCACCAAGGGACAATCACGTTTAACCAATCTGGCAGCTTTCTACACCAAGCCAACCGTGCATGTTGTCTGCCTTGACTCTGTGAATGCTTTTGGCACTGACTCCCATCACATCCAACAGGCAAGTCTGGGACGTGCGGGCTGGATGAGCAGACAGTGAGGTAGACTGAGGACTGGAAGAGAGGCAGAGCTCAGAAGCTTATGGTGCCATCTGTTTGGAGACATGAAGCCAGCGGTGTCCCCCAGGGGACAGTGCCAGGTCTAGTCTGGTTCAGCCCATTCGTCAGTGGTCTGCACGAAGGGACAGAAGGCACTGTCAGCAAGTTTGCTGGTTGTGCAAAGCTGGGAGGAATGGCCGATACACCTGAAGGCTGTGCTGCCATCCAGGGGGACCTGGAGAGGCTGGAAAAGGCTGAGAGAGACTGAGAAGAACTGGAAAGCAGCTCTATGGAGAAGGGCCTGGGAATCCTGGTGAACAACAAGCTATATCCTGGGTTGCATTAGGCAGAGCATTGCCAGCAGGTGGAGGGAGGTGATCACAGAACGTCTGAATTTGGAAGGGGCCTCTGGAGATCGTCTGGTTCAACCTACACCTCCTCCAGCGGGGTCACCTCGAGTACATTGCACAGGATCATGTTCAGGCAGGTTCTGAATATCTCGAAGGAAGGAAACTCCACAACCTCTTTGGGCAGCTTGTCCCAGTGCTATGTTATGCTCACATTAAATAAGTTTTTCTTCAAATTCAGATGGAATTTCCTGTGTTTCAGTTTGTGGCCGTTGCCTCTTGTCCTGTCACTGGCCAGCACTGACAAGAGCCTGGCCCCATCCTCTTGACCCCCTCCCTTCAGATATTTGTACACACTGGCAAGGTGCCCCCTCAGCCTTCTCTTCTCCAGGCTGAACAGACCCAGGTCCCTCAGCCTGTCCTCATAGGAGAGATGCTCCAGGTCCCCGATCATCTCTGTAGCCCTATGCTGGCCTCTCTCCAGTAGCTCCATGTCCCTCTTGTGCTGGGGAGCCCAGCACTGGACACAGCAGTGCAGACGTGGCCTCACCAGGGCTGAGCAGAGGGGCAGCATCACCTCCCTTCACCTGCTGGTAACGCTCTTCTCAATGCAGCCCAGGACCCCATTTTCTTTCTCGGCTACAAGGGCTCATTGGCGGTTCATGCTTGCTCAGGACTCCCAGGTCCTTTCCTGCAGAGCTGCTCTCCAGTAGGTCAGCTCGCAGGCTGTCCTAGTGCATGGGGCTATATCCTTCATCTCTAAGCCCTGATAAGGTCAAATCTGGAGTTCTGGGTCCATTTGTGGGCTCCCCAATAGCAGAGACATGGAGCTACTGGAGAGGGTCCAGCGGAGGGCTACTAAGATGATGAAGGGCCTAAAGCAGCTCTCTTATGAGGAGAGGCCGAGGGAGCTGAGGCACTTCAGCCCCGAGAAGAAGATGCTGAGGGGGCATCTTATTAAAGTGTTTATGGATCTGAAGGGAGGGGGCAGTGAGGATGGGGCCAGACTTGCTTCAGAGGTGCCCAAGGACAGGAGGAGAAGCAGCGGGCACAAACTGGAACGCAGCTGAAGAGACTGAAAAATGTACTCGTCCAATCACCTACGGTCGTACTCGATGAACTTGAAGGTCTTTTCCAACCATAATGGTTCTGTGGCACAAAGTGAAACACGGGAAGCTCTGTCTGAACAGGAGGAAACAGTCGCTTCCCGTGACGGGGACTGAGCCCTGGGCCAGGTTGTCCCAAGAGTCTCCATCGCATCCAGGAGTGGGGAAAGGCCTGGGGCAGCAGGGCGGGCTGGGGACGCGGACCCAGAGCGGTGTCCCCGGGCTCCGCGTCCCGCGCGGGGATGCCGCGGGTGTCCCCGGTGACGCGGGGCGCGCGCGCGGCGCGGCCGTGACGCGGCGGTGACGCGGCGGGCGGGCCGGGCCGGGCCGGGCCCGCCGCGGGTGCCGCTGCGGCGGCGTCATGGCCGGCGTGTTCGACATCGACCTGGAGACCGAGGAGGGCAGCGACGGGGACGAGCCCGAGCTGGGAGCCGTGAGCGGGGGCACCGGCGCCGCGGGGACCCCGGGGGTGGCACCGACTGGAACGGGGATACGGGCGGGAACCGGCTGGGGGTGGTAGCACCGCGCGGGCTGCACCTGGGGACACGGACCGGTTGGGGACAGGGGTCAGGGACAAGGACTGGCTGGTGGGAGGACGGGGACACAGGCTGGCTGGTGGCATGGGGACAGTGTCCGTCTGGAGGTGAAGGGATGAGGACTTGAACCAGCTGTGGACTGTGGTTGGGGTCAGGAATGTGCTGGTGGTGAGGAGGAAGGGGACACGGACTGCTTGGGGACAGGGGTCAGGGGCACGGATCAGCTGGGGGAAGTGGGGACGGGGACCAGCTGGAGGTGAAGAGGAAGGGGACATGGACCCACTTGGAGGAAGGGAATGGGGACATGGGCCAGCTGGGGGTATGGGGGACAGGATTGTGGACTGGCAGACAGGGGACAGGTGCTTAGTGACCTGCTCGGGATATGGGGGATAAGGAGGACTATGGTCAGCTGCGGACCTGGGCATGGACCAGCTGGGGACAGGATAAGTCTTGCTGGAGACTTTGGGACAGGGATGTGGAATAGCTGGGAGCAGGGGGACTGGGACCTGCTGGGAACCGTGGGACAGGTACACGGATTGGGTGAGGGCGGATGGACTGGGACCTGCTGGGGGAGGGGGACAGAGACCCGCTAGGGTGAGAGGGATGGGGACATGGACTGTCTGGGGAGGATAGGATGGGGGGGGGGCAAGTGATGAGAGGAATTGGGGTCTAATGGGGACAGTGGCATGAGAACAGGGACTTGCTGTGGGCAAGATGGGAGAGGGACCATCTGAAGACAGGGAGGATGAGGATGGGGATGAGGGGAATGGCAGGGAGTAGGGATAGGAACGAGATGGGGATGGGGGAGCTGGGGACAGCAGGGCGACAGTGGCAAGAGGCCGGGGCTGTTGGGGCCCAGGGCGCAGCCGTGCTCGGGTGTGGGGCCAGCAGGACAGCCGGGTCACGGCAGGGCTCCCCTCTGCCAGCCGCGCAGAGGGAGGCACCCACTGCGCGGGGTTGTGGCTCAGCCCCAAACAATGCGACCGAGCCGGCACGCGAGCGCGCTGGCACCCGCCCCGCCGCGGCGCCTCGCGGCCGTGGGCGCCCTTCCCGAGCGCCGTGGGGCGCTGCTCACCGCCCCCTCCTTCCCCAGGATATGGAGTTGGAGCCGCGAGGGAACGGCCTGGAGTAAGTGTGGGGATCCGGGGGCCAGCGTGGCGGCCGCTGCCTGCCCGGCGTGGGGCTGGCGCTGTTCAGCCCTGTTTCGCCCCTTGCCAGGCCCGTGGGGCACTACGAGGAGATTGAGATCTCGGAGAGCAGCGTCAACAACGGCCCCGAGCACATCGGTCCGCACTGCTTCGAGCTGCTCCGCGTCCTGGGCAAGGGCGGCTACGGCAAGGTGGGGGGCAGGCGGGGGGGACAAGAGGGTCACACAGCGTGGACAGGGTTCCCCATCGCGTGATGCAGCTTGAGGGGGTGAAGGGGACTGAGACCCCTCTGTGAGGGGGGACGTCCCCTTTGCAGACCTCATCTCCCAGCTGCAGGAAGGGTCCAGGGCTCCAGCTAGGACTAGTAGCCCTCCATAGGGTGTAAGCGGCAGGTAACCAACCTGAGAAGCTCTGTGGCTTCAGCAAGGCTTTGGATGCTGTCTCCCGTAACACCACATCGGCAAGCCCAGCACGTGTGGGTTAGATGAGCGGACAGCATGGAGGATGGAGAAGCGGCTGAAACGCAGGGATCGGAGGGTCGTGGTTAGTGGTGCAGTCTCGCTGGAGTCCTGAAGCCACCGGTGTCCCCCAGGGGTCCAGTCTGGTTCAGCCCCAGGGGACTGCCAGGTCCGGTCTGCTTCAGCCCGTTCATCAGTGACCTGCATGGAGGGACAGCAGGCACTGTCAGCAAGTTTGCTGGTGGTGCAAAGCTGGGAGGAGTGGCTGTTGCACCCGAAGGCTGTGCTGCCCTCCTGGAGAGGTTAGAGAGATGGGCAGAGGGGAAGGTACCTCATGAAGCTGAATAAATGAAAGCTCAGGGTCGTGCGTCTAGGAAACAATAGGATGAAAGGCAGTAGGCACAGACTAAAACATGGGAAGCTCCCCCTAAACATGAGGAAAAACTTGTTTCGTATGAGTTGGACTGAGCACTGGGTCCTGTTGTTCGGGGAGGTTCTGCAGCCTTCCCCCTTGGAGATATTCTGAGGCCATCTGGACACAGACCTGGGCAACGTGCTCTAGGTGACCCCACTGGGGTAGGCGAATTGGTCTAGATGTTCTTTAAAGGTCCTTCCCAACCTCAGCCATTCCGTCTTTCTGTAGTTAGAGGCTACTTGGGGCGGGTATCACTGCCCTGGCTGTGGCTCCAGCTCCCTCAACCATCGTTGCAGGTATTCCAGGTCCGCAAAGTGCAGGGCACCAACACGGGCAAGATCTTTGCCATGAAGGTCTTGAAGAAGGTAACAGGCCCCTGACGCCCTCGTGCTGCCTGGGGTGCCCCCGCTCACCGCGTCCCCGATCCCTGCAGGCAAAGATCGCCTGCAACGCCAAGGACACAGCGCACACGCGGGCCGAGAGGAACATCCTGGAGGCCATCAAGCACCCCTTCATCGTTGACCTCATGTACGCCTTCCAGACAGGCGGCAAGCTCTATCTCATCCTGGAGTGCCTCAGCGGTACGGGCACCCAGGCAGCACAGCCCTCGCCTGGCGCCTCCTCCACGGCGCCAAGGGGTGGTTGGTGCCAGCCGGGAGCCGCTTCACGGCAGCCCCGCGGAGCGGGCAGGGCCCCGCGGTGCCTGGCGGCAGCACTTGGGCATATGGTGCTCCAGGGACGGCTCACGAGTCCCGTCTCTGCTGTGTTTTGTAGGTGGGGAACTCTTCATGCAGCTCGAGCGGGAGGGCATCTTTCTAGAGGACACTGCCTGGTAAGGCTGGCTCTGTGCCCCACGGGCACCCTGGCTGCCCCACGTGGCAGCAGGGGTGACTCGTATAGCTGCTTGCTCCTGGAATTGGAGGGGAAGCTGAGGCAGGGGCGAGCTGTGCTGCTGGTGTGGACAAGGGGATGGAGAAGGGTGCTGGGATGCCGGTGTTCGTGAGGGCAGGGGCTGCCCGTCCTGGTGTCCCCCAGGCACCGCTCATGGCCTGTGCCACAGTTTCTACCTTAGCGAGATCACGTTGGCGCTGGGCCACCTGCACTCCAACGGCATCATCTACCGAGACCTCAAGCCCGAGAACATCATGCTCAACAGCCAAGGTGGGTACCCCCGTGGCCAGGGCCCGCCGGCAGCTCTGGGGCCGGCTCTCATTGCTCCGTGGCTTCTCGCAGGCCACATCAAGCTGACCGACTTCGGGCTGTGCAAGGAGTCGATCCATGACGGGGCCGTCACACACACCTTCTGTGGCACCATCGAGTACATGTGAGCCGTGGCGCAGCCCTGTGGGATGTCCCGTGCTGCGGGAGGGCCGTGCTGCGGGCTCTGCCCTGCCAGAGAGGCTCAGGATCCCCCCTGTGCCCTCCCCGGCAGGGCCCCAGAGATCCTGGTCCGCAGCGGACACAACCGGGCAGTGGACTGGTGGAGCCTGGGCGCCCTGATGTACGACATGCTCACAGGATCGGCAAGTCGGACTTGTTACCTCCAGCGTGTCCCCGACGAGCACAGGGGCCCGCGGCAGCAGCTGTGCCAGGGCAGGGGGGCAGGAGTTGCCCGGAGGGGACCTGTGGGGGCCATGGTGCCTGGGAAGGAGGGCAGGAATTGCCCGGGGCAGGGTGACAGGTCCCCAGCGGCCGTGGTGTGGGGAGGCGAGTCCTTGGCTTCAGACTGGCTTCTGGCCTGACGCCCGCCCCGTGGTGCCCGCCCCGTCTCTTCCTCGTCATCTCCTGTCTCTCGCAGCCCCCCTTCACAGCCGAGAACCGCAAGAAAACCATCGACAAAATCCTCAAGGGCAAACTGGTGCTGCCGCCCTACCTGACCCCCGACGCGCGGGACCTGCTCAAGAAGGCAGGTGCCACCCCCGGGCCTGTTGGCAGCCGCAGGGTCCTGCTCCGTGCCCCTAACCACCCCTTTCCTCCCAGTTCCTCAAGCGAAACCCCAGCCAGCGGGTCGGAGGGGGCCCGGGCGACGCGGCCGACGTGCAGGTGTGTGCATGGCGGGTCGGGGCGGGCAGCGGGGTGCCCAACCTGACCCGCCATGTCCCCAACACGCGCAGAAGCAGCCCTTCTTCCGCCACATCAACTGGGACGACCTGCTGGCCCGCAAGCTTGACCCCCCGTTCAAGCCCTGCCTGGTACGGCCGGGGCGTCTGGGGACAGCACGGGCTCGAGGCTCCGGGGCTCCCGGGCGGTGGGGACGAGGTGTCCGGGGCCGGGAAGGGTGTGGGTCCCGCGGCACCAGAGCCTGTGCCAGCACCCACGGCCCGGCACCCTGCAGCAGTCGGAGGAGGATGTGAGCCAGTTCGACACGCGCTTCACCCGCCAGACACCCGTGGACAGCCCCGACGACGCGGCCATCAGCGAGAGCGCCAACCAGGCCTTCCTGGTGAGGCCATGGTGGCCAAGGGGCAGCCAACGGGGGCCTCAGCACCCTCCCTGATGCCCGGGTGTCCCATCCTCCCCAGGGCTTCACCTACGTGGCCCCCTCGGTGCTGGAGAGCATCAAGGAGGGCTTCTCCTTCCAGCCCAAGGTGCGCTCTCCGCGGCGCCTCAACAGCAGCCCCCGTACTCCTGTCAGGTACCACGGGGCCCTGTGGGCATGGGGGCAGGCACGGGGGCACAAGGGGGCCTTGCAACGTGGGGCGGGTGGGCCAGGCTCCCGCTGCATGAGGGCGCTGGGCGTGTGCAGGGCTCCAGGATGTGGTGGTCAGCACCTGGGCGACTCAAGCCAGGGCTGGGGCCGGGTGCCCCGGGGCTCGGGGGTGGCCCCTCGGATCCATCTCTGGGGCGGGTGGGAGCTGCTCACCCTCCTGTCCCCCCCTCCGCAGCCCCGTGAAGTTCTCGCCCTTCGAGGCCTTCAAGGCGGGCGCCGCGGCAGAGCCCATGGAGCTGGCGCCCAGCCCACCGCCCCTGCCCGAGGGCTCGGCCCCACTGCCCATCAGGACAGCGGCCGGCGGCAAGAAGCAGAAGGGGGGCCGGGGGCGGGTGCCCAGGTAGGGGCACAGGGTGGGGAGGGCGTGTGGCCCACACAAAGGAGGGGAGCTCCGAGCTGGCATCCAGCCACACGGTGTGGTGCCACCTGCTCGGCCCCATGGCGGGCGCCCGCGTTGCAGCTTGCGCTGGTATGGGGTGCAGGGGCAGGAGGTGTCCCTGGGGGCCGCAACGCGCTCTGCTCTTGCTGCTGCTGCCAATCATGTCTTTTTCGGGACGGGGGGGATGCAGCTTCCCGCCACGGTTCCGGGCCCCGCTGCGGGGCGAGGGGCGCGGGCTGGGGGGTCCCGACCCCGCTGCCGCATCGGTGCCAATTAAAGGACTTTGATCAGTCGCGGGTGGCTCCGTCTGAGGGTGCCGGGGGGCGGGGCCCGGGCGACATTTGCATGCTCCGCCCTAAGCCACGCCCATTCACATCAAGCCACGCCCCTTCCATTAAGCCCCACCCCCGGGAGCCCACAGCGGTCTGCGCGGGCCACGCTGGGGGCGGAGGGGGCAAATCCGCTTTTATTGGTCGGTCGCTGCACCCGTGCAGCCAATGGGGAGACCCCATCGGGGCAGGGGGGCGGGTGCTGGAGCCCCCCGGGGTAGGGGGTGCGGCGGGGTCTGGGCTGGGGGACGCGGCCGGGGGCGGCGGGTCCCTGTGGGCAGGGACCCCTGCAGGCAGCAGTCCCGTGGGGCAGGGTGTCCCCAGGGCAGGGGGACCCCGGGCGGGGTGTCCCTGGGGGTAGCGTGTCCCTCGGGTTAGGGGGACCCTCGGGACAGGGTGTCCGCGGGGGCTCAGAGGGCCGTGACGTGGGGCCGCGGGTCCCCCCAGGCGGCGGTCCCCGAGAAGGCGTGCAGGTCGCTGAGCAGGGCCTCGGCGCTGCCGCCCGCCACCTGCCCCACGCACGGGGGGCTCCCGTCCAGCTCCGTGGGCTCCCCGCCCGACGCATCGTCTGCCTCCGTGCCCAGGACCACCGTGGTCTCCTCCTCGTCGTCGTCCTCTCCCTCGTGCTCCTGCTCCTTCTCCTCTTCCTCGGCCTCCTCGTGCTGCCCGTGCCCGCCCGGGGGCCACGGCATCAGCTCCTCGTCGTCGTGCCGGGGGGCCGCGTCCTCGTCGCCGTCGTCGCGCAGGCCGCGCGCCCCGCGGCCCCGCAGGCGGCCCCGCAGCAGCGCCAGCGCTCGGCGGCCCAGCGGGCGCGGGTGGTAGCGCCCGGCCGAGAGGCGGCACAGGTGGTGCCAGGCCAGGGCCAGCCCCAGGGCCAGGCACAGCAGGACGCCCAGCAGGGCCCCCACGACGCGGTCGCTGCCGCCGGGCGCCGGCTCCGAGGCGGCCGCCAGCGCCGGCAGCGCCAGCAGCGCCAGCGCCGGCCCCCGCCGCGCCGCAGCCTGCGGGAGAGCGGCCGCGGATCAGGCTCCCCGCGCCGGGGGAGAGGCCGGAGGGGCGGAGGGGACGCGGCGCCATGCGGGGGCCCTCCCGCCTCCACGTCGCGCGCCCGCAGGTGCCCCCGCCGGCCCCGCGTGACGGGAAGCTGCGGTCGGCGGCAGCACCTGCAGGCGCGGGGCAGAGACGCTGGGTGCCGCCCCCGCGCAGCCCCATAGCCTCGCGCAGCCCCACAGCTCCGTGCAGCCCCACGTCCCTGCGCAGCCCGATGTCCCCACACATCTCCACAGCTCCGTGCAGCCCCATGTCCCCACACAGCTCCACAGCTCCGTGCAGCCCCACATCCCTGCGCAGCCCCACAGCTCCACGCAGCTCCATGGCTCCATGCAGCCCCATATCCCCATGCCAACCCCACAGCTTTGCACAGTCCCGCAATACGTCTGCACATCACCAAACTTGCTGCAAGCCCCAGGCCCATGGAATTCCCCCTCTTGCAAAGCCCCAGCGCTCAGCCCCACAGCTGCTGCAGCATCCCGCATGGCTGCCCCCATTTGCCTTGCGCCCTAGGAGCTCCCACCCCTGCATCCCCCCATCCCGGCCCTGCCAGAGCCCCTGCTCCGCTCATGGGGCTCTGCCTGTCCCCACAGAGCCCACCTGCACGTCCCCCCCATCCCCCAGCACCTGCATCAGGTCCCCATAGCAAAGGCCTTGAAACTTGCACAGCCCCATAGCATCCCCGCAACAGCCCTGCACACCCTATAGCAGCAGCACAGCCCCCCGCTACCCGCAATAGCTCCTTCCTGAGTGTTGCTCGGAGCAGGGGGGTGCTGAGTTTGGAGCAGCCATAAGATGCTGCTCCCTGCCCGAGGGGCTCCTTAGGGGACAGGGGCTGCTGCTCCCACCCCACACATAGTCCCTTTGGCAGAGAGCTCCTGGTCCCAGGGTCCGCCCGCACCCCGGGGTGCTCACCATGGCCGGAGCTGCCGGAACGAGTGGTGGTGCCACAGGAGCTGCCGCTGCTGCTGCTGCGTGCGCGGCGTTTCCGGCCCAACTCGCAGCGGATGTATGGGGCGCAGTGGGGGGGGGCGCTGCCCGCCCACCCGAAACGCGCGCGGGGGCCCGGGGAAGCGGCGGCACCGCTGTGGGCAGCGCCGCGACGCCGGTCGTGGGGCAGCGTCACCGTGCCGGCGTGGGCAGTGCAGCACGTTGCGTCCCCGCTCCAGCCCTGGGCACCGGCCCCCCAGCGCCTTCCTGGCTGCCCGCGCGCTTCCTGCCGGGGCGAGCGCGGGCGCTTGGGCGCCTTCCTGTCCCCGTTGGCGCGGGGGGAACCGTCCTCCCCAGGGGGGTCCCGCTGCAGGACGGGGACCCGCGCAGGTGCCCCAGGCTGGCCCCATGGGCAGCAGGCTGTGCCGCGCGGTGCCTCACAGCCGCCCACAGCCCCGCTACGCAGCAACGGCCGTTCTTACAAAGACCTTTATTTGGAGTGAAAATATAGATCTCGACCCTGCGCGATGTGGGAGAAAGGGAGGATGAGCTGGGGGGAGGGCAAGGACCCCCCCAACCCCCTGAGGAACATGGTGAGGAATATGGTCCCATAGGCATGGGGCAGATGATACCCTGCCCCATAGGAGCAGGGGGAAGACCCCAGAGCCCCCCCGGGACATGGCGGGGACAGGGTGCAGGGAATATAGCGTTTGATCCTAGAACGTCCCCCCTGTCCCGAGGGACTGGCTTGGGGGCAGGGAATGGTCCACAATTTGCAGGACGCAGCCCGGGGCAGCGCCCCATAAGGCAATGGGGGTGAAGGGGGAGCTGCCACGGGGAGAGGGGCCGGGGGGCTTGGTCGGCCGTACGAAACGGAAGGGTCCCAGCAGCGAGGAGGAGCCCCCGGGCAGGGCGGGGGGCGGCGGCGGCGCGGGGGGCCGCGGGGCACAGCCCTAGACGTGCCCGTTCTCGAGGCGGCTCAGCTGCTCCTCGAGGCGGGAGATGCGCTGGCCCTGCTCGGTCACGAGCAGGCGCAGGGCGGCCACCTCCTGCAGCACCTCGTCCAGGCGCCCGCCCGCCGCCTGCGCCCGCGGGGACACCGGGGACGCCGCTCGCACCGGGGACAGGGCGGGCGTGGCGGGTGGGGCACGGGGCCCCGCCCACCACCGCGGCCCCGCCCTGCCGGGCCCCGCCCACCCGCCGCTATAGGCCCACCCATGCACCACCACGCCCTAGAGAGCCCCACCCACCATAGCCCTGCCCACCCACCCACCCAATCTACAGGTCCCCGCCCACCTGCGATCATCACCCCACAGAGCCCCTCCCACCCACCATAGCCCCGCCCACACCCCCACACCCCCTACAGGACCCCACCCACCTGCCATCCTAACCCCACCCACTCCCACCCAGCCCCTCCCACCCACCATAGCCCCGCCCACACCCCCACACCCCTTACAGGGCCCCACCCACCTGCCATCCTAACCCCACCCACTCTGGTGCCCCTCCCACCCAGCCATAGCACCGCCCACTGACCCCACCCCACTGCAGCCCCGCCCCCCGCTCAGCCCCGCCCCCCGCGCGCTCCAGCCCCACATACCGTGCCGGTGGCAGCCGGGGCGGGTGCTGCAGCGGGGCGGGCGGGCGGCGCGGTGGGCGGCGCGCTCCTGCGGCTCACCTTGAGCTCCCGCTGCTTGCTGGGCACGTAGGCCTGCCGCAGCGAGAGCAGCACCGGCCCCGCCGTCTGCCCCGCCACCCACTCCTCCGCCTCCAGGGCCGCCTCGGGGCCCGCCGTGTCCGGGTACAGGTCGTCCTGGAAGAGGTCCGACTGCGCCCCGCGGCCGCCGTCAGCGGCCGCCGGCACCGCGTGCCCCCCATCGCTCCCTGGCATCGCCCGGCGCTCCCCGCTCACCTTCCTTGGCACCGTCATGATGATGGGCTCGCACTTGCGCTCGTGCAGCTTGTAGAACCTGCCGGGGCGTCGGGGAGGCGTCGGCGGGGGCCGCAGCGCCCGTGCCCGGGCGGCGCAGCCGCGCCGCACTCACCTGGCGATCTCGCACTTGTTGACGTCGAGGCCGCGCTTGGGCATCCAGCCCATGCCGCGCTGCGGCTCCTTGCTGGTGAACGTGTTGAGGAAGTGGATGTAAGGCGGCTCCTCGGTGATCTCGAAGTAGCGGATGCTCGAGTCGCCCTGCGGGGCGGCAGGGCCGTGAGCGGCGCGCGCGGCAGCGGTGGTGGCGGCGCCGGCCCGGGCGCGCGGCAGCTGCGCGGGGCCCACCTTGCCGCACACGTAGACCACGCTGGTGTCGGGGTCGTAGAAGGGCAGCAGCGCCCCGTTGCTCGAGTCCAGCTCCTGCAGCCCCATGGGCTCCTCCAGGTTCTCCTGCAGGGCGGGGCGTCAGCGGCACAGGCTCCGCCTCCTGCCGAAGCCCCGCCCACAGGGACACACCCACACACTCCACCATGAAGCTCCAATCACGAGGCATCTCCCACATAGGCCACACCTCCCTGAGACCCCACCCCGAGGCACTCGGCCAACCAGAGGCCGCAAGGGCAAGAGGCCCCGCCCCCTTCCAAGCCCCGCCCACCTCAGGTCCCGCCCCCGCGCTCACCGGGTCCCAGAGCGCCAGCTGCCGCTCGCTCATGCGGCTGAAGCCCGTCGTGAAGATCTTGCCGTCGGCCAGGAAGATGGCCCGCATGGGCCGCGCGCCCTCGTGCGCCCGCTCCTTCTCCTGCGCGCGGCACAGCGGCTCGGCAGGCAGCCCAGGGGCCCGCAGGGCGCCCCGGGGACGCGGCGCGGGCGAGGAGGGCCCAGGGACACCCCATGGGACTGCCCTTGGGGCCATGGGTTGGAATGGTCACCCTGGGGACACGGGCAATGCCAAGGCAGGGTGGCACCCTGGGGGCAGGGGCAGGGCAAGGTCATACCCATGGGGACACGGGCAGCGCCGAGGCAGGAGGGCACCCTGGGGACAGGGACAAGGCATGATGACACCCTGGGGACACGAGCATGGACACAGCAGGATGGCACCCAGGGGACTAGGGTAGGGACATGGCAGGATGGCACCCTGGGGACATGGACAGACATAGGGACACAGCAGATGGCACCCTGGGGACAGGGACAAGGCATGATGGCACCCTGGGGACACGAGCATTGACATGGCAGGATGGCACCCTGGGCACACGGGCAGGGACACGGCAGGATGGCACCCTGGGGACGAGGCAGGATGGCGCCCTGGGGACATGGGCATGGACACGGCAGGATGGCACCCTGGGGACTAGGGTAGGGACACAGCAGGATGGCACCCTGGGGACATGGGCAAGGACACAGCAGGATGGCACCCAGGGGACTAGGGTAGGGACATGGCAGGATGGCACCCTGGGGACACAGCAGGATGGCACCCAGGGGACTAGGGTAGGGACATGGCAAGATGGCACCCGGGGACACGGGCAGGGACACGGCAGGATGGCACCCTGGGGACACAGCAGGATGGCACCCGGGGGATACGGGCAGGGACACGGCAGGATGGCACCCTGGGGACACAGCAGGATGGCACCCGGGGGACACGGGCAGGGACACGGCAGGATGGCACCCTGGGGACACAGCAGGATGGCGCCCTGGGCACACGGGCAGTGCCGAGGCAGGAGCGCGCCCCGGGCGCGCAGCAGCACGGCCGCCGGGCGCGGGGCCGCGCAGGCTGGCGCGGGGCGCTCACCGCCACCACGGTGCCGCGGCGGGGGTCGATGACGCGCACGGCCTTGTCCTTGCAGGCGGTGCAGAAGCGGGCGCCGTCACGGCTCCAGCTGACGCTGTAGATGAGGTCGGGGTGCAGCGCGTCGAGGCGGTACAGCTCCTCGGCCGTGCCCACGTTCCAGATGAGCACCGCGTTGTCGCAGCCTGCCGGAGCGCAGCGGCGTGGGCACGGCGGGCCCCGGCGGGCGCCCGCGCCGCCTCCCGCCGCCCGCGGTACCTGCGCTGAGCAGCACGTTGCGGGCCGTGGGGTGCCACGTGACGATGCCCACGCGCTTCGAGTGCCCTTCCAGCACCACGGCGGGCTCCGTCAGGGGCTGGCTGAGCCCGTTCTCAGGGATCTGCCAGACCTGCGGGCGCGCGGCGGGTGGTGGGTGCGGGCGCAGCGGGGGGCCCCGAGCCCCCGAGCCCCCCGGCGAGCCCCTCACCATGACAGTGCAGTCCTCAGAGCCGCTGGCGATGACGTGGTCGTTGTGGGGGCACCAGTCGATGTCGAGGACGGGGCCGGTGTGCCCGCACACCGTGGGGTACGACTTGTCGATGCGCCCCGTCTGGGGACAGAGGGACGCGTGGAGGCCGGGCCCGGCGCGCGGGGCGTCGCGAGCGGCGCCGCTCTCCGCGCCGGTACCTTCTGCAGGGGCAGCACGAGGAAGGCGCCGCCGCCGCTGGCCTCCACGATGATGGCCACGAAGGCCGGGTTGACGGCGCAGAAGGTGCTGTCCCAGGTGACGCGGGACACGCGGATGTCATCGTAGCACTGCTCCGTCTTCACGGGCTGCCCGAAGACGTGCCGGAACTTGCTCTGCCGCACCACCTTGCGGAACGACATGGCTGGGGCGCACCCCGGCGCGGCTGTCAGGCACCCGCGGGCGGCCCCGGCCCCGCGCGGCACCGCTCGGTCCCGGCCCCGCTGCCCGCGCGAGCGGGAAGCTGCGTGGGTGCCCGCGCTGCACCCGGCTGCGCAAACAAACCGCTCCGGGCAGCCCCGGGGGACGGGGCAGGGACCTGGGGACAGGGCAATAAGTGGGGGACAGGGCAGGGAGGGGGGGCACGGCAGGGACACAGGGGCTGGGACTTGGGGACAGGGAGGGGAGCAGGGACAGGGCAGGGACCCAGTGGCAGGGCCAGGATTTGGGGACACAGCAGGGACTGGGGGACACAGCAGGGACCCGTGGGCAGGGACTGGGGAAGAGGGCAGGGAGCCGGTGGCAGGGCCACAGGGACAGGATTTGGGGACACAGCAGGGACCCAAGGACATTGTAGGGAGCTCGGGACACTGCAGGGAGCCAGGACAGGGACCTGGGGACACTGCAGGGACTGGGGGACACAGCAGGGACCCAGGGGCAGAGCAGGGACCAGGGACAGGGATCCGGGGACACTGCAGGGACCTGGGGATGTGGCAGAGACCTGGGGACGGGGCAGGGGCCCGGGACAGGGACCCGGGGGCGCTGCAGGGCGCGGGGCAGCCCGGCTGGCGCCGGGGGACACGGCGAGAGGCGCCCGGGCTGCCCCCCGGGAGGCTCCGGGGCCGCCCCACGGGGACGGGGCTCGCGCGCGGGGGGCCCGGGCGGACGCGGGGAGGCCCCGCTGCGGGGAGCGGGGGCCGCGGCCGCGCCGGGCCCGCACTCACCGGCGGAGCGGGCGGGACGGGGCGGGACGGGGCGGGCGGCGCCGCTGCGGGGCCGGTGCCGGTGCCGGGGCCGGTGCCGGTGCCGCTGCGGCCGGGCAGGAAGTGAGCGGGGCCGGCTCGGCCCGCGCCTGCGCGCTGCGCCCCGCGCCTGCGCGCTGCGGGCCGCGGGGTCACGGGGACACAGCGGGGCGCTGGGGACACGAGTGGGGACCCGGGGTTATGGGGGCACCGGGGACAGGGCGGGACATGAGCCCTGCGGAGCCCTGCGCGGCCCGGGGACACCGAGCACAACGGGGGCCGTGGGGGACACCGAGGACAACGGGGGCCGTGGGGACGTGGGGGACACCGAGGCGACGCCAAAGCTGCGTGGGGGCAGCGGGACACGGGGGCGCGGGAACACGCGGGGCTCGTGGCGGAGCCCTTGTGGCTGGCACAGGGACTACGGGTGGCACCTTGTTGGGGACCATGGGTGGCACATGGTGAGGATGGCTGGTGGCATGTGAGTGAGGATGAATGGTGGCACGTGGTGCCACTATGGCTGGTGACACATGGGTGAGTATGGCCAGTGACACATTGCGGGGATGGCTGGCGACACATAGATGAGGATGTGTGGTGGCACATGGTGAGGATGGCTGGTGACGTGAGTGAGAATGGCTGGTGACACCCAGGTGAGGATGGCTGGTGGCGCATGGTGAGGGTGGCTGGTGCCACCTGGGTGAGGATGAATGGTGGCACGTGGCGAGGATGGCTGATGACACGTGGGTTAGGATGGCTGCTGGCACACGGGTAAGGATGGATGGTGGCACACGGTGAGGAAGTATGGTGGCATATGGTGAGGGCAAATGGTGGCACATGGTGAGGATGGCTGGTGACACGCAAGTGAGGATGGCTGGTGGCGCACGGGTAAGGATGGCTGGTGGCACATGTTGAGGATGGTTGGTGGCACACGGGTAAGGATGGCTGGTGGCACATGGTGAGGATGGATAGTGGTATGTGGTAAGGATGGATGGTGGCACATGGTGAGGATGGCTGATGACACGTGTGTTAGGATGGCTGGTGGCACACGGGTAAGGATGGATGGTGGCACATGTTGAGGATGGCTGGTGACACATGGTGAGGGTGCCTGGTGACACATGGGTGAGCGCCGTGCACTGCAGACGCGCCAGGGCGACCCGTGTGCCACATGGGCACGCGGGCGCTGGCGCTGGAGCCGAGGAGGAGGCAGAGGAAGGGTTGGAGGTGGCTGCTGAGGCCGAAGCAGTCCCCAATGCGAGGGGCGGCCACGGCGGCCGGGCGCCATGGGGCCAGCGTTGGAAGGGCCGGACGAGCAGCTGGAGCAACACGGGTGCCCGCGCCGGCTGCAGCGCCCCGCAGGGGCCGTGGGGTCTCCACCGACGTGGCCACGGGGATGGCCGTGCTGCTAAGCCCCGCTAATTGGCTTTGCCCCACGTGGGGCCGAGGCGGGGGCCGCTAAGAGGATTTCCCTGCTGCCTCCCTCCGGCCCGCGCCCCGCTCCGTGCCCGCCCGGCGCCGGCCCCATGCCGCGCACCCACGGCCCGGCCGACAAGGGGGTCCCCAAGGCCACGGGGGCCTTGGGCAAGGGCAAGGCGGGCGAGAAGAGCCCCCGAGCCGCTGAGGAGAGCGGCGCCGCCGGCTCCAAGAGCCCCGGCTCCGAGTCACGGCACGGCGGCCACGGGCGCAAGAGCGGCAAGAAGGGCCACGGGGATCCGCACGCCGCCGCCGCCAAGGCGTATTCGCCCTTCCTCAACACCGTCTTCGGCAAGGTGTGGGGCACGGGGCCCAGGCGTCCTGCGAGCGAGGAGGGGCTCGGGGACATGCTGGGCCCTGGGTCTGGGGAGACGGGGTCACTGGGGAGGGATGGGGGTGCTCTGGTCCCCAGGTATCAGGGAGATGGGGGACCCCGGGAAGGATGGGGACAGTTTGGTTCCCGGGCGCTGCAGGAGACGGGGCACTAGGGAGGGAAGGGGGAGCTCCAGGCCCTGTGTGCGGAGGGACACGGGGCACCGCGTAGGGATGGGGATGCGCAGTGAGGGATGGGGACGTGGGATGGGGGCGCTCCAGTCCCTGGGTGCAGGGGGCAGAGGGGAGCCAGGGAAGGAAGGGGACACTCCGGTCTCCAGTTCGGGGGGTGTCAGTGGGTGCAGGTTGGGGGCATACCAAGCCCGTGGCGATGGGCCGACGCGGGGCCGCGGGTGCAGGCGTGCGGCCGTGGGCACAGCGGGGCCGGGCAGGGCTTTGCCTCCAATCCCTCTAATCCCTCCTGCGGGAGTTAATTTTGGTGCACGCTTAAGGAAGGTGACACTGCTCTTTGCTGGCGGGGGCGGGGACGGGGGGTCGGGGTCTCACGCTGCCCTCGCACCACGCTCAGGAGCGGGAGCTGTCCCCGGAGGAGCTGGACGGTGAGTCCGGGCGTGCGCGGGGACGGGGGCACCCCACGCGCCGTGGGGCACCGAGCCAGGGCCGCGCGTGCCGTGGGGAGGTGCCTGCGGCGGTGGCCAGGCGGTCACGGAGGTCCCCGCGCGCGTGGCGGCTGCGCAGAGCTGCTGGACGCCTTCAAGGAGTTCGACACGGACCAGGACGGCTTCATCAGCTACAAGGACCTGGGCGCCTGCATGCGCACGCTGGGCTACATGCCCACCGAGATGGAGCTCATCGAGATCTCGCAGCACATCAAGATGCGCAGTGAGTGGAGGGCCGGCTCCCGTGGGGCGCGAGGATGGCGGCAGGGCCGTGGGGACATGGCACCGCGGGCCACGGGGGCGCAGGGACACAGCCTCGGGCGGGCCGTGGGGCTGCGGGGGGCAGCGCGGGGCCGGGGGGCATGGCAGCAGCCCGGGGCGGCGCTGAGCCCCTGCGTGTCCTGCGTGCAGTGGGCGGCCGCGTGGACTTCGAGGACTTCGTGCAGATGATGGGCCCGAAGCTGCGGGAGGAGACGGCGCACATGGTGGGCGTGCGGGAGCTCAGGATCGCCTTCCGCGAGGTACCGGCGCCGCGGGACCGGAGCCGGGATGCCGGAGCGCCGTGGCCGGGCGAGCGGAGTGCAGCCAGGGACGGCTAAAGCTGCACGTCAGCAGGGGAACAGAGAGGAGCGTGGTCACGGGGGAAGCACGTTGAGGGGGCGACCGTGCGCATTGAGGGGGCGGGAACCACTGGAGGTCCATGAAGGGACCATGATCATCGGGAAACCATGACCATGAGGGTGACCGTGGTCATGAGGGAACCATCTCTGGGGAGACCAGGACCGTGAGGGTGACCATGGCCACGGTGGTGGTCGTGGTCACAGGGGCGCCGTGTCCAGGGGGTGACCACAGGCATGGAGGGGAGAAGAACTATGGGGACACCATGGAGGACCATGACCATGACAGGTGCCATGAGGATGAGCACGGCCGCAGGGAGAGGATGGTGGTGGGTAGGTGAGGGCACGGAGTGGTGGGGAGAGCGCTTGCCCTCCCGACGTGCCGGCACCGGCAGTTCGACGTGAACGGGGATGGGGAGATCAGCAGCTCAGAGATGCGGGAGGCCATTGCCGCGCTCCTCGGGGAGCAGCTCAAGGCGCAGGAGGTGGATGAGATCCTGCAGGACGTGGACCTCAATGGGGACGGCCGCGTGGACTTTGACGGTGAGGAAGGGACCCCTTGTGGCCCCAGAGCTCCCTGGCCTAATAGCTTGAGGGGGCGGCGCTGGGTGTGACAAGGGATGGGGCCATGGTGGCCGCGCATGGCAGGGTCCCTCGGCCCTGCCTCCACCTAACGCTGTGCTCCTCGCTCACCCGCAGAGTTTGTCATGATGCTGTCGTCCCGATAACGGGGCCGTGCGGGAGGAGGGGACCCCAGGCTGAGCCGTGTCCCTGTCAGCACGTGCGGGCACCTCCCCGTCCCCCCACATCCTGCCTGCCCGGTGAGCACCGGTCGTCCAAACCTCTCTGGCCAGCGTTAAGTTTCAGAGTGAACAGCTGAAGCGGAGCCCTATCCAGGAGCTGGAGGTGGGCAGACACGAGACTCCCCGGCCGTGCACTCAATATCCCCTCAGAGGTAGCAGCAGGGGCCGGGCCAGGCCGGGCTGGGCGAAACCCAATAAAACTCCTTGCTCCGACGTGGAGGAAACCGCCTGCTGGTTGTGCGGCAGGGAAAGGGGGTCTCCAGGGCCACCCCGGACAGTGCCAGGACCCTGGACAAGGACCCGGAGCGTCCCCGTGTGGGTGAGCGCAGCTGGCAGCGGTGTGTGTGCACGAGGGTGTCCTCTGGGGCACGGTGACGGGAGCCCCGGTGCCCATGGCGGTCCCAGGGCTCCCCAGGCGCCCCTTCCCTGCCAGCTCCATGGCGCAGGGGTCGTGGCGGCTGCATCACGCGTGGAAGGACCTGGGTTCAAGCCCCAGCAGAGCCCGCGTGCTCCTTTTGGCCCCCCCACAGGGCTGCGCTGGGCCCCTGGGTGCCACTGTGGGGCCATGCTGCCCACGGGGACGCTTGGGAGATGTTTTCTGGTGGGGAAAATGGGGCTGGACCCTTAGATAGGTGTCCTGAGCCTTTGCTTTGGACCTTCCCGAGGAGGGATGGGGCTGGGGAAAAAAGGGAACCCCTGGGGGCATAAAGGCCCCAAGGGGGCTGTGGCTCCACTGGGGCTCGAACCCAGGTCCTTCTGCGTGTAAAGCAGACGTGATGACCCCTACACCATGGAGCCAGCCCTGGGGACACCCCCGGGCCGGGAATGTCACCCCGGAGTGGTGGGCAGGGGACACAAGGGACATGGGCCACCCTGGCCTCCGCTGCTGCGCTCGTGCCCTGGCGAGGGTGGGCGCCCCTGCGCTCGGTGGCACCAGGGCCACCTTGGGCCACCCTTGGGCCCCTGGTGGGGGGGCGGGGGGCGGCGCCCAGGAAGAGGGTGGCTCTGTGGCGCAACGGAGAGCGCGTTGGACTTCTAGCAGCAGCGGGCGGCATTCAAAGGTTGTGGGTTCGAGTCCCACCAGAGTCGCTGGTTTTGCTGGGGCCGGCCCCGGGGGATGCGGGCTCCAGCCTGAGCTGCTGCGGGGGATTTTGGCCCCGGGGGGACACAAGCCCGGCCCCGGGCTCCCCGCGAGGACAGGGGACAGGGCCCGTGGGCAGCCCATGCAGCACCAGAATGGCCGAGTGGTGAAGGCGTTGGACTTAAGATCCAATGGGCGTGTGTCCGCGTGGGTTCGAACCCCACTTCTGGTAGCCGGCAGCTCCGTTTTCCTTACGTTTTCCTGTGCCAAGGCCCCCAGTCCGGCCCTGGCGTCCCCAAACTGCAGTGGGGTCTCGCGGGGCAGCGGGGACCCCTGCATAGTGGCACCCTGGTGGCAGGAGCTGAGCACCGGTGTCCCCGGCTCAGGGCTGCAACAAAGAGACGCTGGACTTCAGTCATCAGCAGGGTGAGCCCCGCTTATTACCATAGCCCCTTTTGGGGAGCCCTCCGTGGTGGGCACCCTCCTTAGGCAGCCTGTCCTTAAAGGGGTCCCCAAGCTGCGTCTGGGGACATTGCAGGACGCAGAGCCCCCGCGGTGAGGACCAGGGAGCTCGCTCTGGGACATGCTCGCGGTGGGACATGCGTCTCCTGCAAGGCAGCGCTGGCTCCCATGGGCAGCTTCATCCTGTGCTCGCAGGGGACGCAACGCGGGGGTCCCCACCACGTTGCCACCCCTCTCTGCTGGGGACCCGGGTGTCCAGCCGGGCTCGGGGGCGGCGGGACCTGGGCCTGTCCCCTGGCGCCCGCTGTGGCCCGGGGCAGTGGGTGCCACATGGGGCCACCCCTGTGCAGAGCCCTGTGGCCCAGGGCCGCAGGAGGAGGAGGAGGAGGAGGAAGGCCCAGGGCACCATGTGGCTCCGAGCCATGGCCCCTCCACCAGGAGCTGCCCGGATAGCTCAGTCGGTAGAGCATCAGACTTTTAATCTGAGGGTCCAGGGTTCAAGTCCCTGTTCGGGCGCGTGGGTCTCCCTTTTGTGCCTCCCGTCAGGCCGGAGCAGTTGCAGGTGTCACCCCGAGGTGTCACCCCCTGCGGAGCTGTGTGCAGGGGTCCCCCCTTGCGGAGCCACACGGGCACCCTGAGGTGTCACCCCCTTGCGGAGCCGCACGCCAGCGCCCTCCCAGCTTTGCTCCACGACCCCCCAGGAGCCACGTCGGGGTGACAGTGACACCGTGGGGCTGCGCCCCCAGCTCTGCCCCCCGCCGCACACAGCACACACACAGGCCGGGGCATTCACAGGATTTAATTTAGTTGTTCTCGTGGAAGGAAAGAAAAGAAAGACCAAAAAAAGGGGGGAGGAAAAAAAAAAAAAAAAAAAGGCATCGTACACCCCGGCTTTCCCGTCGATTTGGGGGCCGCGGCAAGCCCCTGCCCGGGGCGGAGGCGCGGGGATCCCACACTCCCCCGTGGCCCCCAGCCGCGTCCGGACCCTGCTGTAGTGTTTGGGGCCGTGGGGCTGGCCCCACGGAGAGCAAGGAGGGGCCGCGGGGGACGGGCGCGCAGGGCGGGCAGGGGAGGCCGCGGAGCAGCCCGCGCTGGGAGCGGCCGCAGCGTCACCTCAGGGGTTGGGGGGCAGCGGGGCCGGCCCAGGCGCTCTCTGCCTCGAGCGTCGTGTGGAGCAGAGGGAGGTGAAGGCAGGGGGCAGAGACCAAGGCCAGCCTCAGGCTCTCGCCCCGGGACTCGCGCCGCAGGGTGCGTGTGCGGGGAGGGCGGCAGGCCCCGGTGCCCCGCGGCGCCGGGCACGGGACGAGCGCGTGGGGGAGGCGGGTAGGGAGAGGGAAGCCCCCCCGAGGGCTGCGCTGCCTCCCGCTCCCCACCAGCAAGGTCAGTTTGGATGGGCTAAGGCAACCCCGGCAGGCAAGCGCGGCCGGCGCGCGCGGGCGGTTAAGACACACGGAGCGAGGGGCGCGCGGGCCCAGCGCCGCCGCTCCCCTCGCAGCCTTCGCCCCGCCGCTCCTCCCGCCCCGCCGCCGCCTCAGAAAATGTCCGGGCACAAGGTCCAGTCCTGCTTCTCTTTGCTCTCCCAGTAGCCGCCCTTGTAGATGTGCGTCAGCTCCTGCGTGACGGGGTCCTTCTTGCGCTCGAACCACAGCGGCTTGTAGGGGTCGTAGGGGGTGCCTGGGGGCAGCAGGGGGTGTTAGGGACCCACGGCCAGGCCGGCGGGCGCCTGCGCGCTCCGCTCTTACCGTCCTCGGTGGCCCGCGCGGCCTCGGCCTCGCGCCGCTTGCGGGAGAGCCGCTGCTTCTCCTCCAGCCGCTGCTTCTCAGCGTTGGCCTCGTCCCAGCGGCCGTTCTCCATGAGGCGCTGGTCGGGGCGCCAGCGGCTGTCCGTGGGCGCCGTGCCGCCCTCCGGCGCGTTCAGCGTCAGCGCCAGCTCCGAGAAGTAGTACATGTTCTCCGCGTACTTCCTGCGCCGCGGAGCGAGGGCTCAGCCAGCGGCGCCTCCCGGACGGCTGCCACCAGCACCGGAGCCGTCCCCATCCCCGCAGGCCCCAGCGCCCTACTCACGGCAGCGGGTTCCTCTTCCACAGCAGCACCCGGCTGTCCTCGGCCTCGTGGGCCCTCTGCCGCCCCTCGGCGCTGTTGTCCCCCGTGCCCGGCGTCACCTTGTAGCAGTCCATCTTCTCATCCCAGGTGCCCAGCAGGAAGAAGTGTACCTTCCCGGCGGGGTCTGTCACCTCGCCGGTGACCTGCCACGACAGGGCACGTGGGGATGTTGCCCGGGGAGGAATGAAGAGCCAGGGAAGCCCGAACCTCCTCCCCTTCCTTGCCCACCCCAGAACCAAAGCGGAATGATTCAGGCAGGGAAAGGCCCACAGAGCTGCTGTGTTTGCACGGGTTGAAATGCAACCGATGGAGGAAAACGTAGAGCTGGGCCTAAGGGCAGAGCCTGCATCGCAGCCTCCAGGGGCCCCGAGTTTGCCCTTGATCTGCAGCCATCAGCAGGGCCGCGGCCGGGGGTGTCCCTTCTGCGCCATGCCCGTCCTCACCAGGCACACGAAGCTCTGTCACGCCAGGGCCCCTCCCCGCCCCACGGCAGCCCCTACCTTCCTCGCCACGTCCCGAGAGAAGTAGCTGTAAGGAACGAACTTGAGGACGCACTTGTCGCCCGTCTTGTGATTGACGATCTCGATTTCACCGGACTGCAGGGGGGGAAGACGAGGTCAGCGCCGGCCCACGGCCCCTGTCCGCCCTGGCACCGGGGGACACGCGGAGTCGGGCACTGCAGAGCCCCGTCTCCCTGCAGCTGTCCCACCTGGTCTATCCAGAGCTTGCCCACGATGATGTTGTGCACGGTGGTGGTGACTTTTTTCCACGTGTAGTGATTGCCGGAGGAGTGGAAGACGCAGTGGATGGTACCTGCGGGGAGGAGGGCTGTGCTAGGAACGGTCCCAGCGAAGGGAGGACACCAGGCTGCAGGACAAGGAACGCGAGCAGCCCCCCGACCGCTTCCTTGACTGTTATCCCCTCCCGCACCTCCTGGCCGCCCCCCTGAGCACAGCGCTCAGATTCGGCTGCACCAGCAACAGCCCTGGCCCTGCTCTGCTCCCACTTAGGGCTCCAGGACGTCCTCCCTCCCTCGGGGGCCTCCCCACGCGCGGAGCCGCTGAGCTCACCCAGAGGCATGATGGAGAGATATTTGCCCCGAAATTTGCTGGTGATTTTAATCTCCTGGCGAAGCGTCCAGCCGTTCTTGGAGTCCACGTGGTGGGCGGCCGCCGGCGGGTGGTGACAGACCTGGCAGAGGGAGAGGGGACAAGTTAGCCCCGCTGTCCCGGGCCAGGCGGCGCAGCCGCAGGAGCGGCACCGGCGGCACCTGCTCGCAGAGGGAGCGATAGCCGCTCTCCTCCAGGCGGTCCAGCTCGAAGGTCTCCCCCAGGAGCGGGTTGAAGGGCTTGCTGGTGCGGAAGACGGTGGTGGAGTAGGAGGAGACGGTGAAGGCGGCCACGTAACAGAGCTGCTCCAGGGAGCTCTCGCAGCGCGCCGCCCGGTCGAGCAGCTCGTAGTACTCCAGGTCCTCGGTGAGGCGCTGCAGCATGGACAGGGGCTCGTTGAAGTTCACCTGGCAGAGGGCGAGAGGTGAGGGCGCCTGCAGGGCGGCGGGGAGCCCCGCGCGTGGCCCCGGCAGCGCCCGCGCCCCACCGGCATGGGGATCTTGGAGAGCTCCTTCCCGATGCAGTTCTTCATGATGCTCCACAGGTTGAGGCTGTAGTTGGGCTTGTAGGGGATGCGAGTCCTCTTCTCCTTCTTGGTGTCCTCCAGCTGGTGCTTGTACTGCAGTGGCGGGGAGACGGGGGCTGTCGCGAAAGCGCCGCAGCTCCCGCCGGCCCCCCGGCGTGCGTCTCTGCGGAGGGGGCACCGCGGGCACCGCGCGTGCCGGGGCCCACCTGCTCGTCCAGGCTGATCTCGCTGCTCGTGCCGCTGATGTTGCTGCCGGTGCGTCTGGAGGGCAGAAAGGAGCAGAGTCGCGGCCTGGCTTTTCCCTGCGCTCCGGGACAGCTCCGGGCAGCGCCGGGCCGGGAGGGCAGCCCCGAGGCGCAGCGCTCACTTGTGACCCATGCTCTCGGGCACCGTGATGATCTCCGGCGCGTCGAAGAACTCGTTGTCGTCGTCCTCGTCGCTCATGTCTCCTTTCACAGGGCAGCACGGATCTGGGTGAGGAAAACGGACAGGCTCTACCCTCGGGCTCTCTTCGGCCCAGCAGGGCACAGGCACTGAGCACAAGGTCCCCGAGAGGGGCACTGCAGGGGACCCTCATCAGCTGCGACCAGGCACCGTCCCTGCACCCCCCAGCACCAAGGGGTGGCAGGAGAGGCTGGGGTTGGCCTCAGAGCAGCATCTCCTGCCGCAGGAGGCCATGGCCCCTCGCTTACATGGGCAAGGAGGCCTGACAGATTCTGTGCTCAGGGTTACCAAGAGGAAGAAACTTAAAGCTGGCTTGGGAAATGCTCCGGGAAACAGCTGGGGATTCCACCTACGGGGCGTCACCGCCGGCTTCCCAGATTCCCCCGGCGCCCCCCAGCCCCTGGCACCTTTGGCGGAGGCGCCGGGCGCGCTGGCGGGCAGCACGGTGGCGCCGCGGAAGGCCCTTTCCAGGTGGTTGTGCTGCTTGGCGAGCTGCTCCAGCGTCTCCTCCAGGCGGATGCGCTGGTCCCGCTCGTGCTGCAGCGACTTCTGCCACTTCTTGCTGTGGGTCTGCGCCAGCACCAGGAAATCCCGGCAGGCCTGAGGGGGACAAGACGGCCCAGGGGGTGGGCGCCCCGGTCCCCCCGCCCCGCGGCGGGCGTCGCGTCCCCGCGCGCGCACTCACGTTGATCATGGCGTTGGAGGTGATGCGGAAGAGCGTGGCTCGCTCGTTCACCTGCTTGATCTTCTCGGTGCTCTCGGCCGGCAGCCGCAGGCTCTCCAGCTCGCTGAGCGAGCGCTGCAGCGCCGTGCCGTGCTTGGCAATGAGGTCGTTGCAGGTGCTCAGGTCCTCCACTTTGCTGGACAGGGTGCGCAGGGTGCTCTGCAGCTCCGTCTTGTCCGTCTGCGACACGGACTCGTCGCCGGAGTCGTCTGCCGGCAGACGGGGTTGTCAGCCCGTGCCCCATCAGGGCCAGGCACGAGGCCTCCCTCCTTCCCAAGGAGGAAGCTGCGGGCAGGGAAAAGGCAGACGGCTCCTCTCGGAGCAGGGACGCAGCATGGCAGGGGCAGCAGGAGCCCCGGGACATCCCGGCCTTGGGACCGCAGCACGAGGCAGGCTGGAGCCGATGGCTCAAACCAGGGGGAGCCGGCACGGACGCGGCGGGACGGGAACGCGGGACGCTCCGCGCAGCGCCTGGTGCTCCCCGCGCAGCGGGATGGGAGGGCGCCCGGTCCCTACCTGACTCTTCCAGCATCTTGACCGCTTTGGCCTTGGCCAGCTCGAGGGCGGTGACCCAGCGCTGCCGCTCCACCTCGGAGCTCGCCTTGAGGTGGTAGGTCTGGGCGCCGCCGTTGGAGATGATGAAGTTGCACGAGTCCTCCACGGTGATGTTGGCCGTGGCCAGGTTGATGGTGCCGCGGCACGTGTGCCGCATCTCGGCCTTGGACCTGCGGCGGGAGGTGCGCGCGGCTCCCGACGGCGCCACGTCGCCAGCGGGCGCCTTGGCAGCGCCCGCGTCACCGGCCCCCGCCCCTGGCGCTCCCGTAACCCGAGCTGCCGGCTCCGGTTGCCCCATAAATAACGGAGGGGCCTGCGGGGGACGCGGCGGCCCCGGAGCGGCGGGGCGGGGGGGGCCGCGCCGAGGAGGCACCGGGGGCGGGCGACAGCGGCGCCGCCCGGGGGGCGGAACCAGAGGCTCCGGCGCGCGGGGCCGGGGGGGCAGGGGAGCGGGGACACCGCGGCCTGGCGGAAGCGGGGTCCCGGGCCCGGCGGGGGCAGCGGCGCTCCCGGCGGGGCGGCGCCTACCGGTAGTAGCTGAGGAGGCCGTTGCTGAGCACGAACCAGCGGCGCTGGTAGCCCTTGATGTAGTTGGTCCACTTGAAGAGCCAGCCCTCGCGCGCCGAGCCGGAAGCGGCGCCGCCCGCGCCGGAAGCGGAGCCCGCTCCGGGCGCCGCCGTCCCCCCGCCCGGGCCCGCCCCGCCGCCGGTGGCCGGGGAGGGCAGCGCGGGCGTCGCGCCCGGCCCGGGGCCGCCGCCGCCTCCTCCTCCTCCCGCGGCGCCGGGCGCGGGCAGCGCCGCGGGGCCGGGCAGCGCCGCGGCCGGGCCCGGCGCCGCCGCGCGCAGCTCCGCCATCGCCCGAGGAGCCGCCGGAGCGGAGCGGAGCGCAGCGCCGCGCAGCACCGCGCCTCGGCCCGCCCCCCGCCGCGCCCCATTGGTGCGCGCGGCCGCCCGCGCCGCCATTGGCCCGCGGCTCCCGGGAGACGCCCTCCCGCCCTGCGCTCAGCGGCCGGCCCGCGCGTCCGTCAGCGCGGCGGGCCAATGGGAGAGGCCGCCGCGCAGGGGCGGGGGAGCCGTGACGTCACCCCGCGCCCCGCGGGGCTGGCGGCCGAGCGCAGAGGTGACTCATCCCGCCGCCCATTGGACGGGAGGCCGCCGGGGGCGGGCCTCGCGGGCGCAGCGCGCGCCGCCATTGGCTGAGGCGGCCGCCGGCCTGGCAGCGGGGCAGCGTCAGAGGGGGCGGGGCGGGCGGGGGGCAGCGGGGGCGCGGCGAAGCAGAGGCCACGCGCGCCCGTGTATCCAATGCGTCTTTATTTACAGTGCCCTATAAAAATGTAAAGGTAGAAACTCCCTCCTCCTCCACCGGGGCCGAAAACGGGGACGAGAGGGCGGAAAAAAAAGGAAAAAAAAAAAAAAAAACTTTCCACGTGATCAGTCCGGGGGGAGAGGGCAGCAGGGCAGGTTAATGCCGGGGGGCAGTTAGGGGTGGTAAAATACCTATATGTGCAAATCTCTTGGTTTTCTGTTTTTTGTTTGTTTTTTCTTTTTAAAAAGCAAAGTAAAAGGGCCCCCCCCGGTGGCTGCCGCCGCGGGGCAGCGCAGCAGCAGCCCCGGGCGCGCGGGAAGACGAGGCGAGTGTGCAAAAGACGGGGGGCAGCAGCCGTGCCCGGCGCCCGCGGGGCCCCCGGCACGCGGCGGCGCGGGGGGAGCCCCGCGGCGGCGCGTCCCGCTCGGCTCCGCTGCGGGACGTCCTACCGGATGCTGTGCACCAAGCTGGCGGCGGGAGAGGGAGCCGTCACGCGCGGGGCACGGGGCCGCCCTGGCCCCGCGCCGCCTTGGCGGCGGCTCCCGCCCGCGCTGCCACTTACTGCAGCTTCGTCTCCAGCGCGTTCAGCTTCTGCTGGTCGACGTAGCGAGAGAAGAGGGAGAGCAGGTTCGAGGGGGGGGACACCGGCTTCGCCAAGGCCACCGGCGGCACCCGCAGCAGCTCCCGCGTCGCCAGGAGCATCAGCTCCGTCCTGAGGGAGCGCGGGGAGGCGTCAGCGGTGCCCCCGCCACCCCGCGCTGCTCCTGGTGCCCGCCCGGGCTACTCACCACGGGTTGTCCTGCAGCAGCTCCGCGTTCGCCTCCGAGCTCTGCAGCTCCTCCCCGCGGCTCAGGACCAAGCACAGCAGGGACAGGCCGAACTGCGGGCGGGGAGGGAGAGGCTCGTGAGGGACCCGCAGCAGAGCCCTGGCGGCGGCACCCTCCCCTTCTCAGCGCGGCCGCCCCATGCGCCGGAGCTGAACTGGCCCCCTCGGCACGGTGGGGGCTCGGGGAAACGCTGCCCTCACAGAGGTCCCCAGTTTGGGCTGTGTTCACGCGTAGGGAAGGACGAAGGGGGTATGGAAGCCCCCGCGGGTGGTTCGGGAGCTCCGTCACGTCGCAGAGGGGCGGGAAGAGCTCCTGCAGCATCGCTCCTCCGAGCGGTTTTAGGGGGCGTTTTGCGAGAATCGCCTCCTCCTAATGCTCCCTGTGTCCCCACAAACACCCAGAGGAAGATCCCCGGCTGCCCCGACAGCCCCTGGGGAGGAGGCAGCCTGAGTCACCTCGCTGCTTTTAGACCTCCAAGGTGACAAGCGACGGCCGCCCGCTGCGAGTGACGGTCCCTGCCCGTGCCACCAAGGGAAGGCAGCTCGAGCAGGGGGACACGACGGGGCTCCCAGGGGCATCGTTGTCACCTCCAGCAGCAGGGAGGAGCGGCGGGAGCGGCACGCACCTTGTTCTGGAGCACAGCAGCCAGGTGCAGGTTGGCGGGCGCTGGCGCGGCCGCGCTCTGAGGTAGGTTCGTCAGCTGCTGCACAAGGCTGGTGACCGTCCCCAAGGGGAGGTGATAGAGGACGTGCGAGAAGGGCCTCAGCAGGCAGGGCAGCACCTGCGGAGAGAAGAGCAGGCACCACGTCCCGTCTCACAGCCCCCGGGAGGAGGGCAGCGGGCCCTGCCCAGGTGCGCCGCGTGCGTCCCTACAACAGCACAGGCCAAAGGGGAAACTTCCCACTTGAAATCCAGGCTTTTTTTTTTTATATAATCTCCTTTCTCAATGCTAGCTGGGGTTTATTTCACAGATGCCTTGATTTTTGTTTCATATGGGGAGGAAAAGTAAAAAAAATAAAAAGACTGCAAAGAATATGTGATAACACATCCCTCTGAAACTCCGAGCTGCTGGCCTCTGCTTTCTGCCTGTGGAAGATGGAGTTTCCTGCTGCCACCTGATGAGCCAGAGAAGCAGAACCTTTAGCCAAGTCCTCTCTTTGCAAACACTCAGCAAAGAGGGGGCGTTATTAAATGAAGGCCCCAGCCATGAGACGCCCTCCCCGCTTCCTTCCCGTCGCAGCCAGTCCTGGCTGTGCCACCTCGCCGTGTCCCCCGCCCCGCAGGGACAACTGCTGCTGACCAGAGCCTCCCAGCCCGCCGCGGTCACCTCGTCCTGAGCATCCTTCTTGATGAGGAAGGGCAGGTTCCTGGCCGTGGCCATGAGGACATCAGCTGCTTGCTCTGGTGACAAGAAGGGGAGGATCCGGGCCACAAGACGCTTCCCCTTGCGAATGCACATGATCTGTACGAAGTGGTCGTCGCTCGGCCTGCCGAGGAGAAAAGTGCCACCCACCTGCTGGGAAGGGCTCGGGGTAGCCGGGATGTCCTTGAGGAGCAGCCCAGGGCCCACGAGAAGCGTGTGCTGGAGGGAAGCAACGCAGGGAATGATGCCCCGTGGCCAAACGCTGCCCCAGGACAAGCCTTTGAGCTGCCGCGTCCCGGCTGCAGTGCCGAGCTCGGGTCCCCCAAGCCAGGAGTGCAGCACGAGCTGTCCCTGCGCCCGTGAGGACAACGTGCAGCGACCTGCCTTTTCTCCATCCCTGCCACACAAGCAGCAAGTCCCACCTCCCAGCTATTTCAGACACTGCTAGTGCTGAAAAGGCCACTCTGAATTAACTACGGAAAGGGCCAGGCACACTGGTTTCCCACAGAACAGCAGAGCAGGAGCCACAGAGGCCCTGTGCAGAGGAAAGTGGTAAAAGGTGAAAAAAAAAAAAAAAAAAGGAAGGTTATTTCACCCCCGTCCAAGCCCCCAGGAAACAACTAAGCTCTTATTTGAGAAACCAGTCACTGGGAAGCTACAGGCAGCCGCTGCGAGCAACAAGGGCCAGACAGAGCCCCAGGGAGCAGCCGAGGTGACACGGCACACCTCACCTCTCCTGCCCAGGCGCCTTCCCCCGCAGGTTGTCGTACATGTCGCAAATCTTCTGCTTCCTCTCGCCCACGAGGGCCGGCCGCTCGCCCTCCAAGCTCAGCAGGTAGCGCCGCTCGTAGTCCTCCACATCCAGGAGGAGGCTGTAGGTCTGCCGGAGAGACGAGGATGGCAGTGGGGCAGGGGGATCCGCGCGCTCCTCGATGGGATTCCGAGTGGAATGAGCCCTCTGGGCTGCACGGTGGCCCTCTGGGCTGCACAGTGGCCCTCGCTGGCTCCCACTTTGCCCCAGAGCGGATCCATGCAGGCTGCGGGAGCCCCTCACCTTCTCGATCGTGACGAGGGTCTGACGCCGCTTGTCTCGAACCTGCTTCTCCTTGGTCTCCTGCGGGAAGGGGAGCCGGTGAGAGCCGGGGCTGCCGCCCGCGCTGGTTGCAGGAGGGAGGGCCGGGACTCACCTCGTCCTCGCCACGGGAGGTGACGACAGCGTCGATCATCTTTCGGGGGTTGTTCACACTGGAGACCGTGAGTTTCCCCAGCGAGCCCTCAAACTGCACTACAGGGAGAAGGGGAGCGAAGGAAGTCGGCCTGCGCCCGAGCCCGCATCGCCCGGGTTTGTCTGCACTCCTCAGCGTTGTCCCCAAAGTCAAGCCCACGCCGGAATCTCCTGCTCGCAGCCCGGGATGAACCAGCATCCCCCACCTGCAGAGGTCGGGGCTTCACGTCCCGAGCTGCCACTGTCCCCACTGCCGCCCGGGACGTGGCCAGCGCTTACCCGGCTTGTAGGTGTGCTCCAGCTTGGCCACCTGAGGCGTGATGAGTTTAGTGCGTTCCTTTTTGGGACCGTCACCCTGGACTTCCTCAGCCGCTGACAACTTCTCCAGCTTCTGGAAGTAATTCTGAGGCAAAGAGAGAGGGGCAGCTGTGACACGCAGCACGAACGTCCTCGCGGCAGCCCAGCCTCCTGGTGCGTCACGGGAGGACCCTGCCCTCTCCCTGGTGTCCCCGCACACCGCGGGGCCGCTCGTGACGCCAACGGCCGCCTCCCGGGCGTCACAGACACCGGCCGCCTCTTTAGCAACCCCGGGTCTCCGCTGACTCGCATCCCGGCTGCAGCCGCACAAGTCCCTGTCCCCTGCCGGGATCAGCTTGATCCCGTCTCCTGGGGGAAAACCCCGCAGCGCTCCGCTCCGCGCGTGCCGCCAGCCCGAGAGCGCCCACCGAGACCTGCTGCCTGCGCCCGCCTCCGTTCGCTCCATCCAACCTTGCTCCCTCCGACCGCCAAGGCACCGGAGCGGCCGCCCTCGGACGAGCCCTCGGCGGCCGCTCATCTTCCCGCTGGGGAGCTGCCCGGACCGCTCGCACGGCTGCTCCGGGACCGTCCCGGGGAGCGCGGCTGGCTCCCCGCCGCCCCCTCCGTGGAGGCAGGCGTTTTGTCTGCCCCTCTCTGGGGTTCTGGCTCCTGTGCACACGCTCAGGAGTCGCTGCCGACAGCTGCCAGGGCTCTTTACACGCGCAAGGGGTATGAACCCAGGTGGGCACAGGCGAGGGTTGCCCCAGATGGTCTCCCAAGCGCCTTGCAAGCCCAGCTCAAGCTGCTCCCGTGCCGCAAATCCACCCGGCGTAGCTCCGGGTCCTCCGTGGATTCCCCTCCCACAACAGGGTCGCCCTGCCTGCCCTCAACCCCAGGTGACCCTCGAGCACCCGCCGCCTTTGGCGGGAGCCCAGCCATCACCTTGCTCTGTCGGCTTCAAATCTGGCTCCTCCTGGCCCCGTCCGCTGCTCCCTATTCTTGAACCGGAAGAGAGAGCGAGGAGTCACTCCCCATCCGCCTTCTCCAACTGCTCTGCGGACTCCATCAGCTTCATGCCCTCTTTCAGACTCAAGAACCCTCCCTCGTGCAGCCATTCCCTGGCCAGGGCCACCTCGGACATCTGATCCCCTGGAGCAGCCTCCCAGTCTCCTCTTTTGGGACCTTGCGCTGCTCTGAGCGGCTCAGAGCCGCCTCTCCTTGCCCCTGCAGCCCCTACTCGCTCTCATGGCCCCCAGCAGCCATGCTTCCTTTGCGGAGCGGCGCTCATCCCAAGCCAGGCGCCGTCACCGCCGCAGCCTATTCCATTTGACCGGCTCTGGAAACGCTTCCCGCGCTGCTGCTCGTCGAGTGTCAGACGCGTGGCACGCCAGCGAGCGCCTCCCCTCCCTACCCGGCACCCCTCTGGGCCCTGTGCGGGGACACCGGGTGACCCTGGGGACGCAGCGGGCTGGAGGGCGCACTGAGGCCGTCGCAGGCACGCGGGGCCTCCCCGCTACCTGGTAGTAATAGTCATCCAGGTAGGGATCAGTGCTCTGCAGCTGCATCATCTGGATCTTGGAGACCCAGTCCTTCTCCCGCTGCAGCATGAGGTTGGCGTAGGGGTCCTTGCGCATCTGCTCCTGGTGGCTGCTCCGGTGGCCCCCTCGGTCCCCCACCGAGCCGTTGAGGCCGCGCTGCTGGCTGGCAGGAGGCAAGAAGGGCACCCGTGAGCGCACAGGAGCTACAGGAAGGGACAGAGAGCAGTGCACAGGCTACCCCCGGCTGCAGGGCCCCCCGAGGAGGGCCGCGGTGCCCCCGGCGCCCGCCCGAGGCCGGCGCTCACCTGCGGTTCTGCTGCTGCCGCTGGTGCAGCAGGCGGCGGTGCTGGGGGTGCAGGTGGGTGGTGTCCGGCCGGAACATCTGCGTTTGCGGCCTGGCGAGAGCGGGAGGGTTCGGGGGCGGCCCCGGAGAGGGCGGCCCCGCCAGGGACGCGGCACGGCCGGGGCCTACCTCAGGCTCTGCAGGTGGCAGCCGGGGCCCGGCGGGTGCTGCGGCTGGGATGGAGGCGGAGCAGGGGGAGCTCCGAAGAAGGCACGAAAGCCGCTGGCCGGAGACATCATCTGCCCAACCCTGCCCTGCAGCAGCTTGGGATTCACAGAGGGAAGGGGGCTCCCAACGAGGCCGGAGACCCGGGCAAACTGGCTGGGAGACATTCGGCCAGCCTGGGAGCAGAGAGTCGGCCAGGGAGAGAGTCAGCCAGGGAAAAAACTGGGCCCAAGGAAAAGGGCCCTGCATGGGCAGATGGCCACAAAGGACAGCCGTAAAGCTAAGGGCCACTGCAAAGGCGGAGAGAATTGCAGGACCCCCAACCCCTGCCCAAGGAGTGACAGGGAGGGAGAGCTGAAGGGGTAGGAATGGGGCCTTCACCTGGGCTCCTCCGAGCAGCTGCGCTCTCTGCAGGTGGCTGAGGACGGGAGAGACGCTGTGCGGGAACGAGTGGCCCAGGAGGGAGGAATTCTGCGGAAAGAGAACAGAGGGATGGCTCTGGTCACAGCTCCGGCACAGCCCTCCTCGGGGGACAAGCACGGACGAGGAAAGGGCATGGAGGACGGAGCCCTGTGAGAGTCTCTCGGGCAGGCAGGGAGCCAGGCCAGGCTCCAAAGAGCAGGATTAACTCTGCCCGGGGCCTGGCACGTTGGGGCACACGGGCCTGGCTGCAGATTTCATGGGAGGCTGGAGGACTTCACAGGGCCGCGAGTCACGAAGGCAGCCCCCGCGGAAAGGGGCTGAGAGAAGCCACGGTACCGGGACATTGCAGAGCTGGTTGGGGGACATCCTCTCGCCGTAGGGAGCGGGGTAACGCTGCTGCAGGGTGGCCCGGATGTGAACAGGCTTCGGGCAGAGAATCTGAGGGCAAGGAAGCAACACAGGGCAGCAGTCAGCCCCCGCCGACAGCGGCACGAGCCGGCAGCCCGGAGAGCGGAGCCGGCAGCAGGTACCTGCTGGTTGAAGCTGGGCACGGCAGCCTGCTTGGGAGGGGTGCCAATAGGGACGGCGCGGACCGGGGGGCTCCCGATGACCGGGGACGATGAACGCCGGGGCAGCGCCCGCTCTGAAGGGTCCCGCTCTTCCTCGCGGTTTTGCGCGGGTCTCTGAGGCAGGGCATAGTCCAGCACGGACACGGGAGGCATCTCCTGCGAGCAGAAGGGGAGAGAAACCGCCCTCCAGAGTCACGGACACTTTCTGGGATCACGCAGCCCAGCTAGGGACACCACCACGAGGCCCAGAGAGTCCTGCCCAGCCAAAGCAGCGGGAGCCGGGGCACAAAGCAGCGCCCCGAGGCGCCTGCTCCCGGCCCCGCCAGCCCTCCCGCGCCCCGCTCCGTGCCCGCGGGCACTCGGCAGTCCCGGGACAGCCCTGCCGGGGCTCCCGTGGCCCTCCCGCGCGCACATGCGCTGCGGGTTTCCGCCTGCACTCGGAGGCTTTGCTCTTAATTAGGCCACAATGAGCAAAACGCGCTGCCTCGAGGTGCTGGCACATTCCCAGGTGTCGGTGGAGCGCTCCCAGCTCCTAGGTGGAGCAATTCCCAGGGATAACATGCTGGCAATACCCCCCGGGATGGCTCTCCCACCTTGCAGGGAGCCGGGAGGGCAGGAGGAGAGTGTGGCGCTTTGCTGGGCTGTTCTGGAGGTGCCTCCCAGCACAACCAGCCTCCCCCTTTAGGGCTCACAGGGGACATTAGGGAAGTCCCTGTTTCCCCTTTCCGCAGAGTTCCTAGCTCAGCGATTTGGGTACGAGACCGAGGACGGGAAAACAGCAAGCGCCCGAGCGCCCAGCCCGCACGACTCCCGGCTGCCGCGGCCCCGTACCTGCGTGAGGAGCGGCCCCCGGATGCGCCGCAGGACGGCCGGGCCATCCCAGATGCTGGAGTTGAGCCCTCCCGGCTGCTGCAAAGCACACGGGGGCAGTCAGCACCCGCGGGGGGCCGGCAGCGCCGCCCCCGCCCCGCGCCAGCGCCCGCCGCCACCTGCGCCGGGGTCCGGGTCTGCACCGCCCTCATGATGGCCGGGTCCTCCAGCTCGCTCTCGATCACCAGCCGGGTCAGCCTCTCCGCCAGGGTGTCCTCGGGGTCACCCAGCAGGTCCGCGGCGTCGCCGCCAGGGCTGTCCCGCTGCCCGGCCGCGGACGGCTTGTCCTCCAGCTCCGCCAGCCGCTCGTGCGCCTCCTGCCAGTCATCGTCTGCGGGGACGCGCGGGGAGAGCTCAGCAGGGCCAGGGCTGCCCACGCAGCCCCCCAGCCCCGCGGCAGCCGGGAGCACTCACCGACGGCCCCGGACCCGAACGTGTCGTCGTTGAACTGGTCGATGTCCTCATCTTCCTCTCCCAGCGCCTGGAAGGCGTCCTCGTCCTCGTCCAGGCGGCAGTCCTCCAGGGACTGCGGAATGCCGGCGTGAGCATGGAGCCCTCCCGCGCCGGGCCCTGGCCCCGCGGCCGCCCCCGGCACCCCGGCCCCTTCCCTGCCCCGCGCGGGAGCTTCCCGAGCCCCCCGGAGCCCTCCCGCTCCGCGAGCGGCCTCCGCGGCCCCTCGGGCAGCGGGAGCGCGCGGGGCCCAGCGCAAAGCGCCCGGGTCACGCCGCGCCGCCCGGGACCGCGGCGGGGGCCCCCTCCGCCCCTGGCCGGAACCGCGGGCTGCGCAGGGACCCCCCGGCCCCGCCGCGGGCGCCGCCGCCCCCGCCGGGCCCCGCCGGTGGCGCCGTCCCCGCTGCGGCACCGGCCGGTGCCCCGCCCTCCCCCCCCCTCACCTGGTACCGGAACATGGCGGCGGCGGCGGCGCCCCCCGCCCCGCAGGCTCCGCGCGGCCCGCTCCGGCCCGCGCCCCGCCGCGCATGCGCCGCCGCGGGCGCACGCGCATGACGTCACCCCCGCCTGCCGACGGCTGCCCGGAGAGCGGGGAGGGAGGGAGAGCCCCGCGCATGCGCGCGCGGCAGGGGGCGGAGGGGCCGGCAGGGGGCGGGGCGCCAGGCGGGGGCGGAGCTCCGGGCCCCAGCCCCGCCCACTGGCCGCCTTAAAGGCGCGGTGCGGCCGCGGGCTCCTCCTAAAGGGCCAGCAGCCCCGCCTGGGCCAGAGCCGGGACAGCGCCGTGCCCGTGGGGCAGGGCTGGCCCGTGGGGCAGGGCTGGCCCGTGGGCCCCTGCCTGCTCCTGGTCCAGTCTCTGCGTTGTCGGACGCGTCCCCCTCCTGGTGCAGCGCTGCCCAGAGCCGCGTCCTCCTGCTGTAGACACCGGACTCGTCCCCCTTCCCGAGCTGTGTCCCCTCAGGGCTGCCTCTCCATCCGTGTCCCCCCCAGCCATGTCCCCCCCTCGAGCCGTGTCCCCCCAGCCGTGTTCCCAGACGCCTAGAAGGGGACAGTGTCTAGTGTCCGTAGCGGTGCCTCCAGCCACGTCCCCAGTGCCCCCGACCTGGGTGGCCGTGTCTCCCCGACCGTGCCCCCCCCCGACTTGTCCCTCAGTTGTGTGTCCCCATCGTGCCCTCCCCACCCCAACTCGTGTCGCCATCGTGTCCCTGGCTGTTCGCGGGCGCCCGCCCCGCCGGGATTCCCCTTCCGCCCCGTCTCCTCTGACGGCAGTGGGGACCTGGGGAGGGGACCTGGGGGGGGGGGGGCTCCCCCTCGCCCCTCCCTCGGCGCCTCCTGCCGCGGGGATTAGCGGAGGCACCGCCCGGGCGGCGACGGCGACAGGGACGGCGAGGGCCACCCGCGCCGCGCCTGCATGTAGGGGCGAGGAGCAGCCCCGGCGCCGCCGCTGCCCCGACGGCCCCGGCGCCATGAAGGACCGGCTGGAGCAGCTCAAGGCGGTGAGCGGCCCCGCGGGACCCGCGCCCCGCAGCGTGCGGGGGGGCCGCGGCATCCCCACGCAGGACGAGGGGGGCTGCCTGCGGGAGCCTCGCCGCACCCTGCGCCCCTGGGTGGGCGGCGGGACGCCCGCGTGGGACACGTGGGGCTGGGGAAGGGACACCTCGTGAGCATCGTGTGGGGCTGCGGGTCCAGCTGCACCTCATGCCCCGGATGTGGGGTGGGTGGCAGGACACCCACGCAGGACTGTGGGGCTGTGAGAGCCCTGGCTGGTGCCTCCCCATGCGGCTGTGGGGCAGCGAGGGGCCGGCAGCAGATGTGGGTCACCTGGGGCTGTGTGGCCCCACGGCTCCAGCGGTTACTACCTCCTCCACACTCTTCCTCGCCAGCCCCACGGCAGCAGCGCAGGGCTGGGAACTTGCTGGGGATTTAGGGGGGATTATGGAGCGCTGGGGCAGGAGGGGAGGGAGAGCAGGGATTAGTGTTATTTTTATTCCAGTGTGAGGAGGGGGGTGGCGGGGAGGGTGCTGCAAACCCAGCTGGCTCCAGCCTCCCGAGGGACCCATAGGACCTCCATAGGTCCCAGCCCATCATCCCGGACAGGCTGCGGAGTGGTTGAGCCAGGGGGTGCCCTGCATCACTGTGTGGGCACTGGCTGCCCTGCAAGGAGGCGCGATGCCAGGGGGACAGCCGCTCCTGCCACCCCCGGGTGCCCAGCCTGTCCCCCCATCCCCTCCCGCCTGATACGGAGATGCCACGTGCCCGGCCAGATGTGCAATTAGCCCCGCTCCTCCCTGCGCAGATGGCACCACGGCCTCCACTGCCTTTAACCCCTGCCCGGCCACTGCCAGACCCCAAACCCCCCACAAGATGCTTGGGCCGCCCTCACCCCCAGGCCACTGCCCCTGCCACCGCGGTGGCCAAAGGGGCTGAGCGCCGCCTCGCTGCCTCCCGCAGAAGCAGGGTGCCGACGATGATGAGGAGGAGCTGGAGATCGCTGTGGACAACACGGCCTTCATGGATGAGTTCTTCTCCGAGGTGAGCAGGGCCAGGGGGCCGGGGGCCAGGGGCCAGCGTTCCTCTTGCCTGAGCCCTGTCTCCTCCGGCCCTGGCTTGGCTAGATTGAGGAGACCCGGCAGAACATCGACAAGATCTCGGAGAATGTGGAGGAGGCCAAGAAGCTCTACAGCATCATCCTCTCGGCGCCTGTTCCTGAGCAGAGTAAGGTGCCCCGCATCAGGGATGCAGGGCCCCGGGATGGGGGTTGTCCCCTGCACGGGCTCCCTGGCTCAGCCGCCCGTGTCCCCTGCAGAGACCAAAGATGACTTGGAGCAGCTCACAGCGGAGATCAAGAAAATGGCCAACAGCGTCCGCAACAAGCTGAAGAGTGAGCGGCGACGTCCCCGCCACCATGCTGCGGGCTTGCGGGCACCAGGGCCCAGCAAGGTCCCTAGGGTGGGGGTGGTGCTGCTGGGACATGGTGGCCTGATGAGCTGGGTGTTCTGCTCCCACCAGGCATGGAGAGGAACATCGAGCAGGATGAGGCGCGCTCCTCGGCCGACCTGCGCATCCGCAAGTCCCAGGTGAGCCCGCGCCTGCTGCCGGCCTGGGACACCCTTCGTCTGCGGTGTCCCCATGTCCCCATGCCCAGCATCCAGCCCTGCTCACTAGGGGCTGGGGACAGGCTATGTCCAGGTATCCCCATATCTCATGTCCTCATGCCCAGCAGGCAGTTCTGACTGCAATGGGCTAGGGACAGGCCGTGTCGGGGTGTCCCTGTGTCCCCCATGTCCAGTATCCAGCCCTGCTCACTAGGGGCTGGGAACAGGCCATGTCTGAGTGTCCCCATGTCCCCATGCCCAGCAGACAGTTCTGATCGCTATGGGCTGGGGACAGGCTGTGTCCAGGGTGTCCCCGTGTCCCGTGTCCCCATGTCCCACAGGCAGTTCCAATCGCTATGGGCTGGAGACGGGCCGTGTCCAGGGTGTCCCTGTGTCCCGTGTCCCCATGTCCCACAGGCAGTTCCAATCACTATGGGCTGGGGACAGGCCGTGTCCGGGGCGTCCCGTGCCTCCAGCCCCGGGGATGTGCCATGCCCGGGTGCCCGTGCGACTCACGCCGCTGTCCCCGTGCCCAGCACTCGGTCCTGTCCCGCAAGTTCGTCGACGTCATGACCAAGTACAACGAGGCACAGGTGGATTTCCGGGAGCGCAGCAAGGGCCGCATCCAGCGCCAGCTCGAGATCAGTGCGTGCACCCCCAGCACACGGCGCGCCCGGGGCGGGGCTTAGGCCTGAGGGCGGGGCCAGCCCGCTCAAGCCCCTCCCCTGGCCCTGCCCTCCCCTCTGCTGCCCGGAGTGGGACAAGGGCACCAGGCCCCGCCCCCTTGCCAAAGGAGGCGGGACAAGGGCATTATGCCCCGCCCCTCTCCCCAAGGGGGCGGGGCTTCGCCGTCAGGGCCCGTCCCCGCGGGCCGCCCCGGGCCGTGACCCTCTGCACCCCGCAGCCGGCAAGAACACGACGGACGAGGAGCTGGAGGAGATGCTGGAGAGCGGCAACCCCTCCATCTTCACGTCTGGGGTGAGGGCCGCCTCGGGGCGGGCGGCAGTGCCCGCGGGCGCCAGGGAGCCCCGGCTGACGCCCGCCCTGCTCTGCCGCAGATCATGGACTCGCAGATCTCGAAGCAGGCGCTGAGCGAGATCGAGGGGCGCCACAAGGACATCGTGCGGCTCGAGAGCAGCATCAAGGAGCTGCACGACATGTTCGTCGACATTGCCATGCTGGTGGAGAACCAGGTGTGGGCCGCAGCGCGGGGCCCCGGCTGGCCTGGGGACCTGTGTGTGAGGAGATCAGTGCATGGGGGCTGCATGGGGACCTGTGCATGGGGACCGGTGCATGGGGCTGCTTGGGGACCTGTACATGGGAACCTGTGCATGGGGACCTGTGCATGGAGCTGCATGGGGACCTGTGCATGGGGTTGCATGGGAACCAGTGTGTGGGGCTGCTTGGGGACCTGTGCATGGGAACCAGTGCATGGTGACCACTGCATGGAGCTGCATGGGAAACTGTGCATGGGGACCAGCGCGTGGGGCTGCATGGGGACCCGTGCATAGGGACCCGTGCATGAGGTTGCATGGGAACCTCTTCGGGAAGGGGGCACCATGTGCTGGGGCCTGGGCCCCTCTCAGTCTTCCCCCAGGCCACGCGGGGCCTGGCTGGACGCCCCGTAAGGACTGTGGCACGGGGAGCACTGGGTGCTCAGCACCCCCCTCTCCCTGTTGCCTCCCTGTGGACCCCTGTGTCCCCAGGGAGCCATGATCGACCGCATCGAGAACAACATGGACCAGTCGGTGGGCTTCGTGGAGCGGGCTGTGGCTGACACCAAAAAGGCTGTGAAGTACCAGAGCGAGGCCCGGAGGGTGAGCAGGGCCCTGCGCCCTCGCTGCCGCCCCGCTTTCCCCCAGCGCCGCCCCGAGCCCCCTGGTGCCTCCCAGCCACCCTCACTGTTTCTGTTCCTCCCCCGGAACCACCTCCGTGTTCCCCGTTCCCTGCCCCCTCACCGGTGCAACGAGCTGGTGAGGGCTCAGTTGCCGGGCCCCGTGCACCCCTGCTGCCTCGTCCTCTCCAGCAACGTCTGGCCTTGGCGCTGGGTGCTGCGCAAGGGGCACATCCTGGCACCCGGTTGTTGGTGCTGGGCCAGGGCCCTGCACGCGGGTCCCTCGCGATGGCCCCTGTCCCCCCTGGAGCTGACGCGGTCCCTTTCCCTTCTGCAGACCCTGCTACCCGTGCCAGCAGGGGTGCCTCTCCCCCGGGAGCCCCCCAGGGGACGCAGCTCCCTGCCCTGCTCCCCCTGCTCCACCCGGACCCGTGTCCAGCTCCACAGCTCCTGCCTTCTCCCTCCTGGAAGCGCTTCTCCGCCTGACGCTCCCCTGTGGCTCCTGCTCCTCCCCTGGCACCCCGGACCCCCCTGTCCCCAGCGGGCAGCGGCAGGACTTGGCCGCCGGGCACAGCGGTGACAGCGCGCGGAGTGCCCCGGGCTGAGAAGGGCCTCCCAGCTGCTCGCTCCCGCTCCGCTGGCTCCGGCCTCCCTTCCAACCCGCTTAGCCAGGCGCCCCGCGGACGACGGGGCAGCCTCGCGCTGCCCAGGCCCCGCTCTCCCGTCCCGTCCCACCCCGTCCCCCTGCCTGGTTTGGGGTAAGTGCCGGGTCCTGGCACCACGGGACCAGCCCCCTGTGCAAGAGCTGCCCGCGGCGCCGCATCACGGCCCCCTCTCATCTCTCTCGCTAAGTAGAAGAAGATCATGATCATGATCTGCTGCATCGTCCTCGCCATCGTCCTGGCCGCCAGCATCGGCAGCATCTTTGCCTGAGACCCCCTCTGTCCTCCAGGTGAGCGGGCACCGTGGGGTCTCCTGGGCCCACCTCGGGCCCCTCCTGGCTGGGACTGGTGGGATTTGTCCCCCTTGGAGTTCCCGGCGAGTCTCTAAGAGCGAGGAGGGGGATGGGGAGCAACACGGAGGTGGCAGCCGTGTCGCCTTCCGCAGCGCCTCCTCCTCCCGCGCTGGCTCGCAGATGGCCTCTCCCTCTCCCGCCCGGATGATCCCGCCCGCGCCGCATCTCCCGGAGGAGCCTGGCCTCCCGCTGCTGCTGCGGGCAGAAGGAAGTGGTCGGGAAAGCCCGGCGGAGCCGCAGGGCCCCCAGCTCCTCCTGCCGCCCGTCCCAGAGAGCGGCCGGAGGAGAAGCCTCTGGCCCCACGCAGAGCTCGGCCGCACGGGCGGCCACCTGCACCGCAGCCCTTCTCAATAAAGAGATCAGCTACCGCCGCTGCTCGGGGGCCGCGTCTCGAGCAGGGTTGCCCGCAGCCAGGGCGCTCCCAGCCTCCCAGGCGGTGCCTGGGCTCTCTAGAAAAGAGGTGCAAGAAATCCCAGGGCGGGGAGAGATTTATTGCGGCGGCGGAGCCCCCACGTGCGCGTCACACACGGTGCTTCAGGAAGAACTTGCCCCAGTAGCGTCCGTGGAAGCGCAGGTCGCGGGGGCTGAGGTACTTGCGCATGCCCAGCATGTTGGCCGTGACGATGCGCTCGAAGGTCCAGGGGTTCTGGTTGTTGAGCCGCTTCTCCTCCTCGAGCTCCCGCATGCGCTGCAGGCTCTCGCGGCTGACGGCCACCGCGGGGAAGGGCAGCTTCTGGGCGACGCGCGTGAGGAAGGGCTTCACCTCCCCGAACTCGCAGCGCCCGCCCACCTCGACCAGGAGGCGACCGCTCTTCACGGCCGTCACGTAGTGGTCGATGGGCCCCTTGCCACCGCCCATGCGGTGCCCCAGGCTCTTGCGCGTCACGGGCTTGTAGGGCGCTGGCACGCGCCACACGGCAAACATGCTCTTGGGGTCCATGCAGCGGCCGATGGTGAGGCGCATCATCTCAAAATGGCCCCAGTGCAGGTAGCCGCCCCCGAGCGCCTGCGGCGGGAAGGAGATGGGGATCAAACCGTGTGCCCCGGTTCTGCCTCCTCGGGAGCCGCCTCGGCCCCGCTTGGCTTTTGGGGCGGCTGCGGAGCTCCCGTTCCAACGGGCTCCACGGGCACGGGGAAGCCGGGAAGCGCCGCGTTCCAGAGCTGGCTCCGAGGAGGGCCGCGCTGCTCACCAGGATGCCGTACTGCCCCTGCTCGAAGTCAGTGGCCTCGTGGGACGGGCCACGGATGTCGCGCAGCCGCCGCGGCTCCCGCCGCACCTTGGGCACGGCCGGCGCCTTCTCCATGAACTTCAGCTTGGGCTTCTCGGGTATCGTCACTCCTGGCGGGGAGGGAAGCGCGCGGGTCGTGGCGCGGCGGCGACACGGTGGGGACCGGGGCCGGTCGCTACTCACCGCTGTAGTCCGGGGGCAGCGCGTAGCTCTTGATGCCGGCGCGGGGCGCCGCGGCGGCGCCGCCGGGACCTGCGGGAGGCGGCGGCAGCTCAGGGGGGCGCCCAGACGCCCCCGTCCCCCCGCCACCACGGGCCGCCCCGTCCCGCCCCGTCCCGGTGCCGCCCGACCTGCGCGGGCCACCAGCGCCCGCCTCAGCCGCCGCCACCAGAGCCCCGCGGGCGCCGCCATCTTCCTTCCCCGCCCCGCGCTTAGGCCGGCCCTCCGGAACCGCGTCCCGCCATCCGCGACGGCTCCGCCCCGGCGACGGGCGGTCCCGCCGTGGGGACATCGCGACCGCCGTGGGGCGGTGGCTCCCGCCCAGCGCCAGCCCCGTCCCCTCGGCGGCAGCGAGACGCCGCGGTCGCAGCAAGCTGCGACCGCGGCGTCTCGCTGCCGTCGAGGGGACGGCGCTGGCTGCGACCGCGGCGTCTCGCTGCCGCCGAGGGGACGGGGCCGGTGTCGGGAGCGGGGTAGGCTCGGGGGGACCTTATCGCTCTCGACAACTACCTGGAAGGAGGTTGTAGTGAGGTGGGAGTTGGTCTCTTCTCCAAAACAACTACCAATAGGACAAGAGGAAATGGCACCAGGGGAGGTTCAGGTTAGACATGAGGAAGAATTCCTACACGGAAAGAGCAGTGAAGCATTGGGACAGGCTGCCCAGGGACATGGTGGAGTCACCATCGCTGGCAGTGTTCAAGAAGAGTGTAGATGAGGCACTCAGGGACAGGGTTTAGCAGGCAGGGTTGTCAAAGTGTTTGCAGTTGGCCTTGATGCCCTTAAAGGTCTATTCCAACCATGACGATTCTGTGCTTTTGCATGCAAGACACTTTATTGCGATGGCGGCGGCGCTGACGGCGGCTCCCGCGGTGCCTCAGTAGGTGCTGAAGACGGCCTCGATGTGCTCCCCATCGTGCGGCACGTAGCTGTCGACACCTGCGCGAGGCCATGAGGCGACGGCGGCCATGACGGCGGCACCGCCGCCCCGCACCCGCGTCCCCACCTTGCTGCAGCGCGTTGCCGCCGCTCAGCAGCGCCCAGTAGGTCTTGTCGGCGGTGCTGGCGGCCAGCCCGTCGATGGCGACCACCATGGGGCCCCAGGACGTCGCCTCGGTGCGGAAGCTGCCGTGTGGAGCGCGGGCAGTTCACGAGGGGCGTCCCCGCCACTGCCGCTGCCGCCCGTGCACGCTGGGTGCCTCACCTGAAGTGAGCGGGGTCCTGCTCCTGGGCTGCCTGCAGCACGGCCAGCAGCACCGCGCCGGCGGGCACGTGCACCTCTGTGCTGTAGTGGAAGGGCACTCCGCGCAGCTCGTTGATCACGGAGTAGTAGACGGTGATGAGCGGCGCTGCAAGGGTCGTCCCCGTAAGCGGCGCTGCGAGGGTCGTCCCCGTAAGCGGCGCGCCTGTGGGCGCTGCGGTGCCCGCACCACAGTAGAGCCCCGCGGCATCCAGGTACGTGCGGCCCAGCAGGGCGGGCAGCAGCTGTGCGATGGCCATGGGCTGCTCAAGGTTCTGCTGGAGCACCGCTGTGAAGGCCTGGTCGCAGTCCCACTCACGGGGTGCGTAAAACAGCGCCGTGGCCGTGAGCGCCTGTGGGGCGACAGCGTGAGGGGAGCCTGGTGCCCGCGCGGCTGCGCCAGCACCACTGGCTCCCCGCTACCTGCAGCGCCAGCCCTGTGCTGTAGACGTTGCCGATGAGGCCGTTCTGCTGCTGCTGCAGGTCCAGGAAGGCGTTGGCCACCTCCGTCACGGCGTCACCGAGCAGCTCCCGCAGCTCCGCGAGGCTCTCGGGGTCCGCGCGGCCGTAGGCGCACGTGAGCGCCAGCGCAGCCACGGCGCGTGTGTCTGCAAGGCCCGGGCGCCAGTGGGACGTGGTGCGGCTGGGAGCAGGCACCGGTGCCAGGGCCGTCCCTTACCCACGGAGAGCTGGTCCCCGGCCCGCAGCACCTCCTTGGCCAGCTTGATGGCGGCCAGCTCGTAGATGCCGGTGCCCTCCAGGCACAGCGCCATCACGTCCAGGCTGAGCTGGTAGAACGTGGTCAGCGGGGTGCCCTCGAGCTCTGCAGGGCGGCGCGTGGCCGTGAGGCGGTGGTGAGGGGGGCTGCGGCGCTGTGGGGGGACTCATGCTTGCCCCGCTCTACGCACCCAGGTAGAACACCTCCTCATCCGTCCTCCACTGCAGCAAGGCGAGCACGTCCACGGTGCCGCTCGGGGCCTGGACGTAGCGGGGGTTCTGGCAGGAGGAGAGGAAGGCCAGCACGTAGAGCGCCAGCTCCCCCGACGTCATGTCTGCAGGGACAGAGAGTGGCCGGTGGCGCGGGGCCGGGGGCATGTGTCCGCCACGGGCGTCCCTGGCGCCTACTCTTGGCGGCCCTCTCCACCGCTGTCTCCTGGAGCCGCTGCAGCAGCTCCTTGCAGCGGCCACATGCGCCGGCGTCCGCCAGGTTCAGCGCGAGCAGCACGCTGGGGTTGGGCAGCTCCTCGGTGTCCACGGAGCCCTCCAGGCTCTGCAGCAGCCGCGAGACGTCCTCGGGCGGCACGACTGCAAGGAGCAGGGTCGGACGCCCGGCAGGACGTTGCCGGCAGAGCCCCTTCTCCCCAGGTCCCTCCGCAGGGACCGACACTCACCGCAGCCGCCTGCCAGGCCCAGCAGGGCAAAGACTCCGAGGGCTACACGGAGCATCCTCTTGCCTGGGACAGTCCTGGCCTCTCCGTGCGTCCCCTCTGCTCTGAGCTGCCCTTAAGAGGGTGGCCGTGCCCATCTCTGCCTTATCTGCTTACCCGCCTCCCAAGGGTGCCCCAAGGAGAACTGGCAGCGTGCGTCACTCTCACTTTTGTGGCAGTGCCCAGCGCCCGCGCTAGCCAGCGCCCGGGCCACAAAAGTGGCCTCGAGCTCTGTCCACCACCACAGGGACGCGCGACCTGCTCCGTGGGGACGGGAGCACCCAGGGGAAACCCTGCCCAGTGTGCCCAGGGCCTTGTGAAAACCACCAGCTTCGGTTTGCTCCCGCCTGGTGGGGCCCAAAGCTCTGCTCCATATTGCGACTTGAAATTAAAGTTTTCATCAATTTTAATCCTCTTTAATCCTGCCGGAAAGCATGGCCTTGCTTTCTCCTGCCCCTGCGTGTTCACCCTGAAACCTAATAAGCACCAGGAATTGGCTGGCACACTTCTCAGGGATCTTCCCAGCAGGTCAGCCCTAGGCTTGGCTGCCTTAGGGAATTGCTGTGGCTTGGGCCAGCACCATGCACGCCTCCGCTGCCCGGATGCAGGGAATGGGCTGTGCCGGTGCCCCATGGAAAATGGGCTGCTCGCCAGGTTGCTTGGAGCCAGCCATGGCCCTGGGGAGGCGGGAACGCCCTTCCTTTCCTGGAGCCAGGTGATATCCAGGTAGGGGGTGACCTGGGACGCAGCCACCGCATTGTCCTACATGTCGTGCTGCGCCTCTCCTGGGCTCCTGCTTGGCCCTGGGGAATGAGGCAGCTGCTGGGTGAGCTGAGAGGAGGTGAGAATGTCCAGGCCGCCTGGGGAGGGTCCCGCGTGTCACCCACCAGCGCTAACAGGCCATGAGGAAAACACATCACATCCGTCAGGCCAGCTGTCTACTTGCAGCCCCCTAGACATGGCAGGGAGAATGTAGCCCTCTCTCTAGGCATATCAATGGGGTGTTCACTCTGAAACCTACTGAGTACCCTGCTGCTACTGTGGGCACTGAGCCTTAACTCAGGTGTTTGGCTGCTCCACCCCAGGCTTTCCTGCGTGGCCAGGCCCGTGCTGCAGACACTGTTGAGTAACACGTTGCTGTTGTGAGTGGGAGGACGCCCGGCGCGGGGCCACGCTGGCACCCCCTCTGCCTGTAGGGTGCCTGTCAGGGCAGCGGGACGAGCCCCAGCTGGGGCCGACTGCGATGGGGGGTCCCCATTGGGAGAGCAGCCGGCACCCGCCCACGGCCCCAGGTGTAAAAGCAGTGGGGCAGAGCTGCTCCTCCTCCTCTCTGCTTGCAATGAAGGCTCTGAAGAGGAGGTGGCTGGTCCTCCTTCTTGCTGCTGCCTGGCTGCAGAGTGCCCTGGGTGAGGCGCTGGGGGGCAGCCCCATGGGGCTGGATGTGTGGGTCAGAGGGGGTGCTGCTGGGCTCTCTGTATCTCCTGGGACCCTGAGCTGGGTCTTGTGCCCTGAGTGGTGCCAGGAGCTGCCCCTGATGCCCCCACGAAGGGGGTGCCCTGGGGGCCGTCCCTCATGGGCTCCCTCATCCTGGCTCTCCCCAGCTCCTCCCGGAACGGTGCCTGGCCCGGGGGCTGGCGGGCCCTGCTGTGCCCACACTGAGATGCCCACGCTTGGTCCTGTGGGCACGTGCCGGTGAGTGGGGGAGCTCCACGGTGGGGGTCTGGGTGCCCTCTGTGGGCACCTGCAGAGCTGGGCTCGCCCGCCACAGGGGCCGGGCAGGCGGGCGGCTCCGGCGCTCCCTCTCCCCGTGGCGGCACCGCTTCCATCTGGAGGCCTCCCTTTTCCCAGGAGCTGCTGGCAACCAGGTCAGTGCCCGTGTGGGGACGGGGTGGCTTTGGGCTTGCCCCAGCCCTTGGGCAGAGGTGCGGGGTGGCCCCTGGCCGAAGGGGCCATAGCCGCTGCTGGCAGCCCTCCTGCAGGACGCCTGTCCCCGCAGATCTACCGCCACTGTCACCTGGAGGCTGGCCCAGGCTGCTCGCACGACCGTGCCCAGGGCTCCCTGTGTGGGGCTGGCGGCTGCCGGCGGCTCCGGCGGGATCGCGGCGCAGGTAAGAGCCGGCGCTGGGAGGCCTTTCTGCGGCCGTGGCGGGGGCCTGTGCTGCAGCCTCTGTCCGGCCTCCCATCGCAGGGCTCCCTAGCGAGGCTGCCACCCATCCAGGATCGTTGCCGGCCACGTGGCCATCGCACTGGCCCTCAGCCCCTGTGGCCGGAGGCGAGAGGAGGGACGTGGGTGAGTGCGATGCTTGCTGCCCTGCACTAGAGCTCGCCTCGAGTATCCCCCGTGGGGCTCCCTGTTTCCTCACTGTTGTGTCTCCTGCAGGGCCGGCTCTCCCAGCGCCCGGCCCCACGCTGGCCATGGTGGCCATGGGCTCCATCCTGGCCGCCGTGGGCATTCTGGGCTGCTACTGCTCCGCGAGGCGCCGCTGGCACCGGGCCGCTGCCCCCAGTGAGCCCCCCGGGGTGCCCATGGTGCCCAGGGCAGCTGGGAACAGCAGCCTGGGCCTTCCGGATGCTCCTGGGAATGCCAGTGCGGTGTGAGCCCCCCTTCAGCAATAAAGCTGTGGATCCAAGGACGTGTGTGCCTGGGTGCAGGAAGGGCTGCGAGGGAGCAGGGTGGCTGGAGGGCGCTGCAGGCTTGCCATGTGGCTGAATACCGCCTGCCTGGGTCCTGGGGCTTCCCATAGGAATGTTTTCCCCCTGTGCTTGCCCTGGGAGCTGGACCCACAGTGTGATTCCGACACGGTGCCTCACCCGCATTCTGGTGCGGGGCTGCGTGAGGCTGCCCCGCAGCCCAGGCTTCGTGCACTGCTGTTTTATTATTCACTTCTTGCATCTGCTCCTTCCGAGGCTGGAGTGCTCGGCTTGGTTAAGCCCAAAGCAGGATAATGTGCAGAGCGCTGTGAGGCCAAGAGCGGAGGGCGGTTGAGTCACCCCAGCAGGAGCAGCTGGAGAACGGCTGCTGGGAGCCCCTTCCTCCCTAGAAGCTCGGTCAAGCGGAGAGGGAGATGCTGCCCATAAACCCCCTGGCATAGCGGGACATGTGTGGCATGGGGTGGGCAGCGGGGATGCTTTCCTTCCTCTTGTGTTTTTGTATCCTCTGCTGGAGGGGGGGCCCTGGACTGTCCTGGCCGGCCTTGGCAAATGCTGCGCTTGCACAAAACACAATTAAATAATTCAGGGCCCATCTTCAGCCTAGCTTTTTTTCCTGCTTAACCGCAAGGAGGAGGAAATGGCAAAGACCAGCGTGGGGCTGGGTTCTGCTGCTTTCCCATGGCCCAGGTGGAAGCTGCATTTTCACCCAGGGCCCAGCAGACCTCTTGGTCTCCCCTGGGTGTGATTCACCCCAGCTGTGGCAATAGCAGGACATGCGAGCCACGGCCTTGGGATGAGCAGCACCCCACTGGCTGGTTTTCTTCCCCCCTGGGTTGTGGCACAAAGGCATTTCCTTCCGTGGGATGAGGGGGCTCCTGCATGCGGATAAGCATCGCTTCTCCCCCGTGTTGGCTGTGGCCCTGCTGCCGCACCGGAGGGAGCAGCTCCGGAGCGGGCTGGGTACCCGCTTGTTTACACTTGCTTCGTTCTCGGAAGCAAAACGTTCATTTCTGCTTTTCGCAGAAAACACGTGACCCACGTGGGCTGCGGGGCTCTCCCTGCGCCCAGCCTCTTGGCGCGGGTGTCTCGCTGGGTGCCGCCTGCTTGGCTCCCCGCTTTCGCGGCAATGCCGCTCGCCTACCCCGAGTCCCCACAGAGCTGCCCGCGGGTGGCCCAGGCTGGGTGCATGACATGGACCGGCTGCTGGGTGTTCGAGGTAAGTAGTGCCCACGGGTGGCCCTAGGGGCCCGTTGCTCTGAAGGGGCTTCTGAGGCACCTCTGAGCTCACACGGGAGGCTCTGGCCTGCAGCTCGCGGCTGTCCCGGTCACGCTCGTCCCCATGGCGCACGCCTGTCCTCACAGGTGCTGCAGGCCTTCATCGCGCTCATGCTCCTCGGGCTTGGTAGCGCCTTGTTCTTCGCTTCCGGCAAAGAGAATTTATGCATTGCCTACTGCTACCCGCTCTGGGGGGCCGTGCTGGTAAGCAGGGAAACTGGGGAGGCTTTGCTGGCAGGACTGCAGAGGCAGGGCTGTGGCACTTGTCCTTCTCTTCCTTCCAGTACGTTGTTGCTGGCCGTTGCATTTCTTCCGCTGCTAAAAATTCCTTGAAGCATCTGGTGAGTGGAGAGGACTGCTGGTCTCTGGCTTCCCTGGGGCGGCAGCAGCTCCCCTCCCCAAAGGGCTTCTCCGGGGAAATGGTTGGAGCTGCAGGACTGGGCTCGGTCTCGCCAAGGCGCCGATGGCAGCGCAGCCGACGTGGCCTGTGCCCCCTCAGGCGTCCTGCAGTGCTGTCTGCAGCTGCCTCGGCTCACTGGTGGGAGCCGTGCTGCTCACCCTGGACGTGATCCGGATTTCCTCCCCCGGCCTTCGCTGGGGCAGCGTCGCGGTACTCCTGCACTGCGAGCGGAGTGGCGTCCCAAGCGAGCACTGCCGCGCACTCCTCGCCTACGAGCTGGTGAGCAGGCAGCGCTGCAAACCGGTGGCCCAGTCCCGTGTCACCTCCATCGAGAGCAGGGCTGGAGGCGCTTGGGCTCCTTGGGTTGTCTGACGCTGTGAACCAGGACAGGCTGGGGTGACCTGTGGGAGAGAGGCTCTGAGGAGAAGGGTCTGGGAGGCCGGGTTGACACCAAGTGCCAGCAATGTGCCCTTGTGACCAAGAAGGCACGTGGTATCCTGGGATGCACTGGGAAGGTTATGTGCTAGGATGAGAGGCAATGGGCCCAAGGTAAAACATGGGAAGCTCCATCTGAACAGGAGGAAAAAACTTTCCCTTGAGGGTGGCAGAGCACTAGAACAGGCTGTCCAGAGAGGTTGTGAAGTCTTCCGCTGGAGACATCTGAAACTCACCTGGACGTGATCCTATGCCATGTGTTCTGCATGACCCTGGTTGTGCAGGGGGTTGTGCAGATGGTCTTTAAAGATCCCTGCCAACTGTTCTGCAACTGTCTCTTCCCCTCTTCTTCACCCAGCGCCTGTTGGTGCTCATGATGATCCTCACTGTTCTGGAGACAACACTCTCCTCCCTTGCGCTCAGCCACATCATGGTGAGTCTGCCTGCTCTGTCCGCACCGGGCAGAGGTGCTGGTGGGCGAGAGGAGCGCCCAGAGCACCAGCCTTCATGTGGGCTACAGCAAGTGGGGAGCGGCAGTGGCTGATGTTCTCCCGGCTCTCTCTGCAGAGAGGCAAGAGCAGGGCCCATCCACCGATGGAGCAGGTATTCCAGTTGCTGGAGCTTCAACTGCGACAGCCTGTGGCAGGGCCCAGTGGCTTGCAGGTGCCCTCTGGGCTGCCACCACCATACTCCGTGGGGTGACAAGGAGAATTTTCCCTTGGAGTTTGATTTCCCCCATCATTTTTGGAGGTGCCCTGGAATGCAGGTGAGCCTTTCTACTCTCCTCAGTCCCGCAGGACATGATAAGGATGAATGCAGCCCTTCCGGCTCCCAAGGACAAAAAACCGCATGGGCATCAACGACCTGTCAACGTTCCTACAGAGGGCTTGTGAACCCAAGTCAAGGCGGGAAGAAGGGAGCTGGAAGCTCATGGTTTTCTCAAATGCGTCCTAAGTTCTAGAAGTCACTGGGAAGGGAAGTGGTGAATGGGAAGGGAGGTATCGCATTCAGGAGCCACAGGATGGAGCAGTCTTCTTGCCTACCTGACACCATCTGTGCTACTTGCTCAGTTTTCCTCTTGGTCTGTAAATTTTTTCAAGACTGATCCCATTTCTGTGTGAACTATGCTGAGTATCTGAGGCATTTAATACATATATTCTTTTTCTCCACTGGAAAAATGTGGTGTTCGCCTATGCCGATGTGTCTTTGCGTGCCTGCACGGGAATGCCCTCCACGAGCAGCTCCCTGGGCTGCCTCCTTGAAGGCAGGAGCCACATCGGTGACACTGGGCTGGGGCTCGCCACCCACAGGTTGGTGCTGGCAGGAGCTCAGCCTGTGAGAAGCGGCCACTGGATTCATTCTGCCTCGTTGCCAGGGCCCACTGTTGCAGAGGGATCGCAGCCCTTCAAGCTGCAGAACCCTGATAAGATAAGAAGAAGCTGAAGCCCCTGGAAGGGGCAGGACCTGATCAGGCTCCTGCCCTGGGCGCAAAGGTCTTCTCCAGGCCCAGCTTGCCACAGCTTTGCCCCTTTGTGGCTTGTCCATGCCAGGGCAAGGAGCAGCTACGCCCTGTGCCCCATGTCCTGCCTGCGAGGCTGGGAAGGAGCCGAGCTGCTGGGCGCACTCGCCGCAGCCCCAGCATGTGCGGCAAGCTCCTCGGGGAGGACGCATTTCTGCGCCTAATGGCTTTGATGGATCTTTCTTCCAGGAACTCGCTGTGGTGCTTTGTGCACTCCCTCTCTCCTTTTCTTTTTTCTTTTTTTTTTTTATTTTTTCTTTCTTTTGCCCCTGTAAATACTCCATCTTGCTGGCCTGAATTCAAGCAGAAGCGGGGTGACTTTCGGGTGGATTTAGCCCATGCAGGGTAGGTAGCTAGAACTGGGGGACTTTCCATGCTCTACTGCTTCCCTCGATCCTCCCCAGCCATCATCCATCTCCGGAGCCGCCCCCGGTGTCCCTGGGTTAAGGCCTGAGTTGCTTTTCCCTGTTCTGCTGGTTGCTAAAGGCTTTCTGAGACGGCGGGCAGCTGTGAGCAGGGGGTAGGTAGGTTCCCCTCCCTGCCTTCATGCCCCTCCTTTTGGGGGCTGGATGGGAAGAGGGGGATGCTCCAGGGCCCACGGCTCTGCATCCCCAGCTCCGGCGGGGGAAGGAGTTTCCCTGTGGGGCCCGGGGCAGCCGCGCGTGGGGATGCTGCGCTCTCACTGACGCCACGGCGCGCAGCGCCAATCCGCACGCGCCCCCGCGCGATGTAGGGCAGCCCCGCGGTGCCCGGGCTGGCGGGGAGCGGGCGCTGCGCCCATGCAAGGCATGGGGACCTTGCAGCTCAGCAGCCGCTCCGTCATGTACACGGCCGAGACCCTGCCCAAGGGCAAGAACCGAGTGATGGGGGTGAGTCGGGGAAGGGGGCGGCGGTGGGGCAGAGCTGCTGCGTGGTGCCCCCAGCTGCTCCCGCTGCTCTGGGGAATCCCTCCCCCAACTTCCCTGGAGCGGGGAGGGCAGTGACCCCCGGCCCCTTGAGATGGGAGGCGGCACGGGCACCCCCCCCCCCCCCCCCGCTCCCTGCTCCCCTCCCTCCCCGCCACCGTGAGGGGACTGGGGAGAGCGGCGCAATGGGGGCTGCCCCCAAGGGCCGCCCCGTCCCCTCTGCAGGGCTGAACTGGGAATGGGGCTGCAACAGGGCCAGTCCCCCTGCCCCACCGGTCCCTGCAGCGCTACTGGGGGTGTTTGCTGGGCGCTGTGGGGAGCTGGCCCCACGCGAGCCCCTCTGCGAAGCGCCCGGCTGTGCGGGCTGGGGGCCAGCGTGCCCTGCTCGCTCTCCCTGCCTCCTCCCGCAGACCATTCAGATCATGACCGGCTTCATGCACATCGGCTTTGGTGTCGTCCTCACCATGCTCACCAGCGTCTACACCTCTTTCTTCGTCATCGGCGAGATACCCTTCCTGGGCGGCGTGTCTGTGCGTGGCGTGGGGCTGGCGGCGGGGGAACGTGTTCTTCCCTACCCCAGGGCTCCCAGGGTCCCCCTGCCTGCTGGGACCAGTCCTGGGATGCTGGGGTGGGGGGGTGGCTCTAGTTCAGTGGCTCCGGACAGCAAATTGTAGCAAAATTTAAGGGTTAGTGGGACACAAAAGCATCCAGCCCTTCTGCCCGCAAGGGCAGGGGTGGGGAGGGCGGTTGCCGTCCCTCGGGAAGCTTGTGTGCGGCCGGTGGCTGCGTTGGCGGTGCTGCGCACGAGGGGATGCACGGCCCGCGCGCCCGCAGCTGCGAGCGGTGCCCGACCGCCCGCCTCTCCCCTCGGCACAGTTCATCATCTCGGGCTGCCTGTCCATCGGAGCGGAGAAGAGCCCCACAGAGTGTGCGGTGAGCGACTCGCCGCCCGACGCAGCACGCGGGCCCCGTGGCCGGGCCGGCCAGCAGCTCCGCATCCCCCCTCCGGGCAAAGGGCTTTCCCGCCGGCGCCGCAATCCCTGCCCATCTTCCCTCTGCCACAGGTGAAGGGCAGCCAGACCATGAATGTCATCAGTGCCATCTTTGCACTCCTGGGCATCGTTGCCTTCATCATTGACCTGAACCTGAATGGCCTCTACCGCTCCAGCTTTGACTCGTACAACCACATCATCGTGGTAAGTACGCCCGGCTCTGCCACTCAGGACGAGCCGGAGGTGGAGTTGTGGGATGCTCGGCCCCAAAATGTCAGGGGAGGGGATCTGTACCAGCCTCCGGCCTGGCCTGGCCGTGCCACAGGCGCTCGTGCCCTGGCTGGGAGCTGAAGGGGCTGAGCGTTTCCTCGCACGGGGTGCTGCTCACGGGCGCTTCCCCTGGCCCGGAGCTCGCAGGCAACGGGATCTCCATCGTGCTGCTCATCTTCACCGTCCTGGAGTTCTGCATCGCTGTCGCCACCGCCCACTTCTGGTGCCGGGCCACGCGCGTCCGTCCCAACGAGGTGGGCGCGGGCGGTGGGCGGGACGCCCCGGTGTGGTGGGCACGGGCAGCGGCGCCCACCTCCTCCCGTCTCGCAGGCCGTGCTCATCGTGTCCGCAGCTGCCCGTGCCGATGCAGCCCCAGCGGAGCTGCCGCAGCTGCCTAGCTATGCCGAGGTGAGCGTGAGGCGCCCGGGCCGCGGTGCGGCAGCTCCCCCGCCTTCCGCCACATCCTCCTCCTCCTCCTCGCAGCTGGTCGCCCCGGATGCCTAGCACGCGATGCCCGTGGAGGATGTCCCCGGCGCGGAGCCCATGAGCAGCGCCAGGCCACCTCCTCGCGCCACGTCCTGCCTCTGACCTGCCGTCTCCGACCCGCCGCGGGGCAAGGGCCGAAGGCTCCGGGCTTCCTCCTCCCAATGCGCGGCCACGTGCCTGGCCAGCCCCGTTGCAGACAGCCCCCTGCGGCACGGAGTGGCTCTCCGCTCTTCTTCCTCCCCTGCTCCGGCCCCACAGCATCTCCAGGAGGGGCTTTTTTTGCCCACTGGCTGCTTTCGAGAAGGGTCTTTCTGTGGTGGGTAGAGGGGTTTGGGGGCCTCGCGCGTGTTTCGGCCAGACATTATTTACCTGGTGGGCTACTGGGGTTTGTTAATATGAAGTGACCTTCTAGGGGTCTGGTAGCAATGTATGGGTAGCAGAGAGAAACCCCCCGTACCCGATGTATGCCAGGGGTTGTGTAGGTAGCCTGCGTCTGACTCGGTCTTTCTACCTTGGGTTGTACCCTGCTGGCTTTGTTTTGTCTTTGAAGTAAACTCTTTGGTTGGACCATGGCCTTCTCGTTTGCCAGGGCTTTCTTGGAGCAACAGCTGCAAAATCCCCCCTTGGGCTATAACTCCCCTGCGTCTCTGCGCCGAGGTCTGTGCGGTGGCCAGTGAGGGCAAGGGCTTCCTCTCCCCGTTCCGAAGCTCTGTGTTAGGAGCCGGGTGGCCAAACTGTGGGAATGGGCATCCTTGGAGGGTGCTCCAGAGCTGGGGAGCAGAGGACAGCTGGAGATTTCGAGACATCAGGACCCCCACATGCCCCTGCATTCCCATTCCTGCGTCTTGCTCCCTATGCCAAAGAAACCTGCGCGAATCCCCCCTGCTGCTTCTCTCCGCATGCTGCGTGTGCCCCATACTCATGTCCCTTCTGGCTTCAGCCACTTTGGGGGCTCCGGAGAGCCAGCACGTTACAAGCAACGGAGCCTCCGCCTAAGCCGGAGAGGTTAAAAGAAGCCAGGAAAGTTCACGGATGTCTCGGAGAGCAGCTGTCTATATATAGCGCTCCCGGAGCAGCTGCTCCTCTCGCAGCGATGACTCCTTTGATTTCACGGTGCCACGTGGGCTCGCAGGGGCCGAGGAGCTGCCTTGGGGCCGCTCTCAGCTGCGAGGCGCCAAGCGAAGAGCCACAGCGTGAGTCTGCTCTTAGCCCGGTGCTAATGCACAGCGAGCCGGAGCTGCGGGCAAAGCCCTTGGCCACAAGAGCAGGCAGGTTTCGAGGCAGCTCCCGGCCCGTTTTTAACCAGCGCTGAGGTTGGGCAGCTTGCAACGCGCTCCTTGGAGGCATCTTCCTCCCACAGCAGCTCGAGGGGCTGCTGATGGGGCTGAGCTGCCACGTGTCTGCACGGCACCTGGAGAGCCCCGGCGCCCTCACAGAGACATTTGGGGTGGAGTTAAGTGTTTTCTCTTTCATTTCAAACAGCCACACGCACACATGCTGCTCAGCTGAAACCTCATGGATTATTCACTCACCATCAGTTATTTCTGTTCCCAGCTCTGAAAAAATAATGAGCCGGATTCCCTGCAAGAAGCCCCAGAGATTTAGGGAATATGGATGAACAGGCAGGACTGATTTGCAGTCCACTGCAACTCCCAATCCTCACCAGTACCTCCAGGGCAGCCACTGAGGAGGTCGCTGCACAACACGGGGCACCGGGATGCGAGTTTGGAGCCTTGGGATCCAGCAGCAGCAGGGGCTGGGCAGGTCCGTCCCAAGAGCTGCTCCTGATGTGCATAGATTGAGCAGGATTTGCAGACTTTGAGGAAATTCCAGCTGGGTCAGAGCAGCCTCCTCAGACACCTCAGACACTGCACAGGTCCTGGCTCGTCCCAGCGGGCCTGTGCTTAGGGTAAGGAGCAAGGCAGGGGCCAGAGTATCTCTCCAGCCGCCCCTGCATCTGCACCTGGCCTGGGTTTGCGTCCCCAGCTTTGTGTTTGATGCCCATTGCTGAGAAATCAAGGGTTAAATCTGTAACAACCCAAAGCCCGAATGGTAATTTGGAGGTCTTTATACACAGAGCGTGTTTCCATCGGCTTTCAAGGCTTTCCGCTTCTTTGCTGTGTTTAGAGGCAACTTGCCCCTTGAAGGCAGAAAAGTGCATTTGAAGGCTCCGTGCAAATGTGTGCATTTAATGCATGTGCTCCTCTATATTTGCAGCCCAGGAACCTGCTGGAGAGGAAGAAGCACCTCCTGGGAAGGAGCTGCCGACCAGGGGCCAGGGACAGCGCGTGGCCGGGGCCAGGGCCCGTTGGGGTGCTGAGGGGGGCCCGCCTGGCCCGAGCGCGGCGCTGATGAGCCCACGAGTCGGTGGCTCCGGCAGGGCCATAAAAAGGGTGGCGACACAGGCAGGGGACGGGAACTGGCAAAGCAGCGGGGCAAAGGCTGCTTCCTGGGGACGCCCCGTGCTGGTGAGGACGGGGCTTGCTGCGAGTTGGGGAGAGCAGAGCGAGAGCGCGGGGAGAGCCTGGTGCTGGGGAGAGCGATGGGGAGATGCCTCTGCCGTGGGTACAGGGACCAGCGAGGCAATAGTGGGGGGGCGGCGAAAGGACGGGGAATTTGCACCCGCTTGCTCGGGGCTAAGGGAAACGTGGGGCAGCCCCCAGAGCCCAGGCTTGCTTCCAGGAGCGTTCCCGTGCCGAGCATCAGCGCTGCTGTCGGGACTCTCGCTGCCTCTGGCAGCATCTCCGTGGACTGGGAGAGTGGAGGGACAGGCAGCCTGCCAGTCCCTGCGCCCCTCAAAGCACTTATTTATGGCATTCACAGCAGTTGCTGCAGCTGCAAATTGACCCCAAAGGCAGAACCGGCGCCGTCCCTCTGCGTCGGCTCGGTTTGGCTTTCTCGTCCTTGGGCTGGAGGCTGGAAGCTCCTCCAGGAGCTATCAATGTTCTCCAGAGAGCAGATTCCCGTGCCGGCTCCCACAAGCAGACCTGGGATCGACTTCCCGTACGTATCTGCTCAGTCCTCCGAGCCGTGGTCCTTGGAGATGCTCAAGGGCCAAAGGGCTTCTTGACTGGTCCTCAGCGGGCCCCCTCTTAGAGGGTAAGAAAAGTAAAGACAGGGCAGATGGCAGCTGAGCAGCTTGCGCTCTTTGGGGTGAAAGGACAGCTGCTAGGAGAGCACGTGCTGAAAGGGAAATGCTGGTTCCCCATCTTTGCTTGGTGTGTGGAGAATGTCAGGTGAAGCGAGCTGGCTGGGAAGGGGCTGCGGGAGGGGTCTCTGCGCCCCACGGTCAATGAAATGGGGACGCAGAGCTGAAATGGTTCAGAGCGCAGCCGAGCACGGTGGGTTCCTGAGGCTGCAGCGCCTCCTCTGCTCGTCCTGGTGCCGGGCGAGGGGGACGGCACCAAACAGCATCCGCGTGTCCTCTTGCTTCCAGCAGCCGGGATGCAGCGGCAGCGCTGGGGACGGTGCCCGGAGAGCCCTTCGCTGCCCTGCCTCCCTACACGGCCGTCCAGCCCGTGCTGGTAGCGCAGGGGACTGCGCTGGCCGTCGGCCGCCGCAGGCCGGTGGCCCTGGTGTTCTCCAAAGCAGAGCTCAGCATGCTGGGGGTGAGGGTGCTCCTTCCAGCCCTTGTGCCCACCCCTGCTTGCAGACACCAGGGCTTCCCTGTTCTTTTGCTTCCCTAGGGCCTCCAGGTCCTCCTCGGCTTGCTGCACTTTGGCGTTGGTGGCATCCTGGTTTCCTTCATCAGGAAGCCTGTGGAGATGCTGACCATGGAGTCCTGGTACCTCTTCTGGGGGGGACTCTTGGTGAGGAGCCCATTGGCCAGGGCTGGAGCAAGGAGCAGGGGGTGGTGGACAGGGTGGCAGGGCACGTAGGGTGTCCCGGGACACCCGCAGCAACCCTGGCCATGCTCAGCTTCCCTGGGGCCATGCCCTGCAGAGGGGCAAAGCCACCCCTAGTGCAGCGGGGGACAGGTAAGTGCCCATGGCCTCAGGATAGGGCCCGCTCCATCACGGACACATTCGCCTCTCCACACAGTTCATCTCCTCTGGCTCCTGCTCCATGGCGGCAGAGAAGAACCAGAGCAGCTACTTGGTAAGTGAGGACACGGGGTCTCTGTGGCCAAGGAAACCCCGCCAAGGAAAAGAGCCAACAGAAAAAATGCCCGTGGTGGCTCCGGAAGGGGCAGGAGGGAGCCTGCTCCAAGGAGGGTGCCCGCCTGCCTCTGTCCCACTCAGATGAAGGGCTGCATGGCCCTTAACATCACCAGTGTCCTCGCCACAATGGTGGGCATCATCCTGGTGCTTTGGGACCTCAACATCTGCAATGAGCTCTGCTACGGGCCTGCACTACAGCTGGAGCTGGTGAGCGCAGGCTCGAGGTGGTGCTCATGGGGCCTGGGTGTCGTGGTGGCCACGTCGGGACGGGGAGAGGGGTGCCCGTTCCCAAGGGCTGGCATGGACGTCCCTGCTTCTCGAATATATTAATATGCTTTCGGCATTAGCCTGAGCTTTTTGAGATGTGCAGAGTTTATGCAAGGAGGGAAGGGTGTTATTTGCCCCCTCGCCTCTGTGGCTGGGGTTGTAACATCTCGGCAAATCCGAGCGAGGAGAAGCTGGCAGCTTGGGCTCACCGTGGCGCTCTCCTTGGCAGCGTGTGACCAGGGGGCTCCTGGGCATCTTGCTGATGTTCACACTGCTGGAGACCTGCATCACCCTCGCCTGCACCTACCTGGGGTGGCAAACCCAGCTGGTTACCTCCATGCAGGTGATCCCCGCAGCAGCCAGATGCACAGGGGGAGGTGGAAGGACTCCTGCCTCTGGCTATGCCAGAGGGAGAAGGTCTCCAGGGAGGGTGGTGTGGGGCGGTTCAGCTGGCCTCGCAGGGATGTGTTCACCTGCACAGGCCCCTCCAAATCCCCATAGAGCCACCATGTAGGACGGTGCAGCATCCACCGCCACCTGAGGACGGCTCTGACCGAGCAGGAGCCCGTGCTGCAAACTGGCAGCGAGGGGAAGGGGTGACAGGCATCCTTGCTCCGCAGGCTGCAGATTTCATGGCCAACGTGGTGCCTCCGCCCGCGCTGGTGCTGCCGCCGCCTCCGGCTTATGACGAGATATTTATGAACACAGACAGACGTGCCACGTAGAGGGGGGCGCTTGGAGCCTGGCTTAGCCCTGCGCTGGCCTCCCGCTTTCCCCGACCCTTTGGCTCCCTTTTTCTCCATGGGACCCGGCTCTCCTTCCTGGCTCTCCAAGTGTCTTGGCCGCACGCTGGCTTCCGGAGCCCCGGATTTGGAGGCCAGACCATCCCCTCTCCAGCCCTGTCTGGAGGGCTGACAGCGTGGCCCCGGTACCCCCTGAGCAGGGATAGCATACTCAATAAAACCTGGAGAGCTGAACACAAGTGCCCTGTGGCGTGACAGCGGGGCGGGCTGGGGAGTGGCGTAAGTGGAGCATTAATCAACTGCTGAATGGTTCAAGCTGGCCAAGGCACTGGGGTGTCCTGGTCCAAACCTCGGCCCCCGGTGGCCAGGAGCAGGTTGTTCGGTGCCTGCTTGTGGGTTTGAGTATCTCCAAGGTTGGCGATCCCACACCCCTGTCGTGCCATCCCTGCATCCTCGGAGCCACCTAAGCCCACTGCTGCTCATGTGGGGCCCTTTTCCTTTGGGCCTCGCGCAGGCCTTGGCTGATACGGGGCTTGGGGTGCTGGGTTTTCTAGGACAGCTGAAAACGCAATGGGAAAACAGGTCTTTCCAGGGGAAAAAGGGAAAGGAAAAAGGTCACTTTGCAGCTCCCTGCCCTGCAATGAGCCGTGCCGGGGGCTTGGGGGTGCCCCTGCCTGTGCTAGTCCTTGCCGGGTGTCAGCAGGAGACAGGCGGCTGCCTCGAGGTGACAGCGCGAAGGCTGGCGGGAGGGGCGGGGGCCTGGCTGCCACCCGGGCGGCACCCAAGGTCCAGCGCTAATAAAACCAGCCCTTGAGCGAGAAGAGCCTGGTTCCTTCCTGCTCCCGGCACAGGCGGGGACGCGGCACGGTGAGCACGGGGACAAGCAGTGCCCGGGCTGGGGGCACCAGCGGGGCCGCCGGGAGAGGGGGACATGTGCATGGGGGGTCTCTGGTGGCTTCACCTCACCCTTCTGGCCTGGAGGGTGTTCGTGGGCAATGGGTACAGAGGAGGGAGCGGGTGATCAGGGCGAATGCCGAGGGGCAGTGCCAGGGGATGCTGTGGTTCGCAGGGGAGCATTTGCCACCCGTTGCTTGTTTTGAGCCTTGCCGTCCTTGCGCCCTCCATGCGCGGCGGGCGCAGAACACCCGCACCGAGGCACAGGTGGCCAAAGGGCAGCTCACTGTGTCCCGTGATGGCAGAGTCACGTGGCCCAACATCCGTCCCTGTGGCTCCTGCCACTGGAAAAGACCCATCCAAAGGAGGCCTTGGTGGCTCTTGGGGAGATGGGCCATGTGCCAACCCCAGACAGTGAGGTTGTGCATCCTTGTCCAAGGAAGGAAGTAATTAGGGCAGGTAATTAAGGAGAGAAGGACCCCGTCCTACATATCAGCTCTGTACAAATCTAGCGGAGATATTGACCCCCTTCTTCTTTTTTGGCTCCTCAAACCAGAGAATCATAGAATCATAGAATGCTTAAGGTTGGAAGGGACCTCTAGAGGTCATCTAGTCCAACCCCCCTGCACACGCAGGGTCACCTAGAGCACGTGGCACAGGACTGCGTCCAAGTGGGTTTTGAAGATCTCCAGAGAAGGAGACTCCACAACCTCTCTGGGCAGCCTGTTCCAGTGCTCTGGCACCCTCGCTGTTAAGAATTTTTTCCTTAAGTTCCTGTGGAACTTTTGGTGCTTCAGTTTGCGGCCATTACCTCTAGTTCTGTCGGTGGCCACCACTAAAAAGAGGCCAGCCCCATCCTCCCCACTGCCCCCCTTGAGGTACTTGTAGACACTGATCGTGTCCCCTCTCAGCCTTCTCTTCTCCAGGCTGAACAGGCCCTGCTTGAACGAGCGCTCCTCGAAGGGCACTTCGCACCCAGCCGCCTAAAGGTGCGAAACGCCAGCTCTGGGATGCTGCCTTCTACACGTCAAGCTGTGCCAGGGTTCCCAGGCGGGATCTGCGTCCAAGGGGAGCCCTGCTATGCCCCTGCGAGCCCTCCCTCCGCCTGGGTGTCGAGCTGCGCCGTCCCGGCAGGGTAAGCAGGGCCGCCCGCTCTCTCCCCAGGCTCCTCGTCCCGTGGCAGCGCCGCAGCTTCCCGCTGCATCCAGGGCCTCGGCGCTGGTTTCCAGCCATCCCGCGCAGCGCCATGGGGACGCGCCGCTGCCAGCTGCTCTGAGCCCAGGGCGCCGCTTCTCCGACGGGCAGGGACCATGGCTGAGGGCATCTCCTGGGCGAAGCCCAAGCTCCTGGGGGTGAGCACGGCCCTTCTCCCGTGCCAGGGCGCTTCTGCAGCGTGGAGCTGCCCGTGGCCCCCCTCGAGGGCGGCAGGCCCGCGGCCCCTCACGCTGCCCTCCCTCCTGACAGGCCCTGCAGATCCTCATTGGCGTGGCCTGTCTCGGTTTCGGCGGGGTGGCCTCCATCATCTCGCAGCCCTCCTTGATCTACTGGACTTTGACCGTGGCCACGGGCTACCCGTTCTGGAGCGGTCTCATGGTGCGTGCAGGTGGCGGGGCAGCTGCTGGGTCGTGGGCTGGGAGACCAGGCGCCAACGTGCGACCTACAGCCAGAGAGGGCGGCTGAAAGTGCTGCGTCTCTGGTGCTCGCTCCTTGTGGCTTTATCCTCCCCGCAGGAGAAGGAAAGCGAAATCCTCCCATCCCGGAGGCACTCTGGGCAGTTGCTTTCTCCAAAGCGATCCTCTGTTATTCCTGCCTCTGCACACCTAGCCCATGTGCTGGGCAGAGCGGACAAGTCACGGGGTCATGCTGAGCGCTGGACTCACTGCAGCTGACCCGGTTTAGGGGCTAAGTTTTGTCCCGTGCCGTTTCCCATTGCCCTGTGGTACCCTGTGGTACACCTGAGCAAGCCTTCACTCACAGGAACATCCCTGCTTTCTCTTTCCAAGACAGTTTGTCACCTCAGGATCCCTCTCGGTGGCTGTGGAGTATGCGGACAAGCCCATCCTGGTGAGCATGCCCACTCTGGCGTTTCCCAGCTATCCTGCCATGCTGCGTCGCTATTCCCAGCACTTGGGCGGGGGGTGGCTATGAGGAATGCTCTGCAAAGCCTGCGTGCAAGGACGGGCAGGACTCGGGCCTCGGGCTTGGGTTTGGATGCTGAGAAGACAGAGTTGAGGTCAGCTGGTGGGGACAGACACGAAGGTCGGGCGCCGCCGGTGCTGTTGGTAAGTCAGCCCTGTGCACCTCTCTTGCAGGTGAAGAGCAGCCTGGGCACAAACATAGTTAGTGCCATGTTTGCAGGAACTGGGACCATCCTCTCAGTGGCAGAGCTAGCTGGAAACAAGAGGTACCAGTTCTCGTCATTACAGCTCTGGGTGAGTGGCTCCAGGTCTCTGTCCTGCGCAGCCAGCCATGAGGGGGGATTTCTTTTCTCCTGCCCACTATGCAGTTCCCATTCAGAGCTCAAGAGTGGCCACCGAGCAAATGCAGCACAAGTTTTTGGCAGATGTCCACGTTAACGAATGCAGAAAGAGCCCGGCTGCCACCTCATGGGCTGTTCACTCGTGTCTCCCAGCTGACCTGCAACAACTGCCAGCCCCAGCTCGACTCATTACCTGGGGCTGCCATTAAAAATAAGTGGCACTTATAATATGATAATCCCCCTATTGCTATGAGAAAGTTTGCGGTGACTGACATGAGTGAGGAGGCTGGAGAAAGCTGGACTGGTTAAAAATCCCTGGGCTTTGCTGGGAGGGAGGGAAACAACTGTTTTCTTCTACATCTTCCTTTAGGCCCAGAAACATGTCTGTGAAAGGCAGTCATATTTTTTTTCACGCCACAGTTGGGTGTTGGCCCACAATGTGATTTCCATTCCACTTATACAGGGTTGCAGCCGCACCCTGACAAAAACCATTCCTAGGGCTGGGGAACCACGTGTGCCTGTGACCACCGGAGAGGTGGGCAGTGACGAAGCAGTGGTTCCCAGCCAGAAAAAAAAAGCACTTATGCTGCTCCAGTGGCACCGACCGGGGCCTCAGATGAGCTACTGGGGCTGAAGGTGGGTTCCCAGCCATACGCATGGGGCTGTCACGCACGTGTCGTGACACTCTGTGGGGCCTTGTCACCTGCAGAAAGCTGGCAATGGGATTGCAGGCGTGATGCTCTTCCTCAGTACCCTGGAGCTCTGCATCGCCATCCTGCTCTCCTACCAGGGATACCGGGCTGCCCAGCACCTTCGCCAGCCTGTGAGTAACCCTGCCTGGGCCTGAGGGTGCTGGGGACAAGCAGGGTCTGAGGGACAGCAGGGTGGGACTCGCTGTGGGCTTGGGCCGCATCGAGTGGAGGCACCTGCGACGTTCCTGCCGCACTGGCAGAAGTGCCTGTAGGGTCCCCCCAGCACTGCTCAGCACCTGGGTATCTCCCCGCTCCACGGTGCTGATCAGCGCGACGGGCTGGGTGAGGGCAGGGAAGAGGCGAGCGCCGGGGACCGGCTGCGACTCACAGCTCTGCTTTGCAGGCCCTGCCTTTCGCGCCCCACGCCGCGTGCAGCAGCAGCCCCGCGGGCCTGCCCGCAACCCCGTCGGCCCCTCCAGCCTACTGCAATATCGGCTACGCTCCGTAGCGAGCGGCCGGCACGCGCACGGCGACAGCACCAATGCGATCCCAGCCGCGGCGGCCGGAGCGCCTCTGCCCTTCCTGCGGACACTGCCTGGAGACTGCGTGGAGCTGGGGAGCCCTCGCTTTTGTCCCGTGAGCTCCTTGACACAGCCCCGCTGAGCGCACGGAGTCAAACCCGGAGGAATGTCCGGCTCGGGCGAGACTCCCACCTTGGCTGCTTCCCCTCATGGCGCGCACAATAAACGGGAGCTGGATGGGTCCTTGTGCGCCCTGTGAGCGGGCTCTGGGCTCAGGCAGAGGCTCAGCACGGGAGGGGGCCTGGGACTGCGCCCTGGGGGCACTGAGGCCACCCTGCTTCCCATCCTCGCTATCCCAGAGACACGGACAAGGCGCTTGGGGAATGGGAACAGGCACGGGGGCCTTGGAGGGGCATCCTGCCCACAGGGCACCACTTGGGCTCCATTCCCAGTCTTGCCTCGCCGGCCTCCCAGCTGCTGCCTTGGTCTCGCTAGTCCCTGCTGTGTGCCAGGGGCCCTGCCCGTGTCTCCCCCATAGGATGTTCCCTTCTCCCCGAGTCCTTTCCCTGCAGAAGCCATGTGATATTTCACTGAAGCCTTGGAGCTTCTGGACAAGTTTACTACAGCATCAGATGTTTTCCTGGCAGCAACCAATCAAAGGCTTGAATGTAGCGGGAAGATGCTGATGGACATACTTGGGATGGGGTTTAGGAATAATGCCAGTGCGACCCAGGATCGAGTGACATCCAAATCCCACCCGATGTGTTTCTGAACACCAGGCAAAACCTGCTTCTGGCACCACAGGGCTCTCCAGTCATCAACCTCCTTGGTGGAGGTTTGCTCCACGGCCTTGTCCATCTCTGGGGCACAGAGAGGGGACAACATGGACCTGGGGTTACAGAGCAGCACGTTTGTCTGCAAAGAAGGGCTCGGCATCATGACCACCCAGGGATCTTTTATGCCTTTCCAGGGAAAAGGGCAGAAAAAAATGAAATGAAATGAAATGAAATGAAATGAAATGAAATGAAATGAAATGAAATATAAATAAAATAAAAATAAAGTCAAATTCCTTTCTCCTAACTGACACTTGCCCCAGAAAATGTGGATTTCTCATTTTGGACCAATACCAGAACAGCCTTGCTAGAAGCAGAAACATTTGGAAGAAAAGCAAAATGTTGACTTTCGGTATTTTTATGGGGATATAAAGTTTTTCACAGGAAGCAGAAACTTTCTGTGAAAAGCATTTATCCATCAGAATCTATTTTCTTTGGGAAAAAAAATGTAGGGCTTACTGGTTGGAAAACGATTTTCAGTTCCACCAGGCTCATAAACGTACTCAGTGCTGGCTGACTCCGTGTCATCCTATCCCAGGATAACTGCGGCTGGAAGGCGCCTAGGGAAGCCCCTAGCGCAGCTCCTGCTCTGAGCAGGGTTAATGCGGAGGTCAGCCCAGGTTGGTCGGTGCTTTTACGTGCTGGGTTTTCTTCCGAGGATGGAGACTGCACAAGGCGGCTTCCTCACAGGGAAAAGCTCTCTTGTCGCGTCCCCCGTTGCAGTTCCGGGCTGTTGTACCTTGTCCTCCTGCCACGTCGCACCGGGAAGAGCCTTGTTCTGTCTTCTCCATCACCTCCCCGTGGGCTTTGGTCCCCCTGTAAACCTCTCTCCCTCCAGGCTGAGCCTCTTTCTGAGCTCAACCATCCGACCAGGTTTTTATCCACCCAGTGGCCCACCCATCCAGACTGTGACATCTCATCTTGGATCCAGTTCCACAGTTGGATATTAAACTCATTGAACCTGCAAGTTCATAAACTATGGATAATATATGTTTATACTTATACGCCCATCCCGGAAGCCAAGCTCACACGTAGAATTTTTGCCCATGTTGAACATCTCAGCTAACACCCACTCTCGGTCTGCACTGGATATATATATTTGCTCTGTATGCATGTGTTCAATTTGCTGAATTTCCTCCTGGCCATGTAAAAGAAACAACAAGCATCGAGGGAAGATTTGCATCTGCCAGGAGAGCAAAATTCTACTTCAAAACATCTCAGGAACTCACTGCATAGATCAGTGAAGTCAGAAATGCCTGCAAATAAAGGGCTGGAAGGCTACACTGTCCAGGCCTTGCCACTTCCCAGCATCTGCTCGGCCAGATGTGAAGAAAGTTTCACCTCCTCTGGCATCTGCTTCCAAAATAAACTGTAACATCCTACCTTGGGCTCCTGCCATCCCCAGCTGGGCCGTGGCTTTATTTAGAAAAGGAAGAGCACTTTCTCCACGCATACCTCATTCTGAACTAGGTTTTGCTCGGCCACTTAACAAGACCCTGCTGGAGGGATAAGGGCAGTCACGGATGTTTCCAGTTGAAAGGCTGAAAATTCAGGAATGCTTTCGGGATCTGAAAACACAGATTTGGGAGGAAATCCACTGTAGCGAGGTGGTTTCAGCTGGGAGCGCAAGCCGTCGGTTTTATCAGCGGGGACCATGCGTGTGCAAAGGCGACGTGTCGGATCACACCGTTTGCAAGGGCTCACCCCACGTGTAGCTGCGAGAACGCGACAAGACCAGAGCCCAAATGAGAAACTACTTAGCACCAGGATGTCAAAAAAAAAAAAAAAAAACCTCTCCTTCTAAGGAGAGATGTTGTCAAGCACCAGCAAAAATTAAACATTAAGAGCCATCAGGAGTGTGCTTAATAGTTGAAACTCGTCCATGTCCGTGTTTTTGCTGGAAAACTGCGCCTCCGGCTGCAGCCTCGTGCGAGCCCGGGCGCGCGGTGCAGGAAGGGCATCCAGCAGCGCCTCCCGAGCAGCCTTTGGCCACCGGCCGGCCCCAGCGGCTGCTGCGGAGCGGGTCTGGGTGGCCACAGAGCAGGACGAGCCCTCTGGCACCTCAGCCCCGCTCGCTGGCCATGCTTGGGAGGCAGCAGGAGCCCCCACCAGCAGCCAGAGCGGACGGCGCCATCCCACCCTTCCAAGCTCGTTTCTAAGGACTGATCTCCTTGGTGCCCTTTCCTGCGGCTTCATCCTGCCCGTGACTTGGTAGCCCGTTGCCCTGGGGGACAAGGTGGCCACCTTGGTCTGCATCGTATCTACCCGGCCAGCTCCTGGTGGCTTCTTAGAGCTTCCAATCAGCACGGCAAGGAGGTGGCAAAAGCCTTCAGGAGAGTCTTCAGAAGCAGCGTAAGAGCCAGCTGATCTACAGGAATATCTGAAGGAACACCCTCACAGCCGGGTCTCTGCAAACAAAACAGACAGGTAGTAAACAAAAAGTGCTGCTGATCATTTAGCAGTGGAAAAACAGACCTGACAACTTTATATGACCTCCTACATGTGTCCACTTGTCACACTGCTCGTATTTCACATCCTGAGGTCAGGCAGCTCGGGGCTGCAAGCTGCTGCTTACCCCTTGCTCGAGCTCATCTCTGCTGGGCTCTAAAAGTGGTGTCTACTCCAAACTAGGTGTCTCAGCTCCCTCTAGGGTCAAAGGAAAGAGAAATGCAATTCTAACAGTTGCTTCAGCTGCTCCTAAAATCATTATGAGAAACTCCCCTCTTGAGGGTCCTGTCTCATATTAGTCTTGAGACGACAAGTGTAGACAGTGATGGGGATATTTAAGCGAGATGAACTTGGCCTCTTAACACTGTTGATGCTCGTGCCTGTAGAAGTGAGGTGAAGCCAGCCTTAAGCTTCCCACAGCAAACCCAGCAGAGACATCAGGGCACTGTGTTTAAATATTCCTTATTCCTGTCACTGCACAACTCTTGGGAAGCCTTTGGATGCGGTCAGAAATCCCCAGCTTTCAAAGAATGAAAAAATCCCTGCAGGGTCCCCAAGCTATGGCTGCCAATATCCCGCTCCATCTGCTCAAACCTTCTCCCACCTCCGTGTCCCAGGTGCAGCCTCATCCCAAGCTCCATCCCGGGACTCCTGCAGCCACCTTGGGCACGGGAGGCTGGAAGCGGGCAGTGATTTCCCAGCGCTTGCCGAGGAAACCCGGGAGGTCCTCGCAGGCCGGCACGGAGGAGCCCGGCCCTCAGAGCAAGCAGGTGGGGACGAGAGCCCCAAAGGAAATAGCTGTTTTCTGGCAGACCTGGAAGACAGTGGTCCGAGCAAGGAGGAAGAGGGCCTCAAAGCCTGTGTCTCGTGAGCTTTGCACCATGTGCGGTGGCTCCGTTCCCAGGCTAATTTCCTATTGGAAAGAATTGCCTTTTTTTTTTTTTTTTTTTCTCCTTTGGAACAAGTGGCCAGAGCCCCCTGCGCCATTTACGGTGCTCGTGCTGCACCCCGTTTCACTCCGCACTTTCCTGTGTGCAAAACGCTGCCGAGACCGGCAGCCTCTCAGCTGCTGTGACAAGCTGCCCGGGGACAAGCGCTGACGTTCCGCGTTCCCGCAATCCCGGCAGGGGAAAGGAGCCCCTTGTCAGGGCTAACCGCACACTCGGCTGCTCCGAGAGGCTCCCCCGCTTGCAGGGCTCCCCCTGGGCCGTCTCCAGGATGCTCTGAGCAGCCCGTGTCCCCTCCGCCTCCTCCCCGTGCTGCTGGTGACACCCGGGGACACCACGAAGCTCCATCGACCGGTTGCTTTTTGGGCCAAGACCCCCACCCTGATCCTCCCTGGAGGGGGAGCTGCACCTGGGCTGAGTTGTGCCATGCCTGGGGGTGCGGGGGCTCACACCTCCCTTTTCCAGGTGATTCCCAAGTGTCTTGGTGCTCGAAAATCCCCGTCCAGCCCACGGTGCCAGTCAGCAGCGCTGCAAGCAAGTCCCTTACGGAGTGCAAGCACCAGCATGACCCGGAGCCTCAACAAATCCAAGCGGATGCGGTTGCCAGCATCTCCCCCCGCTGCTGCCAAAGCGGCCAGGGTCGGCCTTGTTGAGCAAGAGGCACCTGCTGAGATTTCCATGAGCAAACTTCCTGCAGGGAGCAAAGGGCAGCAGGAGCGCGTTCCCGGCAGGCCCGCGCTACTCCAGCCTCCTGGATCCCGACAGGCACTGAAGGAGCGCAGGGGCCGCCTGGACGAGGCCGCGCCGGGCTGGAGGAGGTACCTGGGCTGGGCCAAGCCGCGGGGAGGAGGACACAGTGCGGGACGGTGCTGCAAGAGGATGCGGTGCCTCCCACTGCAGCATCCCGCACGCTGCTCCGAAGAGCAGCCCGGGGTCGTTCCCGTCCCCCTGCCCGGGAGGCCCCGGGGGGCTCCGCTGCCCTCCCTGCGGCTCGTGCCCGGCCTCGGCAGCGTCGCTCTGCCCGCAGGCAATGGCAGCGCCGCCCGCCGACTCCGGCGGCGTGCGGATCTTCACGGAAGGCGCCCCGGAGGCCCCCGGCTGCCCGTCGCGCCCCGCGTCCTTCCACGTGCACCTCTTCAGAAGGGCCCAACCCCGAGCGCTGGGGGTGAGAGCGCGCGCCCCGCTCGGGACACCCTGCCGGGACCGTCCTCCTCGAGGTGGCTCTGCAAGAGCCCCGGCCAGCGGGCAGTATCTGGGGCCGAGTCCCTCTCCTCGCACAGCGAGGCCAGGCGCAGGTTCCTTTCCCGGCACCGCTGGGGTGATGGCCGCGGCAGCACGCGGTGCTTCGGACCCCGCGGAGCCTCGTCCCCTCTGTCCCTCGCAGGCCCTCCACATTGTCGCCGGAATCATTCGCTTCTGCTGCGGGATTTTCCTGACCATGGCAGAGCACCACATTCCGCTCTCTGCTGTGGCCAGAGGGCTCCTCTTCTGGCTGGGGGTCCTGGTAAGCAGGGACACACGGGGGCTCCATCTCCCTGCCACCAAACAAGGATGGGGGGGTCTCTCTGGGGCTAAGTCCCCTCGTTACCAGGGTCTCCTTTTAAGCCCACATCTTCTGTCTGACTCCTGAGGCTGCAGGGGTTCAGGATCGCAGACCCAGACATTCCTGGTGACTCCAGGGGCTGTGGGACACGTGTGACACGTAAACAGGTAGCAGAGGGGATCCTACTGCTGACTCTGCCCTCTCCGTTTCTGGAGCAGCTCCTGGTCACTGGGTCTCTGTTGGTGGAAAGTGGAAAAAGAGAGAACGTCCTGCTGGTAAGAGGGCTGCCATGGCCGGGCAGGGGCAGGAACACGGAGCTCATGGTGGATTGTGGCTTCTGCCCCTGCCGGGGGCTCCCCTCCATGGCCTGCCTTCATCCCGTGTTTCCTCGGGGCCTGGAGGGAAGCCCATAAGACCAGGCTTGCCCTACGGAGGTGCCTGGTTCTCTGCCTGTCAACCACTTAGGGTGCCCAACACTTGCAGCATCAGGCCCTCAGTGAAACACTTAGAACGCAGTGAAGTCACTTGTGGATGACAAGGAAAAATAATGTCACCTGGGCCAGCTTCCCCTCTGTGGCTTCTCCAGGAGGCCAAATGGCTCCACCATGACCCCCAATGAGGCCCAGCCCTGCTGTAAGGAGCTTCACCAGCTCCATGGGGCTGCCCCGCTCTGGAGCAAACACCCCCGAGCTTGCTCAGATGGGCCCCTGCGCTCCGGGAGCTCGGACAAAAAGCGTCCCCAGCTCCGTGTCACCGTTTCGCTGCTTCCGAGCTCCCTGCGAGCAGGTCGCGCTCCGCGCTCCGCGGCGGGGAGGCAGCGCTGCTGACGCCAGCGCCGCCGCAGGTGAGGACCTGCTGCCTCTCCTGCATCGGGGTCGCTCTGAGCACGCTGCTGGCCGCCGTTTTCCACGCCGCGGCCATCAACACGGCCCCTCCCTCGTGCGAGCAAAGCTGGCCCTACCACCTGGGGGACGAGCCCTGCTTCTACGCGGAGGCCAAGGTACCGGCGGCTCGTAGCCCTCGGCCGGCCCAGGCCGCCCCGCCGGGAGGCCCCGTGCTCCGCGCTGCGGGCGGCGGGGCCTCCTCGCTCCCGTCCCGCAGGCCCTGAGCGACGGCCTCAACGTGCTCTTCCTGCTGCTGTCGCCGCTCGAGCTCTGCGTGGCCGTGGCGGCCCTGGCGTTCGGCTGCGGCGCCTTCCGGCAGCGCGGCTACCGGCGCCTGGTAAGGGCGGCCGCAGCGACACCCGCGGCCCGACGGGCCCGTCCCGGGCACCGGGGGGGGCTTCGTGTCCCCGCTCCCACCCGGGGAGGCTCCGGCGCCGCCGCTGGGGGCGGGCGGCCTCGTGCGGGGCCCCCGCGCGGCGCCACTTCCGCTCTGCCCCGCTCCGCAGGTCGCGTGACGCCGCTGCCCGTCCCCGCCGGGCCCCGAAGAGGAGGTGTCGCCGCACCAGCTCGCGGCTCCCGTCCCGCGCGGTGCTTGCAATAAACCGTCCCCTCCCCGCGCCCGGCCAGGCTGGCGAGCGTCTCTGCGGGCCCCCGGGCCTCGCCGGGGCGGGGAGGCACCGGCCGCCCGGCTCCGACATGGCGCCCGGGCCACCCGCCCGCCCGCACCAAATATGGCAGCTGCGTTGTGCGCTGAGCGGATGCGTGGCGCGTCGGTGACGTCATCCGAAAGCGCCGGGAACGTGACGGCGGGGCGGGATGGCGGCGCGACCGGAGTTGGGTTCGGGCTTGGAACTGGAGCCGGGGGCAGGACCGGCACCAGAATCGGAATTGGGCCTGGAGCCGGAGTTGGAACCGGGCGTGGGGGCGGGACCGGCACCGGAGTCGAGACCGGGCCTGGAGCCGGAGTTGGAACCGGGGCCGGGTGTGGGAGCGGCGCCGGCGCCTGGGGCTTCCGAGGCAGGGCCCGGCTCTGAGGAGGCCCCGGGGGCGGCCGCGGTCCGGGCCCCGGCGCGGCGCGGCGCCCGGGGGCGGAAGGAGGCGGCGGCGGCGGCGCGGATCCCCCGGGGCCGGCCCAAGTCGGGCCGCGTGTGGAAGGAGCCCGGCAAGAAAAGGTGGGAGCGCGGGGGCAGCCGGGGGGCTGGCGGGGCGCCCGGCTCGAGGCCGGGTTCACACGGGCCTTGGGAACGCGCGGAGCTCGGAGCAGCCCCGCGGGAGCCCCGAGCCGAGGGGGTGTCCTGGAGCGGGGGCCGTCTCCCGCACGCAGGTTCTCGCACATGACCCAGGACAAGCCCCTGCGCACGTCGTGGCGGCGGAAGATGTCGGAGCGGCGCGAGAGGCAGCTCGTCAAGGAGCTGGCGCGGCAGCTGCAGGAGGGGAAGCGGAAGGAGCGGGAGGTAACGGGGCCCCACGTTCAGCCCTTGTGGCGGGGAAAAGCCTGCGGGGGGCTCGGCTTCGCGGGCAGATGCGCGGCGGTGGGCGAGCGATGCCGGCGCGAGCCCGGATCTGCGGGGATGGGTGTCCTGAAGCTGCTGCCTCGTGCTTGCTCCGTGTGGATGTGCCGTTTGGAAAGAGGGTGTTCTCGAGCCCGAGGGAAGGGGGCCAAGTTTGTGGTTGCTCCTCGTGGCTATGGTGGGTGGTGAAGGTGCCTCCTCTCCTCCGCCTGGACTTGCTGCTTCCTCGACTGTGTCCCCAGCCCAAAGGACAGGGGCGGCCGCAAACTTCTTGTGCTGTTCCCACAGGAAAAGAAGCGGAGGCGGGAGGAGAACCTGAAACGGCGCCTGGAGAACGAGCGGAAAGCGGAGATCGTCCAAGTGGTGAGTGGCACCTTGGAGCACCGTGCAGGCACGCAGGGCGTCGCGTCCTCACAGACCTGTCTGTGCCAAGATCCTGGCTTCTGACTTATTCCAAGCCTCCCATTCCCTGCTTTGTCCTCTTTTCCTGGGGGGCTTTGAGGGCTGCTCAGGGGAGCACTGAGGTGACCAGGCAAACGACAAACGCAGCCGGTTTTGTGCACGAGCTCTGGCCTTTGCGAGGTCCTGTGTTTGGCAGCGAGAAGAAGAAAATCCTGGGAGCTGCGCAGCGGGGCCTGGCTCCTGCCGGTTGCTCTCAGCTTGACCTGGGATTTTCTATCCTTGTTGCTGGGATGGGAGACACGAGGGTGGGAGCCTGACCCCAGCGCGGTCTCTCAAAACTGCCGTTTCCTCCTCCCTGCCAGATCCGGAACCCACTGAAGCTCAAACGGGCCAAGAAGAAGCAGCTGCGGCGGCTGGAGAAGCGGGACACGCTGGCCCTGCTGCAGAAGGCGCCGGCGCAGCGCAGGGCGGCAGCGCAGCCGCAGTGAGGGCGCTCCCAAGCCGGCCAGGCCTTGGCCACCCCTGGGTGGTCCTGCAAATCCTGAGCCTCTGCAGCGCTCCGGGGGCGTTTTCCTGGCCCAAGGGACACGGGAGATGCTGCCCGGGCCCTCAGCTGTGGCTGGAGAGGAGCAGAGCCGCTGCGGGGGCTGCGGTGGGTGACCGTGAGATCCGGCTGTTTCCCTGGGAAGGCAGGAGTGGATCTCGTCCAGCGCTGCAATGAGAACTGCTTCAACTACCCAAATCTGCCTTTTCTCTTAAAAAGGGAGCGCGAAGGGATCTGGACTTGCCTCTGGGGGCATGGGGGGGGGGGAGTCTGGCATCCCCAGGACAAGCTGCTGCAGGGGCCTTTGCTCAGCCGGGAACTGAGCAGTCCCTGGGCACGAGTGGATCCTCCTGGCACTACGGAGCACCCAGACCTTCCCTAAGGAGGGGGCTTTCCCTGCTGGAGCCTGTTGCATGGCGCAGAGCAGGGAAGTGGATTCATCTTTGCTGTGATGTGGAGCTCATGGAGGGGCAAGCACCGTTCACATTCCTGTCCTTTTCCCAGGGTTTTGGGGGGCGGAGGGTGGTGAGAGCATTGCCGCAGGGCAGCGGGAGGTGCTGGCTGTGACCCTCATGGAAGGAGCAGGCTTGGGGTTGCAAAATCCACCCACCCCTTCCCGTGTTTGTGTGTGTTCTTCCTGCCCCAAAGCCGCCGCCTCCTGATGATGGGAGCCGGATACAAACTGCTTTGTCTCGGGCCTGGTTTGTCAGAGCTTGTCCAGCTTTGTCTGAGCCGGGCCTGAGCATGTCCACGGCCTGGGGCAGCCCGGGTGGCTTCCAGAGCCTGGAAGGGAGACAGGGAGATGCAGGGGGGTCTGAGGAGGGAGAGGAGACCTTGATGGGTGCCAGGATCGTGCCCGCCTGAGCAGAGAGATCCCTGTGCGCCCGCCGCGATGCGGAGCAGGGAGGTGGGTCACAGAGCGGCTGCCCTGGAGGTGCAAGACCCCACGGGGGTGGGCAGAGCTCCCCCGGGCGCACGGCGGGGTGTTCCCAGGCACGGGGCCACGCGTGGGCGTTGATTTTGTTTCTCTGATTCTCCCCGCTCTTTCGGGGAGGAGGGCCAGAGGGGTGGGAGCGGGGAGGGCAGCGGAGGCGTGGGGCAGCCCTGGGTCATCAACCCCCGGGGCAGGAGGCTGGGCTCCGGGCGCTCCCCTGATTAATGATTATCCTGGCTAAAGCCAGGACGGGGGGCGTGGGAGCCCTGCCTGCCGCTCGCCTCCTTTAAACCGAGCGCCGCGGGCCAGGGAAGGGGCTCGGAGCGCGCGGCTGCGTCCAGCGCCGCCCGTGTCCGCGGCGGCGACGCGCGGCGCGTCCGCGCTTCCGGCCCGCCATGGCGGAGCTGACGGTGACGCCGCGCTCCTCGCTGGCCGACCGGCCCGTGCGGGTGCGCGTACGGGGCCTGGCGCCCTCGCAGCTCGTCACCCTGCTGGCCTCGCTGACGGACGAGCGCGGCGGCCGCTTCCGGGCGCGCGCCTTCTACCGCGCCGATGCGCGCGGCGAGGTGGATGCCGAGCGCCACGCCGCCCTCGGGGGAGACTTCACCGGCGTCTGGCCCATGGGGCTTTTCTGGTTCCTGCGTCCCGAGACCCTCTTCCAGCGGCTGCTTAAGCGGGACGTGGCCGGCAGCCCGTTCCGTGTCCACCTCGAGGTGTTCGATGCCGTCTACTTGGCCTCGGGGCCTGCGCGGCAGCCGCTGGCCGCCTGCACCGCGGAGCGGTGGTACGTGGGCCCCGGCGTCCAGCGAGCCCCTGTCCACGAGGGCAGGGTCCGCGGGGCCCTCTTCCTGCCTCCAGGTGAGCACCGGGAGTTGGGAGGCTCCGCGTCGCTGTCCCCAGGAGCCGCTTCTGTGACCAAAGGGGCCTGAGGGCAATGGGGCAGCTTTGGTCATCAGCCTCCTGCTCTGTGGCTCCCAGCGCGGAAACGGGTTTGAGCGTTCTTGCGGTTTGATGGTTTTCCATGGATCCCCTCCCCGGGAACACCATTGAGCTCTTCAGGCTTGGTTTTAGCCGCTGGGATGGCGAGAGGGATTCTGGGTTGGGAGCAGCCTGGTGGCAACGGGCATCTCTTGCTGCCCGCAGGACCTGGGCCTTTCCCGGGCGTGATCGACATGTTTGGGGGCGCGGGGGGCCTCATTGAGTTTCGAGCCGGGCTGCTGGCCAGCCGGGGCTTTGCAGTGCTGGCCCTGGCCTTCTTCGCCTACGAGGACCTGCCCCGTGTGCTGGCCCAGCTGGACCTGGAGTACTTCGAGGAGGCAGCCGAGCTGCTCCTGCGGCACCCTAAGGTGAGTGCTGCTGTGCTGTGGGACACCCCTCGTCCGGGGAGGTGCTGCTGAGCAGGGGTGTCCCAGCAAGCAGGGGTGTCCTCGCAAAAAGGGCTACCTGGCGCCGGTGCCTGTTGCAGGTGCGAGGGCCCGGGCTGGGTGTCATCGGTGTGTCCAAAGGGGCGGAGGTAGCCCTGGCTATGGCTGCCTTCCTGCCGCAAGTGGTGGCCACGGTGTGGATCAACGGCTCAGCCTTCCTCCACGGCACCCCGCTGCTCTACAAGGGCCTCTGCATCCCCGCTGTCCCCTACTACCCCGAGCGCCTGATGTTCACCGAGTTGGGAGCCTTCGACAACTACGGCGTCTTTGGGGACCCCCGGGACCCTGCTCACAGCGGCTCTGCCATCCCCGTGGAGAAGATCCGGGGCCAGGTGCTCTTTGTGGTGGGAGAGGCTGACCGTAACTTCAACAGCAAGCTCTTCGCTGAGCTGGCCATGGTACGGATGAGGAAGGACAGCTACTGCCTGCTCTCCTACGCTGGCGCCGGGCACCTCATCGAGCCGCCCTGCTCGCCGCTCTGCAGCATCTCGACCATTCGGGGCACCCCCAGCCCCGTGCTGTGGGGGGGTGAGCCCCAGCCTCATGCCAGGGCCCAGGAGCACTCGTGGCAGGAGATCATCCGCTTCCTGGAGCTGCAGCTGGGTCCTGTCTCCAGATGCCACCTGTGATGGCGGCGGTGGGGAGCCTGGGGGGGACGAGGGGGCCGGGAGGAGCGGGTGCCAATAAAGGGCAAGACCGTGGCCAGGGCTGGTGCGGGTCCGGCTTATGTCCCTGGGAAGGGAGGCACAGCCCTGGAGGGCAGGATCTGGTGGGAAGGACTGGAAGGCTCCCAAGTGGGAAAATGGTCCCTCATGAGCCACACCCTCACGTCCCCATTGCTGTGACATCCGCCATGGTGCTGCTACCTGTCACCCTACCTGGCTGGGGTGGCCTTCAGCAGCTGCATCCTCAGCCACCTCCTCCAGCCTGAGCACTGGTGGCACAGGCTGGTCTCCGCTGCATGGCCTGGTTTTGTGAGAACTAGGGTGGTTCTCCTGAGGGGAAAAAAAAAAAAAAAAAAAAAAAGGAAATTCAGTAGCAAATGCCCCCTGGAATGAGTGTGGTCCCTGAGCTAGGAAAAAAAAAGGAAAAAGGAAAGGAAAAAGGAAAAAAAAAAAAAAAAAAAAAAAAAGGAAAGTCCCCTTTCCTGCTGGCACTTAAACACACTCCAGGATGCACCTGGGCACAAGTGGCCCCACAACTGCAGCCACGTGTCGCTGAGCTGAGAACACTGTATATGTGAATATAGACTGAGCATATAATCGTAGGATCATGGGCACTTGGCTGCTAACAATTCTTCGGTGTGTTAAGATTTTAGTCGGGCTAATGCTAAACCCTTGAATTTGCAAATGCCCAGGGCAAGAGTTGGAGTGGCGGCTCAACCACCCATGGGTGTTTGAGCAGCCTAGATGGTTGCATCAAATTGGCACCGTTTCTTTACTACCCTAAAAGAAAAACCTCCCTCTGTGGAGAAACCCCCTGTGGATGGGGGCTGCACAGTTTTCTCCACCCTGGTGCCGTCATCCCCAGCCCCACATGTGTCCTGAAGTCATGATTTTGGCAGTGGGTGTCTGGCATCCTCTGGGCCACTGACTCTCCTTGGTTGGCTCTTCTTTCTTTCTTTCCTTCCTTCCCTGGGTTTGCAGCTCCCACACCTGGATTTGAGGTGGGTTTTTTTTGTTGGTTTTTTTTGTTTGTTTGTTTGTTTGTTTTTTCTAGGTGATTTTTCTTTCCTCTGAAAAAGCTCAGAACGTCCCAGCAACTTTAGCAGGAGCAATATCCAGCCCTATACCCTCTGGTTACAAACTCATTTTCGGCCTGTCAGAAAAAGAATAGCTGCCACAGTGATGGCCACTTGTTGGGGAGGCAGGGGGAGAGGAATGTTATTTTCCTTTCCCTTGCATCACACAGTCTCTCTGCTGCTTGGTAGGGTTTAGTGACTCCGAATTCCCACTTTCCATGTGCTCCCTGTTATCAGAGAGGTCAGGAAGTTATCCTTTTTGCCTGCTAAAAGAGCCAATGATCCCAAACAACTGCCTGACACCAGGAGCTGGGGCTTTGCGACAACCCTCTCTGTGCTCCAGGATAAAACATTCACCTTGGCGAGCGGCCTTCCATGTGCGGAAGCCATTTTCCCACGCTGTCTTGGCAATAGACGTCCCCAGGAGAACCAGAGACAACCCCAGATTGGGCAGTTGTGTTTCCGCCATCCCTCCGGGAAGCTGGTAGGATCCTGGGCTCCCTTTGCCTCTGCTGCACAAGCCGGCCTGGTGGGTGTTACTGCTGCTTTCTTCTGGCATGGGCAGCATTTCTGCAGCGAGTACAAAGCGATCATGGCGGGGGCACAGAGATAACAGTAGTTAATGAGCTACCAGGACAAGCACCAGGGTGCTTGCCAGCCTGATGAGGCACCTGACGGCATTGGCCTCCCTCCCTCCCTCCCTGGAGCTGCTGAGATATCCGCTTTTGCTAATGCGCCGCTTATTTATTTATTGACTGTGGTATTTTATCCTTTCACATGTTGGTGTTTTCCCCTTGAATGACTGAGCTACTAACAACCCCCCCCTTGCAGTAGGTTGGCAGTGGAATCCCACCAGTAGAGAGGCCAAAATGCGTTTGGTAGGGACAGGCTGGCCATTTAGCCCAGAGGGATCCACAAGGGAGTAGCCTGGCCACCTTCAGGATGGTTGCACAGTCAGAACCGGATTTTGTCCCTAGCCCCTGCATCCCAATGGCCCATTCTAGGTGGGGGAGGAAGGCAGGGAGAATAGAGCTCCCATGTCTTCTCTTTCTACAGGAGAAATGGTCAAAGCCAGTGGGCCAATGGCTCAAACAGTACAGCCCTGTCACCGGTGTTGCCCTCGCACGCGGGTTTCAGGCATTCATCTTCTGCAATGTGCCCCCTTGCCACCTGCCCCTGCTGGAGCCCTGTCAGTCCCTGCGCCCCATGGCTTCTGGAGGTGAGTTTGGGAGGCTGGTTGGCTGAGAGGGTTTCCCCCGCGCTCCAATCTACGTGACACGGGCTCTTAACCAAAGCCGCATCTTACAAAGCCTAGCAGATGCTGTGGAGCTGGTGGGAGAAGGGAAAGATGCAGCGGCATCTTTGTATATCTTGCAAGGGTACTAAAACGTTGCATGCTGCTCAGAGCAGCGTTTCTTCAGTGTGTGCAGCAGAGATATTGTTGCTCTGCTCAAGACCTTGGTAAGAAAGTTATTAACCAGCAAGGCAAACCTGAATCACTGCTGTCCGCTTACGCTTGGGCCAGCCAGCAACCAGCCAACCTTCCTTCCATCAGACCATGTTGTCAGGTCAGACACTGGTAGGCAGCTCCTACCCCTTTGTGGTCAACTTCTAACACCCTCTTGGCCTCAGCTGCTCTCAGCTCTTCCTGCTGGTGAGGAAATAGGGATTGGGGGATGGTTGTACCAGGTCTCTTGGCTCCTTAGGCTGAAGGACAGCAGCTCCTCCAAGATTAGATTTCAAGCTTCCACCCCCACAGATTTATTTTATTTTATTTTATTTTATTTTATTTTATTTTATTTTATTTTATTTTATTTTATTTTATTTTATTTTATTTTATTTTATTTTATTTTTTTGTGGGAGTGGGGTGGGAATGGGAGGCGCTGAGTCAGTTTGATCTTTAGGCAAGGTGAGATCCAGAAGGATACTTGGACAGAGGCCTAGGGAAAAAAAAAAAAAAGAATAAGGCAGCAAGAACCCACAAAATACTGCAGTCAGCAGCAGTTAAAGGTGACCGAGGTCCCTCCTCTTCGTTGTAGTGCGAGTTGGCCAAGAATTGGTCTGTGGAGCTCTGCCTTTGTGCTCACACTGTGTAGCAGGACAGCAGATCCTTCGTCTCTGACTCTACTTTTTTTTTCCTCTTTTTTTTAGCTTATCCATCACTTGACCTTCAATTTTCTTTGTGAACTCCAAACCTCACTTCTGTATCTTCTCGGAGCAAAGAGCACTTAGAGATGTTGTTACCATTTGCACAGGCAGCCGGCTCTGACGTGGACACCTGAAGTAGCCCTAGCAGCCCCCTTGGGCTGAAAGCTCTGCAGTAACTTTAGCATTCGGAGCGATGAGTTTTCCAGGGCCCAAGTCCGCTAGGACAAATACAAGCGGACCCAGTATGCACTGGTCAACCCACCGGGCTGGACCTGAGCTATCCAGGAGTCTAAAGCTCTGTTGTCTGGTGAAGCCGTAGAGCAGCGCCGGGGCAGCGAGGTCATGCACAGAGCCAGGTCGCTTGCGGAGCCAGGTCACTCGCGGCGCCAGAGCCCTGATCTCTGGCACGGGGAGCGTTTTGCTGTGCTCTGTAGGGCAGGCGGCACCATCCCAAGCACGGCCCACTCAGCTTGTTTGGTCACCTCCCCCCGGGCCCAGTGTGGCGGGTATAAATTGCTGTCCCGCTGGCAGAGCCCATCGCTGCTGCCATGGGCTGGCGCTGGAGCCGCTGCCTCGTGGCCCTGCTGCTCCTCTTGGCCTCGGCGCCGGGCATCACCTTCTCGCTCCTGCAGTACCGCTATGACTGCGGGGACTACGGCATGCAGCTCCTGGCATATCCCACGCGAGGCCGCACCGTCCGCTTCAAGGTCCTGGGTGAGTGCTGGGGAACGCGAGCAGGAGCCTGCCTGGCTCTGCAAGGCACTCACTCTGTGACGATCGCCTGGCTGTTCCCCTAAAACCCGAGTGCCTCCATGTCCCACGCTGGGGTCTTTGTCCCTGGAGCATCAGGCCACTCGGGTGGGCCAAAGGCTTGAATGCGTTTCTGGCGTGGCGCCTCTCCTGGATTGTGCTGCTGAAAGAGGTTGTATGGAGGGGTGGACTTCTTTGCAGTTACCCACCCTGGGAGAAAACCTGACCTAATGCCAGGCTACAGGGAGCGAGTTTGGGTCTGCTACGCACCCCCACATGGGGCAGGCAAGAGGCAGTGATGGGGGCAATCCTCCCTGGTGCCCCGGGGGGATGATGGCAGTAGCTGCTGCTGTGCCCCAAAGCAGGGTGCCCACCCGGCCTGCGCCCCCGCTTCACCCGGTGCACGCGCACTGTCTCTGCAGATGAGTTCGGCAGCCTCTTCGAAGTGGCCAACTGCTCCATCTGCCTCCACTGGCTCAACACCGGGGTGGATGGAGGGGTGAGCTTCTCCTCTGGCTATGAGGGCTGCCACGTCCTGGTAAAGGTGAGGGTCCCTTCCCAAACGTCTCGTGCCCAGTGGCTGGCAGGCACTAGAGGTGACTATCCTTTCTGCCTTGCTGCAGGAAGGCCGCTATATCCTGAGGGTGCGGATGGAAGAAGTGCTGATCAGCGGGGTCATTGCAGCCTCTTACGAGGTCAACATGACCTGCCCGCAGCCGGCTGACTACTATGTCCTCATGGACGGGAACATGCGTATCGAGCAGGAAGGGAATGACATCCAACAGAGCCAGGATGGTGTCCTCGCTCCCCAGCCCCAGCCTGGCGTCCTGCACCGTGTGTCCCAATCCGCCTTAGCTCTTCCTGGGCACCAGCTGCCGCGACAAACCCATTCGGGCCAGGCCCACTCCTTGGCTCAGCCCCAGCCGGGTCTGGTGCATCCTGGGGTTCAGCACCAATCCCAATCCAGCCAGGTTCGCCCAGGAGTTCAGACCCAATCCAGCCTGGTTCGGGCAGGTGTTCAGACCCAACCTGGCCAGATTCGCCCAGGGGTTCAGACCCAGTCAGGAATAGTACGCCCAGGAGCTCAACCTCAATCCCAACCTGGCCTAGTGCACTCGGGCGTTCAGCCCCAGCAAGAACCAGCTCGTCCTGGGGTTCAGTCCCAATCCCAGCCAGGCCAGGCTCGGCCCCTTGCTCGGCCCCAGCCAGGTTTGCGTCCTGGCATCCAGCCTGCAGCCCAGCCTGGCCTGCTATACCCTGGGGTTCAGACCCAGACTGGCCTCCTTCGCCCTGGAGCACAGTCCCAGGCCCAGTCTGGCTTCATTCGCCCTGGAACACGGCCCCAGTCCCAGTCTGGCTTCATTCGTCCTGGAACACAGCCCCATGCCCAACCTGGTCTTGTTCGCCCTGGCATATGGCCCCAGTCCCAACAAGGCCTTGTTCAATCTGGAACACGGCCCCAGTCCCAACAAGGCCTTGTTCACTCTGGAACACGGCCCCAGTCCCAACAAGGCCTTGTTCACTCTGGAACACGGCCCCACTCCCAGCCTGGCCTAATACACCCTGGTGCTCACACTCTGACAGGTTTAGTGCACTCTGGCATTCAGCCCCCAAACCAACCGGGATTGGTTCACCCCAGCCTTCAGACCCACTCCCAGACTGGTTTACTACACTCTGGTGTCCAGACCCAAACTGGACTAGCTCACGCTGGCTTTCAGTCCCACCCAAGTCACATGCAACCAGGTGTCCAGACCCAAGCTGGACGTCCTAGCCAACACCGACCGAGTCTCGTGAGCCCTGGGCTTCACCCCCAGTCCCAACTAGGTCTATCACATCCTGTACTTCAGCCTCAAACCCAGCCAGGTCTAGCAAGCCCAGGATTTCAAGCCCAGCCTGGTTTGCTGCGCCCTGGGCTTCACTCCCAGCCTGGCCTACTTCAGTCCACGGCTCTCTTCTACCCCTCCGCAGGGGCAGGTATTCGCAGCCCTGCCAACGGGGAAGGGCGGAGGGAAGCGGCATGGGGCAGGGTCTTCTCTGCCCCTGGAGCAGCGCCAGCGGCCGCGGTCCTGAGGGAGCGCTCCGGGAGGCCGCGGGGATGCTCAGCGCAGTGCCCGCCTTCTCCCCTCTGCTGCCCCAGGTGCCCAGCTGACGCGGGAGCAGTGCCAGGTGGCCACGGGGAGGATCCCCTGCGTGGCCCCGCAGGGCCGCGAGGGCTGCCTGCAGGCGGGCTGCTGCTACGACGACATGGACCGTGTGGCTCCCTGTTATTACGGCAACACAGGTAAAAGACTCAGCGGCCTCCGGGAGGGGAGGGTCTGTGGAGGTATCTCCCTCTCTTCATGTGCTTCACCACCGCTCGTCGGTAGGGAGAACGGGGCCTGGAGGTCCCTAGTGTGGCAGGCACCGGTGGTGGTTGCCAGAGCCTCTAGTCTAGGGCTCCAGAGAGGTGCTCGCATGGGTTCTAGGGCAGGCCTGTGCCTCTCTGGAGAGCCAGCCAAGGCAGAGGGCATGGAGCAATGTGCTGTGCCCATGGCCCCAAACCTGCTGTGACATAGGACCATTAGGTCTTGGACTTTTTTAAACCTGTGCCCACTGGGCAACCATGTCCTCATGTTGCAGCAACTGTCCAGTGCCTGCTGGATGGGCACTTCATCATTGTGGTGCCTCGGGGCCTGTCCATGCAGCCCTACAACCTGGACAGTGTTCGGCTGGCCAGCGACGAGGGTCACTGTGATCCCGCCAAGGTGACGGAGTCTTTCGTGATGTTCCGGTTCCCTGTAACTCAGTGTGGTACCACAGTCCAGGTAAGGACAGGGCCACTGGTGCCCCTGACAGCTCTGCCCCAAGAGAGAAAGTCGAGCCTGCATTTGTGTTTCCCCCAGGTGATCGAGGACCGGCTGATTTATGAGAACCAGCTGATCTCTACCATCGATGTACAGGCAGGACCACGTGGCTCCATCACACGGGACAGCGTTTACATGTAAGGGGAGGGAAGGGGTGGCTGAGCTGACTCCTGGCTGAGAAGGACACCAGCTCTCCCTGCCAAGCGGACCAGGGAGCTTACATCCCACCTCAGCAAAACCTACTCAGCTGCTTCCTAAGGCACCTTGCAGATCAGGAGCCCAGAAAGTTCCCTTTCTCCCCGGCTCCTGTCAAGTGACTGGATGCCAGAAGGTCAGAGAACATGGTTGTGCATGGTTTGGCAACAAGAGCTGCTCCCTGCTTAGGAAGAGAGCTAATAAAGTTGCTGAGTGAAAGCCAGAAAAGCAGCTAGATAACAACCTATGACTCCTCTAAGTTGAGCTTTTGTGTCTTCGCCCTGCTCTTCCCCCCACAGCCTCCACGCTCGCTGCATCTACAACGCCAGCGACCTCCTGCCGGTCCGTGTAGAGGTGGCAGTGCCTCCCACCGCAGAAGCCCTCACAGAGCCTGGGCCCCTGCGGCTCCAGCTGCGTGTTGCCACAGGTGAGCAGCCCACGTGGCCGCACCGCGGTGCGCCCCGGGGCCACGGCTAGCTGGGCTTCTCCCTCCTCTCCCACAGATGAAAGCTACAGCAGCTACCACGAGGATGGCGACTATCCCCTCGTGAAGGTGCTGAGGGACCCCATCTACGTCGAGGTTCGCCTCCTGCAGAAGACAGACCCCAACCTGGTCCTGGTCCTGCACCAGTGCTGGGCGTCCCCCAGCACCAGCGCTACGGCAGAACCCCAGTGGCCCATCCTTGTGGACGGGTGAGTGGGAAGCAGGCAGGGAAAGGAAGGATGGCAAGGAGGGGCCATCAGCAGCGACTGAGGGTACTTCTTGTGCATCCAGGTGTCCATTCATAGGGGACAACTACAGGACCCAGCTCCTACCTGTGGGTCCAGCCTCACAACAGCTGCCCTTCCCAAGCCACTATCAACGCTTCGTTGTCTCCACGTTTACCTTTGTGGAGTCCCCCTCCATGGCCATGCTTGAAGGAGAGGTGAGGAGAGGGCGCATAAACGTCATGGCAGGGGAACGTCTCTACTCAGCCTTGCGGGGTGAAGTGGAGCTTGAGCTCAGCTCTCGGAGACTGAGTTACAAGGGCTCCGATGCAGGGCATATAAGCCCTGCGACTTGGCCACTGGCTTCAGAGCTCTCCCGCTATCCCTCCTGGGTACTGCCCTCCAATGCATGCAAACCCAGCCACCACCTGCAGACCCACATGCGCCCAGCCCCATCTAGGGCCGCTTAGCCCCCAAGAAATGGGCTCTTTCCAGATGACTCGGTGAATACACCTCCCCAAGGGGTGTCCTTCAAGCTGTGGGGACATTCACTGTCCAACCTGTAATATCAGCAAGCCCACATCAACACCCTAAACAAAGCCCTGGTACTGCTACTGAGCAAATGTTATGGTTTCCCACCCAGCCAAAGATCCCCGGCTCATGATGTGCAGACACAGACATTGCTGCCACCTGCCAGGTAGTCTCCCCTCTTCTCTGACTGTGGCCCTACAAAACAAGCAAGGAATCTGTGCTGTATTATAGGGCTAAAGGACTAAAAGAGCTGTTTCTCACGAGGCCAAAGGGCCAGGCTTCCTGTCTGCCAGCTCCTGGCCCTGCCCCTGCCCCAGGTGCTAACGCTGTGCCAATGCCTGCCTTGCAGGTGTACATTTTCTGCAGTGCCTCCGTGTGCCACCTCGCGCAGCCAGAGCCCTGCCGCCCCTCCTGCCAGCTGGGAGTGCCATCAAGTAAGTGTGGCTGCGTTCAGGGGAGGGCTCTCCTGGTCGCATCCAGCTGCCAAGGCAGATGCTGCCCTGCCTGTGACGAGCACGTGCTCCTGTGTGGCCTCAACACGAGGAGCTGAGAAGTTTTGACCACTTGTTTGGTAACGGCGTGCTGGCCAGAGAGGGACCTTTGGTGGCCTGCAGCACGACTCCCCATCCTGCTAACTGGCAAACCTCTTCCCTGCCAATTCCTGGTACCCCTCCCCAGGAGCCCGCCGGTCTCTGGGTGACAAGAGGACACCAGAGCCCATGGACAAAGTCGTTTCTCAAGGACGCATCATCTTCCAGGAGAGCCCCAAGCTGCAGCAAGGCTGAGCTCAAGAGTGCAGGGTGAGTATTCCTGCTAGTACCTGTTCAGATGCTAACTGAAAAACTAAGTTTTCAGCTCTCCTATTACTGTCCTCTCCACCAGCTGCCCCTTTGCCCCGGGCAGCACTATTTTACAGCCTTTTCTCCACAGTCGTTGCCTCCAGGACACAGCTGACTAGACATCTCCTGGCTCTGCTCTCCCACGCCAAAAACGTGCAGTACAAGTAAAAAATAAATCAGCAAGTGTTGGGCTCAAGTGAGAGGCTTTCATGGTTTGTCTGTGGGGGACAGGAACCAAAAAAGAGGCTCCTTATCTCAGAGACTGTGATACCCACATCCTCCCCTGAGGTTCCCTTATGTGTTACAGGCACTCACGCAATCCTACCCCTCTGGCAGGTGGCTGTGATGTCTCCCTCTCCATCTAGCACTTCTATCTGGTCCGTCACATCCTTCACCCAAGTGCTCACGTTGATTCAAAGCAGGAATGCAGCTGCCAGCGTGTGGCTGCTCCCACCCGTGTCCAAAGGAACCACGTACACTCCCCAAAGCCCGGAACGCAGAGGGGCTGCTGGAGGCTGGGGCACACAAGTGCCACATGGGATTAGCAGTGCCCTGGAAGCCCTGAGCTCCCCCATGCCATGGCAGCAGGATGCCCGAGGCCAAGCTCCGCATACAGGGTGGGCTGGCCTAGAAAAAAGACATGAAGGAAACTGGGAGAAACTGAAATAAGCACAGGGCACTTCCCGGGGCGTCAAGACCCACGTGGGCTGCTCTCCCTGTGCCTGACTCCATGAGCTAGGCGCTCCCCTCACCTGCACCAGTTATCAAAGCCAGAGCCCTCGGCCCTCCTGGGCAGCAAACAGCGTGTTCAGGGTTGCCAGGAGGAGGGAAGGGAATGCAGGGACGGGGAACACTTGCCAGCATCCCTTCCCCCTGCTCACCCTGCCCCCAGTCTTCATGGCAGCATTGAAAGGGCTGGCAGAGAGATGCTTTAGCCCCTCACAAAGCTGCCCTGGAGATGTTCTGCGGCCTCCTCTTTTTGGGAGTGAAGCCAGAGCGCACAGAACCACCTCCTGCCAATCTCCTGGGCTTCCCAGGTGACCGGGGGGAGCTGGCGGCTGCTGCAGGAAGGGACCTTGAGCCTCACTGAAGTGACGCTGTAGCAGGGACCCACAGCCATCTCCCCGCTCTCTCCTTCTCCATTCCAGGGATGGGAGATGGGTCCCAAACGGCTCCCAGACATTCCTAGCTGGAGGGGAGGAGGCCGGGGGAGCCCAGCCGGCCCAGCTCACGCAGAGCCCATGGGAGGTTTCCCTTCCACACACCTCGGTGCAGCACAGCCCCTTGCTTCTCTTACCTCTCAGGCTGCCTCGGGCATAGGCAGCTGTGGAGGATGGAGAGCGCCAGCTTCTCAGCTACTCGGGGGGCACAAGGGACCCCCACAGGGGCACAACCCATCTCGCCTTCAAGGAGACACCCAGAAGGATGGGTGAACTGAGCTCAGGGAAGCCCTTTCTCCTCCAGCAAACGCCAAGGCGAAACCGAGCACAGAGCCAGCTGCCTAAGGCAAAATGGATCTACTCATTTCTGCTCCTCCTGTATCTCAGGGAAAAACGAGGCCAAAGCATCTCTCGGAAGCTGCAGGGAGAGGAGCAGCTCTCCTTTGAAAACCTGGGCTTGTCACCGCTCCACCACACCCAGATCTTTCACCAGACCCTTCCCACAGGGCCAGGTACCTCCGTGGCTGGGTGGGAGAGGTCACCAAGAGCAGGGCTGGGAGCACTGCCTGCCTCTCCGGAGCCCTGGCGCCCTCCTCCTGGGCACAGATGACAGCGAGCTGTGCTCACGTGAGGAAAGATTAACGGTTCTTTATTTCTGTAACGAAACTAGATAGCTGCTTACAAAACCTGCACATTCGCCCCCCTCCCTCCTTCCTGACATGCATCCCCACTACGGTCTCTCAGTCACAAACACCCACCAGCAAATGGGTTGGAGCCTTTTGTTGACTCAGTTACAATCACAAAAAAAAAAAAAAAAAAAAAAAAAATCTAAAGCCAGAAAGACGAGCACAAAACCAAGAAAGGAGAAAAACAAAACAACGAACCCATAAAAACAACAACAAGGAAGGTGACATCCTGGTTGCTTCCCTTCTGCCAATCACTAGAGCAGGGAAGCGCAGAGAAGCAATGAAACCCACCCGCCTCCCCCCCAGCCCCAATACTCCCTCGGTGCCTCCCCAAACGCCAGCGTGAGGCCCCCGTCAGTCGCGCTGCTGCGGTCACAGGCTGTAGAACTTCAGGCTCCGGTCCATGCCCGTGGAGGCGATGAACTTGGCGTGGTGGCCAAAAGCCACCCCCGTGGTGAGGCCACTGTGCTCTGCGGAAGGAAGGCGGCACGCGGTCACGGCACTGCGAGCGGAGCTCGGGCAGAGCAGGACGCGGGGCTTTAAAGGAACTGGCCTCTCCTACGTGCTCTTTCCGTGGTCATGGACCAGTAGCAGCAAGGAAAGATCGTCTCCAGAACTCCTGCTCTCAGAACCCCAAGAGTTCAGGCTGCACGGCCAAGGATTGCCTCCCGTTTTCCCTCACCCCTGCGGTATCCACTGGCACAAATGCTGATGGGGACTGTGTTATCACTTTGCGCCCCACAGCTAGGTCTGCAGCACCATGCCCCCCAGAATCCAATTTCCTCTTGCCAAAAAGTGCACCCAGACACCACCCTCACAACCATCCCCGCTGTGTGTCTCCGCCAGCTGCAGCCCCTCACCTGTGAAGTGGAGGATTTCTGTCCACTGCTTGCAGATGTAGATCTGAACATCGGTGCCACCCAGGGCCAGGTAGGTGCCACTCTGGTCAAAGATGAGAGATTTCACCTGCGGAGAGGGAGAAGCGAAGCTTCACACCAGGCCAAAAAGCTCCAAACTGGCCACAGGGGAGCAACTCAACACCTCGTGAAGGGAACCCACCACCGCAGCTGGCAGCTCTACATCAGGCTCCCCACAGATGAGAGGAGCACAGGCTTGTCTTGGAAAGGGGACATGGTGACAGCGATCTGCAAGGCTGCCCAGCCAGGCAATCCAAGGTCACGCACCTCAAAGTTATTGTCCAGCTGCAACGTCTTGAAATTCTTGAGTTTACGCAAGTCCCAGAGCTTGACAGAGGAGTCGTCCGCGGCCGTGGCAAGATAGTAGCCGTTCTCGGAGAAGGCGATGCTGGTGATGGGGCCCGAGTGCCCTGGGAAGTTGGCCACGTTGGTACGTTCCTGGGAGCAAGACAGGGAAGCGCTCGTAGGGAAACGCGGCCCCTGGCAGCCTCAGCCCTCCCTGGGCAGCCTCGGCAGGGTTTCAGCTGGGCAGAGAAAGCCCAGGCGAGCACAAGAGCCTCTGAAGGAGCAGAATGGCCAGAATTTGCGTGTACCCATGGAAGTGGAGATAAGGAAAGCCACGGGGCACTGCCATCCCATGCAGCACCCAGACTCTTCACATCAGCTCCAGGGACCCAGCAGAGTCCTGTAACTGCTGTGCTCAGAGCAGACAACCTACGTCCATCCGGATCATCAGTATGCCTCGGAGTGACTCACCCTGCTGTGCTCAGAGCAGACAACCTACGTCCATCCGGATCATCAGTATGCCTCGGAGTGACTCACCCTGCAGCAGAGCCAGCCTGCCTCCCCGTAAACCTCCTCCTCTCTCAGGGAGAGGGCAAACCCGTTGTCAAAAAAACGCTATCGATTGTCAGCTTCAACACCAGAAAAGAGGCAACTCTTCAGCCGAAGCTTTATATTGTAGGAGAAAACCACCACGAGCCACGTTGAGGGCCTCCTCCCAGCCGCAGACAAGGGCTCTGTGCCTAGGGCTGAGCACCCGGATGGACACCAGACCGAACAGACCAGTAGCAGCCGTGTCCCCTCGCACCCCCCACAGCCCTCGCCTGCCCAGAGCTGCCCTTACCTTCAGATCCCAGATCTTGATCTGGGAGTCCATCGTCCCTGTTCCAAAAATGAGCCCATCTGGGTGGAACTGGGCACAAGTAAGAGCTGCAGAGACACAGGGAGAAACGTGGAAGGTTTGGGGGAAGAGTCTGACCTGGGAGACCTTTTTACCGGGGGGTGCCCACGGAAGTTTCGCTGGAGACCCGGGGCTGTGTGGGCAGAAAAACCCCTTCTCCACAACCTCACAAGAGCCCCCAGGGGCAGGCAGGCCCAGCCACAAGCCTTACCACAGCCGGAGCTCTCATCTGTCACCTTAGTAAGAACACGGCCTGTCTGGATATCCGAGAAAGCCCAGTACTGGAAGAGAAGAACAGAGCATTGAGCACCCAGCAACAAGGGGTTGCGGCTGTCTACACTCTTGGAGCAGCATCTCACCTGGTCATCAGAAGAGCTGAGCAGGTAGTCACCCGTGGCATGGAGACTCAGCCCTGTCACAGAGCCCTCGTGGGCACGGACAACTTGGACACACGAGGCGTTGGGCACAGACCAGATCCGGATGGTTGCATCAGGAGAAGCTGAAAACACCAAGTCCTGGACGGGGGTGAGACAAGCAGGTTAATGCCAAAGGTCAAGACTTTCATGTCTCCATCTGAGCGCTTCCTAGAACTGCCCTCATCACCTAAGGTGGAAACCCCCTCACCCCACTCCCTTACAACAGGCCATGAGGAGGTGGGTCCATCTGATCTAGAGTCATCTGGCCTGTGAGGGAAGAGGCCAAACACGGGCATGTTCGCACCTGAGACGGGTGGAACACGACACTGGTGACCTTCTTGGAGTGTCCCTTGAGCGTTGCCAGGATCTGCTCCGAAGTCTTGTCAAAGACGATGACATTTTTATCAGCCCCGCCTTAAAAACAAAACAGAGACTTGCGAGAGATGGAGTCTGCGGCCAGCCCAGCCCAAGTCCACCCACCTTTCCTCGGGACCACGTTGTCCTGAGAAGCTCTGCACTCAGCCAAGGGAATTCCTGATGCCCCTGGTCATACACCCACCCTCCAGCAGCACAGAGAGCAACGTGCCCCAAAGCAACCGCAGCTCTTGGCTAGCGGCCCATCCCCGGCTCCCTTACCAGTGAGGATCTTGTTGGTGTCGGAAGGACAGAGATCCAGGGCAAGGATCCCTGGGATACTGGCACTGTGCAGCCCCTACACAAATTAAAAGGACGTTGGATTAATGCCACAATAAAAAAGTGTCCCCAGTGGAATTGAGAGGCCCTCATGGGGAGCCCAGGGTGTTTCCTTCCAACATTGGCAGTCTGGGCCACATCTATCCCAGCACATGCCCCCATCTTGTGGCACAAAACGCCATGACCCTCTTCCTGCCCTGCAGAGCAGCAAATTTGTCACTCATTAATGCTGCAAAGCGGCGCAGGAGATGCCAGGATACCCAGCTGAGCTTTCGAGCCCTTGTCCCGAGCTGTGGCACTCACCACATGTGAAGCCACCTGCCGGTACTTGCTGAGCTCCTCTGGTTTCACCAGCTCCTCTGGAACAGTCTTGCCTCTCTGCAGAAATAAAACAACACAGAGATAAACGACGGCCTCCCCCAGGGAGCCTTCACGTCCTCATTCCACAGCGCCTGGCTAAGCAGCACCCAAAGCCACCCAACTGCGTCCCCTCCCAAGGCGAGATGCCACCACTCACCTTCTTGCGCTCCGTGGTCAGCACCGTGGCCTTGTCTTGCAGCTGCAGAACAAGGAAAGGTCGTTACCCAACGGATGGAGGCTCTCGCGGTGAGGAGCCAGGGGAGGCTGTGAGGGAAGGTCCCTTACCTTCTGAATGATCTCGGGGGTCATGCCCGCCAGCTCGCCCAGATCCATGGACTCCCCAGCACCCTGCACGGGACAGGGAAGAGGGCCGGTTACGGCCAGGACGGCGGCAAGGCAGGGACGCGCCGGGGGGGACACTCACCGCCACGTTGGGCTGGGAGGACGGCACCGTCTGGGGCACGATGAGGCCAGCCTGGGGTTTCAGCGTCGCCAGGGCTGCGGGGCAGAGAAAACCGACCAGTTAGAGTGGCCGCTCCAAGGCGGGAGAGAGACGGCCCCAGCCATCGAGCTACGTGCTCCGGGGCCACACGCTGCGGCGCGCCCCCCCAGACCCACGGCGTCCCCCAGAGCCCCTGCACGGCCCCACGTCACCTTCTCTGGCCGCGGTGACCTCCTTGGTGAGGCGGGCGATGACACGGCAGGCGGCATCGTGCTGGTAGAGCGCGTGGGACAGCTCCTGGCGCGTGGTCTGCAGCTGCTGGCGGAGCGTGAAGCTGTGCAGCATGACGGCATCCTGGCAGCGGGACACGGAGACAGGGAAGGGATCAGGCTCAGCGCAGGCACCCCTTCCTCCCAGGTGGGGCCAGCACTGGCACGCAGCGCCCTTCTCAGCCCCAGCCCAGCACTCACCCACTCATCCTGGAGGGCTTTCAGGATGGCTGGAATGCTGGTAGCGGATGGTGGCTTGGGTCGGATGGGGTGGGCGACTGTGAACGACACAGCGAGACCGCGTGAAACTCCGGGATCGACCCCTAGCTTCGCCGCAAGCCACCACCTCCCGCTCAAGCCTTCCTGCTTCCTCCACCGACTACGTCCTCTCGCAAGGCCTCCCCTCAGCTCAGCTCCTTGGCCGCATCAGGGGTTTGGCCTCCACGGGCTCTCAGCAGCACCAACTAGTCCTTCAGGAAAGGTTTCCTCAGGGCCCCGGCACTGAGAACGGCTGCCGTAGGAGCCTGCCCAAGGAAGCCTGTGGGACGTCTGCGGCCCCGGCTGTGCCCGTCTCTGCGCCCGCCTCCTCCAGCTGCTCTGCTGCCGCTTCCACGAGTGTTTTCTCGAGCAGCATCACCCACCTTACCAGGCGCAGCCCCTTTTGCCCCCCGCGAATGGCGCATCTCTGCCCCGTGCCCGTAGCCCCGCCGTAGCTAGGACTCTTGCGCTGCCCCGAGGAGCACGGGGGCTCTGCCAGGGAGGCGGCCCTGCGCGCAGCGCCCGCTCCCATCACCTTTGATATCTATGAGCTGTTCCTCCGAGAGCGGCTGGTTGTTCACGGGGTCGGTGCCGTTCTCCGCGATGTACTTCTCGATCAGGCGGCGCTCGTAAACGTGGTTGGACACCGGAGACACGCAGGGGTGCTCGGGCACCTCGTTGGAGACTGCGCGGAGGAAGGCGGAGCGCAGCGGTTACCGCCGCAGCCGCCCCGGGGCCCTGCGCAACCCGCGCGGGACCAGCACCCCCGAGAACCGGGGCGGAGCCTCCGCGGGCCGCAACGCGCCGTCCCGCATCCCCCCCGCACTCACTGGAGCAGATGAGGGCCATGGCGGGAGCGCGAGGAGGAGCCGAAGCCGCCGCCGCGCCGAGCCGCCCACGCGCGGGCCCCGCCGCCGGAAACGGAACTGCCGCCCCGCCGCTTCCGCCGCGGGAACGGCGCCTCCCGGCGTGCCCCGCGCCGCCCCGCCCCGCGCTGCCGGCCACGGCCGCGTTGCCATGGCGCCCGCGCTGCCGCGGGGCGCGCCGGGAGCCGTAGTCCGGCGGGGCGGGAACTACAGCTCCCGGCGTGCCCCGCGCCGCGCGGGCCGGCCCCGCAGCGCCCCCGCGCGGCGGCGGCGGGGGGGGATGGGGAAGCGCGAGGGGCCCGGGGACACCGGAGAGGCGGGGGGGGCCGCGGGGGCACCGGGGCCGCGGGGGAAGCGGCTGCCCCGGGGCCGCGCAGGATTCGGGTGCCCTGGGGCGGCGCGCGGGGCTGGCCGGGCGTCCGGTTAAACAGGGCGCCCCCCGCACGGGCGGCGCTCCCGGCGGCCCCGGCTAAACACAGCGCCCCCCGGCGCGGCCGCTGCGGGTATCGGCGGTGCCAGCCCGCGCGTCCTTCCGCCGCCGCGGGGCTCCGGGCCGGCCATGGGCAGCGGGGCCGGGCGCCGGGCCGCGCTGGCGCTGCTCGCGGTGGCCGCCGGCCTCGGCGCGGCGGCGGCGCCGGGCGGGCGGGGAGACGGCGGCGGCGGCGAGGACCCGCTGTCGCGGCTGGGCCGCGCGGCGTGGGACGCCCTGGAGCGCGCCGTGGGCCGCGAGCCCCTGCAGCTGGCGGCCGAGGTGAGGGCCCCGGGCGGCCGCGGAGCCGCCGCCGCCGCCCTTCGGCCCGGCCGGTGAAGGCTGCAGGCGGCCGAGCCCCGGGGAGCGACTCGCGGCCGCCTCCGGCCTTCCCTGGGGACGGGGCGGTCCGGGGAGCGCGGGTCTCCCCGTGGGAAGGCTGCTGCGCCCGGGCACGGTGCGGGCCTCCCCGGGCACGGCACGGGCGTCGAGCCTTGCTGCCGCAGCCCGCGCTCACGCGTCCTGCAAGAGCCAGCGGGGCTTTTCGTCCCCGCACCCGGGCCGCGGTGCTGAGCCGCCTGCTCTGTGCCCCTTGCAGAGCCTGGCTGCCGTGCTCTGGACCGTGTCCCTGGGCATCTCGGCGGCTCTGACGGCGCTCTGCAAGATCCTGGGAGAGGTCCTCGCTGCCCTTGGCCTGGATGGTGAGCGGCACTGCTGTCGCGTCCCCCGAAACGCCCTCGCTGCAGCCCTGCCCCAAGCGCAGGGCCCGGGACGGGAAACCGAGGCCAGGGAGGGCAGCAGCCTGCAGGCCGGGGGGCGAGCGGGGCTCCCGTGGAGGAGCTAACGCTGTCCTGTGTTTGCTCCTGGGGGAAATGAGGCCAGGCGCTCCCAGCCTGACATCCCTGACGCCTCTGTGCCCTGCAGGGGACACGCTCCAGAGCGCGGCGCTGGGCCCCGGCGAGGTGCAGAAGGTGCTGCTGTGGGGCCTGGCCTTGCTGCTGAGCTCCTGGCTGCTGTCGCGGCTGCTGGGGCTGCTGCTGGAGCTGCTGCTGTCGGCGCTGTGGTGGGTGAAGCTCTGCTGCTTCGTGCAGGCCTTCCTCTACATCGTGTCCTCGCCGCAGAGCCCCACGGTGCAGGCGGGGCTGCTGCTGGCGCTGTGGCTGCTCCACGCGCTGCTGGGGCGCCTGGCGGGCGCGCGCGGCCCCGGCGCCCGCCTCGAGGCCGCCGTGCGCAGCCTCGAGCGGCAGGTGGAGGAGCTGCGGTGGCGCCAGAAGTACGGGGGGCCCGGCAACCGGCAGGACGACTGAGGGTGGGCACGTGCCCCCTGCGCCGTCCCCGGGGCCCGCTCCCTGCTGGCATCCTCAGCACCCCTCCCTGCTGCGCCCCCCATCCCGGTGCCACCCCCGGGTCTGCCCGTAAGTGCCTTTAACTCCGCCGTGTCCCGGCAATGGGGCCGGGGCCCCGCTCGCTCTGCACGCGCCATGGGGCTTCGGTTGAAGCCAGCAGCTGGCACCCACGGGAGGGGACAGGGTGGCTCTCGGTTTGGCCACAGCCACCCCCTTCGCTCCCGACGCCAAACTCGGCCCTGCCAGGGGAGACGTGGGGGGCGTTTGAAGCCCCGGTGTCTCGGCCAAACTTGGCAGCAGCGCCGCGTGCCCGCCCTTGCCAAGGGCACAGCTGCCCTGTCCGTCTGCCCGGCCGCGAGCGCAGACGCTGCTCGGCAGGACGGAGCGGGTTCGTCCGCGAAGCCGCCCCTCTCCTCCGTGCGTCTGTCCGAGGGGGGCTCTGCTTCCCGTTGGGAACGTGGCCGGGATTTCTCTCCCTTCCCCAAAGCTGGGGCTTATGTTTGTGCAAAAGGGGGTGCCACGCTGCTGCCGTGCACCTCTTCTAGGAGCCGATCACCAAATGCTGCCTTGTTGGTTCTTTTTTTTTTTTTTTTCCAAGCTGCTTTTAAAACTATTTTGATACATGCTACCAAATAAACACTATTTAATTCCAGTGCTGGGGAGTTTATTTTCCTGTCGTGGCAGAGAGGCGGCGAAGCCCAGGCTGGGCTGTGCTGCCCGTGTGGGCGTCCTGGGGTGGTCCCAGGCTGGGGGATGTCACCGGAGCAGGGCCTGGAGGTGCTCGGTGGCTGGCAGGGACAGCTGCACAAGCCAGGGCACCGTCCCTGCCACCCATGTAGCGGCCTTTCTGTCAGGCTCTGTCCCCTTCTCTGTCCCCATCGCCCTCCAGGCGTCCCCGCCACAGGGGCTGGGCGCTACTGGCCTGGCTGCCTGCCCATGTCTGACTCTGACCCCCAGTCTCGCCCCGTGCCCCCCAGCCCCTTCTCAGGACCAACAGGGGCTGTGTGGAGGGCGAGGGGTGGGCACTGGCCTCCGTGCAAACCCCATCCTGGGTGACAGAGGCATCCAACGTGCCGGCGGAGCCCACTTTGGGGGGCCCTTCCCGGGCGGCCCGTCCCGGGAGGGCTCCCGGTGCTGCCTGTCCCGGGAGGGCTCTGGGTGCTGCCCGTCCCGGGAGGGCACTGGGTGCTGCCCGTCCCAGGAGGGTGCTGGGTGCTGCCCGTCCCAGGAGGGTGCTGGGTGCTGCCTGTCCCGGGAGGGCTCCCGGTGCTGCCTGTCCTGGGAGCCTCGCGGTGCTGCCTGTCCCGGGAGGGCGCCCGGTGCTGCCCGTCCCGGCAGGGAGCTCGGCCCTGCGCCTCGCGGGTGTTCAGGACCCGTCGGGGGAGGCGGCGCCGGTGCCGGTCCCGCCCCGGCCCCATTGTCTGCGCGGCGGCGGAGGCGGAGGGGCCCGGAGCGGCGGCGCCGCTCGCACGGACGCGCCGCGGAGCCCGCCGCGGCCATGGCCCCGCCGCCAGCGGCCCCGGGCCCGGGGAGCCGCCTGGCGCTGCTGGCCGCCGTCCTCCTCGCCGCCACAGGTGAGTGCGGGCCGGCACCGGCACCGACACCGGCAGCGGTACCGGCAGCCGCTCCGCCCCCGCCGGGAGCCCCGCGGCGCCCCGGGGACGGCCGGGCCCTCCGCGCCCACGGGAGAACCGCGACGGGCGGGATCCGCAGCCGCGATCGCGGGGGTTTGCGCCCCTTCCCATTCACCCCGTGCTCGCCTTCCCTTGGGATCCCGAGGGGTCCTGCCCTCCCAGCCGAGCGCGTGGCATCGCCTGCGATCCCGGGGAATCCGCCCTCCCTCCCACGCGCATGGGATCCACCGGGATCCGGAGTGGATGTGCTCTCCTTCCCGTGCACATGGGATCCTCTCCGGTGCAGACTGGATCTGCTCTCCCGCCCTGCATGCACATGAGATCCCCTGTGATCCAAAGTGGATCTGCTCTCTGCCCTCACTACACACGGGAGTCTCTGTGACTGTGTGAGATCTCCCTGGGGTGCACAAGGGGCCCCCATGATCTGCATGGGATCTGCCCCTGTGTGCATGGGGACCTCTGGGACCTGTTTGGGATCTGTTTGCCCCGTGCACATGGGAACTTGTGTTCCAGCTGGAACCTACTCCTGCTGCCCCCCCGTGCTCATGGGATACCCTGTGGGCTCACCTGGACCTCCTCTTTCCCTCTGCATGCGCATGGGATCCCCTGTGATCTGTCAGGGAGCTGCCCGGCCCCCAGCACGCAGGGAACCAGGCTGGGCTCTTCCCCGTGGGAAGCCTTTTGCCTGCAGCCCAGCCGGGATCTGTCTGTGCACATAGGAATTCCTGGGATCTGGATGGGATCAGCCTGGTACACTCTGCAGTCCCTGGGATCCAGGCGCCTTGTGCTTGCGTCTCACCCTGTGGGACCTCCGTCCCTCTCCCTTGGCTGGGCACCCCAGCAACGTTCCCCCAAGTGTGGGTGCAAGCAGATTCCTTCCATCGCCCATCCCGGTGGACTTGCAGCCTTGCAGTCCTGCCTTGGCCCCGGCAATCACGAGCAGGAGCAGGAGCTGCGCGTTTTACACACGCACACCAGACTGCCCAGCAGCGCGGGAGGGAAAAACAGGGCATGTGGGGAGAAAAAGCAACCTCTTGGTGCTCTCCTATTGCCCCAGTTCTGGGGGCAATGTGGCTCGGGGGTGGGCTGGGAGGAGGAGGTGACCAAAGAGACCTTACCAGAAGGGATGCCGTCCCTGTCCCTGCAGCGAGCGGCAATGTGGACCCCCCTGACCCCGTCTACCTGCCTGCCGAGCTGGAGCTGCTTGACGTGCCCGAGTACTACCGGCTGCAGCGGGTGGACCGGGACCTGCCAGCCAACACGTCACTGCGAGCCCGCTCCGAGACCTACCTGCTGCTGCGGCACGGCGCCCCGGGGCAGCCCCTTGTGCAGGCCACCTACGCGCCCTTCAGTGCCCAACAGGTGACTGCGGCCGCAGCCCGGACACGGAGGGATCAGGGCAAGCCGGGACCCCCAGCTAGACCCCCGTGTCCTTGCAGGCAGCGCCGGCGGAGAGCCCCCTCCAACAGGACATCTCGCCGGGCTGGTCCATCCGCGCTGTGCCCGTCGAGAGCACGGCCTCACCCAGCCAGCCCTTCGCCCGCGTCCTCTTCCACCTGCAGGGCCCCGACTGGATGCCAAGGGCACGGGCGCTGCCCTGTGTCGCCCTGCAAGTGCAGCACCGGGGCCGGGCCATCCGCGGGACCTGCCGCATGCAGGTGAGTGCCGGGCTCGGGCCCCGCGGCCAAGGGCCGGGCGCTGGCGCCGCTCAGCCCCGCTCCCCCTTGCAGGCACCGCTGGGCGTCTGCGTGGTGGAGCTGGAGATCCCCCCAGCCTGGTTCTCGGAGCCCGCCGAGCCGGCGGAGCTCTCCTATGGCACCATGGCGCCGGGCGAGTGCGGCCAGGCTGGGGGGCGGCCGGAGGGGCTGCGGCGCGTGGGACAGCTGGAGCTGCGAGGCGCCGAGCCGGCCCGCTGGCAGGAGGTGCGGCTGGACGACAAGGTGCTGCTCCGCGTGCCGGAGGCCGCCCTGCGCCCGGGCCGGCTCTTCACCGCCACCCTCGTCTTGCGGCACAACTTCACCGCTGACCACCTCACGCTCCGGTGAGACGCCGCGTGCGCTGGTGGCTGCGCCAGGAAGGGGATGGACGGGCAGACGCCGGCGCCCGGTCCCGCCCCCCAGGGTGACGTGGCGCCCACCGGCCGCGCTCGCAGGGTGAAGGCCAAGAAGGGGCTGCAGGTGGTAGCGGCCCGGCCGGCGGACCCCGCCGCCTGGTTCGCCCAGCTGGACCGCGCGCGGGGCGCCAAGCACTCCACGGCCGTGGTGACCTGCCGCCGCCATGGCGCCGGGGGACGGGAGCCCGCCAGGTGGGACGGGGCGGCGGAATTCCAGGTGGCAGGGTGCGGGAAGGGGGGAGGGTGGCGCCCGTGTCCCCCCGCAGTCACAATCCGGCCCTGGTGGCGGGCGCGTGGCCAGCGTGGGAAGGCGCCGCGGGTGTCGCAGGACGGCGCCAACACCAAGTCCCCCGGGTTGCAGCCAATCAGACGCGGCCTGCGGAGCCACGCCCACCCCTCCGATTTACCCAGCTACCAGCCAATCATGTTGCGTGGCACCGGGAGGGGTGGTCCCCCTGTTTTCCCCGCCCACTCCCTGCCGGCCAATCGCGGCGGAGGCGAGGTGCCATTGGGCGGGAGGTGGGGTGGGGGCAGTTATCCCCCCTCCTGCCAGCCAATGGGGAGCCAGGGGTGCCCCTGGCCCGTGCCCACGTGCGGCGGCGCAGGGTGGCCGAGGGGGCCGAGCTGCTGCACCTGGACCTGGCGGTGGAGAACGGCACCGGGGGGCTGGCCACGGCGCGGCCCGTCACCTGGCAGGTGGAGTACCCCGGCCAGGACCCCGAGGCCCAGAAGGACAAGATGGTGTGGGAGATCCAGGTGTCGGAGCGGGACATCCGCGCCCTCGTCCCGCTGGCGCAGGTGGGTGCCCCCGGCGCAGCGCCCCGGCCCGCCCACCGCGCTGGGAGCCCAACACGGCGCCGCTCTGCCCGCAGGAGCTGGAGATCGTGAACACGGCGCCGCTGAGCGGCGTGCCCCGCGCGGTGCCCGTCAAGCTGGTGGCCGTGGAGGCGGGTGGCAGCGTGGCTGAGGTCACCGAGCGGCTGGGCTGCGAGTCGGCAGACAAGCAGGTGCTGCAGGTGAGCGGGGTGCCCACCTGGCTCCCTGCCCCGGCCCCGCGGCTGCCCCCTGCCCCTGTCCCTGTCACCCCGCCAGGTGGCTGACACGTGCGACTCCGTGTTCGTGGCGGGCAAGGAGAGTCGCGGCGCGCGCGGGGCCCGCGTGGATTTCTGGTTCCGGCGCTTTCACGCCTCGCTGCGCTTCACCGTGTGGGCGCCGCTGCTGCCGCTGCGCGTCGACCTGCGCGACACCACCCTGGAGCAAGTGCGGGGCTGGCGCCTGCCGGGCAGCCCCACCGACAGGTGAGCGGGCGCGGGGGGCTTTGCACTGGGCAGAGGTGCAGCCTGCACGCGGGCCGTTCGCCCAGCTGAGGCCTGCGGCACTCGTGACATGCGCTGCCGCCATGCCGAACCTCGCCGCGCTCGTGTCGTGCACCGCTTCCCTGCTCCCGGGGCAGCCTGTCCCTCCTGAGTCCCGGCACGCTCGCAACACGGGTCTCCTCACTGACATCCCGCCCCGCAGTGTCCCTGCCGAGGCGGAGGATCCCGGGGAGGACGCCGAGCGGCGCGCGCGGGGCTGCCGGCCCCAGTACCAGCGCACGGCGGTGCGGTTCCTCGCGCACTTTGTGGCCCACCCGCTCGACGGTGGGCGCCACCTTGCCTACCTGCCCGGCGCCGAATGGCTCCTCGACGTCTCCCACCTGGTGGCTGCCCGGGCCCGGGTCGTGGATCCCCGTGTGGCTTCGCTGGAGGGGGGTGCTGTGGTGGTTGGCCGCGAGCCTGGCGTGACCTCCGTGGAGGTAGGGATGTGGGGCTCGGGCATGGGGAGATGCGGCGGATGGCGAGAGGGAGACGGGGGGCAGGGGAAGTTGGGGCATCCCAGGATAGGAGGTGACCTGGGGCACGGGGAGATCTAGGAGAGGGAAGAAAGACCAAGGTAGACACAGAGAGGAGCAACAGGAGGCCGGGATGTGCCCCCCAACCCAGCACTCCCCGTGTGCCAAGGTCCGCTCGCCCGTCTCGGACTCCATCCTGGGTGAACAGATGCTGGTGGTGTCAGAGGAGAAGGTGACAGTGACAGAGCTACGGGCCCAGGTGGTGTCCGGGCTGTCCCTGAAGGTGACGGCTGAGCCGGGGCACCCCGACGTCATCCTGGCTACCTGCCACGGCACGGCTGCGCTGCGCTCCACCAAGCAGGTAAGGAGGACGGGACGGGACAGGGAGCACTGAGCATCTCCCATAGGGGAGGCAGTCCTGTGCTGTCCCCGCGCTGCCTGGTGCCAGCCTGTCTTGCGTCCCTGGCAGGAGGCAACGCTGTCGGTCTGGCTGGCCTTCTCCGACCACACGTTGGCCCCGCTGGAGCTGTATGGCTGGCAGGAGGCTGTGGTGACCGTGGCCTCGCCGGACCCCGCCGTGGCCTCCGTGCGCCCGCCTGGGGCCTCCGCCTCACGCCCGCTGCTGGTGGCGGAGAGCACAGGGCGCGGGGTGCTGCTGCAGCTCAGCCTGCATGGCCCCGACGCCTGCCGCAAGGGCCGGCACCGCGCGGCCCCGCTGGCCACCGGCACTGCTTGGCTCGAGGCGGATCACGGCCGGCGCGTGCCCACGGCAGGCAGCCCCAAGCACCGCGGTGGCAGACCTCGGCCGAGCTCGCCCTTCCCGCGGGCCGAGGGGGCCATGTCTGGAGAGGCGGTGACGGCCGCGGCAAGCGAGCCGCGGAGGAGGGACCCTGCCGGAGTGGGACCAGCCTCCACCAAGCTCCAGGGGCTGGGGTCTTCCTCGGAGGAGGAGGAGGAAGAGGAGGATGGCTACGGGCACAACCGCGCTGGCGGGGAAGAAGAGGAAGAAGAGGAGATGGTGAAGGCCCCTGAGCGTGTGACCGACCTGGAGATTGGCATGTACGTCCTGCTCAGTGTCTTCTGCCTGGCCATTTTCATCTTCCTCATCAACTGCATCTTCTTCGTCCTGCGGTACCAGCACAAGGAGCCGCCGGATGCCGGCACGGCCCCTTCCACCCCGCAGCCCCACAACTGGGTCTGGCTGGGCACCGACCAGGAGGAGCTGAGTCGGCAGCTGGACCGCCGGCAGCCAGAGCCCAGCGCCCAGCCGGCGCCTGGGCCCCAGGCCGGCAGCGAGGGCGTGCGGTGCTGCTGCGCGGTGCCGGCGGGGGCCGTGCCTGCCCCTGGCGCTGCCGCCGAGGAGCCTGGCAGCAGCCCGCTCCTGGGCCCCCCAGCGCCCGTGGGTGCCCTGCCCCGCAAGGAAGGGGGTGCGCTGGGGGGCGGCCGGCGGAAGCGCGTGGAGTTTGTCACCTTTGCGCCGCCGCGGGCGCCCGAGGAGCCCCCCCTGCCCGCCCCCAACGTCCAGTCCATCCTGGTGGCCAGCGAGGACGACATCCGCTGGGTGTGCGAGGACATGGGGCTCCGGGACCCCGAGGAGATCAGGAGCTACATGGAGAGGATCCGGGGCAGCTCCTGACCTGGTGGGGTCTCTTCCAAGCCCCGGTTGATACCAGGCCAGGCAAACCAGTAAGGGACCAATGTCCTCCTCCCCACACCTCCCTGCTGCTTCCTGGGGAGACACATTCCTCTCCCACTTGCCCTGCTTGTGGCAGGCCGTGCCTCTCCGGTGGACCCATCCCCTCCCTGGCCAGCGTGGTGGCAGGAGCCCTGCACCACCGGGGCACTGAAGAGACCCCCCCTGGACACCTCCACAGAAAGGCATTGCCACTGGAGACATGCTCGCATAGCGGTTGCCTCCTTGCTCAGGGCATCTTCTGTCCTCGGGGTCCATGCCAGCTACCCAGGCCCAGCTTCTGGGAGCTTCACCGCTGCCACCATGCACCCAGGCGGCCTGCTGGTTGCCTTGGCGTTGGAGGGTGTTTTCATCACTGGAAGTTGCCCCAGAGGGGAATTGCATGGAGGAAGCCTTGGTCCCCTGATTGCTTTGGGTCTCATTGCGACATTGTGTTCATAGTGATGATGAGTCCTGTGGTCTGATCCCAGGGACCGGCCCGTGTCCCTCAGCCCCCATTCCCAGCCCTGTTCCCTTGCAGCAAGGAGGGGGACTGGGGGAACAAGCTCATCCCCACCTTCACCCTGGCCGTGCATCCATTTTGTATGATCGGTATTTTATACCTGTAGCATTGTGGGAAGGGGCTGCCACAAGGAGTGTCTGTTATTTATGGAAGATTTTTAATTCTGACATTGTTACAAAAATAAAATATTTTAAAAGCTGATCTCCCTCCTCCCTGTGGCCAGCACGTTTGTACCTGCTGGGAGGGGAAGGGGACCGCAGCACTGGATGCCTGCGTGGCCACCTCCTGTCACAGCCCCCATTTCGCCGTGACTGGCATAGGGTGGGGGGGATCGAGACATGGTCCTTCCATCTGGAAGGGGCTTTCCATTACAGCCCCAGCTGTGCTGGAGAAGCTGCGGCAGGGAAGTACATTGGAGAACTGCAGGAGTGCTTGGAGGAGCCCATCACGGGCCCGCCGTGGAGGAAGGAGCCGACATGTGGCTTTCTGGAGGCTTGAACTGACCGCAGAGGATGCAAGGCCTGGGCTTAGTTTAGGGGGGCTGTTTGCATCGGGCTTCATGTAGGAGGGAGAAGAAGGCAGAGCCAGGCCTGGGAAGAGCTTTGGGATCTGACTGGGGGGCTGGGGTGCCCTTGCCGTGATGGCCCTGTTGGCACACACGCAAGCCGGGCTGTGTGGCTCCGCTCGGCGCTGCTCATGGACTCCCACCTTCCTCAGCCCATCCAGACCTAATGCACACAGGACCAGCGCTGGATCCCCACAGCAGGAGGGCCCTCCAGCTGGAGCAACAGGCCCCACAAACAGTTGGACACCCCTCTGCTGTCCTCTACCCCCACAAAAAACCTGGTGAACCATCTCCCCCAGCACATAGTTAGGCAATAGGTTTACTGGTGAAATCCAGCAGGTTAAGGGAACATGTCCATGGCCAGTCCCTTTCTTCACGGATGCACTGTGGCTTCCTACTCCTCTTGAATCCCCACCAAGCTGTTCTGGTGATCTTGAGATGTCCCCCCATTCCCTGACAGGATCATGCCAGGAGAGCACAAGGGGATGCTCACTCTAGCCCTCTCCATCATCCTTTTTCTTGGAGACTCTCAGTGGGATGGACCAACTCAGGGCTGCATCAGCAAACAGGGATGCAGTAAACCTTCCCTCCTGCCTTCCCACACATCTAATTCCCTTTCATGGCCGGTCTCGAGCCATTCTTGCTGCTCCCATTGAAGGGGAGGGTCTTGGGGCTGCAGAGAGGTGTTGAGCAGAAATCTTTATCACAGTGGGGCTGTCCTGGGAACCTGTCCCACATGCCCTAGTGGGAGTGGGGCCAGCATCCTGTCTCCGATTGAGTTGACATGGGAATGGGGACAAGACTTGGGTCACCTCTGATAGTATCAGTCCTCCTCCTGCTCCACGCAGAGGTGACAAGTGCCAGGCTGCTGTGGCTGTTTTTCATAGTGCACAGAGATCCAAGCGAAGAGGAGGCAGGTAACCAACTGGATGCCCGCCAGCAGGAAGAAGTAATAGTCCATGTGGCAGTTGTTAATATTCCCTGTGAGCAGAAGGGACAGTCAGAAGCCAGGAGGGCCCTAAGGACACCCCTGTGCTATGCTGCAACCCATCCCTGCTCTGCTGGCCACAAAGGTGGGCTAAGCACACAGGGAAACTGTCTTGCCGAGGCCTCCAGAGCATGAGCAAACCGGGATGTGAGCCTGCCACGGGCAGGGATGTGCCCTCTGGGTCCTCAGCAGGCCCATCTCCGAGGCTCCCGAGGGGGTGGTCCTGGAGAGGGAGCGCCTGCAGGTATGTGCATCACAAGCCTGACTGTCTCGCAACAGTATTGGCAAGGAGCAGTTACGTGGCCGCCTCGCTGCCCATCTGGTGGCAGATCCCCCAGGTACCTGCTCATCGGCATCAGTAAGAGCTGTTTGGCAGGGCAGGTCCCAGGTGAGGCAGTGCCCTCCTTGCCCCGCTACAGCTCCGGGTGCGCCCGGCTGTGTGCACGCTGCCAGGCAGTGACGTGCGTTCTGCAGACCTCACCCATGGGTGAGGTCTGCAGAACGCACGTCACTGCCTGGCAGAGTGCACACAGCCGGGCGCCCCGGAGCTGTGCGGGGCAAGGAGGGCACTGCTCACCTGGGATGCTGACAAACAGCTCACTGATGCCGATGAGCAGGTACTGGGGGATCTGCCACCAGATGGGCAGCGAGGCGGCCACGTAACTGTCCTTGCCAATATGTTGCGAGACAGTCTGGTTGTGATGCACATACTGCAGGCGCTCCCTCTCCAGGACCCCTGGGGGAGATGGGTGGTGAGGACAGAGGGAATCCCTGCCCGTGGCAGGCTCACATCCCGGTTTGCTCATGCTGGGGCCTCACCTGCTGTGAGGATGGAGGCAAGGCCAAATAACATGCCCAGGGCCATTCGCTTGAGTGCTGACGGCAACAGCTTCCACCTTACCAAGAATGGGTCAATGACACGGTCTTTCAGGGGCACCAAAGCCAGTAAGACCACCACGTTGGCCAGGAGGAGCCAGGCATCTGGGAACTGCAGGCAGACAGAGGTGGAGACCCAGCAGTTGTTCTCAGAAAGGAGTTCAGCATCCCTTGGGATGCCTCTGGTTTCTGACGTGGCCCTGCTTAGCAGATCTGTGAGCTCTGAGCCCTCTCTCTTACCATGTAGTTTTGGGTAGTGCTGGCATGGGCCTGGCCGTGCTGGAAGATGCTAGGGATGCGGAGGTGTAGGCCCTGCAGGTAATAGGTTGACTGCATCTAAAAGACACAGTGAGGGTGGCTCTGTTGGCTCAGTGGTGAGGGGAGAAAACGCAGCTCCTGAACAGACCCACCACCCTGTCTGCCCACAGCCCTCCCTCCAGCCAGCATGAAGCATGTTCCTTGCTGAATTAAACTGCCCCAAGACTGTTTAAAAAAGCGGGAACTCCAAAAGCTTTCAGCAGAGCCAATTGTACAGCTCTGGGTATTAGGTGACATGTGGTACGGCGTCCCAACTCAAACTCAGGTCTTGGAACCACCTGCAAACCCTGCACCACATTCCCCCTGGCTCAAGATACTCCTGAACAGCCTGATCCTCCACTCCCTTCAAAGACATTCCTATAGGCTGTTCCTCTTGAGCAGCAGTTGAGTACTGCCTATTCCCAACGTCCTGGCAGATGCCTGCCTGCAAAGCAGTCCCACCATTAAACCTGATCTGGGATCCATCAGTTCTCATAGCTACCACGTCACTTGACTGGCAGAACTCAGTGTCTCCAGCTGGCGTCTCTAGAGAGACCAGCCAAGGCCAGGATTTTCGGTCTATCTTGCCCCTTGCCTAGGCTACCCGACTGCCCAGTACACACCTCACCTGGAAGTAGACCATCCAGTAAGGGATGAAAGTCAGCATCACAGGAAGGATCTTGGTCATCACCCGGAAGTTGGCGAGGTCTTCCTCATGAGATGGAGCCCCGGGTTGTGCTCTGCTACTGGGGAAAGACTCCCTAGCCCCAGTGTGTGACCAGCGAGTAGGAGGAAAGGACAATGTGAGAAGGGTCAGACATGGGATGGCTCAGCCCCATCACACCCCCAGACCTGTCTCACCTGACCCTGTTGCCCCCCAGCCAGGTACAGCCACAGCTCTGCAAAGCTAGTTTGATCATGACAGAGACTTGGCTGCCCGTGGGGGGCTTGGTAACAAAGGTGGGGGTGGCCAGGAGGAAGATGAGGAGGGCTAAGCCCAGGCAAGCAACAGGGATGAGGTAGCCGACCAAAAAGCTGATGTTCTGCTGGATGAAGGCCACCACCAGAAGAGCGAAGACAGCTCCTATGTTGATGCTCCAATAGAACCAGTTGAAGAAGCGCCGTGTGGTGTCCTCACCCCGGTCAGTCACCTGCCAGCGCAAGAGAAGGCAGTGTGGAGAAATGTGCCCCATAACCAGCTCAGTGTCAGCAGTGCCTGGATAGAGCCAAACCTCAGTCCAAATACAAGATTTCCATCTCATCCCTGTCCTACCAACCTCCCACATCTCTGCTGTGCTCTAACACTCTTCCACAGCCTCCTCTCACCATCTTCTGCCTCTCTTCAACTCTCACCTTCCAACTTTCTGCTCCTTCCTATGCCCCACTTTCCCGAGTAAGGTTCCGCCAAGGGCCTCAAAGAATTTGCAGGTGGACTATGGTGATGAAACCATCCTAGGAACCAGCATGTCAGTTCTTTCCCACAGTCTTTCTTCCCGGGTTGTGAGGACGCTACCCGCTTGTCTTTTCAGTGGAGGAACAAAAACTGGCATTATTTATTGCACATCAGCACATGGCAAATACCCTTAGCTGGAGGAGCTTTTTGAGGAGGATCAGATAGAGCAGGACACGGCAGGAAGGGCCACTTACCTGGTCAGCGCCAAAGGAGATAAGGTTGGCTCTGGCAGAGCTGACACCCAGAGCCAAAACCAGGAGGCCGGAGTAGACCACGGGAGCACAGTACTGGTACTGGGGATGACCCAGACATGTCTTGCTGTGATCCACAGAGCAATTTTGGATGGAGTAGGAGGGCATCTGCCCACACAGGGAGAGGCGCCCATCGAGTGAGGCTGCGGTGGGCAGCAGGCAAGCTGCCAGGAGGTACAGGAAGAAGCTCAGGGCCACGGTGCCATAGCGGCCCAGGTAGACATCCGCCAGCCAGCCGCCAACGGGCGAGAGTAGGTAGGAAGCCCCCAGGAAGAGCAGGGAGGCACGGGACGCCTGGGGGCCACCCCAGTTGAAGGTGCTGCTGTTGAGGTAAAGCACCAGGTTGGCTGTGATGCTGAAGAAAGCCGCCCGCTCCAGGCCCTCCACCACCAGCACAGCCACGCATGCCGCCCAGCGTCCCTTGAGCGGTGACCCATCGCAGGCCCTGCCCGTTGCCAGCAAGGGCCTTCGCTCCCCACGGCGACCCGCTGGGGCCATGTCCTCCTTTGGCTTGTGGTCGTGGTGGACCTCTGCACCGTCCCTGGCAGCTGGGGCTGCTGCACAGCCCTTCACCGTTGCATTCGTCTGGGACGGCCACTTCTCCTTCTTACGGCTCTCCTGGCAGCCCCTTCCTTGCTCAGCTTTCCCCTCCAGGTCTCTGACCCAGGCTCTTTTCCTTGCTGGATGGGTTTTCTCCAGCCTCTTCCGCCTCCGAGCCCTATCCCCTCCCCGCCCCTCCCCGGCTTCTGCTTCTGCTTTCTCTGATGAACAGAGACATCATATGACAACCCGTGGCTCAGAAGCGAAAATCCCCAGCCCCGTGAGCTAGCGCAGCTTCTTCTTTCACAGGGTCGCAGCCCTCCCAGCCTCTGCGCCCCCCGCGCTCTGTCCTGGGCTGGGCTGTTGATCTCCCATCGCTCCGCGGTTGGCATTCCTGCACTGCTCTACCAAGGTATTTGGACTCCTCAGTCTGGGGTGTCTGTGGTGCCGAACCCCCCGAGCTGCCCTCTGCCATGGGCACAGGAGCATCCAGGGCTCATTCCCCGCTGGAAGTGCCATGCTCAAGATGGCCGGAGTCAGGCTGCGAGAGCCTCGCTCCAAACCGCTCTGCTGACCTCCTGCCACCCACAGATTCATACACACAAATCACGCAGCTCGCAGAGGTCACAAGTGTTTGTTTTGCCACTCAATTTCTCAAAGAAACGGGATCACCCACTCCCTGGGCATGTGTGCAACTTCTCTGGGCTTGGTCACATGCTAGAAGATTTTAAGTTTCAGAAAACCAAAGTGGGTGGCTGAGGAAGACAGGGAGTGAGGGGGAGCGATACACCCTACTGGACCCCAAAGCTCAGGCCCTGGGTTGTCATAGCCACCAGCAGGGTGCTCCCTTCCCTTCCCTCCCACCAGGTGCCTGCTCCAAGGTGTGGGGTCTCCCCAGGGACAGCCTGCTGCCCTGTCGCAGGGCACAGAGGGGCACCCCAGCCTCCAGAGGGCAGCAGGGATGCACTGGCAGGCGCCCTCCCTTGGTCCCTGGGCAAGGCAGGATGGCTGCTCTGAGGTGGCGGCAGGATGAGACCAAACATGAAGTTTGCTCCCCAAGAGACTCCTGCTCTGGCTCTCAGGGTGCCTGTGGCACTGTTGGAGATGCCCTCAGGCTCTCTGCACCAGCACCCGCTTCCTCCATCTCCCTACGGAAACCAAACAGTTCAGGTAGGGCCATGAGCCCCATGGAAGACCACCAGGTGGGACCCCATCCGGGAGCTGGTGGGACAGCAGGGGATGCAAATCTTGGCCCCAGCAAGTCCTGCATCCCTCTGCGGCTGAGAACCAGTAGGTGTGAGACCACAAGGTCCTCATGGCTCCCCAAGGCAGTGCTGTCACTTGCAGGGATGCAGTGGACATGTAGCATGGGCCCAGAGCAAAGCCATGAGAGAACTCAATCTACTTCACTTCCCTGTTCAGGGGTGCCACTTCCCTCCAATGAATGGCTTAGTTGTTTGCTGCACCTTGCAGGATGGAGCCACCCCAGCAACTTGCTCTGTTCTGCTCACTTCTCTCCCTCCACCCCCAAGATGCTGAGCTGGCTTCCTGGAGACCTCAACCACAAGACAGAAAAGGAGAGAGAGGCAGAGAGAGAAAGTGCACAGGGCTGCGCCAACCCCATGTCTTCACTGAGAAAGGACAGGGCTGTCTGACCCTGCGTCTCCCAAGCCCATGATGGGACCACTTGGCAGTCTGTGAGAAGGATGGAGGTGCTCTATATGCTCCTGGCAGCTCTCTTCTTGACAGCATCCAGACAAGGTAGGCCACCTTCATCGCTCTCTCCCTCTCATTTCCTTCCTTCTCATCTCTTCATAAGGGAACTCCAAGCGCAAAGTCTTATACTGTGAAATTCAAGTTAAGATATTTGATATTCTGCTTGGAAATGGGCACTTTCTGCTTCACCCCATTCTGGGCCAGTCTCTCCTTAGACATAGATGGTTGCAACTGTCTTGAAGCTGTTTCTGCAAACAGAGTGCATGTTATCGGGGTTGATTCAAATTCGGTGCTGAACAAGGGAAACCAGCCTTATTTCCACCCTGAGATGCTAGGCACAGCATGGGGCTGGGGCGATCGCCACCTTTCCTTCATATGCCTTCTTACTGCTTGCTCAGAATGAGCAAAAGGGATTCCCTTTTTGGATGTTACTGGGTTTGAGAGCTATAAAAGGATTCTCAGGACAAGTGTCTCCCAAGGTGGGAGATGGAGGTCTTTCCCATGCTCTCGGTCTCCTCCATCTCGAACAGCCATTGTGAGATAAGGGCACAAGGGACAAATCTGAAGGACCCTGAGATGAACTGTCCCACTCTCCAACTCCTCCTGCCTTGTGGAGGACGGCCCAAGCCCTCTACTCTATATAGGCAGCTCTTTTGGCCATTACTTACTGTAAATCTATCTGCCTTCCTGTCAGAGGGGATGACCAGGCCAAGATGCCCCAAAACATCACCAAAGAAAGCAATTGCCCTCCAAAACAAAGTTCTCTTGCTTTCCCTCCCATCCCAGTCTTGGACCTGGAAGCAGAGCTGAGATGGAGAAGGAGTCACCAGAGGGATTCATGATAGGGGTGATGGGGCTGACTGCAGAGGCATGTCACACAGATCAGCATGGGAAGATGGGTGACGGCAGAGCACAGATGGCCAGAGACCTGCCCTATGAAGAGAATATATGGCTGCTGATGTGCTCCCAAGAAATCTTTTAGGGGACATTTCCCCCATGAGTGCCCCATCCTCCCCGGTTCCTGTGGCAGGCCTGGGCAGAGCAACAAAGCCTTCCCATAGACAGCCACACAAGGCCAAGGCAATAGGAAATTGTCAGTGAATTAATGGGCTTGGGAAGGCTCTCCCTGCTTTTTTCCCCCCATACTGAAGTCTTCGCAGACAGCTGTGAATTAATGGAAGGCCGCATGGCCACAATGAACGGACAAGACTTTCTGCTGATGAAAAATTGAGGCAAAGCACTTCGCTAATGTCAGCCTTAGATAATCCAGGGCTGTTATTGGTATTGTTATTGTCCCAGGAAAATGTAATTTAAACAACTAATATAAATGTGGCCTTCACTGAATTTTAGGCACCTGGCCTAAATATTCTGTAAGTCTCCACGGTATGGGAAATGAAGGCTCCCAACAGATGGGTCACATCACCTGCATTGGGTATTGTTCTGAAATTAGCATCAAGAAGTGGATAATTGCTGTAATTAATACATGGGCTCACAGGCAGTCCCTGATACCCTCCGACCTACTGGTCCTTCAGCATGTGAAGGAATCCCCTCCTTTTCTGCTGAGTGAATGAACAAGCTGGTTTCTCTGGGACCCACGCTCCCACCATGCTGCTCACTGCTAGGATTTTGGTGGCTTTTCTCCAACTCTCGTCATCGCTTATCATTTTGTCAGTCACTGCATCTGAGCAGAAAGGCTTCTTGGGACAGTGCCATCACCTCCGCCCAGTTTTGCAGGGTTCGGTGTGTGTTTGCACCTAAAATGGCTGACAGAAACAACAGCTAATTTTGTGGCTGCTGTTGTTCCTGATCAATTAACGAATTATCGTCATCTCCTATGCTTCTGCATAACAACTCCTCTTTGCTTCTTCACTGTTCTTCTGTTATCTTCCTTGCTCATGGTGGCCTGGATGTTTTGGGGCACAATACTTTTACTTCTGTTTGTGCCACTTAAATACTCAAGGAGGAAGAGTGGAAAGGAGGAAGGCTGCCAAAGGGACTTTTGGGAGTGCTGTGTGCATTCTCAGTTTTGTTTTCTGAGAGGAAAAAACTTCCACATCCTAGGAAATCCCCAGGATCTTAGCCCTGGCTCTTCTCACATGCCCACCACTGGCAGGGTCTGCACAGAGGGATACCAGCACTACCTCCTTTCTCCCCACACTCAAAACCAAACATTTTTATGGGGCTGGGGCAAGTTACACAGCTGTCCTGGACCTACTAACAAGGCTGTTCAGGGCTGTAAATCAACTGCCTTTTGCCTGTGCTAAAGCATCCTAGGTTAGGGCTGGAAGAATGGCCATAGGGGGTGAGCTTCAAGGTTCCTCCATCCTAGTGCCCTCCCTCTCTAGCCAGTCCCAGATGCTCTCACAAGCAGCAGGACACAAGAGCAGTAGCTTTTTCCTGCTATGCCTGTCCTGCTTCTGCTTTGCATGCCCATCACGCTCCCCAGGTGCCTTTCGGGGCCTATTTTTTCATCTCTTTTATCTTTTTTTTTTTTTTTTTTTTTAATAAGAAAACTGGAGACCGTTCAGGCAAAAAGCAGCAGCCAGAGAAAAAAAGCAGCAGCCAGAGGAATTGTTGCTAGAGTCGACTCTGAGGTTTATTTCTGAAATCTCATCATATGCTAACCATGCAATAAATTCTCCAGCGAATTGATCAGCAAACTGTAGATATTGAGCCTTACTCAAATGACCAGCAACGAATCATTCCTAAAAATCTATAGGCATTCTTGTTTTTTTTTTTTTTTGTGGGATTTTGTTCCACAGAAGAAAAAACTACTGTCTGCATTTGCTTTTTGTGAAGCCTACTCTATCCCAGTGCCCTGGGATGTCTGCCCCACACAAAGGCATCCTGATGCAAACCCCACACAAGTAGGTTAAATAAATTGATATATCATGTAGCAATTGAGGAACAGAAGCAAAAGCAGGATTTAAAGTGATCTAGAGTGTAACACGAGGCTGTTAACCCCATAGCCCAGGATCCTTTTGATTATTTTCTCTGTAGTGCCTAGCACCTACTGTATCCATACAGCCCATTTTAACCGGCTCTTACTTAAAGCAAGTAGAAAATAAATTTTGTCATTAAAATGCACGTGAAGGTCCCAACTAGAGCAAAGTTGATTTTGCAGTAGCAGTGCTTATTTCATAGGTTGCCTCTGGCATATTTAGAAACATAAGGGGCTAACTCAGCGACAAACAGTGTCGCGATGTGTTGTGCCCGCAGGGGAGGATTTGCTCTTCTACAGGAGATGTGCGTGGTTGCTGCCATTTTGCACATCAACCCAGGTAGCAGCTAGTAAGAGTGCTGGGAGTGGAAGGGAGTCCTCTTCTCCTTGACCTGTGCGTCCAGTGCTGGCAGTGTGCTGCACGCTGCAATCAGGAGCCTCTTATAGATCAGTAGCTCAAAGCTATTTGGCACAATCTGAGCACAGAGCACAAAGACAAGTGGTATATGAAACACAGGGCACTTGACACACATTTCATTTAACCAATTTGCCATGGAATTTTTTAAAGTGATCTCCTTATGCATCTTGATGTGTCTTCCTGAGAGGTGGCCAGGCTCCAGCAGTTTCTGTCACAGGCTGGGGAGCAACTGAGGCAAAGCAGAGGATTCACGTGGCCGTATGTGAAATACGTATGTGAAATGGCTGGTCCTGCCTAGCTGGTTGGTCTCAGCTCCCATCGCAGCCGCGCTGGCGAAAGGGGTGTCAGGACAGGACCCAGCTCCGCACAGCATGGGCCCCCTCGGGTGCTCGTGCTGGGCTCCTGGTGCTGCCCCTCAGCCGTGTGAGTTGAGAGGAACCCAGGCTGTGGCCTTCAGCAGAGAAGGGAATGGTGCTAGGTCTGTCTGTGGTCCCAAGCCCATCACTGGTTCCAGCTCTGCTCCAGCCACTTATTTTGGGTGCACTGGCCTGACTGAGGCTGGGAGAATAGCTCTTCACGCTGCCCATAGATGCTGCTTCCATGGGCTGAGCAAGGAGCCCTGCACCACATGCTTTGCTATCAGGGGAATAAATAACAGCATGATTTCAACCGCAATCACAGCAAAGACACCTAGACTTTTCCTTCAGCATACATCCTCTGCCCATAAGGAGCCGAATAGAAAATTCAGGCCATGTATTTTTTCTGGTGATAAACATCAGAGCCCAGCAAGCAGCTCAGTGGGGCTGTCAGCTCCCTGCTAAAGCTCTTGCTGAAATGGGCTGTTGATGTCGGTTAAATTAAAAGGAAGAGAGAGAAAAAGGACAGCAAGACAGGGAAGAGAGAATCAGAGAGACGCGACTGAAATGATACCATGCCCTTAGGGCACAACCCACCAGCAAGGGCGGCGGAGGGGATGAAAGTGTTTCATCTAAAACTAAACTGCTGTGACAGTGACATCTATTCAGATGTGGAATCAGCTCGCTGGTGTCTGGGGATGGGAGAGAGAGCCTTGTGCTAAGCCCTGGCTCGAGCAGAGCAGGAAAGAGTGCCGAGCCTCGTCCTGGCAGCGGGGAGACCGGGTTGTGGGTGCTAACTGCTTCTCCCCACAAAGGAACCCTTGGCATGAAAGCCAGGCAGCTTTGGAGGTGGGAATGCCAAGTGCTTTGTATTTGTGGCAGCCGAAAGGGTGCTGCTCAGCTGAGAAATGCAGTGTGCTGGAAGACAGGGTGGCAAGGGGAGATGGTTCAGACTCACGATACTACTTTGCTGCAGGGTTTTCCCATCAGAGAAGAGCTTTCCAGTGTTTCTACATTTAGAGTGAGATTCAGCTTCCATCTATCCTACAAATGGATCTTTCAAAACCTGCCTTTCTGCTTCAGGAATTGGCCCTCCAGGCATGTCCCTCCTGGCCTATCTTCAGAGACCTTTTTAGCCCATGGGCTGGGAGGGCCAGTGCATGAACCCGGAGATTTAATTTCAGAGGTGCGAAACACTTGTGCCCAAGTGCAACACAGCCTGGGAAATCAGCTCAGGAGCTTGCCGTGGTACTTCCACTCACGTTCGCTGCGGAGCCTCCATCTTGTGGTACTCGGGGCCATGTTGTCTGTCATCTCTGTCGTTCCGCGCTGCCTTCCGGCAAGGCTCATGAGCCGCAACATGCACCATCCTGCTGCCTGAGCTGGGTCTGTCTATCCCCACAGGGGAGCTGCGTGAGTCATGCTGCTCGGAGAGCATGCAGAGTTCTTCCTTCTCAGGCCACCATTTACTAGAGTTGACCCCACAGGCTAGCTCCATCTCCTGACAGACTTTCCTTCCTTCTGCAGCCTCTTTCCAGGTCCTAGTCTCATCCGGGAAAAGTGCCAGGGCTTCCTTTCACGGGCACTTCGGGCTGTACAGGGCTGTGTGCGCAGGAGCTAAGTAGAGGCAGAAGAGCAGCACGTGAGAGCCACCAGCTGGGCCCACCTTCAAGAGGCCTTCACAGTGCCTTGGCCTCTTGGGATGGGCAACAACTCCAGACATGAACCCAAGGCAATGGGTTCCTAGGTCACACCTCGGATGAGCTGTTTTCCTGAGCAGGAAGGGAACGTGGCCTGGCTCAGGTGCAGCCCTATAGTGGCAGGGTTTTACCATGCATCTCCTGGTAGCTGGTGAGACATCTTCCTTCACTGGGAAGCACCTTCCCCTTGAGTCATGGTATTTCATGAGCTCCTTGTGGAAACAGGGAAGCCAAATTTCTGAGCTCTCAAGAAATTTTGGAAATTGTCATGACTTCGTCTTTCTGAGCTATAGACCTGGAATCAGATCGAAAGAACTATCTCCTAAAACCCGCCTCTTCTAACCCAGTTTCACGATTTGGGGTGAGGCCTGACTCACTGTTTTTAATGTTTGGTTGGGCCAGGTTGCTGCTACTATTGGTTTAAAATCCATTTTTGAGTAAGTCCGGCTTGTTTACATGTGTGGTGGAGAGTTTCCAGCCATGCTGCAGCTCTGCTCCCAAATGACGTGCCAGAGCAGATGGGAAGCAGGATGCCAGCTCCACTCCTGCCCATGCTGCAGCCCCTGTGCGTGAGCCAACGTGGCTCAGATATTTGCATGCCGGCATGTGAACAGAGCTGCATCCCTTGGTCCTGTCACCTATGTACAAGAGAGCAAACCCAGCAACTCGCACGGGAGTGCTCGGGTAGCCGCCTGCTTTGCCTCCTGCAGTTGCAACAGCCGCGTTGGCTGCTGCTTGCAGTACCTCTGAGCCTCACCGTGAGAACTAGAGCAGAGCCAAAATGGTGGTTTTGCTGTTCTCCCTCCAAAAACACTCGGTGCTGTGCCCTGCCAAAACTATTCAGCAATCCAAATGCTTCCCTTTGGCTTTGTTTTCCAAGTTTTACAAATTCAGAGGGCTGGAAGAAAAACTACAGAAAAGGGGGACAGAGAGGGGCAACAAAATCACTCAGACCCCCAGGGAAAAGGAAGTGAAGGTGGAAATCTTCAAGACAGACCTGTTGATGCATGGTAAAAGGTTTTTTTATTAGAACCAAAGCCAGATAGCAGTGCTCTTTGGGGTAACATGGAGCAGCAGAGCTCAAGACAGAGCAAATAACTGCTGAGAGGGATTTTCAGTGGCTTGCTTTGGTTCCTGTCCCTGTGACGCCACAGGCCTGGCTGCGTGCGAGGAGGAGGGCTTTGCTGCTGGGCTCCTCTCCACTCCCAAATGTCTCCGTGTCCCCAGCCAGGTGCCAGGGCTGCCAGCCAGGCCTGGCAGACACAGAAGCTGGGGTTCAACAGGGATCTTTTTCCATCGCCCACAGGGCTGTGGCTCTGCAACAATGACTGAGAGGGAAAAAAAACTCCTCCAGCAAATGACCTAATTGATCCTCCCCAGACAGTTTCTCAGCAGGGGTGAACCAGCATAACTAGTATAGCTGACCAGGGCATCCCAAGCTGAGCTCTTCTCTTGGCAAAGACTTGCCAAGAGAAGAGAGCTCTGGGTAAGTAAAGGGTGACAGCCTGAGCCAGCAAACAAGTCCTCAGACTGGCTCTTGGCCTTGTGATGGGAGTTAGTTTGGCCCAAATGCAGAGCCAAATTTGCATATGGGACAAGCAGGTCCAGTTCTGCAGGGCTGGTAATTACTGCAGGTCTCAGGTTGACTCTAAATAGCCGCTGACCTATCTAGTGCTTTTGACTTCATTTCTCCCATTGCCCGTTCTCAGCTTCACTCTAGACATGAACATATCCATCAGTGCATCCATCCATCCCACATCCATCATAGCAGGTTGGAGGGGGCTTCCCTCTGACCCAGCTCCTCTTGGGCATTAATAGGGCACCTCAGAATCAGAAAGTTTGGGGAACTGCCCTGTGCCTTGGTGCCCATACTGGTGAGGATTGAGAGAGGGGCTCTCAATCCTGGAAAATCTCACTTCATCACATGACTGTTCCTTCCTTTTTCCAGCCCAGGTGAGGCCAACAGAGTCTCCTGTCAGCCTGAAGAGCAGAATCACTGGAAATGCCTCTGTGGAGTCAGGTGAGAGCAGGAGGGGCGAGGAAAATCCCTGCTCAGTACCTGCCTCACCAAGTGGGAGTAGGTGAAAGCCCTTGAGACAGAGAAGCTTGCATTTCTGGAGCTCATCTCCTTGGCAAGCACATGCGGCCACATCTTGGTGCAGAAGGAAGCGTGTAGGTGGGAGGGCTTGTGGGTCCCGAGCCCCTGCAGATGAGTAGCCTGGGGGCACCGCTACCTGGCCAAGAGGGGTGCCTTCCTGCATCCTCACACGTGCCTGTGGTCCACGCAGGCGTCCTTGACATGGCTGCGCTCCGGCTGGCAAACGGCAGCGGTCCCTGTGGAGGAACAGTGCAGGCGCTGCACCACGGGCAGTGGACACCAGTGTGCCGGGAGTCCTGGAGCATCGCCGCGTCCCGCGCGCTCTGCAAGCACCTGCACTGCGGAGATGCGGAGGAGTCCAGTGTGGCAGACGCTGCTGCTGTGGGGCCAGCTCCCTTCAGCCCCAGAGCCATTCCCTCAGCACACACTGTCTGCGTGGCCACGATGGCCAACTGCAGTGGCTGGGAGAAGGGGCCCTGCCTGCTGACGTTGGCCATCGCGCCCCACTGCTGCAGAGCAGGGCTGGCTCGAGCTACCTGCACAGGTAAGAGCTGTGGCCTGGAGGTGCCCCAACCCATTGGCCAACCCTCTCCTGCAAGTCAGTGCCACCCGGATATGTCTACTAGGTCCCCACAGGCTGCGGCTGGCGGGTGGCAAGAGCCGCTGTGAGGGCCGGGTGGAGATGGAGCAGGCAGGCAAGTGGGGCACGGTGTGCGACGACGGCTGGGACGTGGCCGACGCCGACGTGGTGTGCCGGCAGCTGCAGTGCGGCTGGGCTCTGCACGCGCTGGGCAGCGCTGCCTTCGGCCGGGGCACCGGGCTCATCCTGCGGGACGACGTGAGCTGCCAAGGGCACGAGGACCGTCTGTGGGACTGCCCCGCCGTCCAGGAACACGACTGCAGCCACAAGGAGGATGCTGGTGTGGTGTGCTCAGGTCAGTCCCTTGCGCCCGGGTGCTGTCTGTCCTCTGGAGCAGCCTTCCCCCAGATGCCAGAGACAATGCCCCGCACAGGAGAGACTTAACGGGGTTTATTTTCCCCTGAGAAGGGGTAAATCCCCTGGGAAGGAAGCGCCTGGTGTTTATCCTTATGGGATGCAGGTCTGCATGTTCCTGCCGGTCCCCAAGATCTGCCCTCTTCTCCGCAGAGCACCAGCAGTGGCAGCTCTCTGGAGGCCAGGATGGCTGTGCTGGCCGTGTCGAGGTCTTCTTCAGGGGCACGTGGAGCACGGTGTGTGACAGCACGTGGTATGAGATGGAGGCCAGCGTGCTGTGCCACATGCTGGGCTGCGGGCCGCCCCTCGAGCGGCCCTCCTTCAACCACACGCTGCCTGGCAAGATGCTTTACGAGTGCACGGGGCTGCAGCCATCGCTGGCCCATTGCAAGTGGACCTACAACAAGTCAGCTCCTTGTCACCAGTCCCGGGCAGCTGGTGTGATCTGCAATGGTATGTGACAGCCCTCTGCAGCCGAGGGGCAGGAGCTGGAGTCATAACCAGCTTGCCCCCATCTCCAGCTTTGCCTGCCAGGCAGCATTTCCCTGCTCTAAGGCATCCCTGGCTGGCCATGGAGATGAGTACCAACCCGAAGTCCGAGCGCTTGTGTATAGCTGTGGTTCCCCCATACAAATAAGTTGCAACTCTGCTTTTTCTGCCCCAACCAATTCCTGCCTCGCCTTTTATCCACTGTCCTTCCAGGCTCCCAGGGCTTGGAGATGGCGACCACAATGGAAACACCGACACAAAGCAGTGTGACACACCTGAACTGTGAGTCTGCACGGCAGAGGCACCCCTGTCCCTGCTTCTCAGAGCCTCAGTCATAGTCTGAGTGTGGGGGCACCATGGCGATCTCTGCCCAGCGAGAGATGTGTGGCAGCATTGGCCTGCAAGGGGCATCCGGCTCACCTACGTTGCTGCTGAGCTTGGGGAGGGCAGGGAGGGAAAGGGGAGTTCCAGGTGTCACGAGGTTTGTCTGTTCTCTGTCTCACCATCCACAACTCTGTCCCAGCTGGGGATTCCCCGAGTGAGGGAACCCAGATCCCGCCACTCCTCATCGTGTGCATGGTTCTGGGTGCGCTGCTCCTGCTCACCACTCTGGCGTTCATCATCACCCTGCTGAGGATGAGGAAGATGAATGGTAAGGAGCCCTCCGGAGGCATGTGCAGAAGGGTCTGCCCGCAATGGACGCTATACTGTGCTCTCAGTTGGGGTCTCCCCAGGCTCATCACAGCCATAAGAGCTGGGCTAACTGGGCCCCATGCCAGCTGAGGAGGGACCCTCTCTGTCTTTGCAGCACACACTGTGTCCTCTCCCTTGCTCTCTGGGCCAGTTCTGGTGACCCACAGTGCTCAGGGCCCTGATGTGCCCTCTGCAGTCTCCAACGACTACAGGCAGATGCCCCTCACTCTGCAAAAAGGACAAGGTAGGACCAGCAAATTGCTCCCATGCATCCTGGCTCCAGGGAGCACCAGGATGAGGCCCAGAACCCGGCCTGTCCTTTGCCCTCACGGCCATCACCAGACAGCCCCGCCACAAGCTGCAGGGCTCCTCTTTGACGCGCATCTCCAGCCAGTGGTGGCCAGGAGCTGGTCTCAGGCTTAAGGGCCATGGGGCAGGAGATCCCAGGTGGTGACGGCCTGGCTGGTGGGGTCTTGCCCTGCAGACCAGCCACTCGCACTCCCTCTGGCAGCCAAGGACTCCGACTCCGACTCTGACTATGAACACTATGACTTCAGCAGCAAGCCACCTGTGGCCCTCTCCACCTTCTACAGTGAGTGTGCCCCTGGGAACCTGGGCATCACCATACCCTGGGCACAGTGATGCACCAATCCAGCCCCCTTTGCGCCCGCACCAGAGTGGACATACTGTTTCCTCTCTTGTGCAGACTCCCTGCGACGCCAGCCGGGGGACCAATTGCTCCCGCTGATGCCGAGCCAGGATGGGACGGTCCCTGCAGAGGGTACAAAGGGCCCTGGGGGTTGTCCTGGGATGGGGAGGGACTTGGTGAAGCGGCTCCTCTGCCCTGCAGCACCATCCGTGTACCTGCCCTGCACAGTGGGGACAGGCCTGGGCAAGCAGTGGCCCGGAGGCTGATGCAGTCCCTGTGCCGTGCAGAGACATCCGTGCTGCTCCCCCAACCCTGCAGCAGAGCAAGCAGCTCCTCCAGCTCTGCAGAGTCCTACTGCAACAGCAACGCACCTCCGCCGTGCCCCTGGAGCTGCCTGCAGCCCCCCGATGACAGCAGCCACCTGAATGCAGCGCCCGCCGCGTACGGCAGCGCTGGGTACTCCCCCGCAGGTCAGGAGGTGCCTGGCCATGCTGACACACACGCAGTGGGGCTGTGATGCCCCGGGGATGGGGACAGGGAGGGGAAGCCCCAGGGAGGGGAATGGGGATGGCGAGACCCCAGGAAATGGTGAGATGCCAGGAGATGAGAGTAAGGATAGGGACAGCCGTGGAAGGGGAAGGGCCATGGTGAGACCCCAGGGGATGGGAGCAGGGATGGAAGAGGTCAATGAAAACCTCCTGGTCTCCCCGGCTTCCCTGGGGGACATGCCTGTCCCTGTCCCAAAGCTCTCCCATCCCTGAGTGCCTGTTTTTCCCGCAGAGCCCAATCCTGCGGACAGCTCCAGCACCTCGTCAGGGGAGTGGTACGAGAACGTGCAGGGCGCAGAGGCAGCCAGGGACGCGTCCGTGTGCTCTGGTGAGGATGCCACGCTGGCAGGGGAGACAGGAGCAGGGCTGCGGGGCACCTCTGCCCTGCAGCATCGCGCACAGGCTCCTCCTGCAACCGCAGCCCCCTGCCCAGCCTTTCCTGACCGGCCCTTCCTTGCAGGTCGGCCGGCTCCTTCCTGCCCCTCGGGGGGATGTGCGCAGGACCCTGACACCTCGGACGGCAGCGACTACGATGACATGCAGGCCTCTGCCTACTGAGGCTGGCAACGGGCCATCTCTAGGCTGTCCATTGCCCTCCATCCACCCAGCTCCAGGGACGGGGTGCCCGGCTGCTAACGCCACAGGACTAGCATCTGCATCTGAAGGAAAAATAGCCGTGGTGCAGGCCAAGACCTGGGCAGACAGACACAGCCACCAGCCTGCCACAGGGAAAGGCAGCACAGACCCCAGAAATCGGTCCCTTGCGGCCCGGGCCTGACCTTCTTACGAGTGCCCACAGTACCGAGGAGCATCCAGGCGGTGGGTCGGGGTGCACGGCGATGCGGGGCTGAGCCAGCTTCACGGACGGGAAAGGAGGGCACAGTCTCCTGGATGGGACCACTTGGCATCTTGTTGTGGCCGTCTCCTCCAGGAATCTTCTCTGGACACTTTCTGCATGCTGGGGCGGGGGACGGGACAGTGTGGACACCAGGCCTAATAGCACACTTGGATAGGACAGGGATGTTGGAACAGGCGAGCGGCTCTGCCAGGCTCCATGCAGCCATTAAAAGCTTTTCCCAGTGGGTAGCTGAAGTGGGTCGCCGTGTCCTGTGGCCATGGGTGGCTGAGTTGGTTGGTAGCAATCCCCAGAGCAAGGCTGGTTCCCCAGGCACCTTCCTCTACTCCTGTGCCCTGTTGTTGCTGTCTCCATTTTGCAGGACTGAGCACCACAAGCCAGATGCCCATGGCAGGAGGTCCCCTAGCTGGGCATGGGCAAGGTGGGAAGAGCCAGAGGTCCTGTTCCCCAGCCCGCCAGAGCAGGGAGGGCATTGGGTCACAGGGATGCAGAGTGACAGGGATGTGGGATGGCAGGGACTGGCGTGGCAGCCCCCTAACCAGCCCTCTGCAGCCACAGAGCCAGCACTCACCCTGTGCCTTCCCGTTCCCTGCCAGAACATGGTCCTCCGCACCCCAGGCCCTGCTCCTGGGGACACACAGGCCTATAAGCCCTCACCAGGGCACTCAAGGGATGCCGGCAGCCAGGATCCAGCCCATAGCACAGCCGTGCGGCTCCAGATCCTGTGTCTTGTCCTGTCTCCTCCATCCCCACGCTCCCCGTCCTTTGCTGAGCCCGAGGAGGAACCCAAGCCTGACTGAAACAAGGTCACCCAAAGCTTAGCAGAGCTGAGGTCACTGCTGGCCTCGGTGACCACATGCAGCCCAGCCGAGCGCAGAGTGCAGCACCCAGCAGCCAAACTGCAAACCGAGGACCCCACGTGCCCAGCTCTTGTGGCCCACGGCCCCCTCCTTCCCCTACACCGGGTGCCCGGCGCGCTCTCCGGAGCGCTTTGCCACACAGCAAAGCACATGGCGCCGCTGCGCTGCACACACCTCTTTCCACTGGAAAGCCTAACCCCGAAGTGCATCTTCCTGCCTTGGCTCCTATCACCCCATCTGCGGGTTTCCATTTCCCTCCCGCAAGGACAACTTCCTCCCGCCGAAGCCCTGCTCCTCGCACGGCGGTGCTGGCGGCCCCGTGGGCGCTGGGGGGACCTACCTCGTGGCGGCGGGGTGGAAGCTGCCTCAGTGGAAAATTTGCCCCCCACCACATCCTTCAGCTGTTTACCGAGCGGAGCGGCCCCGGCAGCCCGAGAACAAAAGGGCCGCGCCACTTGCCGCAAGAATGGAGGAAGCACCGAAATAGCAACAAAGCGGGTTGCAGCTCCCAGACAAAGGGGAGAGAAGACAAAAGAGACGGGTGCGAGGAAATGGCTGGCTGCAAGTGCCGGGGCCGGGGACATGGGCTGCCGATGGGGAGCTGCATTGCTCTTGCGTTGGAGCCCAGCCGGGCTCACGAGAGCCAGGGATGGGAGGGACGTCGACACAGGGAAAAGGGTGGCAAAGTCCCTCGTGCATTTGCAAGGGTGCTTGGCAGCACCACACTGACCCCAGCATACCCAGGGAGCGGTTGCATCGCCCTGTCCCTGGCACAGTCCTTCCACCAGCATCCTCAGCGTGGAGGACCAGGGATCTCTGCTCGCTCGCGTTCCTGCCCAGGCTTCGGGGTGACGAGGCAGAGGGGTCATCACCAGCCACGACAGCACTACATCAGGGCCAAACGTTTATTTGCAGCTGCTGCAAAATGCTGTTTCTACCAGCAGCGGTGGTATTTATGCACTTGCATGTTGATGGCAGGTGCTGAGAAAAATCACCTCCGTGATCATTAGGATAACAACGCCACAGCAACAGCTAACAAGCTGGTTCATATTTATACTGAAAGCAGTTCCTACACTTTAAGTGGATGCTTCTCATAGGTACGGAGTGCATTGGTACATCCGATCACTCCCCCCATCCTCAGCTCCTCTGGAAAGATTTTATGAACATCTTCATCTGTCACAACACATAGATGATGCCCTCGTGCCCAGATTAAAGAGTGGGTCGATGTACATCACAGGTGGTTTGCAGGGGTGCTGGAGCAGAGCCGACGAGTGAATATCATGTGTGGTGTCTCGAAGCAGCTCTGGCCTCCAGGTCCAAACTCCTCTCCAAGAGGAGACCTGACCAGCTGCCATCCAGGCATCCCATGGGATTTAGGCACTCTGTGGTGATTAGGGTAAGATTTGGGATTCTCCTGGCTAGATGTCCCATCACAGAGCTGGCTGAGTTACTGGTGCAACTAGCCCAGACATTCACCTTGCGCGACAGGCTCATCTCCATAGGGATTTCCTGGTCTGGCCGCAGGCACCGCTGCTCCCAACAGTTCTTCTTCCCCTGCACGTTCCTCCTGCATCGTTTCAGCACGAGGCTGCAACAAACGCAGCAAGCCGGGCGAAGCACATCCTAGCGCGCGTGCTTCACAGCACAGCCCAACTGCAGCAGATCAAAACACGCTTTCCGTGCAAACGCGCTCGCAGCGGGTTTGCTGCTTCGAGCCTCCACCTAACGAGGGATGAAATGCTGCTAACCACCCTGGAGCCCATGCTCTCCGTGCTGTAATACACCCGTGAATAAGCGAGCAGGGCTGCCATCAACTATTCATGTGCCCTGCTGCAAAGTGCAAGCAAACATGTAAACGGGGGAGCGCTCTAGCATGAATATTTACAAAAGAGCAAGTGTTTAGCCCAGAGACTTACTGAGCCATTGCTCAGCTGCCAGCAACACCACCAGTGCCAGCTGCTTTGCAGGAGCCTGCTTGTGTGATAAAACCTGTCTGAAAACAGGGATCAGAAAGGCTAAAATCATACCAGAGGGCAAGCCAAGGCAGGCACTGGGGCATTGCGCAGCACAGAGGTCACGGGGGAAAAGCAACGTGACTTCATGGAAGGAAAATTTTGCAGGAATTGCTATTTTTCGTCAATACAAAATGATTTTCTTACTCTAGCGTTAAATGCTAGTGGTCGGCATGGAAAGAGCCCTGTGGAGAGCAGCGCATGTTTGCCTCTCTGTCATTGTAACTCAGCACAGGGGAGAAAAAGAAGAGGGTAAGAAATAGGGAGGAAAAAAAAGTCTTTCTGCACTTGGACGATTTTTTTTTCCAGGTAGTAAACAGTAAAAACAATTTTCAGAAACATGGCCCTTGCCTGCTTTCACCCATGGATAATAATAGAAATGGTACCCGAGACTGGCATATGCCTTCAGCTGCTGTGATTTTGGCCTCACCTTCCCTAGCACCCCCTGAGCTGCATGAGAAGGATTTGCCCATACAGCCTGAAAACAGTCAGCGCCAAGACCCAGCAGCCAGGAAAATAGTCAGCACCAAGACCCAGCAACCAGCAAGGGGTCTGAGCAGCACCAAGAAAGCCCAGACGTGGAGGCAGTGCTGATGCTGGTCTCCTTGGCGGTACATGGGGATCAACCGGCCCTCCCTGGCTCGCCTGCTCCCACCTGGTGCCGCCTTTATCTCCTGCCTTGCCAGGACCCTGCCCCTCTGCAGCAGGAGCAAGCAAGAGCCCTGTGTGTGCTACAGCCCAGGGGAGGATCCCCAGGCCCAGAAAAAGCTCCATGTGCCATGCTGGCATGGAGCAACTCTGCCATCCTCTCTGACCATCTCTGAGGTTCTCCTGAGCATCTCTGCCATCCTCCCCGAGCATCTCTGCCCATCCTCCCCGAGCATCTCTGCCCTCCCACTGCCCCACCAAGCTTCCTCTTGAGTCATGGAAAATCTTCAGCCCGGCACTAGTTTTGGGGCAGGAAACTCCCAGAAGAGCCTGGGCCGGACCGGGGGAGGCGGAGGAAGCGGGGCTGGGTGGCACAGCTGAGGACCTGGGCAGCACGAGGCCGCTGCTGTGGGTCACAGGGAAGGGACAGCGAGCGCAGGGACACCTCGCCTCAGCATGAGGTGCGAGAGAGAACGCGAGGAGGAGGACAGACTTGCCAAAACCTCATCAAACAGCCCCCCCAGGCACGACAAGCAGCCCGGCATCCAGGCACACGTGAGACACTCTCCCCTTCGCAGAAACACCCCCGGGCCGATGGAAAGCAGCCACCCTCATTAGCATGCATGACCTGGATTTGGAAGGATTAATTAGGGCATAATCGACGGCCCCCCTCTCCCTCCGCTCTCCAACACCACTGCACCCCGTGCCGGGGGGGTCACGCAGCTCTGGCTGCTGCAGGTTTCCTGCCCCAGAGCAACAAAGCTGCTCACCTCGACTGGCAACCGCAGGCGGCGATAAGGGAGTAAATATAGACGGGGGAGAGAAAAAGAAAGCTGGCGAGGGCAAGGGGAAGCTGTGGCTGAAGCGGGGAGGCTATTTCTGACAGGGACTGGAGTTACGTAAGAGCAATCTCGGCTCTCCCCAGGTGGGATCCCAGCCCAGACAGACCCTCAAGGCCATGGGCACTGAGTTTAAAACAAGCACTGGTTTCCCCACTGCAATGCAGTGTCCGCTCTCCTGGCAGCATGAGCGTGCACTGAGCTAGTTCATCGACACCCATAGTCAAGGGATCTCTCGCTAGACGTGGGATTTTCCCTCGGCGAAGGCAGCTTGCTGCATGATTTGAATATACAGAAACCCTCGGTGTGGGCTGGGATGGGCGTGAGGATGGGGATAGATGGAGATGGGGGTGGGAATGGAGATGAAATGGGATGGGGATGGGGGTGGGAATGATGATGGGAATGGGATGGAAATGGAGAATGGGGATGGACATTGCGGTCAGGCCTGAACCCTCTGGGCTTCTTTCTCCTCATCACTCTTAAGCATTCTGCAGGATCTGGCAAGAAGCTGATGGGTTCAGACTTCAAACAAGCGAAGTGTGACGCAGAAACCACAGAGGGAGGAAAAACAGACTGTTCCTCCCAGTCCCCCCCTTACCGCCCTTCCCCAGGCTGGGTGGCAGAGGCGTCAGCACCCCAGGCACCCTCCTGCTCAGCCACCAGCGGTCCCAATGGGAGCCCAGCACCCCACGCTGGGGTTGCTGCTCGCCGTGGGGACATGGGGTGAGTACCCTGGGTGGGGGTGATCCCCCTGGGGGCTGGCGGGTTGTGCCGGGGTCCTGTGCGGCGGCAGCGTTTGGGCTCAACACAAGGCACAGCTCCAGCACCGTGGGCTGTGCTAGGTCTGTGCCCCAGGGCTTGTCCATGGAACAGGCTGGGGCTGGGCATCCCATGCACTCACCCTCCTCAGCCCCTCCTGCCAAGGAGGAGAGGTTTGGGATGGCTTTGTAAGAAGGGCTAGGGCGCAGAGAAAGGGGCTTTGAACTTAAAAAGCAACACAAAGGCATGGGGCTCTGCCCTGCTACAGCCCGAAGCAAAGTGTGAACCCAAGGGTTGCTACAGCTGGGGCCATGTGGGTCCTGGCCCCCAAAACTCCTGGTCATCCCCTCCTCTCCCAGGACGGTCATTACCGGCCCAGCACTACATTACCATCCAGATACTCAAGGGCACTCTGCTCTCCATCTGCAGACATAGGAGCTCATGCATTAGCATCTCCTTCCAAAGCAGCTGCTGAGGAGCATTGGGTCCAGCTCCAACCACCCCCGTGTTTCTCCCGGCACAAATGTCCCCTGTGCTGGGACCACTTGCCGCGCACGCCCGGGAGTCTCTGCTCACGGGGGTCACACCATCTCCAGAGCCTCCCCAGTGACGGAGAGTGTGGGTCAGGCAAACCAGATTTAAACAAAAGTGGTTGCCCTCACAGGCGCTGAAACCTGCCTGGCTGAAATAAGCAGCAATAGCCACAAGCAAAGGTACCTGCGGGTGCTCGGTTCTGCCTGGCACTGGAGGCGGGCTTCTGGGGCACTTGGTGCCACGGGGATGCCATCAGATAGGCCTGCCGTGCAGCTAGCCTGGCAGGAAGAAGTACGGCCAAGCCACATGAGGTTGTTCGTATACTTCTTTTTAATTAAAGGCGTGAGGAGGAGGAGGTGAGAGTAGATTCCCCACGAAAGTCAGAAAATGCTCTTTTATGCCTGAGGAAAATGGTGTTGGGAGAGAAGAGGGTGGATGCACAATGCAGAAACTCCAGCGTGTTAAGCAAGTTAGAGATCAGGATTCTGGGCTCTTAGCAGCGGCAAAGATGTCGATTTTCCCTGGTGAGCAATGAGGAACCCAAGCAACATGCAGAGGCCCATGGTAACTAGTGAATCTTGTGCAGAAATAGCTTCTGTCGGCCAGGAGCCTGGAGACACTGGTGCCCCCATCCGCTGGGGACTTGTCGGGGCTCCACACACCAACTCCGGCCATGGCCACCCAGCACAACGGCTCCCAGGGCAGGTGATGGGCCATGGGGAGCCTGCGCAGGTGCTCTAGGGTCCCTGACCGCTTCCTTAGCACATGTTGCTCACTGCGAGCTTGGCCCTGGAGCTGCATGGTTCATCTCGGCAAGGAGCCAGCCAGCAAGAAGCCTCTCACATGTTTTTAAGGCTATATTCTTAATACGAGCAGGACCCTCAAATGCCTTCAAGCAAGTGTTGCTAGGAGGGTAACATCATCAAAAGGCTTGGGACACACTGCATGGTCTGGGACGGGGGTTTCTTTGCGTCTCCCTTTGTGTCTCCCTTTGCACGGGACGCTTCCCACAGCAGAGGTGCTCTCAGCCTGTGCAGTCCCATCACTGCGCAGGGGCAGGAGCACAACTCATGTCTCTCTCCTTTGCAGCCCTCTGCAGCTGCAGAGAAGACGCTACAAGCCCTGAAGGTGAGTGTGGACGTGGAGCCAGCCCTCCCAGGCGCCCGGAGCCCCCACGCAGACCCTGCGGATGCGGACTCACCCGCAGGGCACACGCATCTCAACCCGTGCTTTGAGCTGCACCTCTGCGTGCATCCCCTGATTGGCGCCTTTTCCTCCCTCCTCCATTTTGCGAGCAGCCCTCGCTGCCATTTCAGAGCAGGCAGGTGCCCTGGAGCCAGGCACGTCTCCCGGCTGAGGAGCAGCCCTCGGCCTTCCAAAGGCCGGTCCTGCCGGCTGCAGCGGTGCTGGAAACCGTGCTGATAGCTCGCGGGACAAGGAGGAAAGCCCCTAACACCTGTGCTTTCCCCGCAGAGCCGGCCTTGCGGCTCACCGGTACAGGCTGCCGATGCTCAGGGGTGCTGGAGGTGAAGTGGCTCGGCCGGTGGAGCAGAGTGTCCGTGGACAGGATGAGCGCGGCCGCCACCGCAGCAGCCGTCTGCAGGCACCTGGGCTGCGGGCCGCCCATCGCCGTGGGCCCCCCGCTCTACGGGAAGGCCGCGTGCACGAAGGCCCTGCAGTGCGCGGGCACGGCGGCCCCGCCGGTGGGGTGCAGATGGGTGCGGAGCAACCACACGGACTGCGTCAGCCTGGCCTGCAGCGGTGAGCCCCACTGCCCAGCTCTCCCGCAGCCGCCCGCGCAGCGGCACGGTCAGCCCCACTTGGCACTTCCCTTGTTGTTTCAGAGCCAGCCAAAGCCAGCACCGAGCCCCCACCAGCGCCCGAGACCACTGCGCCAGAGCCCACTGGTAAGAGCCGGTCCCTGCCCGGCTGCGCCAGCAGCTGCTCCTGATGTGGCGAGGAGGAAATGTGTCTGTTGGCCACTCATTTACTCACGGGGAGCAAATAAGTCCGTGTAACCTGTGAGACACGCATCTCAGGGAGATCCCGGGGTCTTATTGATGCCATTTGCAGCAGTAATGGTGCAGTTACTGCTCATCCATTCATGGGCACAGCAGGATCAGGATGCGACTGCTGTATTGGCACACCTTGATGGGTATATGGGGTAAGAGGATGGCGAGAGGTGATCCTCTCTACCCAGTATACCAAAGGACAGGTCCGGCTCTAATGCATGGGATGATTTTCCGTTCTACGATGGCACATGGGCTAGTGGCTCCGCTCCGTACGCTGGTGGCCGCAGCAAGAGGGGTGGCCCAGGTGCCGCGGACCTGGCAGAGGGACAGGTGGTGGGCACGGATACCCTGGAGATGCAGCACATACGTACTACAGGAGAGTCGTCCTTGCAGAGGGAGTGTTCATCTCTCCGATTAAATAGGCACAGGAGTGATTTGCTCCCCATGCAGTACGGCTGCTGGGGACTTTTTGCCACACGAGGTACATAAGTGACGTCCTGGTCAGTAACGAGCCACTCTCTCCGCATCCTCTTGCCAGGTGCTGCCAGGTTGAGGCTGGTGGATGGCAACTTCAGCTGCTCAGGGTTCGTGGAGCTCTACAGGCAGGGGCTGTGGGGCGCTGTAGGGGCCGACGCGGACACCTGGCCTGACCTGGCCTCCCGAATCTGTGAGGCAGTGAACTGCGGCAAGCTCGTCATCGGGCACAGCACAGTGCCGGAGGCGGGGAGCCACTTACCCGTGCGGTGGGAGATGGAGAAGTCCTGCAAGAGACACTCAGTCCTGGACTGCTTCAATGAAACAAGTGACCACCGGGGGAAAGTGCCCGCCTTCGTCATCTGCTCTGGTGAGAGTCTCCTTGGCAAGAGGGCCGCCTTGGTTATGTGTCCTCCCTCGGACAAGCTCACTAGTCCCATGCCTGTGGGTTGGCTGGTGCACGGTGCGGGCGGGCACGGTTAGGGGTTAGAAGAGCACAGGGGCAGCATTCAGGGTGTTGTTCCTCTCTGCAACACCAGTTCTAGATTGGGCATCTGCTGGGCATGGGAGGACATGTTTACTCTCTAAAGCAGACACCCCTCTTGCAGCCGGTTGCAAGCAAGTAGGGATCTAATCCCATCCCACAACTCCTGCCAGACTCCTCGCCTGACAGTCCCCTGGGGCTCCACCGCTCTTCCAAGACCTGCCGGGGCCCACGGCCACCCTGCCACGCTCAGGCATCCACCCACTCCCTCGCCTTTTCTCACACGAAGGCAAAACAGGAAATCTCCATATCGTGCTCGGTTCCTGGCAGCAGCCCCCTGGGCCCTGTGCTGCCGCAGCTCTGGGTTTCAGACGCGGCAGCTCTGCGGTGCGCGCGTAGGAAAACACGGGAAAGAGTGAGGTGCAGAGCAAACGTGGCAGCGCTGCTGCCCAAAAGCCAGCGGATACGGGGTGCAGAGCGCAGCACCCTGCTCCGCTCCGCAGGCTGCCGCGCAGCACCTGCTCCTGGGGACACGGAGCCCCCCGGCCGCGCTCGCTGACCCTGCTCTGCCTCTCCCGCACAGGCTCCCAGCCCCGGGCCGCGCGGAGGCTGGCGGGGGGTCTCACCCCCTGCGAGGGGCACATCGAGGTGTTTCGCGGGGAGCGGTGGCAGGCGCTGTGCGATGAGCCCGCGCAGCGGGCCGAGTGGGCCAGGCAGCTGTGCCGGGAGCTGCGCTGCGGGCCCCTCTCCTCCAGCGCCGCGCTCAAGGAGCCGCCGATGACGGGCGTCACCTGCGCCACTCGCAGCCTCCACCTCTGCCCGGCCAGCCAAGGGCCGCTCCGGACCTGCTCCCGCACCAGCGTCGTGTGTAAGCAGCAGCGTGGCCGCGCCGCGTGCGCGGGGATATACCCGGTTGGGAAAGGTGGGTGGCACCAGGGAGCCCAGCAGGGCTATATCCTTGTGCAGACATCCCCTGTTCCCCACCGTGGTCCCAGAAAGGGTGGTTGGGTCACCACGGCTCCCAGCGCTGGTCCTTGCCAGAATACAGTGATCCCAGCTCATGGCACCCATCTCTCCTCTCCCCAGGCCAGGACTCCAAGCCGCAACCTGCTGGCCTGGGAGCCGGCACCATCATGAGCATCCTCCTGGCTCTGGTTCTCTTCAGCATCCTCCTGCTCATCTGTGGACCCCCTGCCTACAAAAGACTGATGAAGAAAAGTAAGTGATGAGCTCTAAGCTGGAACTGCTGGGCCCCCAGCACCGCCGCTCGCATCCGCCGTGAAACCTGCAGAGATGCCGGTGGTTTCCCGGGCCAGCCTCTTGCAGCAGATCTGTGGAGCTAGGGCTAGATGCTTCCCAGGGGAACATTCCTGCCCCAGGGTTCAGTGGCACAAATCCCTTTTTCCCATTGTCTCCCAGTGCAGCACTGACATAGAAAGCCTCTGGGATCAGGCAGCGTGGCGCGTTTTGCACGCCGCGGCAGGATTAAGTGTGGTGCGGACACAAAAGAGCAGGTGGAGCGTGTTCCACAAGCCATGCCGAGCATCCAAAGGGTCTCACCACGTGGCAGAGGGATTACCAGGCACAGCAGATTATTTGGGATGGCATATGGAGCTCATGGGCAGCAGCCGTGGGGTGGAAAGCAGCCAAAGGAGATGCAGCCCACTTCTGGCAGAGGAATCAGGCAGCTCCCTGGGGAGATCTGACAGGCCCTGTCTCACCAGTCCCCCCTCCTTTCCCTTCCAGTCTCCAAGAAGAAGCAGCGCCAATGGATTGGCCCCACAGGATTCAACCAAAATGGTGAGGAGCACACACGGGTGCTCCATGGGGAAGGGCAGGTTTGCGGTCGTGGTCCCTGCCCGCACCTCTCTGAACTCCCTGTGCGGAGCAATCTCCGAAAGCTCCCGGCCACGGGACCTGGGTTTTGGACTCGCGCAGAGGTTGCTCTGGCCAAGCTGCCCCCGGACCACAAGCCAGGCCGCGGGGCTGTGGTGTGAGCGGCCTCTGCGCGGATCTGCTGCCCCAGCTTCCTGCCCCGCCGCCGCTCTGACTCACCGGTGCCTGGTGACTCAGCGCGAGGGCTGAGCCCTGCGCACACCCCGTCCCGCTCTTACTCAGCCCCTCCGCACCACCGGTTCGCGTGGCGGCCTCCTGCCTTGGGTGGAAGCAGAGGACCCAGCCACTTGGTGCCTTGCAGAAAGCAGCATGGGAGAACTTTCAACCTTCTGTTGAAGCAGTCGGCACCAAGAGGCACCTCCGCGGTCCTTGATGCTCTCTCCTTCCCGCCATCTATTTCAGTTTCATTCCACCGCAACAGCACCGTCAACCTGAGGCCGCGGGCTGAGGGGCTGAGGGCTCAAGGAGAGGACAACGACTACGCACAGCCACCCAAGAAGAACCCCTACCTGTCAGCTTACCCAGGTAAGGCACAGCAAGGAGGACACGAGGGAACGGCTCCTCCATGTGCCCTTCCAGCACATGTCAGCGGGGAATAACCAGGCCGGTGGCATTTGAGGGAAAGCCCCACGGCAGTGAGATGCAGCCGGGGCTGTTGCCGATGCTGCCCTGGGGCTGGGCCTCCCAGCCCTCCTGCCTCACCTTGCGGATCCAGGGACATGCGGAGCACACCACGGTTTATTCCCTTCACAGCTCTGGAAGGTGCATCCCGATCTTCGAACCCTCCGGACAATTCCTCCGATAGCGACTATGACCTGCACTCTGCCCGGAGAGTGTGACTTCCCCGCAAGAGGTGAGACCCTCTTGTGCGCCTGTCCTGTTATCTCCTTGTCCCAAGCTATCTCACAGGACGTTCACACACAAGGGCTAAATTGAGTTCCTGCTCAATTAGCCTGTCTGTGGCTTCTTAAGATTCGGCTAACGTTAGTCTTGTTTTCTACATCAATCATCTTCTTAACCTACAGAGGTGGGATTCAACGTAAGGGGGTGGGGAGAAGGAAAAAAAGAAAGAACAAAACTGACAAAAGAGAAGACAAAACCTGAGAATTGTGCACGGATCACCTCAGAAGAAAGCCCTTCTGCGTGTCCCCTCGAGGTGTAATGGCTTTCATCCCATTTGCAGGGAGGGGAAGCGGAAGCACCTCTGCCAGCCGGAGACCTCATCAGGCTGCTTCCAGGAATGGGGTGTTCTCAGAGCCCCCGCTCAAGTCAGGGCCTCAAACTGCTGGATGTCGCCCCCGAGCGCTTCGTTCTGAGCTGCCCGGCCTCGAGACTCCACCAGGACCTGCCTGTGACGAGCGCTGACCCCCAATCTCTCATCTCTGACCTAGCCTAGCTTGGCTTTGCACTGCTGTCACCCTGGTACCTGAGCACCTTTCCCAGAAAGCTTCCCCTCACCCTCTCCTTCCTAGACCTCCCGCCCGGGAGGGCACAAGCTTTTTGTTGTTGGCTTTTGGTTTTTTAAACTATTCATGAGAATCTGAAAGGTACACGGGTAGCCCGGGGCCCCAGCGGGCACAGCAGCCTGAAAGGGGGCTGCCTGCTTCCCCTCTCCGAACTAGGATAACCGCCCTCCTCACCCCAGCGGGGCCTGGCCCGAAAGCAAAACCTGCTGCTGTCCACAAAGCTCTCCGGCACCGCGGGAATGAACTTCACGGAAAGGACGGCCACATCCTTGTCTTTCGGGTAATTAGCAGGCTGTGAAGACGCGGGCTTGGCCATGCTGGCTGCCTGGCAAAGCCTGGATGGTTGGAGGAGCGGGTAGCTTGGGATACCCGCCTGCGCGCACGCACACGACTGCGTACGGGAGGGCGTGCGCTTTGTAAAGCAGAGACGCATGAACAGCAGCAGAAGGAAAAAATACTGAAAATAAACCTGAGATATTTAATTAGCAGTAACTGTTATAATAAAATTGGTTTTCTAGTAATGAGATCTTGCTCTTTTCCTTTCAACACTGCAAAGGCCATTTAAGAGCACCAACTTCCCAGCTAGCGAGGGAAAACGGAGAACAGAAATGACGGCACATAGGATGCATGAGAAAATGCCAGAGTTATTTGCAAGAAGGGAAGAGATCAGTTAACGGAGAAAAGCACTGACCAAACAGACCCCTTTGGAAAGATGAAAACAAGCGAGCAAGAAAGATGGTTCAGCAAGAACAGGGTGAGGGATTTTATTGACAACACCAAGAGGAAGTTGGCGTAAGGACACTGAAAGGACATTTTTAAAAAGTCAATAAAAAATATCAAGTGGATGCCACGTCACTTCCCCAGTCACTGCTATGACCCTGCACACAATTTGTCAAGTTTTATTATTGTAATTAACCACAGATATGGCATTTCCATCAAATCCCAATGGCATTCATCTTACTCTAGTCCATTAGTAATCTTTCCTTATAAATAACTTAGGGGAATACAAGCAGAATTCAGAGGATAAAGTGCTGAGCAAAGCTAATCTTATTTCCATTAAAAACCTGTCACTCACTCTGGTATCTAGTGTTTTCTGAGGAGTAAAGGGAGATGTGAGGAACACTGGGGCCCTGAACATCCAGAATAACCCCCTCCTTTTCCCCTAGGGCATTAGGGGAGGGAGGCAGAGCCTGCGGAAGCCTCACTTTTCACAGAACTCTACGAGGGGTCGCCTGTGAAGAGCTGGATGGCACCCAAGACACTTTTGCCCCTTTTCCTACGAGCCGAGCTCAACAGGTGCCTCCGAACCCCAAAGTAACACCAGCTCCCCCAGCATCAACCCACAGACACGCCAGAACCGGGTGCGGAGCTCCAGGGAGGCACCAGAGCCCTCAGTGGGATAGTACAGGATGAGGAAGGCAAGGAAGGGCTCCTGTGCTGGACAAGGCGGAGCGGTGAAGAGGCTCCCCTGGCAAGCTGGGAACACCTGAACTCAGTGGGGTTGGGACCCACCTCTGCTTTGGACTAGGCTGGTACAGAGGGAGGCAGCGATGAGGAAAGCCTGACCTTGCAGGCAGCTGGAAACGGCTCGAGCTGGTTTGGAAGTTATTTTGCACCAGCATAAAGAAGCCAGACACATCCCAAGGCCTGGCCAACAGGCTAGCTAGCTGCTTCTCCCTGCCAAATTACGAACCGTTTGCCAGTCTGGCTGGCTCTGTTCCTCACTTCCAAGAAGGCCCTAGGGAAGCGATGAGTATTTAGCATTAGATATACTGTCAGAAGATTCCCACTGGGTCTTTTGAGCACCTGTGAAAAGAAGCTTAGAATTATTATACTGTGTATGTTAGAGAGGAAACTACAGGTGTGCGGAGAAGAGCCCCCGCTCGCACAGGTGTACACGCAGCAGGGCCGGGCCCTCAGCGGATGTGATCAGTGCACGCCATTCCCATGTGTCCCAGCTGAAAATCCAGCCGCCCGCTTGCGTTTTGTCTCAGGGCCTGGACTACCTGATTTGCAAGTGGCCGACAAGCAACTGCCACAACCAACCAGAAAAGGAACAGCCTGGGAGGTAGCATGGGCCTCGCGGCCGCTGGGTACCCCTGCTGCGCACCCCACGTCGGAGCCGTGCCGCTTCTCCCAGGTAATGCGAACTTGTGGATGGGCCTAAGAGCAACGCTCTCCACTCTTCCATCTTCCTCAGTCCGGGAGCAGTAGGAGCCCCAAGAGTCCCTGTTTAGTAGCCGGGCCAAGCAGGGCGCTGGGGGTTTGGAGGTGGCGGGTACCCAAAGGGAGGGGACGGGCCAGATGGATAGGGAGGGTGGGGGGGGATCGGGAAATTCGGGAGCGGGGGCTGCGTTGGGTACGGGCACTGAGGCCTCCCTGCCGTGGGAGAGAAGTACGGGGGGTAGCCTGGCCTTGGGGGCGGAGGAGAGGGCTGCGAGGCAGGAAAGGATGGGGCAGGAGGGGGGCCTCTGGATGGGGACCAAGGGTAGCCTGGCGTTGCCGAAGAGCCTCCGCTTGGAGGCCTGGGATAGCCCGGGGCCGGGTCGGCAGCCTGCGCCGCGTAGCCAGAACCTGCAGGAGGTTTGTAGGGAAACGGGGGCTGGCTGCTGGGCTGGGAGGAAGCGACGGGTCCCACGGCCACGGGGGCTCCGGAGAAAGGAGCCGGAGGGAGCGCCCCATGGGCTGTGGGGCCGAGCGGCAGGCCTGGAGCTGGACTGTAGGGCAAAGGGAAGGAGGGAGCCCCGGGCGGGAAGGGCTGCGGCTTCGGCTGCTCCGCAGGGGCGCGAGGAGGTAGATGCTGCTCAGAGTCTCTGCTCGGCTCCTGCAACGCTTCTGGCTTCTTCAGCAGCTCCTGAAGCTTTTCGACTCGAACCCGGCGCAAGTGGGACAACTTCCTCATGACGGAAAACTGCTCAAGGAACGTCTCCAGCGGCACCTCACCCTCCAGGAACTTCTCAGCCATATTCTGGAACACAAAACAGCTTGGGCATCAGTACTGCTTCCCTTCAGACCCAGTTTAGGATTTATATCTCTGTTGGAGACACGTAGAGGACCACTGTGCCACACAAGAGCAAAGAAGGGATACACTTTTTTTTTTTCTCCAGTAACAAGGTCAAACTACAAAGAGATGATCCTTGATTTAAGGGATTAGGCTTGGGAGCATAACTGTAAGTCTTCAAAGACTAATCACTTGAATTACTGATGAATTTAAATCTTAAACTCACCTCAGACTGTTCTTCAATTTTCTGGCTTTCCACCTGCAGAAGCTCTAGCAAGGCCTGAGGATGCAACGCTGCTGCAAAATTCTCTGGGGAAAAGAAAGGTAGGAGCAGAGCAAAATGTGAAACACAAAATACAGCCAAATCATCAGCACATAACCCTGTTGTACTGCCTGCATTAGTCATCTAGTTCTGCAGCTCTGCTCTGCAATGTGAGGCAGATAAAGTAGCAGCAATGATCTTCTCTGGCACATCTCTGTTCCCTTCCTGCCTCGGAAAATGTTGATATGAGGAGAAAAATCTAAAAAAAAACAAGTCCACATGACCTCATAGGAAAGGGGGCAGGATGTGCTCACCCAGTTTTGCCTTCTGCTCCTTACACCGCTCAGCCAGCTTCTGCAGCTCCTCGTATTTGTTGCAGAGGTCAGTGCGGCCGGTCTCCAGCGGCGCCTGGAACTTCAGGTTCTGCTCGGCCAAGCTGCGATTAGCAGCAAGCGCCATCTCCCTTTCCAGCTGCAGCTCCTGGACCTGGGAGAAGAGAGCCAGGAGCCAGTGCCGGGGCAGACACCCCAGGCGAGTCCCGCTCGCCCCCGCAGCAAAACGAGCGCCCACCTCCCTCGACTCCAAGGCCAGGCGCTCGATCTCCTCCGCGTTATCCTGCAGCTCCCGGAGCTCCTCCACCGCCAAGTTCTTCAGCGTATCCATCCTCTCAGGGGAACTGCAGGCTCCTGAGATGGGGCAAGGAGGGAAGATGGGAAAACAAAGACTAGGTTTTCTACAGCCAACTCTATACAGACACTAATTCTACCACGGACTGTAAAACAACTTTGCTAAACTACTTGAAACAATCACGCCAAAGAAGCTCCGTGCTATAAAGAAGCGGTGAGAATGAGAAGGAAAACACGACATATCCAACCACTTCTCTGGCAACTGATTTTTCTCCTTTCCACAGACTACTCACAAGGATTATGTGTGTGCCAGACGTGCTCATCAAGGAAACACCTACTCAGATCCCTTTTTTGCTAGGGCTATGTCTCTCTGATCCTCAGCTTCCAGCTGGCTTTTCTTTTCTCTTTTCTTTTTTCTTTCTTGCACCGTTTTATTCAATATCAGTACTCTGCTACGCAAACCTCCCACCTGTGTTTCCATCCATGCCCACTTAGGATTCACAACACTGATGGGATCCGCTTTGTCACACAGGTCCCTGCACATCTTTAACTCCCCAGTTCCTCAACTCCCGTCTCATTTTCTGCCTTTCCCTTTCAGCTCCGTGGTGCCAGCACCTCTGTTGCCTGCGCAAATAAGGCTACTTGATACTTTTTACATAGTGAATGTGACTCAATACTTGCAATTCTGAAAGACAGGGAAATAACATTGAAATCAGTGAAGTAACAGAATTCCTGCACTGCTCTTCTTCATTTATTCCCAGCGCCTTCTGTCTCACAACGTTCAGCAAACGTTAGACGTTCTTCTAGGGAAGCTGCGGGGTGCCACACGGCTGAGTACAACAAAAACAAGATAAAATCCCGGGAACGGCCCAAAGGAGCAGCGCGCTCCTGCCGAGGGGAGGGACACGCACCCAAGGGGCAGCCAGAGGGGACCTCCCCGCCGCCGGTTCCTCCACCGCTCACCGGCGTGAGCCGTCCCGAAGGCGCGGGCACCTCACGGGCCTCTGCGAGCGACAAGGGGACGAGCTCAGGGCCACGAGGGGCCTTCGCTCGGTACCGGAGCCGCCTCGACCGCGGCCAGGGGAGACTCCGTTAGCAACGGCCGGGAGCGCCAAGACCCCCCCGGGGAAACGGCCGTTGCGGCCGTTACGGCCGGCGGGGGGGGGGAGGGGGGGGAACGCGCGCGCGAACTCGCCCTCGTCTCGCGAGACTCGGGGCGGGGGAGGGCCGGGAGGGGGAAACGGTAACGGCAGCGGCCGGGACCCACCTCCGGGAGCGGGCGCGCCCCCGCCGCCGTCGCCGCGCGCTTCCGCCTTCCGGGCCGGCAGCGGAAGCGGGCGGCACCACCGCGCCCGCGCGCGGGCGGGCCCGGGGGGAGGACGGGGATGGCGCAGGCCGGCCCGGGCGGGGCGGCGCCGCCGCCGCCATTTTGTGTGCGGGAGCGCGGCTCATGGCGGCGCCTCGTGCGCGGGGGGCGGCGAGAGGCACCGCAGAGCCGCGGGGGGAATTGACCCTCGCGTCGCGGCTCGAGCTGTGCGGGGGACGCTCGGCTGCTCCGCGTCCAGCAGGGGCGCTTTGAGCTGTCGCTTTGACTGGCTCCAAGCGGCCGTCCCCGTGACAAAGCCCCTTGACCTGCCTCCTTTTCCCGGTTGCGGCCTCGAAGGGAGGCCCTAAGTGCAAGGAGATCCCCTCGGGGGCTGTGTTACTCTCTGCAAAGTCATCTCACACCAAATGGCTGCTGGGGGCCCGGGCGGTTGCAGTGGTCGTCGCTCCAAGGAACTTGCAGTTGCTGCTGCATTCCTGAAAAAATCCGGTTTTATGGGGAGTTAAAATGAAAATCAAACCTCCTTCCGAGGTAGAGGGATGGGACCAAGGTGTGCAGAGAGAGGTAACACGGAGCAAATGTGTAGCAGAACCGGGGAGAAGGGAAAAGGCTCATGGAAGGGCTACGGAAGAAGCAACAAGGCAGCCGAGGTGTGATAGCAAATCTGGACCATTTAGCTGTGGCCTCAAATACCAGCATTGGGGCAGCACCTGCAACGTGTCAAATAAACCTTACAACAGCGTTACCTTGGGTGACATGGCTGGAAGCAAAAAATAAATTCTCTCTTGAATGCTTCTCTTAGGTCTTCCTAGCACGAAGTATGGGGGAGTTTTTCAGCAGTGGGAAACAAAGGTGTGATCCGGAGTCGGGATCCTCTTGTCCTGTGGTTTTCTGCTTGCTGGGACAGCACCAACCATAGGTGACCTCCGTGGTGCCGGGCAAGGGAGGCTCTGGAGAATGGGAAGGAGCCTGCAAGGTGCTGGTCAAGGTCATGGGGTCCTGGCACATGTCTCCAAGGAAAGGCACCTCTCTTCCCGGGAGAAACAAGCACCACGTGAGAACCACAGGCTATTGTGTAGTATGAGTCACACGGACGCAGACAGGTACCGTGTGGTCTAATCAAAGATTGATTTGGTGGTGGCATTGCTGATAACCAGCATGAAATAATGTTGCAAGAAGCAGACTTGGCTTCGTAAAGAGAGGTGGGTGCTTTGAAAGCTTATTTGAGCAGTGGGCTCTGTGCACGTGGAAGGCTGAAGCACATTTCCTTATCAATTTACACTGAGGGATTGAGCAGAAGGATATACAAAGTGACGTGCAAATTTGTTCCTCACAGTGAAGGAAGATGCATGGACTGGAAATGGAGAGGTATTCCATGCAAATGATTAAGTGTTACTGAAAGCAAAATTGGAAAAATGGTATTTTCTGGTTCGCATGGAAGGATACATTGATTTTTCTGTTTGTTAGCACCATTCATTTATGTAAGAGACCTATAGATTTGACTGATGATTATGATACATCCCATGAAAGCCTCAGAAAGGCCAATATCCAGTAATCACCTTGAGCCAAAATGACTGAAAGGGGCAAGAATGGCAGATCCTGTGACTGCAAGCAAGAGTGGGCATGAGTGAGGCTGAAGGGGCTGAAATCCCACGCAAGGAGCAGAGACACCTAAACAAAACCCAACTCGGGACGTTTGAGAGGAAGCAAAATGCAACCAGGTGCTGGTAACAAGCAAGCACCTGCAAACATAAGGTTTACATGGGCAGCTGAGCAAGGCCAGGGAAAAAAAAACAAACAACAACACAAAAGCCCCCCAAAACAGGTGGAATGAGAACAATGATGCAACCTGAAGATCTCTGAAGGTCAGCAGCTCTTCTCAGTTTTGGGGCATATTTAATCAGGACTGTTGACCCAAAAGTCTGCCTTTTATGAAAGCGAAAAGACATGGAACAGGGATTGGAAAATAAATTTCTTTCGTAAATGTGTAATGACTATGATGAGGTGTTGGTATATCTCAGTAAGGGATTTTTTTTTTCCAGACTCGAGCCTTTAAGCTTAAGCACATGAAATTCTGGGAACAGATGTATTTTCCTAAACAACAGGCCAGAACACCAGACCTCTTTGATGAGGTTCTCCCTGATCTTACTGATCAGAGTCCCGCGGTGCAGGAAGCCTGGAGATTCCTGTGCAGTCCTGGTGATCCCACAGGGCTGGAAACACGATGAAGTTAAGTGCAAAGTAAACGTTGTTGTCTAATCTCTTAGAGATCTTGTGTAGATTCCTAGGCAAGTGGCCATCCGTCTGTATTACATAACTTTGGAGATAGCCTCCTGAGCCCTTTCTTTTTTTTTTACTGCAGGCCCATCTGTTCCTGAGGGCTTGCTCTTCATCCCCAGGGTCTAAGCGCTGTCCCTTGCTGTTTGTCTGGCAGAACAGGACATTTTCTACCCCACTTTCTCAGCAGTAGCGGCCCCATCAAGTGAGCAGGTTCCTTGGCTGTGTCTTTGCTGCCCGGTGTCTACAGTGGGAGCCAGGGTCGAGTGTTCTTGGGTGCTGCAGAAGTATAACCATAACCGGTGGCTCTATTTCCTCTCCTCCTCTCCACTGTTAATTAAAATCACTTAAAGTACTTTGTTTTAAGCAAATCCTGTCCCGCAACACTCTCTCCATTGGAAGATGCCCGCTTGTAAAGGTGTTAGTCCTGCAAAAGCAAAAAAGGCTTTTTTTTTTTCCCCAAATACTTCCTTTAGGATGTTTGATGGAAAAGCCCACGTTCCTTATCAGGGTTGCTATGTATATACAGAAACTTTACGTATGTGTGGCCAGCCGCATTAAGGCGTTGCTCCGTAGGCCCCGTTCCTTTTCTTCCTTTCCTCAGGCGTAAAGACACATCATGAAGCTGCCCCTGCTCCTGAGCCTGGTGGTGCTCGCGCAGAGCCTGGTCAGGTGAGTTTTGGGGAGCGCATGAGGTGGAAGAGCTGCCTTGTGGCGCCAGGGAGGGGGCTTCTCCATGACTATTCGTGGCACTTGGGTTTCTCCTCTCTGCTCCACATTATAGCAGGACAGGAAAGGAAATTCCCTGCTATTTTTTTTCCACAGCAGTACAAACACCCAGGAAAGGGTCTAGCAGCTCAGATGCTGGATTAATACTTAGGTCAGACTTGCAGGCCCTGCTTTTCCCACAAACACAGAGGCACAAATATTCTTAAATACCTCTCTAAAATAGACCAGTGACTCGTGTCCCAAATGAGTTCATTTTGCGTAATTAGCTTTTGTAGGGGCATAATACACCTTTTATAGTGACACTGGCCCTCCTGTGAGCGTGGCCAGGACACTGCCCTGGCTCGCGCTGTCCCATCCTTTACAGCGGACGGGACTCTGCACAGCAAAAAGTCTTTGAATGTACACGTGGCCAATGTACAGCCCGCTGGCTGTGCTGGGTACCCTAATAGCCACATTTTGAGACCGAATTTCAAAATGCTAAAAGGGATTATATGGGAATCCACCCATTTCCAAGCAGAATTGGAGCAGCTAAATCTGTGTATCTGATAAGGTTTACGGTAAAAGACCTTACAGCGATATCAATGGGGGATGTATGTGGATGTAGCTGAACCCAGGACTAGCCTCTTACTCATCTGCTCTGAATTTGTCTCACCTCTTCTTGCTTAGGATCCCACTGAAGAGAGCAAAGTCCCTGAGGAGCAGACTTCAGGAAGTGGGGTTGCTGGAGAAATCCCCCAGAAAATTCCCTTCAAATGTGGGCTCCAAGTACTTCAAATCTCCTGTCAAGGTTATCACCGACCCCCTGGAAAACTACCTGGATGTAAGTGTGAAGGAAAGGTACTTCTCTGCCTATTTCAGAGAAAAAAATTAGGAGTCCTTACAGCAATCCCTGAACACAAGGAAAATATGCTTTATTTTTTTTTTCTCCTTAAACTAAAACTTATTGTCTCAGTTTTTATCCTGGATTTTTCCTCCCAGACAACTGACTGTGAAACAACTGTATTATGAAACAACACAGTTCTCTCCATTCTCCATCTCCATTGGATCTCCCGGCCCATCTTTTGCTTACGTCTCTCTCCTGCTGCTCTGGAGAGGCTACAATCCACTTCTCCCAAAAACATATCCGCTTGCTGCTTGTCCCCGTGTGCAGAACCCAAACTCCAGGTGTGCATCTGACACAACGGGAGAAGCTCCTCCACGGGGGGCTTTCCATTTTCCTCTACGTGGCTGCTCCCTTGGAAACCTTCCCGTTTCCCGTTGACAGATCGAGTTTTTCGGCTCCATCTCCATTGGATCCCCACCCCAGAAGTTCCTTGTGCTCTTTGACACCGGCTCCTCCTACCTGTGGGTGCCCTCGGTGAACTGCAGCAGCGAGGCCTGCGGTAAGTGACAGTCTGCCCACACCATTGCTAAGAGCAAAGAAAGGATCAAGCACAGAAACCTCCAGCTGGGGAGACACAGTTGGCGGTGGTGCGTTACCACCGTGGATAGCAGGGGTGCAGGTCACAGGAGATGCTTCTTTTTTGGGAGATCAGCCACCCTGAGACAGGGCCTAGACGGCAGTGCAGGGAAAGGAGAAGGGATGCCAGGCCAGCTGTTTCTATTTTGGGAACAGCCTGAGGCATGGCTTTGCCCAAATGCTGCCAGATGACCCGTTTTGCGTGGCCACCACATACAGCACTGGGTCCTGGGATGGAAACGGCCTCTCAGTTCCATGTTGCAGAGGGAGCAGAGCTCCTTCCCTCTGGCACTAGTGTGCAGTGTGCATTGCCCACAGAGAGGAATGCAGGTCACCTTAGATTCAAATCAGCTTTTGGAGGTCTCTGTCTCCCTGTGTTCATCACCTAGTGAGCTACAAGAACTCTCCTAAATGAGATACCTCCAGTTCATCTCAGCTGTAGACACACATAGAGACACTGTGTGTTAACATGTGAATTGCTGCCAGTCTGGGGCAGTAGCAAAGCATAAAATATTCCATAAATGCACCGGTCGTGCCAGCTGCAGCAATGCCTGAGCCTTGACCTTTGTCTCCATGGAGTGTCCAGGTTCTGACCATCCAACTCTTCTGCAATTGTAGTCATCCACACGCGCTTCAATCCGCAGCAGTCTTCCACCTACAGAGCCATCAACCAGCCTGTCTCTATCTACTATGGCACTGGCAGCATGGCTGGATTCCTGGCCAATGAAACCGTGCATGTGAGTCAAATGATGAGGTCCTGCTACCCGGAGGGGAAAGTGGAAGGTAGGAGGGGGTGCAAAGGCAACTCAGATCTGGGAGATGTTTTCCCATTGATAGAGGAATCAACAAAGCCTGCTTCTTCTGCAGCTGTAATCATCACAGTTATTTCCTATAGGATGTTTGATGGAAAAGCCTGCATTTCTTATCAGGGTTGCTATGTAGATATAGAAACTTTACGTATGCCACCTGCCAATACCCCCTTTTGTGTGGAGGGAGTCAAATCAAGCATTATTCAGCTGACATTAAAACAACAGACATTAAAACCTTTTATTTCCCTGGAGCGAACGTCGAACATAAGCATAAAGCATCTAGAGATTTTGTTCAACATTGAGCATACCCCATCAGTAACAGGCTAACCTGACCCTGACATGTCCCAACACATCCATTCAGTTAACTTTAATCTGCTTTTGGAGCACACATGGTGATTCTCTGTGTTGTTTGGTGCCCTCTGCTGCCGAGCAGAACTAAAAGAGTCACCAACCTTCATCTGCACTCGAGGGTAGCCCTGTGGCAAGCAGGTCCCCTAGGACAGCAGGTCCCCTGGCCACTTGCTCTAGGCAGGGTCTGTCCCCCTGCCCTCTCCTCAGCTGCATTCCTTGCAAAGGTGGGATATCACTGAGCTTGGTACTTTGTGCTCTTCCCAGCTCAGCCTGGAGCTCAGGTGGGGCGCAGAGAACGTTGCACACTTCCGAAATACTCAGGAGGATTTCCCACACCCTTTAGTAGGATAGGATCCTTTTTTTTTTTTTTCCCCAGAATGCAGCATGTCTCATTTCCTCCATTTCTCTCCTAAGGTTGGAAGCATCCAAGTGCACAACCAGACCATTGGCCTGAGCGAGAGCGAGCCTGGTTCCTTTTTCTACTATGCTCCTTTCGACGGTATCCTGGGCCTGGCCTTCCCCAGCATCGCTGCGCCGACGGCCACCCCTGTCTTTGACAACATCATGAACCACCGCTTGGTATCTGTGGCCCTCTTCTCTTTCTGCCTCAGCCTGTAAGTTGAGGCTGGAAGATCCCCTTGGCCCGTAACAAGACACATACTCATAAACCACATCTCTTAGCCGTTGTTCCCAGGGAGGTGTCCGTCAGAATTCCCAAACTCCGGGCAACCCTTGGGTGAAGAATGAGAGGTGTTTAAGCACAGTCACAAACCACACATTTTTGGGGAGCGTAGTGTCCAATGGCATAAGAACCACGCTTGGAATATTTGCATGGGAGAATCAGGTTACTTATAGAGTTTAAGCATCATGGATAACGTAAACTGATTTCAGCTCACAGCAGCACAGAGTTCCACCATTGATTCTGTTTCTTGAAATAGATAACAACAATCTTAGGACCACTGGGAGAAAAAGATATAGCTCTGAGCTACCCTGGAGTTCCCCACTTGTAGTCTTTTTCCAGTGTTTTATGTAATTGTGGTAAATGCTTAAACCAACTGCTCAAAATCTTTCTTCTGTCCTCTCCATCTTCTGCAGTGAGAAAAGGAAGAGCTTTGTGACATTTGGAGGCATTGATTATTCCTGCTTCTCTGGGAAACTCCACTGGATCCCTCTATCTTCTAAAACTTACTGGCAAATCTCTATAGACAGGTAAGTTCTGCTCTTCCCTGTACAACTTGGAGCTTTTGGTGCAGAGAGGCAGGATATCTAGGGCAAACAAAGGAAATTCAACTTAAAAATGCACAATATAGACAGGCAAGAAGCCCTGCAAACACCTTGCACAAAACGTGGGCAGAAGGCTTATGAGATGAGCTATTGGGACAGCAGTTCACAACTTTTCCACAAGAGGAGCTCGCAGTGATGTGCTCACCGCCGCAGAGCAACCCCTGTGTACAAATATCTGCGCCAGCTGGAAGTTAACACCTCATCTGGGCACATTTACAGTGGGTTTGAGGAACAACAGATAAATCCCTGGCCGCCAGGGGAAATTCCCCCATCTGAACAGCAGTGAGATGCCCGCTGGGATTTCGTGAGATCTAATGAGACCAAAGTGTTCTGCGACTTCATTTTCTAGCATTACCGTGAAGGGCCAGGTCATTGCGTGCCCGAGGGGCTGCCAAGCTGTGATTGATACCGGGACCTCCCTGCTCGCCGGGCCCCTTGGTTCCATCATTGCCATCCATGACCACATTGGTGTCAGCGAGGACTCCAATGGCGAGGTGAGAGGGGTGGGTAGGGTTGTGCACTGCACAGATCTCACTCCAGACAGAGCAGATCCCCACGGCACTTCTTGACTCCTATTGCTACATAACCACAGATTGCAGTTATCTTGCGTGCAGGTCAACAGGGTAATTCCACAGTTCCCCTCGTGTTTCAGGTCTCAAAAGCTGCTTTCAGATCTGAAGCTACCACATTCGTTTCCTGAAAATATCTCACTGTATAAAAATGATTGGCCACCTTACGTAATATATGTAATTTGCCTTTGTTCCCATGATACCCTCTGGAAAAGTTGTTTGAAGTGTGCCTATTTTTACCCCCTGGTTATTCCCTTTTCCCTTTCAGTATGTGGTCAACTGCAGGACCAAGAACAACTTGCCTGACATTGTCTTTGTCATTAATGGCATCAAGTTCCCTGTATCTGCCAAGGCTTACATTCTACAGGTGAGTGCCTGCCCAGAAAGCGACCTTGGGTGCTGTTTTGGAGGACTAGCACCAGAGGCCACCACACTGCACAGCTTACTTCCCTCTGCCATCTCATGGCACAAAGCTGGAAGGACAAAAGTGCTAGATGGTCAAACTGCCTTTAGACTCAAGGGACCTAAGGAGGTTCCACAAGGAACTCCAAAAGCAATAGCCAAACTGAGGGAAGCCTAATTGAAAAGGACTGGGGAAAGAGGTAGACACTTCAGTGGCTGTCACCAGGAAAGGGAAATTCAGTGGAACGGGGAAATTCAGCGTGTTTAGAGGTTAGGTTAAGCAATGTACATGTACTGGGGGATAAAAGCCAAAAGCAAGTTCTTCGGATGAAAAGAACCCTTAACTCTAGAGGTAACTAGCCTTTAGCATGAGCCACGAGCACCTTGCAGCTGAGGAAAGGCAAAGAGTAGATCTGCAGCCAGACTAACAGCAAAATCCATAGGAATTAGCCCACCAGCTCGAAGGGTTGTGCCAATTGAGTCCTCCAACTTTTGTCTAGCCAACACACAGTACCCTGAGCAGGTGGCTGGCGACTTGGTAAACTAGTGGACACGTGTGTTTCAAGGTGTCTAAGCCCTGGTCCATTTTCATGCTTCATAAAGATAGGTATTAAAGATTTTAATGCACGTGAAAAGTAATGCAGTGCTTCCAGAACAACGTAGCTCAGGTAAATCACTGGGATTTAAGCTCAATATTCACACTAAGAATCTGCAGATGCGCCAAGGCTATTGCAGGAGTGGTTTGGAAGGCACTTTCATCCCTGCCTCGTCTGGAGATCTTTGGATCCTCGGTGAAATCTTCCTCTGCCAATACTACAGTGTTTTTGACAGAGCCAACAACCAAGTGGGCCTGGCCCATGCAGCATGAAACCTTCCTATATCAATCAAGGAAAAATCTCCTGAGTTACTCTGTAGGTTTAATCTAAGAAAAAGCATCTTGTATTTGAAAGTCATTTTGCACTCTGAGGCTGATTCTTTTTAGTCTTACCTTATTTCTCCTCTATCTTAGCTTTCTTACTGCTGCTTGACATTTGTTCTGAGAGTTTTCTCACGTTTAATTCATTTGCTCCTTCATTCTTTGAGCAATGATATCTCAAAAATCAATGACTTCCTGAACAGAAAAAAATCTTTCATTGGCTACTGGGATTGTTGTCTATTACAATAGAATGAGCTAATTCAAAAACTTCCTTTATTTTGACAAGTGGTTTATTCCTGGAAAAAAAAAAAGGAGGGGCGAGAATTATGATTCTCAGTGGCTTTATGACTTTGCATGTGTAATTCTGTTTCAGCAACAATTTTATGCAATAATTGGTCTGCAATATGAATAAAAGAAAGCTTTCAAAATTGCTTCAAGTCTTTAATTCACTGTATAGTAAAGGGCAAGGCTGAATTTGGGATAAAAGTCGAGTGTTCAGACAAGAGGATTTTACCTGGAGGCCCTATCAGCATACAAACACCCAGAGGCCATATATTATCAGCATATAAACACAGGACATAACTTTATGGCACAGAAAAATAAGGAAAAAAAAAAGGACTAGGCTTTCAACTGTTGTTACAACAGACTTTTAGTGACCAGCACCTGTGCAATGCTCTAGAGCTGCTCTCGGCCTGTGAAAAGTTGTTTAGGAAACAAAATTCCTGCCATAAGGAAAGTTCTCCAGCACTCGGGAAACGTTGCTACCTACAGGCCAGGAAAAAAACATGCCTACAGTCCAAAATGTTAAGTTTTTGTTGTTGTTGTTGTTGTTGTTGTTGTTGTTGTTTTGCTGTGTGCCGTGGACCTTTGACAGAAGCAATTCTGATCACTGTGAAGGGGTTTCGTTACTGAATGTATTCATTTTGCTAAAAGGCACATCTGGAGCCTGAGGCTTTCTGCATTTGTTGAAAGCGATCACCCTGTACTTAACGAGTGGAAACAAGGCTGTTGTATAAGTAAGGTTTAGTCTCCTGATGCTCTTTTCAGATGAATGCTTTCCTGAGCAATTTTATTTCTGAATGCGATTAAAAAAAAAATCTTTGAAGACCTATTTACTTAAAGCTTAAGACTGAGTTCCAGTTTACAAGAACCGAAAAGGTAACTTTTCACGTCCATGAGAAAAAAAGGCAGTGAAAAGATAAACTCGATACCCTTTCATTCAAAATGCAGAATGCAAATATTGCAAAAAGCAGAGGAGAAATGCAAATCACTCTTTAGTCTTCAAAAATTACCTTTATAGAAAATTAGGCTAAAAATCTTTTGATTCCTTTTCAGAAAAAGGGACTCTGCAAGATTGGCTTCCCACCAAAACCAGAGGAGACCAGATGAAACTGTCAGGTGATGGCAAGTTCAAGCTGATCAGTGAAGCACAATTCATTAACTTCTGACTGAGAAAGAGGAATTTAGCACTTGAAATACAAGACGGCCTTCAGTGCAGAAAAACATTTGGGTGTATCTCACCATTACATCATATGGGCCGGAGCAGACATGTTTTGCAAAACAAACATCTGAACAAATCTCTCTCCCAAAAATGGCCCCCTTTTTTTCTTTCTTTTTAGTGGCAGTGTTTGAATTATTATTAAACTGGGTCCCATGCTGAGAGAGAGATGGAGACACTGCCCGAAGCATCTCACAGAAATGTGGAACAGCAGGCAGAACTTCCAGGAATCTGCGTCATAAAAATAAAACGTGAACCAGGACAGACTGCAGAGCTGACCGTGTGCATATTGTTAGTTCTTAGTAAGCAATAATTTTTACTGTGATTTCAGTAGCCGTCAATAGAACAAGGAGCAGTTGCAAACTGCTTTAATTACCAGAAGCCAGAGAGACTTGCAAAAGCATGACAGAAATCTATGTTCAACTTCAAAATATCTGATATTTAAAGGATTACTACCTTTCCAAGAATATGCCACTTGGTACTCGGAGAGCAATGATGCCTGTCTGGTTGTCATAGTCTTTACAAGGGCCATTGCCTCAGCTGACAACACGGATCATGACATGTTTACTAATGTGCAGAAAACCGAGGGAAAGAAATGAAACAAAAACCCTATTTGTCTGAGAAAAGTTTATTTAATTGTTGCTTTGCTGAAACCTAAAACAAAGTCACAGGTGACACTTCCCTTCCCAGCGTCCTGGCAGTGACAGTAGTCATATTTTAAGTCAACAGTTTAAGGTATTTTGTACATCTGTTTGCACACTTATACTTATTGAAGACCTGCAGCCTTGATAGATAGAGCAAAGAAATGTGGGAAACTTAAAAAAAAAAAAAAAGAGAGAGAGAAAAAAATACTGTTTTCATGAATTCAGAGCTTCTGAGAGATATCTAAGAGAAGTCCACCTTTCATCTCTGCTTAGCCTGCTAGTTCTCTGACCCAAAGGGGACAACCCTAACCAGGAAAGGATATTAAAGTCGTTCTCTCAACCAATTTGATATCCGGTCTTTTTACTGAGGTAGAGGCACTGTTTGTGCCTCTTCTCGTTGATTTGGAATGTGAAGCCCTGCTCTTGGAGGATCCAGAGTGGAGGCTTACGTCGTACCCATTGATTTTACATGGAACCAAATTGCCCCCACTGGGTCTGAAAACTGGAAGGTTTTGCATATTAGTCCCAGTGATTCCAAGCACTTTTTTTTTTCCACAGATACTGACTAAGTGAAAAATAAATAAATAAATAAAAGGATGAAAATAGATACAAACATCAGCATTTTCTCTTCCTGAACCTGCCAAGCACAGGTCCCTTGTTCAGCCTCTGCGCTGTAGGATCCCTGGATGCTTCATATTCCTCAAATGCACAGATCCCAATATGAGACTAATGGCAGGACTGTGCCCTCCTCTTACTTAAGTGCCACATATCAAAACCCAGGACAGATGTGCCGCTGAACTGGGCACCAGGACAAAGGAGCTGTGGCTGAAGACTGAAGGATTTGCTGGTGCCAAGTTATTCAAACCTTCCTCCTTATATCTGATCTGTTTGCTACTCCCCCACCACTTTTTGAAAAGCCTGGAAGAGGAAATGGAAAATAAACTCTTCCAAAATGTGTGTTTCACCACAAACACCTGGAGGTTATCGAGACATCTAACCTTCCTCTAGACCAATTCCAAAGCTCTATACAGCTGTGAGATAAGCCAGCAGGAACAGAAATACTTTCATATGCAATGAGGCAAGGACAAGCCTACCTGCTCCATTCCCTACCTCATAAGAAGTCCTTTGCGTCCTTCACCTCACAGCTGCATATCCCTGTCGAGCCTAGAATACACAAGAGGAAGGCTGAATAACTGTTATGCAATCTTAGGGCTTCCCCTGTTATTCCAGATACAGGTACTGCTCCTCGGGAACTCTGGATTTACTTGTTTTTGGACAAGCATGAGTCTTCAGCAAGGACACGATGATGGGCAAGCCAAAACCTTTCATGAACCCCAAGCATCTGGGCTGTTGGAACATGAATTTGACTGCAGGGCCTTTCCAGGAGCACAGTCAGAATCTCCTTCACTTTCTACCTCCAGAAATTGCAGTGGACATATGCTGCCTTGCACCCAATCACTGCCACAGAGCATACCAGTTCCTCAGCCCCGTCACTCCTAGGCCACACTCACCGTTTGCCTCCTGTGCTCTGCTGCATGACTGCAGTACATGCGCTTTGCATCTCACAGAAGGTTTTGGAGCCGTCTTCCAGGGCCAACAGGACCTTCATTCCCAACGCAATGTTAAACTCCTTGAAGTGGGAACTAATACTTGCCCATGGTTACAGGCACCAGAGAGCTACAGCTACCCCCTCCACCGCTAAGAGCAGACAAACTGCATCCCACTCAAGGTCTTTTGGACCTCCTAAAGTGCTCTTCACAATAAATACTTCTTTGCCAAGCCTAATAGGCAGCAACTTCTGAATTGCCTCTGCAGTGGAGTGCCTGGATGTCAGTCCTTATAGAGAGGAAGAGCTGAAAAAGCCTGAACATAGGCAGCTGTACAGATCTTATCCTGAGAGTGCTCAGCAGAAAGCTTATACGCTCATCAGAGCTGCTTTGGTAGCAATACAAGGAGCACCAAACAGACTCCTCTCTGCACATATCATAACCCTTTCCTCTCACCAGCACCTAGATTTGAGGAGACTTTGTGAAGGACCTCCTACAGCTCCATTTGTTGGTGCTTCCCTCAGTAATAAAAACCCTCTTTGCTTATTTTATCCATTGCAGTGGAAGAGCCTTTGCACAGCAGAAGGAGTCCCTTCCTCTGTGTGTGGACAACATCCAGCATGTTGGGGAAAGGAAATATAATTTCTCCTAGGTAAATGTAAATGCCCCCACCTGAAGAGGGTCAGGGCACATGGCTAAGGTAGTTTATCAGCCCAGCTGCATGTCTACCTAGGCTCCGATCTGATAAACTTCTGTGAATAAACATTTTAATGTAGCAAGGACATGTTTGCTCCAAAACTGATCCTTTGTTAGGGCCGTTCCCTATCACAGCTCATATTCATCAAGATGTGTTGTCTTACTTACATAGGGCCAGGAGTGTAATAGAAATGGAAAGTAAATGTTGTTGTCTAATCAGAGATTTTCTCTGTGATTTATGAGTAAGTGTAGGACATAGGCACGTGGCTTGGCTGTGCAAGGCCACCAAGGGACATGACGCACAGGCTCCATACTGGGTTTTGAAGCTATCAGTCGTTGCCAGGTCCAATCTGTCACCTTCTATTTTGCAGGTCAGCCAAGATCTTCTCCTTTCCAGACCCAGGAGTTACAATGAAGACTTTGTGTAACTTCCCCTTTTGCCCAGGGAGGAGGAGGGTTTTTTTTTTGTCCTCTTTATTCTATCCTGTCAGAGCCTACCAGGTTCTTATTCACTTCATTCGCCCCAATGCAATTTATCATTTAGCTTCAATTCTCATTATTTAGAGCTAGACTGAAACCAGTACTTGAGGGAAGAGAGCCAACTCCAGTCCATACATTAACCATAATCCCTATTTGTGGACAGACAGCAACTTGGCAGAGATGTGGTCACAGGGGATATGAAGGTAAGGCACCATAACCTGCCCGTTGAGCATCCAGCCTGCTAATAGAGAACAGGGTTAGAAACCTTGAGGAGTAAGTGTCCCGGAACATGTTTGTTTTCTGGTGAAATAAAACAGGTATTTGTAATAGATAAAGCAGGGGAGACAGTGGCTGTGTTTGCCCATTGAATATTCGTGCAAAATTAAGAAAATTTGACTCATGACTGGGAAGCCTGTGTTCATGGAGTTAGGTGGTCAGTCCTGGCATAAACCCATGGGCTTGTTGCTGTATTATGGTCACCAACAACTCTGATGCGTGTCAAAGCTGGGTGCTTGGCTCAGTCATCCATGTGTGGGTGTCCCGTGGCAGCTCAGGGTACCCATCATCACAGCATGACCATGCCCAGGGACAGCATCTTTCAAAGGAGTGCAGCTCACAAAAGCAGCCCCGGTTTCTCCTAAAAGCAGCAGTTCTTTAATACCGTCATGTTGCTGGCAGCTGGAGTCTCACTTCAAAAGTCCAGCCTTAGGCAGAGTAGGAGCCGATATCTTGCCAAGGGGCCAGCAACAAAGGAGAAGGAAGGTGCCTAATGCTGAATTTGGTCCTGCAGCGTTCACTGTGAGCTCCAAAGGCCAAGTAAAACACATCACTGAGGTCCTGGCAGTCAGGATCCTGCTGTAGAGGAGTCAGTTTTATTAACGCTCAAATCAGGAACCCAGCCTTGCTTTTGTTTCAGCATAATGATACGGAAACTCTTCACCCAGAAGGTCTTCCCATAGCAGAGTAGAGGATCTAGGGAAGGTCACAGCTCTTCCTTTGGATCCTGTAGGTAAAGCATATGCTGGCTTCGTGAATGGGGCTAGTTCACAGAGAGTAGCTGCGTATGCAGAGTGTTGGGTTACAGGGCTTGAAAACTCTGACCTTCATGATACCAAGGCAAAATAAAAGAAGGAGCATCTCTTTGAAGAGGAAAAAATAAACGCTCTTAACCTGGGAATATCCTTTAACTGAAGATGAATGTGAAAATATGTCTTGGCTTCACTGGTGAGATGGAAAACAAGCTTAAACTCAGGCACTGAGCACAGCTAATACTCTTCTAGATGTTAGAAAAATGAGACATCAGCCTGGGGCATGTTTTCTCTACAAAAACAGCTCACCAAAGGGTCTGGAGATAACATAGAGGCTGAAATGCAAAACCTGTCAGCAACTTTGAAGAGAGAATGCAGGAGTGTTTAGTCTGGCAGTGAAGATACCTTGACCGGCTGATAGTCGTCAGCCTCCTATAGCGTTGCAACAATGTTTTCTTCTTATAGATGCTCTTAATTATGCTTTGCATAACTCCAGACAGGAAATTTTGGGGTGCTCCCCTGATACTTATTGCTGATCAGTGAAGACATGGTTTGTAACACAAATCTGACTGTCTCCACAGACTTTCTGTGTTGAAGACTTTCTCCACAGGACAAGGATCCCACTCTCAGCTGCAGATGCCACCCTCCATCCAGCCCAGGAGAGGCTTGGAGGTGGCTCTGGAGGTGGAACAGAGCTGCTTCAAGGGCTCTCTCTTGGAGAGAAAATCCTCCACTCCCACCCTTGCCAGCCTGTCCCATCCCTCCAGCAATAGAGGCTGTAGAAGGACAAGATGTCCTTGGATCCCCTTCATCATCAACTTCCCTGCGCAGGGGGAAGGGTCCAGCTTGGTGCTTGTCGCCATTAACTTGTCTCATTGTGGGGTTCTCCCTCTAGCCACCCCCACACCTCCCTCATGGCACATAAGGCTAAGAAGGTCCCCAGGCCTGAAATCTGTCCCCTGTCCTTTAGTTGTCCTTGAGAATCAGGGCCACCCAACTGGTGCCTGGCAGTGCTGTGTGTAGGGTGGAAGTAATGCCTGGCCTTCCCTCTCCTCAGTGTGTTTCAGTACATGGACAGATCCTAGCATCTCCCTAAATAGAGTCCTCTAAAAGAAGCTGAAAGATGAATCCAAAGGGGCCTTCCTGCCTGGGGCAGCAGGGAGAACAGGGCAGCTGTGCTGTACTCCTCGCATCCCACCTGGAATTCTTCCACTCTCTGCAGGCTGCGACCGTCTTTGTGCCCGACACAGGAGCAAATATTGGTGATAGTCAAATCTAATGGCAAAGGGCCGTGAAGTATCAGGACATGAAGAACTGAGCATTTCTGTGCCAGCCCCTCATTTCTCTGCAGGTGCCGTGGTGATAAACTTCCGCAAACAGACGCTTGGCATTTTGCAGCATGACGAGGATGATCCACACGCCTGCCTTTTTTCTGACCTCAGAGAGCAGCAGTGCCAGGGCCGTAGCAAATGTCACCCCCTGCAGTGGGGGTGGTTAACCCTGGAAAAGCCTATTGTGAAATAAATACTCTTATCTAATCGCGTGTGATTTGCTCTGCTTTTCCTTGTGTGCCGGTGACTTGCATAACGCCAGAGGTAGCACACAGAGGTCTTCTATCCACACAGGCCTGAAGGGCTCAACCCAAAGGTCACAGTCACTGACTTCCCCTAGGAAACAAGTGACAGCTCCTTTCTCTCTCCATGCCTCCAAATCCTGCTGCCCCTCTTGGCCCAAGGCACGTTGGGTGGATGCGGCCCAGCTGCCCACCCTCAGCAAATGCCCCTGCAGGCTGCCTCCCCGCCTGTCCCCCGTCACCATGAACCCCCAACCTCCCTTCCCCATTTAGCAGCATCAACACGGGCAAGTGCCCAGCCCCACTCCCCAGGTGCTGCTCCCCTGGGCAGCGGACAACGCTCCCAAGCTCTCCGGAGAATCATGGAAACATTATGGTTGGAGGGGACCTTCAAGATCATCAAGTCTAAGAGAAGGGATTGTTGGTAGTGCTTTGCAGAGGGGTCCTTGCCCACACGGGCAGCTCCTGTGCATTACAAGCGTGCAAAGACAGCCACATGCACGAGCCCACCAAAAAGTCTCTGTATCCCACCCTGCTCCCACAAGCCCTTTCCCATCACAACTTGAAGACATTGCTTTTCCAAGCTGAAGCTGTCAATAACAACCCCTTGCGGAGGCATTTCCCTAATGCAAAGGCAGGCAAGATGGAAATCTGTTATCTCGATATTCCTTCACATCTCCTTTAAGGACATTGCGATAACTCCCACGGGAGCAGTTTGCTTTCCCTATCGGGGATACTGACCAAACAAGAGCGGCTTCGTGCACTGCATATATAAGGAGTGGGACACGGGTATTGCTCCACATTCAGCATCTCTATCTCCTTGCTCTGGCAGTTGAGCGTAAGGAGACATGATGAAGCTGCTCCTCCTTCTCAGCTTGGTGGCTCTCTCCCAATGCCTTGTGTCCAAGTGAGTATCTGGAGTGGCTTGCAAGAGCACACTCATGCTGCGATGGGGGCACCCCAACGTTTGGGCTCTCTCATCTCCTTGGGGCCTTCTGAGCCAGGACAATGTCCCTGGCTCCCCAAGTGTGGGGTGGTCCCATGGATCCCACACCAGGCATTTCGGGGACTGCTGCAAGAGACACCCCAGGACTCACATAAGAGGACTGCACAGCTCAGCTGGGGCAAAGAGGACGCACAGCCCTGGGGGAACCATCCCTTCCCTGGCAGGGAAGGACTGTGCAGCCCAGGGCTGGTAGTGGCTCTTCTTTACTGAACGGCTCCTCTCTCCTCACCATGCAGGGTCACTCTGAGGAAAGGCAAGTCCCTGCGGAAGGCCCTGAAGGAACATGGCTTGCTGGAACACTACCTGAAGCTCAACCCTTACAACCCGGCCAGCAAGTACTTCCCCTCGCTGGCTAGCACGGTCTCCTCTGAGCCTCTGACAAACTACATGGATGTGAGTACAGCACAAAGGTGGCAGCCTGGGGGCTGGCGCAGGCTGGGCAGCTCGCCTGCTCACTAAGTCCTTATCCATCCTCCTTTGGCAGATGGAGTACTATGGCACCATCTCCATCGGCACCCCGGCCCAGGAGTTCACTGTCCTGTTCGACACCGGCTCCTCCAACCTGTGGGTGCCCTCGGTGTACTGCTACAGCGAGGCCTGCAGTACGTGTTTGGCAGGGGCTGCAGCCTGTGGAGAGACCCCTTCCCCACCGCTCGGCTGCCCCAGCTCAGCCTCGTAGCACAGAGGAGCATTCCCTGCAGTGCCTTGCAGCACCGTCTCCTTATCCTTGGCCTCCCATGGCCACGATGCAGCCAGGTTGTGACTATCTCTATCCTCTGTCCACAGCCAACCACGACCGCTTCAACCCAGAAGACTCCTCCACCTTTGTGGCCACCGACGACACTGTCTCCATCCAGTATGGCACCGGCAGCATGACCGGAATCCTGGGCTATGATACTGTTGAAGTAAGATAGAGATACTTCAGCCCCTTGCCCTGCAACATGGTGGATATCAGGCATTTCCAATGCAAACTGAGGCACGTCACCTTCTCCCCGTCTCTCTGACCAGGTTGGGAGCATCACAGTTAGCAACCAGATCTTTGGGTTGAGTGAGACAGAGCCTGGCGATTTCTTCTATTACACCCCCTTCGATGGCATCCTGGGTCTGGCCTTCCCCAGCATCTCTTCCTCTGGAGCCACCCCTGTCTTTGACAACATGATGAGCCAAGACCTAGTGAGCGAGGACCTCTTCTCAGTCTACCTGAGCAAGTAAGAAAGGGCCAAACCTCCTTGCAGAGGTTTTCATAGTCCTCTCACACTAAATGGGCCCCAGTTGTGCGCAAGCCCAGGCCTTGCACAAAGCACTCTTGTGCCTTGCTCTCCGCAACGTGGCATAACACTGTGCCTGGTCACAGCTTCACGCAGTACATTTGCTACAGCCCTTTGTAAGAATTGCTCCGTCCAGGTGCCTGACTCTTCTCCCCTTCCACAGCGATGACGAGAGCGGCAGCTTTGTCATGTTTGGTGGCGTTGACTCCTCTTACACCACTGGAGGCATCACATGGATCCCTCTCTCTGCTGAAACCTACTGGCAAATCACCATGGATGGGTAAACTCCCTGCAGCAGGGCTTGGAAAGGGACAGGCAGGCATGAAGGCAATGGGGACTCACAGCCCACAGAGCCCATCATGCTCCAATGGCCCTGAGCCATGGTCAAGTAGAGAGCAGAGCCTTTTGCTCCTTGGTGGCTCACGGCACTGAGATGCTCACTCTGGTATCTCTGCTCCAGCGTCACCATGAGCGGGGAGACCATTGCCTGCGCGTCCAGCTGCCAGGCCATCATCGACACTGGCACCTCACTGTTGGCTGCTCCCAGCACTGCCGTCGCCAACATCCAGGATGCCCTTGGTGCTGACTCCAACGGCGAGGTGAGACCTCAGGGGAGCAGGGAAGCGGACAGGGCTTTGGGGAAACTTCATGTCCAGCAAGGCTCGTGCTGAAGGCCCAGCTCAATTATGTCCTCGAAAAGGTTTGTGCCACAGGCAGAGCTGCCCCAGCAAAGTCAGGGTCTCTGTCTCCCTCTAAAGGCCAGATCCAGTCCGGACACTGGGCCCTCAGCTGCTGCTTGGGGCTGAAAGCCCTTCTCCAGAGCAGAAATGCAGTTAAACACCTGGGGCAACAACATGGTTCCCTGGTTCGCATTTCTCCCAGGGACTTTGTGGCAGTTTCTGGCTTGCCTGCACAGCCACTGATCCCTGCCTGCTCCTCTTTCCCCACAGATCAGCTGCAGCAGCATCAGCAGCCTGCCCGACGTTGTCTTCAACCTCAACGGCTATTCCTTCCCTGTGCCTGCCAGCAGCTACATCTTGGAGGTGAGCATCCTTGCATGGGAAGGAGGTTGGGGGAAAGCTGAGTTAGGAGGCATCATCCCCCCCATGGCCCAGAAATCCTCACATTTAGAGTTACCTCTCTGCGTAACAGTTACCAGCAGGACTGCTCAGCCCTCAGCTCAAGGGCTAGGGCAATCAAAGCACCGATAACCACCAGGCTCCATGTTCTTATCTGCAGAGCGATGGGGTTTGCAGCCTTGCCTTCGAAGCCATGGACGTCTCCACCGAGTCCGGTGACCTCTGGATCCTCGGTGACGTCTTCATCCATGAGTACTACGTGATCTTCGACAGGGCCAACAACATGGTAGGCCTGTCCCCTCTGTCCTGAGCACAGCAACACCGTGCACATCTGCAGCCTGTCTCAAGGGGACAGCTGGGCAGGTCCTGGCCAAGTCACCGGACAGAATAAAGCACTAATAAAAGCACCAATATTTCCGTGTCTTCCTGGGGAGGGCTGGTTCCGCCTGCGCCGATGCTCACGCCACCAACATATTCTTGGGCTGTCCCTAACACAGGGACACAGGGCGGCCATGCAGGGCACCCCGCATGATGGTGTGGGGAAGTACAAATTGTACTTGCCCAGCTGAACGGCAGGCCCCTGGCCTGGCCTTGGTCAAAGCTGGGAGGATAGAGGGCTGAGGCTTCCCTTGGATGTGGCAGGTTAGCTAGGCCGCGTGTGGAGCCTGAGGGGATCACGGCATGCAGAGAAGGTCGAGCTGCAAGTGATAGATCAAGGGGCTCCACTGATCCGGGGAGCAGAAATCGTCGGTGCCTAAACAAGGGGCAGCAAAGCCCAGGGATGTCCTGAGACTCGAGGAGCCAGCTCCCAGCCTCCCGTGCTGGCCCTGGGGCTAAGGGACAGCTCCTTGTCCCCATGCGCAGGGCTCCCGTGTGCCCCCGCGGGGACAGCCGCCCCTGCGGCCAATGCTGGCAGACCGCAGCGTGCTGGAGGACTTCTTGGAGATGCACCCATCCCTCCTGGGACTCAAGGCATTCACCCAGCCACCGCAACAGGGCAGACACAGAGCCCCAGGTGAGCAACCTGGACGTGCTGAGTCTCCTGGGCGCCAGCGGCCAGAGATGCAAGTACGAAACAGTGCCAGGAGGTCATCAATGGGGCTTGGCTTCAGAAATGCGGGTATGCTGGGGAGAGGCAACCTCAGGTCTTGCTGCAGGACCTCAAGTTCAGCAAATCAATCCACAGGGTTATCCTGATAGATACAGGCAGGACAAAGGGAGGCTTCCTAGCCCAGGTGCCCTGCCCTCAGCAGCCCCCAGCTGTGGACTGGAGCAGGCAGAGCATATTTGCCTTCCCTAGCAATAAGACCAGGAGCTTCATGCTGTCTGGGGACATTGACATGGACTGTTTTTCTGGGAGCCTCCACTGGATTCCCCCTCTCGCAGGATTGCTCCTGCCAGATCCCAGTAAAGAGATGATGCTCCCTCCCTGTGGTAGCAGGGTAGATGCCATGAGAGCCAGAGGTGGGAGCCCACTGGTGCCATCTGCTGCCCCCTGAGCCGCTGCCCCATATGTGCAACACCTCTGCGGCACACATGCCAGTCATGTACAGCACTGTGTCCCTGCTCAGCATGGCATAAGGCATCCTGGGCAGGAGGAGAGGAGGGGGATAACTCAGGGTTTTTGCTCAGACACTCTCCAAACCACCAGCCACGCTGCACTGCTCAGTAGGACGGTGCTGCACCCAGAATGGGGCAGAACTGGAGTCCCAAATCAGCCCTCACTGGCTCCCACTGCAAGATCCAGGTATGGCTTCAGTCACAGGACAGTCCTTGGCCTTGTGCTAACACTCATATTACCAGCCTCAGTGCTTTGGTGCGGTGCCTGGCACACCAGCCATCCGGGCCCGCTTGTCTGTAGGCAGCAGCATCAGTGTCCCCTGTCACCAAGCCATTCTCAAGGGATGAAGAAACCATGGCCATGGGGCAGGCACTGGGGGAAGCAGGTAAGGGGGTGAGGGTGGCCCTCCTGCTCCCAGGGGACCATCCTGGCATGGAGGCAGTGATGATGGGAGCTGCAGGCCCGGCCAGGTCCCTGCTGCCATGTGAGACAGGCACCAGGACGACGCACCCTTCAGCTAGCACTCAGGGCTGCTTCGAATCGCGCAGCAGTTTGCCCTGGAGAAGGTTTTGCGCCCAGCCTTCATGCACAGCCCAGGCAAAAGGGGCCTCTCTGTGTGGGAGGTCACTGCCCTCACCCAACAGCGTTCCTGGCTGCCCACCCCTTGCTTATCGGGCCCATGCAAAGCAAACGCTGCTGCCGACCTGATAGGGCCAGCGGCATGTTTGTTCCGGGCACACAAGCCGGCAGCTCACAAAGTCCACCGCCCACCGGTGTGGGCAAGGGTCCCCTTCAGGAGCACATGGCATGCCGGGACTGAGCCTGGCGCTTTCCCACAGCCAGCACCAGCCACTGAGTCCCCATGGCCTCATGGCAGCCCATCACTGGCCTCTTTGTTCCAAAGCCAGTCCGGGATCACCTAAGACATGGCTGCGGGCCTGCAGCCTGGTGCCCTGAGCCCCTTTGCCCACCCCATGTTGGGACCGGCTCCATACCCGCTCGGTGACCCTGGCCACAGGAGCCCGACCCCGTGCACAGGGCCCAGCACCTCCCACATGGCTGTGCAAACAGCTCCTTCTTGTGCCAAGCGCCGCCCGGGGCCTCCGCTGCCCGGGCTGGAGCTGGGGCATTCAGGCAACCCTTATCGTGGCAGTCGGCACTCCTCATCCGGACACCCAGGACACCTTGAGGTGGCCCCCCACATAAGGGTTGCGCCACCGACGCAGCCCATCCTCACACACCAGCGTGAGGCTTCGCCATGAAGTGGCTCTTGGTCCTGGCGCTGGTGGCCGTTGCTCAGGGCACGGTGACCAAGTGAGTAGGGCGGGAAGGCGCTGCATGGGGCTGTGGGCAGACACGGGTCGCCGCGGGGGGCTCGGCGGGGAGTCCACGGCCAGCTCTGCTGCACCCCGAGGGTAGGACACAGGATGCAGCCAGGCTGGGGAAGGCCATCCCTGTCCCCTGCCACTAGTTGCAGCTTCTATCCTGGCGCAGGGGAGATGAACCGCACTGCGTGCAGGGCTGGGCTCTCACGCATTTGTCATGAGCACCTTCTTCATGGGAAATCACCTGGCTAAACCCAAGCTGTGGCTTCTTGGAGGCGCAAATCTGGGGTTTGGTTTGTTTGTTTGTTTGTTATTTTCCTGGACAAAAAAAAAAAGAAAAAAAAAAGAAAAAAAAAAGGAAAAAAGATGCCTTTTTCCAGGAATTTTGCACAGATCCCTGAAAAGTTCTGACCAGAAGCAGGGAAAAGAACACAAGCATGTGTCTACTCTCCATCTTTAACTGCAGCCTTCTATCTCAGGGTCAGCCTGAGGAAAACAAAGTCCCTGAGACAAATCCTCATGGAACTGCAGTTGCTGGAAGACTTCCTGAGCAAACACCCACCCTTGCTGGCTGCCAAGTACTTCCCCACCACAGCTCCCTCTGAGCCCCTGGCAAACTACATGGACGTGAGTGAGAGCAGAGCTGGGGACTGCATTGGCCTCCAGCTGGCACGGGAAGTGGTGGTGGGCAGGGGAATCATGTGCATGGGCTCTTTGGGCACACTTTGGACCAGCAAGGCTGGCCCTACCGCTGCAGTGGGGGGCATCTAATACGCTCTCTATCCTGGTTTGGTAGCTGGAGTATGTGGGCACCATCTCCATCGGCAGCCCACCACAGGAGTTTGCTGTCCTTTTCGACACAGGATCCTCCAACCTGTGGGTGCCCTCCGTGTACTGCTCCAGTGATGCCTGTGGTAAGTGTTGCATGACCAAGGCCAGTGGAATGAGAGCCCCTGGCCCTGACCCATGTCTCAGCCCAGTTGAAGTTGCTCTGCTGCCCAAAAGAATCTGAATCACCCCAGCCAGCGCTGGTGGACGCCAGAAGCAACAGCTGCAGCAGCCCCCTCATGTGATGTTGGCTGCTGACCCTGGTTTTCACCCACTTTTGCTGTTACAGCTGATCACCAGCGCTACAACCCAGCCCTGTCCTCCACCTACCATGGCACTGCCAACAACATCTCCACCTGGTACGGCACCGGCAGCATGACAGGCTACCTGGCCTACGACATCGTCCGGGTGAGCGCGTGGGAGGATGGAAAGGACAAGTCCTGGCCCCTGGAGCAGCAGGAGGAAAGGCGACGGCAGGGGAAGGAAGCCAGGGCAGGGCGAGGAAGGGAGTCGCACTGACACGACCCAGGTCTCTCTCCCAGCCGTCTGTCACGCAGGACACACACCTAATCCTGCATGCTCTCCCACACAGGTCGGAGACATCCAGGTGCCCAACCAGATCTTCGGTCTGAGCATGTATGAACCCGGCTCCTTCCTCTACTATGCTCCCTTTGATGGCTTCCTGGGGCTGGCCTTCCCTAGAATCTCCTTTGCCAGCGCCACCCCAGTTTTTGACAACATGATGAGTCAAGGCTTGGTGTTCCAGAATCTTTTCTCCATCTACCTGACTCCGTAAGTCCAAGCTGGCCCCGGGCGGACCCTTCCTCCTGCTCTCTAGGCACAGTGCACAGTCATCAGGGCGGGAGAGGCTGGCGGCACAGCCACGCAGCAAAGCTAGTGCTCTACACAACGGATAGAGCAACCATCGCTGATGGGCAGAGCTTAACTTTGATACAGCCTCATTCCCAAAGCAGGTTTGAGCTCATGCTTTGCTAGCCTTCCCCCAGCAAGTCTCCTCGTTTGGAGTCCGTACACCCTCTTCTGCGCACTGTGCAGAAGAGGAACAGCAGCCACCTCCGAGGGGACATAGAGGGCACCACCATTCTCTTTGCCCTCCCTTGCCCCCTGATCACCTCCATCAGGAGAAAAGGCAGGAGAAGTCCCCGGGGAAGGGCCGTGTCCCACCTCCATGGCAGTCGGCAGAACATCCCTCATCATTGCCTTGGCCCTTGCTGTCTCTCTCCTCCAGCGATGAGGAGAAGGGCAGCTTTGTGATGTTTGGGGGCATCGACGACACCTATTTCACTGGGAACCTCAGCTGGATTCCTCTGTCCTCAGAAACCTACTGGCAAATCAAAGTGGACAGGTAGCACCCGTCCCTCCACCTCACTGTGTCACCAGGTCCCCATCAGGATGCTCATCTCACGGGTGGCCCCTCTCTCCCCAGCATCACCATGTACGGCCGCCCCATCGCCTGCCCCTACGGCTGCCAGGGCATCTTGGACAGCGGCACGTCACTGGTGGCTGGGCCTGCTGCTGGCATCAACAACATCCAATACGAGATTGGTGCCACGCAGGCCAAAAACGGCTCGGTTTGTGGGAAGGGAAAGGACAGGGTGGCAGCAGGGCTGGCGGGGGGCGCGAGGAAGGGCCAGGCCTGAGGCACAGCTGTCACTTCCCCCAACCCCACAGTACATGGTGAACTGCAGCTTCATCAGCCTGCTGCCTGACATCATCTTCATCATCAACGGCATCCAGTTCCCACTGCCACCCCAGGCCTACATCCGCCAGGTAGGGACAGCTGCCAGGCTAGATGCCACCGTGCCACCTTCAACCTGCAGCCAGCCTAGGGAGCTGCAATGTAGTGGGTGGCAGGCAGAAAGGGCCTGGGAGGGCAACGCTGCTGTCCTCCTGCCTGGGCGCTCACCCATGCTCACTGCTGCCTCCTGTCCCCGCTAGCTGAATGACGGCTCCTGCATGAGCGGCTTCGAGGCCTTCAGCCTCCACACAACAGCCGGAGACCTCTGGATCCTGGGGGACGTCTTCCTGCGCCGCTACTACAGCGTCTTCGACAGGGCCAACAACATGGTAGGGCTGGCGCCCGCCCTGTGAACCTGCCTGTGCAATAAAGGGCGCCGAGCCCTGGCCTCGCACCGGCCTCACCGGGGCCACGTGGCAAGGCAGTTCCACGGTCCATCCCGACCTCTGGCTCTACCCCTGTCCTCGCAGAGCACAGGACGCTGGGCATAAATAGCAGGGCAACTTTATTGATGCTGCAAGGGGAGCCAGGGGCCAGGCCCACGCTTGGCCCGCAGCAGGAGGAAAGCCAGCCTGCCCTCTTGTCCCTGCTGTGGGCCAAGGGTCCAGGGTCCCCTGAGGACCTGAGGAATCTCTGTGCCCGGCCGTGGCACTGTGGGGCTGGTATGAGGCACCCAGCTTAGCACTGCCCCCAGGCCAGGGCATCTCCCCCTTCCCCTCCTGCATGAACCCAGAGCGGGGGCACGTTGAGGTCCCGTCCTGCCCCTCAGTCCCTGCGTACCAGGGCAGGGAGGAGGAGGGGACCCACAGGACCCAAGGGGCCTGGGCTCTACACCCCATCTGCCCCATGGCAGAAGGGGGCAGGCACCCTCAGTCTCCCTGCGCACCCCCTACTGCTCTCAGTGCCCCAGCCACCCACCCGCCCCCAGGGGCCGGCCAGGCCAGACCTGCTGGTCCTGCAGGCCCCTTCCTCCTCCTCACCCTGCACGTGCAGCACCGAGGCCCCTAGAGAGCCACGCGCCCCTCGGGACGGTCCCTGCGGGCTGGGGCCGAGGGCTCCGCATCCTCAGGAGGTCCCTGAATCTCAGGGCTTGAGCTGCCCGCAGTGCCGAGGAAGCCGGAGGTCCCAGGGACAGCAGTGGGCAGAAGGTCTTCCAATGGCCCTCCATGCTGCTCTGTGGGGCTTGGCCCAGGTGGAGGGGACGTACCAGGCACTGCGCTGCCCGGAGAGGGGCTCATGGCGCTTGGGGGCTGAGTGTCCAGGGGAGGCAGGCTGGCATGGAGCAGAAGCTGGGCCAGGCGGCGCGGGGAGCCCGTGGAGGCCAGGACACGGGGACGCGGGGTATGGGCAGGCACATCCTCACGGGATGGGTCATGGATCTGCTGCAGGACCTGGGTATCTGCCACTTGCAGAGAAAGCACCTTTGGTTAGCACCTCACCTCCTGCCCCCAGGTCCCTCTCCGAAGACACACAGGGGCTGCAGCCACAGCCAGCACAAAGCACCCAAGGGCCTTAGGGTTCAACCATCAGCCAGGTTGTGCTCAGCCCTGCAACACCCATCCCACTCAGAGCATCCTGACAGCAAGGGCACGGCTATCCCACAGCCACGCTGAGCCTGCCCCAGCACCCCAGGCACTGCTGGCATCCCCATTACCTTGGCAGGGTGGGCAGCAGGCAGCTGGAAGCAGGCCAGGCTCCACGCAGGACTGGGGACACAGCCTCTTCTCGCAGCTCACCTCCCCCAGCTGAGAGCAAGGGCAAAGGCACGGGGTGAGAGCGCGCCGCCAGCGCCCGCTGCGCGCTCCCCGCAGCACCCAGAGCGGCCCCACCGGGGAAGGGAAGGTCTCTGCTCACCCAGTTTGGAGCCCTGCCCCAAGCCAGCAGCAGCAGCACAGCCCTGCTCCCACCCCAGGGCTGGCAGCTCTCCATACCCGGCAGCGCCCGCTCACCTGGCACGTGCAGCGTGTGCAGGGCTCACCCTCGGGGCTGAACGTCTGCCCGTTCACCACCTTCCTGCCCTCATAGTTGCAATCTGCAGAGAGCGAGGAGAGGACTCACAGCAGCCGAGCGAGCGGCCGCGCGGCAGGCGGCCTTGCAGCGGGTGCCAAGCGCATTCCTCCCACCGCTGCCCAAATCCTGCAAGCAGCCTCTTCGGCTCATCCCACCTAGTGTCCACTCTGCTGGGCTGGGAGAGGGGACCCAGCAATTGCCCGCAGCCCAGGGGGGCTCGGGGCTGTTGCTCTCTTACCCTTGCAGACGGGGCAGCATTCCCCTTCGGCGTGGAACGGGTACGTGCAGAAGATGGCACAGTCCACGGGCGAGCAGGCCACCGAGCCCAGCTGCAGGACACAGCAGAGACACACGCAAAGGCTCTGCGTTAGTATGGACTGGGGCAGCCTAGGGATCCCAGGCAGGGGAAAAGGGAGTTACTCCACTAAAAGTTGTTTTTTTTTTTCTTTTTTTTTTCCTACAACAGAGGGAAAAAAAAATGGAGCCAGCCAAAAGGACAGGATCTGGAAGGGTCCTTTCTCTACATGCAAAGCCAGGGCTTTCACCTTCTAATGCTTGCAAAACTCAACACTCACTTGCGTGCTGACTCACAAATGATGTTGCCCCACACTTTCACGCTTCGGTGCCAGGCTACCCCCGCAAAAGATAGGCCAGAGCTAAGCCCCAAGCACCTAGGGAACAGTGCCCACCTGCAAAGCCCAGCCACTGCTGACATTTTTGCTGCTGTTAGGAGGTCTACCCCCAGAAGCAGCCCTCACCAGGCAGATGCAGCTTAGACAGGGGTCCAGGACAGATGGGAATGTCTCATTGTTGTAAAAGATCCTTCCCATGTAGGTGCAGCCTGTGGGGAGGAAAGAGTAAGCTTATGTTCCCCAGGTTGCTCAGCAGGGACTCAGGGCTGCCAGAGACCCCTCCACTGAAATACAGGCTCACTGGCTCCAGTGCTGCCTCAGGCTGGTGGAAGGTGCTCAGATAAGTGACAGGGGTGTGTGGCTGCCACCTCTCCAGCTCACACCCGCTGGCTCCCTCAGGCCCGGTCACCTGCTGAGCAGTCGGGACAGCACTGCCCGGGGATCTGGATGGGGTAGGGACACGTCTCCACGCAGTCCGTCCGCTTGCAGCTCACGGACCCGTCTGCCTGCGAGAGAGAGACACTTGACAGAAGCCTAGGGCCAGGACCAGTGCCACCTGTCCTGCCCCTGCTCTGCTCCATTCCAGAGCTGGCTGAACCTCAGTGTCAGGCACAGCTGTCTCTGCCAGGATCTTCCAGAGGGAAGATGGAGCCAAGGTGTTTAGGGCACACAAAGCCAGGGCGCTCCCTGGAACTCGGCAGGGAAAAGAATGTTGTTGGTGACCCATTGTCACCAACCAGCAGCTGCGATAGAAGCTGCTGTGCTTGGATTGCCACTCTGCTACGAGGCATACACTTTGTCCCTGTCACATGGAGCAGGGAACAACTGAGCTACTGGCCACAAGCATCCCAGGGATCCCAAGGGAAGGTCCATGTGTCCTGGGAGCCTGGAGGCAGCAGATTCAACAACGGAGGCAGACAGAGAGGCAGTTTACTTTGGCATCTAAACAACCTCTCGTTCCTTCTCAGCCCCCTACCCCTGCAGCCTCCCCCTGCCACACAGTGCCAGGGAGCCACGGGTGCAGCGCAGGATGGGAACTGGCCCCAGGAGCCATGCATGGGGCAGGGACAGGTAGGAGGAGTGAAGCAGAGCAGGTTCTCATTCACCTGGCAGATGCATAACTCACAGGGATCGCCCGGAGACCAGATCTGTCCGACAGGGAACTCCACACCGTTGTCATCCACAAAGCAACCTGGTGGGGAAAGGGTTGGCAGAGCTCAGATGGGGCACGTGCACGGTCACACCAAGCCCTGCATCTTGCTAACGCACATATGCTGCTGTGTCCCCCCCGCCCTATACACACGTGTCCACACTGCTGTGCACACATGTGCAGCACAGCACATGCACCTCCCATCTGGTACCAGGTCCCCACTCTGCCTCTAAACCCCACATTGTCCCCAAATACCCTACCTGTCCCCATGCAACCCCCACATTCTTCTCTCCTTGTCCTCAGCTGACCTCCCACACCCTGTCTCCCAGGTCCCTGCAGTGACAGCTCACCTGAGGGGGCCGGCGGGTCCCGACAGGCAAAGCAGCACTGTCCAGGACCCAGGTGCCACTCGTGCTGAGGACAGTCCAGCGCAGGACACGGGGCAAAGGAGCACTCCACCTCGCCGCTCTGAGGAGACGAGGACACGTCACAGCTCACCCTGCACCCCCACTGAGCGCAGGGTCTTTGCTCCAGGGTGCTGGCAGGACCCAGAGCAGGGCCAGGTCCCCACAGCAGCATGGTGGAGGAGGGCAGGAAAGCCTGCGCCCAGGAGCATCCCTAGGAGTGTACCAGACCCACATCCCCTGCCCGGGACACCCATGCTGGTGGGTTCAGGAACCTACCCGGCAGACGCAGGTGGTGCAGTCATCCCCATCCAGACTGAACCGGGCTCCATGCACGTACGTGTGGCCGTGAAAGCTGCACTTCGCTGGAGAGGAGAGAGGTGGTGAGGCCAGGGCTGGGATCAGCCGGGGACGGAGAGCAAAGCATGAATTTGCAGGAGAGCCCATCCTCGGGAGAGCTGCTTCCCCTCGGCTTCCCTCTCGCCCCACGTGTGCCTGGGGAGGGTGGCTGCCATGGGGTGGCGGGACCCACCTGGCTGGCAGGAGCAGCAGTCAGCAGTGGAGGAGCTGGGGCAGGGGCCTGGAGGGCACTCGGGGGAGATGCAGGAGACGTTGCCAGCCTGAGGAAGAGAGAGCACGGCAGCCGGGGCCATTACTTCATGGCCACAGGGCCAAGCATGGTGGTGACGCGTCCCTTTCCCATGATAGAAGAGTGATGCTATGTCAGGGAGGGGATCTGCCCCAGCCCATGTGTCCCAGGCCATCGCCGCAGAGGTGGCACAAGCTGAGGACAGGACAAACCTCAGCAGTGCAGCCTGCACCATCCCACATGCAGCTTGAGAGAGGCCTGGGGTCAAAACCAGGAGATCCGTGGGGCGCCAGCAAGGACAAGAGAGGTCATTCCAGCCCCAGCGCTTGCACAGGGCCACCTACCACACGGGTACTCAGGGACCCCCGCACGGCCGTCGCAGACTCACCAGGCACACACACACTGTGCAGTTCCCATCCGGCAGGGAGAAGACGTCCCCTTCGGCCCGGGCCACCCCCTCGTGCAGACAGCCTGGAATTGAGCCCCAGGGACAGGTTACGAAGTGCTATGGAAGGCAGCGGAGGGACGCGGGGAACGCGGCTCACCTGAGCAGCTGGGGCAGCATCCGCCTTCGGGGGCGGGCAGCGGGTGGGAGCAGGACGCTGGGCAGCTCACGGGCTCGCAGAGCACTCGCCCTCCCTGCAATGGCAAGGGCCGGTTGGGCTGCGAGGCCACACGGCGAGGCCGGGCGGCCGGGGCACTTACGTGGCAGGCGCAGCTCAGGCAGCCGGGCTCTGTCCAGCGGGCGCCCTGCTCCTGGGGGACTCCCCGGTGCCAGCAGCGAGGGTCTGGCAGGGCCGGCGGTGGCACAGAGGTGCCAGGAGCTCCCTCTGTACGCAGCAACACCGCGTCGGCTGCGGGTGAGGGCGCAGCGGGGAAGGAAGGTGCCGGGGTGCCCAGAGCTGGGGCCGGGAGGTGGGGAGACGGGGAGCCCCTGGGGACCAGGAGGGGTCCCCCAGAGCCAGGAGGGAGCAGAAGGAGAGTGGGTGGGTGCTGCAGGGACTGCAGGATGGGCGATGGGGCCAGGATGGATTTGGGGAACCCTAGGAAGGAAGGAGAGAGATGTCACTTCAGAAGCACACGGGACCACAGAGCCCACTCTGCTCCCCGCCCTAGCCCGCAGGAAGAGCCGGTTACCTTCGCAGGACACCCTGTCCCCACCGAGACGGTATCCGGGGCGGCAGGAGCACAGATAGCTGCCCGGCGTGTTGTGGCAGGAGTGCTGGCAGGCCCGTCTCTCTGCTGGCCGCCGGCACTCATTGACATCTGGGAGACAGGGGGACACGTCAGCGCCCGAGCAGGCAGCTTTGCCCCAGGGAACGTCCCCAGCCTGCTCCCCACGCAGCCATGAGGGAGCCTCCCGTGCAAGGAGCGCCGAGCACCCCATGTCACGTACCCCCACTTCGCCAGGCACTTTATGGCCCGGCCAGCAGAAGGGAGGATGAGGGTCCTGGCCGGACATGCAGGTGGAGGATGGTGCACTGTACTCACCCACGCAGGAGTGCCTGTTGCCGTGGAGGTGATAGCCGGGTCGGCAGGAGCAGCGGTAGCTGCCCACGCTGTTCTTGCAGCGATGCTGGCATGGCGTAGCCAGGCACTCGTCCGTGTCTGCAAGGCCGAGGCAGAGGGTCAGGAGGCCGCGGGGCGTCCCCACGGCGCAGCCCGGCTTGCCACCCACCCTGGCAGCTGTGGCGGTCGGCAGAGAGCTGCATGCCCGGGCCGCACTCGCAGACGAAGCCGCCCTCGGTGTTGACACAGAGCCCCTCGCAAGCAGCACTCAGGCACTCGTCAATGTCTGGCGGCGAGAAGGAGGAGCTGGAGGGATGCGGTCGCCACCAGGCACCCTCACCCCGCTGAGGACTGCCTGCCGCTCACCGGTGCAGCGGACACCGTTCGCGGTCTCCACCATGGAGAAGCCGAGGGGGCAGACACGGGCCACCTCTTGGCACCCTCCGTGGTTACAGGAGAGGTCGCAGCCGTATTCCCCGCACATCCCGGGTGGCTCTGAAACGCAACCAAGAGGTCTGCAGGGGAGCGCTCTGACCATCCTTTGCCCCCACATCCGCTGCATAGAGGAGGTGCTGGGTTTGGGGCCGTTGCAGTCCCAGCTGTGGTCTCTTCCTCGTCTATTACCATAACACTGTACACGGAGCACAGAGCCGAGCCCAAGTCCCAGAAAGCCGCAGCTTCCCAAAGCCAGGCCTCCGTGCCCTCTTCCCAGAGCGCTCCGAGCATGCTTGCTGCCCCAGGCCATGCCTTCGCCCCGCGTGCTCTGAGAGCATCCTCAGACTCTAGCCCCCCTCCGGCCACTTCTGCCTGGCAGGGGTGGCAAACATCATAACGCGGAGAGAGAGGGAACAATGTGCCCTGCCAGAAACACCTCTATCCCCTGCCATGATGGGAGCCAGGGAACCAGAGGCAGGTGCGTACCTGGGCAAGTGATGCCTTGCTCGCCATCTGGGCAAGAGCAGAGGTTAGGGGCGATGCACAAGCCGCTGCCACAGCCAAAGGAGCAGAGTGCTGCAAAAAGCCAGGAGAAGCAGCGGTTAGGGGGGAAGGGACCCCCCCACACGTCCCCTCCACCTCGGGGCATGTCACCGAGTCCTGGGGCGCCCGTACTCACGCAGAGTGCACTGTCCACTGCCCGGCGACAGCATCCACCCGGGGCAACATCCACTGCCGAAGCCCGAAAAGCAGACGTGCGGCCCCACGCGGCGCCTGAGCCGGGGAGGAGAGGCTGAGGCCACCCTGCCCCGAGCCCCCAACTCCCATCCTGCTCCTGGCTTCTTGTCCCGGCAGCCGCACGGCAGGGACTGAAGGCCCAGGGAGAGGCTGGTACACGGGGGCTCGCGTCCACCTCCGGGAGCAGAGACCCCTCAGCCCCAGGGATGGGCGCGAGGACTGCGAGGACACGCAGGGTGCCAACGGACGCAGCCCAGGCCTCCCCATCCTGTGCAGCAGCGTAGGCAGGTGTGGGGTAGACCAGACCCAGACTGTCACAGCGCCCCACGTGTCCCTAAAGCAAGGAGGGACATGCAGACAGCGCTCGCCCCGCGCAGGGGGCAGCAGGGCTGTGGGGCTCACGCTGCGCTCGCCCCGGCCGCCCCACACGTGCAGCAGGACGCGCGTCCCCGGAGCGCTGCTGCGCGGAGGGCAGCCCCGGCCCCAGGCGCCTCAGGGAGCGGGTGGAGGGATCCAAGGGGAGCGGGTGGAGGGATCCAGGGCTCCATCGGGCAGCAATGCCCAGGTGCAGCTGCGAGAGAGAGGGAAGGGAAGGGAGCGGGGGGACCCGGCTACCTCTCCACAGCAAAGCTGGCTGGCTTCTTCCTCGCGGGGTAAACCCTGCCCTGGGCACCGGGGAGGAACAGGGACACACAGGCAGCCTGGAAGAGCAGCTCGACCAACATGACAGGCGGCTCCAGCCCGCGGCACGCTCCCAGCGCCTGCCTTCCTGCCTGCCTTCCTCCTCCTCGGCGGCACGGGCGCCTACCGCATGCTGGCCCTTGGCCCTGCTCCTCCTCCTGCCTGCTGGGCCGGGAACAATGCGGGGGGTGGAGGGAGGCGAGAGCAGGGAAGGGGGCCGGGGAGCGCTGCCGGGGGAAGCTGCCGGGACCGGCCCTCCACCCCCGCGGGCGAGCGCCCGCGCGCGCCAGGGCTCCTGGGGATGCTCGTGCTGCGCGGGGCATCGCGGCGCGGTGCAGAGGAGCCGCCACGCGTGGGGAGGCTGCCCACGCCGCCAGCCAACGCGCAGGCCGGGGCCGGCTGCGCGGGGAGCAGGAAGATGCCCGGCACAGCAGCCCTGTTGTTCGCAAGACTTTGCGGGGGAAAGCAGCAAAAACATCCCCCTTCTCTCCTTTCCCACATCTGGCAAAGCTCCGGCCTGGCCTCTCCCCACGCCTCCTCCTCCTGGCGGCACTGGGCCGCTTTCCCAGCCCTGCGCAGGGACCCACCAAAACGGAGCACGCAGCAGATGGAGGGGCCGGAGCGGAGCTAGGCCGGGGGGGGAAGCGGGGGGCACCCCTGCACATCACCAGCACTGAGGGGGCAATGCCAGGAGGGAGAGGGATGCGGGGGCTCAGGGTGCCGCGGGGCACACGAAGGAACCTGCCCTGCCCGGGCTGGGGCCTGAAGCGAAGGTCACGCGCAGGTAATGATTTATACGAGGGAGCAAAGGGCTCGCGCTGCTCACTCGTATTGCGGCGTGGGTAACAGGGTAGCCACGCGCTGCCTGCAGATCTGCACCTACAGGGCAGCCTCCCGCAGAAGCACCCCTCACAGCCCGGCAGGAGCCTTTCCCCCTCCACCACCCCCAGAGCAAGGGCTGCCGCTCGCCTCCCCTCCTGCGCGCGGGCAGCAGGTCGCCCTGCACCCGTTCTACGGACACTGTCACATCCAGGGTGCTGCTTCAGCGGGGAGAGGGGCCCTGGCGGTTCTAGCGGCGCAGGGCTCTGTGCCCACCCCTGAAAAGGCAGCACCAAGCGAGGCAGCCCCTTGCCAGGCCCTCGTGCGATGCCCTGAGGCTCTCGGTGCCCGCGCACCGCGTGGGCCGACTGGAGAGTGGTCGAGGGCACAGGGGGGAACGCTCAGCCTTGCCCCAGCGAGCAGCTCAGCAGGATTTCGAACCCGCAGCGGGAGGTGGATTGGTGTCTGCATGGGCCCTGCCCCAGGAGGGCGGGAGCCATTTCGGAGGGCAGCAGGCCTCGTGCCCCAGCCCAAACCAGAGCAGGATGACCGCGGAGCGGGAGCTGCTCAGGGAAAAGCAGGGGCCCTGCTGCCTGGGCACCAGCCCTGTTGAAAGCCCCTCCATGCAGGGTTACGAGCAGCACGTTGCCAGCTGCAGTGCCACTGTGCTCAGTGAGGCCACGGTCAGGAGAGGGGTGAAATCAGGCCCCTGCAGACAGGGGCGATGGAGGCTGTTTTGGTTCCCTACACGACCCTCTGCTTTTGGGTGCATGGCAAAGGCTGGGGGAAAAGGACCAAATTCTGAATGAGGCTGAGGAAACCAAGTTGCTCTCCAAACCCTGGAGCCAAAGGAAACCTGCCTGCTTGCAGAGAGCACGAGCACAAAATCCAGACTTGTTGCAAATGGTCACAGTCCACTTCTGAGCCTAAACACAGTCTCTCCAAGCAGAGACATGTCCAAATATAGCCCTCTCTATACAAATTCCTCAAAGAAACCAGGGCTTGCCTAATAGTTTGGATTCATTAGTGGGAACCTGACAAAGTTTTCAACACAAGCTCACATTTCAAAAACACTCTCCGCTTCTTCGCCTGCTCTTTTACGTGCAGTCAAGGCATAGCCTCTTTTAAACAGCACTCCTGCAGAAAGGGAAGACTTTTGGGGGAGACTAGTGTTAGGCACCTACAAGGACATCCCAGGAGCCTGTGCTGAGAGGGTTCCTGTGTCTGCCAAAGTTTTGGTGCCGAGGTAAAAGCTTGGAGATTCAGCCCGCTTGGTGCCTTCTGACCCTACCTGCCCAGGCCACCACGTCGTGGTGAGAACGCTCAAGGAGAAGGGGCTTCCACGGCTTCCCAGGGCAGGATGCAGCGCAGGATCTGCCCGAGTGTCCTGTGTACCTGCTGCTTGCACGAGTGCGTCGCTGCGGCTGCAGGCACTATGGGGCATCCTGCCCCACTCCTCCAGGGCACGCCAGTGACGGCGAGGTTCATGGACACTCGTAATACACAGGGTTCAGCAGCGGCCTTGCACGTAGAGGCCAGCTCAGGCAGGGAGACAAGGCGCAACCAGGGGCCCTACATAACCCCAGGGGCAGAAAACGCCATGTGGAAAAGGGCAATTGGCCTTGGGGACTCCTTTGCCACTTTGGCAACGGCCCAACAGTGTGCCTATGTCCACAGCAAGAGGCAATACCCAACTCGGACAGCTTACAACCATTACGACTGGAAGGAGATCAGAGGGGTAATTATTAATCCGTATTTCACTTGCAGGGAACTGAGGGCCAGTGGGAGCGAAAAGCTCTCCATGACTCCACACCATGCCTGTGCAGAGCTTATTGGTAGGTGCGGTGACAGCCTGGAAGTCTGCAGAGCCAGGGGCACCCTCAGCCCAGTCCCCTGCTACAAGGAGCAGTGGTCCAGGCCCTTGAGCTGCAAGTTACCAGAAGCAGGATGAAGCATCGTGGCTGCAAACTGCCGTGTGAGCAGGATCAGCCCGAGGCTCTGCATCCGGCCGATCCCAGCAGAAGCAGACTGCAGGTCCGCAGGGAGGAGCATGTCCTGTTCTACCTTCTCATGGGAAACAGGGAGAGGGAGCCGATCTCCCTCTGATGCACTAGAGGAGGCAGGGAAGCAAAGAGGGCAAAACTTCCCAGCAGCAGCGCGGCCAGGCTCGGTTCACAGCTGCATCAAGTGAGAATGCCAGTAACGAGCAGCCCCAAGAGGAGGAAGACGCGGCCACCACAAGAGGGTGACAGGCCCCGTTCTGGAGCCCTGACCTTCCAGCCGTACCGGAACACGTGCTAAAAGCCGAAGCAGGCCTGGGGCTTGGAAGGACACTGTGGAAAGGGCTAGAGTTCGGGAAGGGGGTTCTGCCTCCCATCCCTTTCGCTGCTAACTCCGACCACTGCCAGGGCCAGGGCACCAGACTGAACGGAGCCAGAGACTGGCCCAATCTTGCCATTCCTGTGGTTCCCAGCTCCAGGGCTATTTATACCCTGCCCACTGGACTGCTGAGGCGCCCAGGCTGCCCTCCGGCCATTTGGGAAACCCAGGAATCCTGTCCTGTCACACACTAACCTACGGGCAAGCTGGCCACACAGAATCGCAGCAGCCTAGGAGGGCTTTGGAAACAGACTGCTAGGTCTGTACAGTTGCAGAAACTCCCCTTCAAATCTTTTCTGTGATAACGTTGTCTTCAAGAGGCAGCATTAAGCCACTGGCGCACAGAGAAGACCTCGTGACAACTCTCTAGGCATTGAGTGCTGTTTGCAAAGATTCTCGGCAAAAGCGAGAACAGAAGGTGTATTTCCTTGTTACCATGAATTTGGGAAGTATGTGAGCGCTGCTGGGTCCCCTCCTCCTCCTCTCCTACCTTGGTGCAAAGGCCACCATGCATGAAAGCTGTTCCCACCAGCTGCTCAGAAACAGCCAAAAAGAAGAAACAACAAGAAAGATCAGAATCTTGCAAAGGGGGCACATGCAGTCAAAGACTCATCTGGATTCCTTGCTGTTGAAACACAAACTCTCCTCCTCACTTTACCAGAGAGGCTCAGAAACGCTGCTGCCAAATCTGTCTGCAGCAGGCAGCTCCAAGAGGCAAAATTAAAGTTTCTTTCAAGTCAAAGAAAAGCCATAAAAAACCATCTGGAAAAAACACATGCTCCACGTAGGACCTGATGGATCCATCAGGCGCTATCAGATCTACAGCTCCCACACTGCTCCCACAAAAACCCAAAGAGCGAAAACATTTCAGCATCAGAGATTCCTGCAGGTAACACTGGCTTGGGAAGGAGAGCTCCCTCGAGCAGGTCAAGGACATGGCTCCGCCAAGGCAGCACATAGGACAGACATCGCACCTGCAGATGAAACGAGGAGCAGAATGCCAAGAGAGAGACCCTTCCTTGTGGACTACTTTATTTGGTAAAACTCAGAAACCAACAACTGATTTTGCTTGCCAGAGCCTCCCTCCCTGGGCAAGGCACAAATCCTGCAGGGAGAGGGAAGCAGGCGCTGCCCTCTCAGCTTTGTAATCCAGGTGTAGAGGCATCCTGCTCCACCGCCCCACACTTCTTACCAGCTCCGGAGATGACTCCTTCCAGCCCTCACCTGCACCACAGAGGCAGCTTTGCTTCCACTTCCAAAAAAAACCCACAACAAATCAGAGAATCAAAATGAAAAAAAAAAAAAAAAAAAAAGAAGTCAGAACAAAACTAAAAACAAGAGTGAAGAGTGAATCCAGGCAAGGGCACCCCATCAGCCAAGCGCTACCAGTTACCCAAAGGGAGCAACAAGCAAAGACCAGTTCTGGGTGAGCAGGATGAGTGAATCCCAGCAGGCAGTGACACGGTGCCCAGGCACCCCCCAAATCTCTAACACGCTGACTCCCATCCAGAGACTCCTTCCCCCACTTCCCCTTGGGCAAGGACCGTCGCCGCCGATGGTTAGTGTAGCTGGCCAGGGGTGGTCGGTCTTACAGCTGCAGGCCGGAAAAAAAAAAAGTCTCCCTTGCTCTACGTGGAGGAAGGTGCTAGAGAACGATCCCGAACCCAGCTAATGGATCCGGGTCAGCTCCTCCACAATCTTTATCAGGTCATCCACGGTGGCCTCCCTCTTCATGCCGCTGCCATCATCGATCTGCAATGAGAGAAAAGGCATCAAAATATGAGAAGAGTAGGAGGTGCAGTGGGGAGCGGAACGCTCCCAAAGCGTCGCCTCGCGGTAGGACACATGTTTAGATGTACTAGAGCCAGGATTTCCGAGCAGGTTCTCTGCTGCTACCTTGGAAGGGCTCAAGCCTATGTCAGCCCACACTCATCTCACCTGCAGGTTTGCCACCACCTCCTGCATCTTGGGCCTGCTGATATCCAAGAAACTTTCAATCAAGTCACCATCAATGAATCCTGTAGCTGGTTCCGTCTTGCGTTCAGTGTGAAACGATCTCCAGGTGCCCGAGTCAAGGAGCTAAACACATTAACAGCAGCCTCAGACTACGTCTGAAAAGTAAAGGCTTGAGGACTTTATCTCCCTGTCACGAGCACAATCAGCTCCTGCGATTGTGGTGCCCAAAGAGCTGCAGTCCCACAGAACCACCTTTACCCTCAAACCTGGCAAGCACACCTCTCCGTGACAGGCACCTTCCCCAAGCACAAGCACAAAGCCCAGACCATGCAGCAAACCTGGAACTGCCCTCCAGCTCGTGTGCCTTCACCCCAGGATGTCCCCAGGAGGGCAGAGAGAAACCTCCCCCTCCCCAGCTCTGCTCCTGGCTCAAGCCTGAGGCACAAGCCAGTCCCACTGCATTTGCTAGCCCGGCTCCTGGCTGAACCACACAAGGATATAAAGAGTGCTCGATCTTGCCCACGCTCTTGATGACTTTATTGAGCCTGTTCTGCATGTCCAGCAGTAGGTTGTACCAGCTTTCTGACAGAGAGGTCACCAGTCCTGCAAAGGGCAAAATGGTGTCAAGGGGTCAGGGCTCATCCCAGGGACCCTGAAGCCACATTGCTGCAGCTCCCCACAGGCTGTGGAGACTGGAGCTTCAGGGGAAGCTGCTGCCCAAGGGCTAGGACAGGAAAGAGGTGGCAATGAAGGGCTGAGCAATTTCGTTTCCTGCAGGTTCTCCAAGACAGAAAATTAATTTTTCAAAGGGAGCAAGAATAAGAAAGCATTTCTGCATCCAGAAGGGCAGCTGCAGCAGAGGCAGGGCAATTCTTTGTCTGGGAACTCTCATGGCACACCACAGCGTGCTCTCCGGAAAGGCCTATGGCACAGAACATTCCAGACTGGAGAAGAGAAGAAAGGAGACAGAAGCCATCACCAGCCCCGGTATCAGCAGCAGGGAAGGGGACCCATTACCCTCCCACTAGAGCTGGGGCACCTCGGTCCTTACCGATCATGCCGTTGACCGTGCCGAAGAGAACCGAGCCCTGTGTCGGTGTAGATGTCTCACCCAGATTCTGCATGACCAGAGATCCATGGCAGAAAACATTGACAAACTCTCCCAGATGGGACAGCCCCACCTCTTGCAAGTGCTGGCGCTCCTCATCGGTGGTGGCAGCACTGAAATCCAGAGCATACTCCTCAAGTCTGTGCCAGGGGTGAAAGGGAAGCTCCCCCATTCCCATCTCATCGCTCCTCACGGCCAAGCATCCTTCTCCCTACATTTCCTCCCACCCACGTGACATACACCCTTCCACAAACATAATGTTGAGACCAGCAGGCATTACCAGCCCATCCCTTCTATCACACGCTGCCACATCCCCCTTACAGCCAGCTCACCTGTCCTTCTGGCACACAAACAGGTTAAAGGCGTTCTCTGCTCCCAAGAAGTTGTCATCGTCCAAGATCTCAACAGCGCTCATCCAGTTGGGATTGAAGTCCCGGGCGATCTGAAAGGGGACAGGAAGTACCAAGTAGGGTCAGCGTGCGGAGAAAGCCCTGCCCTGTTATCCAGCATCCCCAACACCAACATGCCCAGAACTATATCAACAATTCCAGTGCACAGACAGTCCTGGGACCATGTCCATTCTCTTGCAATGCTGCATTTGCTGACAGAGCTGCAGCAACAACCTTTCTAAGCTCTTCCAGCTGCAGAGTAGGCAGCTCACATGGCAACTCTCGACTTTCAGCAGGCACCACACATGCCTCCAAACCTGTTCTGCTTAAGGCTGATGCCCAGTTCCCCAAAAGCCTGGGGATCTGTCTCTCCAGAGACCACAGGAATCTGTTTAAAACCATGTCCAGGTCACCCTGTTCACACAGAACCCTACATGCATGCTTGTTTTCAAAGGGGAAAAAAAAGGGAGAGTGAGCCAGGCTGCCTTCTTTTACCATCTTAAACACTGTTTCCTCTGCTCAGAGGCTCTTGGAACAGACAGTGCGGGCTCCCAGCACCCTTTCAACCACAGCTATGCAAAAAGCACTGGTACCTCCTCAAAGTTCCCTTCCATGGGCTTGTAAGCAAGGAGCAGGACAGAGCGCATCAGATCTCCCACGAGGATGAAGTCTCCCTTAGTCTTCAGGTACAGTGCCATGATGTTATTGTAATGGTTGCACTCTGTGCGCAGCTCTTTCTCAGCTGTCCACTCATACAGGCGCACCTGGAGTGAGGAACACGGCTCTGAGCAAACACACCAGCCAGGACACACTCCGCAACGGACACCGGGATATTTTCACGGGCTGATATTGTCATGGCTGGAACAGTCTCCAGCTCTGAATACCCGCTGCTCAGGAGCCCTACCGTGCTGTTGATGCTGGCTAAGAGCTTCCCATTGAACTCCACCATGGAATATACAGCCCCTTTCACTTCCTTCTCTGCCAGGCTCTGCAACTTCCCTGAAATGAAACCAGGAGACGCTCCAGTTACTTGCCCGGCACTCCCAGAGGCAGCAAGCCCGACAAGTTCTCAGACAAAATGCTCTGCAAAAAAAGTCTTTCTTAGAGGATCTGTAGGCAAATAATGCAGGAATGATATGAGAACGGGGTAGAAACACAGAAAGCAAGTTCCAGAATCCAGTTCTTATGAAGGATTCCTTCTGGACTTCTCTGGGAGATAGGGGAAAAAAATGGGAACGTGCTGTGATGGCTTGGCCTGCAGTAATATGAAAGCTACTATCGATCCTGGCTACGGGCAGCTGACAGCAGACTCCTCAGGAAAAAAACATCCCAGCCTGCTACTAAGATCTGGGAGCTCTCTTAGGATTGAGGAGCTCAACTCGGTTGTGAGGACACCTTGCTCTTACCATCAGAATAGTGGAAGACAACGATGCGTCCCTGCTTGGGCTCTGCCTCCTCCGGATACACCATGGCAGTGCCCACAATGAAGTAGGTATTTGGATCTTTGCCGAGCTTGCAGGAGACCAGACTGAGTGCATATTCGTTCTGCAGGAACTGGTGAGCATGAAGCACTGTCAAAAGAGAAAGGTAGAAACAACTGGGGCCCAGCAGGCAGCACTTCCATGCACAGGTAGAGCAGCCTGCCTAAGGACAGCTAAAAGCTTAAAAATATGTCCAAGCTATTCCACCCCACCCACACCTTATGCCAACAGATAAAACAAACCTCTGTGCTTTAAACCTGTGCCCTTCCTCAGCCCTAAGGCTGCCATTCCTTCAGGAAAAATGCTTTGACTGAAGGAACTCTGCAAGACCACAGGTCTCAGTCACAAGCTAACGTGCTCTGGAGAAAACATGCGAGGCTGGTACCTTCAAAGGTGTGCTGATCTATAATGAGAAGGTTGTGCACCTCCACCTCCTCTCCAAAGGATGTCTCGTGCGGCGCCGTGCTGCTGGAGAACAGCTTGCTGGTACTCACGCTGCTGGATAGTGCCTGGGACACAGAAAGATGAGTCACATCCTCACACCAGTCAGCACATCCACACACTACTCCACACAGCCAACAACAGAACCATAAGCAGATGAGGCAAGCAGCTCCCTGCGCCCGAGGAAGGGGACATGCTCCCTGCACCAGGAGAGATATGGGACGCACAGAAGAGAAGTCTGAAGAGGTATCAAATCCAGCCCTTTGGTTCATGAGGTAGAGCTGCTGGGCAGCAGCACGAGCAGAAGAGTTTACATCGTGTTAAGGCTTCCACCCCAGCTACTGCCTGAAGGGGACTTGTGCCTAGGAAAAGGAAACAACTTGAGGCTGAACAAAAGCCTATACTGGAGACTGAAGAAGCAGTACCCAGAGAAACAGAAGGCAACCAGAGAACAGCGAGAAGGCTGAACCTGCCAGAGAGCAGCAAAGGGAGATCTTACCCCCCTATCCCTTCCTAGGTTGCCACAAGGAAAGCGTGTGCTCAGAGCTTTGGAAGAGAAGATTGCCAAAGAAAATCTGCATCATCGTTGGGCTTGAGGAGACGCTCCCGCAACCCAGAGCTTGGGCGTGATCTAGCAGCTCCTTCTCACCTGTGTGCTGGCACTGGGCCTGAGCGCAGTGGTACCCCCGCTGGCATCCTGCACCTCAATACGACTCGAGAGCACACCAAAACACTGGGATACCTCTTGGTAGCAGATCTTCCTGCAAGACAATCGGAGCTGTGTGAGGAGAACCAGGAGAAGCCAGTTCAGGGAGAGCGCTGAGGCTCGGAGGATAACAGGGAAAAGGCCACTCACTTCCCCAGACTGCCCTCTGAGATCTGGCTGTAAATTCGGGCAGTGTTCTGAGCCCAAAACAGGAACCCTGAGGGCAGAGCTCACCCCGGTCCCTTGGGAAGGCTCCCTCCAAGCCCTTCCCAGGCACCACAGCGTGGGCCTACGAGCCACACTCCCTCCTGCTGCTCACCTGGGTGATTCGTAGAGGGGAACTGTGCGGATATGCAGCTTCTGGATCTCATCAATGGTGCCGATTGTCAGGGTGCTGTTATTGGCCAATGCCAGGCTGTGCAGGAGGGAAACAAAGAGCAACACAGCTTGTAAAGCAGGTAGCTTTCACTTCCCCAAACCACAGGGCGCAAGATCCTCTTCCTGTGTTATGAAGGCTGTAAACAGGGTGACTACAACAGCATGGCTTTGAGCTTTACCAATGCCCAGAGAAGAAGAGACGTTTAAAGGACAGGAATGTGTGCAAGTGTCTTCTCATGGAACACCCTCCAAGCAGCACAAGGGACTGATCAGTACCCTAGGGCTTGATCACATTATTTGTAATCATGATGATGATGAAGGCTCTCCCTCCCATTTCACACAGCTGAGGGCCAGTGTTGGGAGTACTGCTTCGCTGGACATGATAAAATGGGTCTGCTGGACTGAGCAGGTAAGTGTAAATCAGTGTCGATCTCCACCGAGTTTGTGCCAGTTCCAGTCTTCCCCAGCCAGGTCATAAAAGGCAAAGTGCACGCTCACCTGTCAGGATATCCATCCGAGTTGAGGGGACACATGTAGTTCACTTCCTTAAGGTTGACATTGGAGAAGACCAGCTTGTGGTTACTGCTGTAGATCACGGTGGGACGGTCAGAACAGGCAAACACGTTGGTCGTGGACAAAGAGCGGAAGGTCCTCAGGACAGTAGGTTGTGTCCCAAGGGTCACCTTCTTCCGGTCACTCAGCAAACCTGAAGAGAAAACACACCAGCATTGGGAGCCACCCCAGCAGGGCTTTCAGGATGGCAGAACAGAACAGGGCTGTGACATGCAGGGAAGAAAGGCCCAGCAGATATGAGCATGAGTAAATGCATGAGGAAATGAGCAAATGGTACCCAAGAGCTACCCAAGCATCAGCCCCACTGTGGGACAGCTCCTTTCTCCACTGGGTGCCCTGGAGAGAGAATCCACCAAATCACTGTGCTGCACCCAGCCCCATCTGAGCACAATCCCATCAGAGAGAAAGAAAAGGTTTTTCCAGAACTCATGGGAAAGGAGATTTCCAGAACGAAGGAAAAAAGAACAACACAGGAAGCAAGAAGGCACGAGTCCAGGCACCTTCCTCACGAGCCCCGTTGGCGGGGTTAGTCACCTGTCTCAAGGCTAAGCCCGAAGTAGAAGAGCGCCCCGTCGCCCAGGGCGCACAGAAGGTAATGGCTGCTCTCGAAGGTCGTCATCAGGATGGAACGAGGGATGATTTCTGCAGGGAACAGCAGAAGAGAAGGCTGATGTCACTCATGGCTGAATCGGGCCAGTCCCCACTGCCACCAGCTGGCAGCCCCAGGAGAGCCCTACCTCCTCCCAGCATCTCCTTGTGCAGCAGCTCAAAGGAAGGCAGCTTTAGGATGCGGGCAGAGATATCAGTCCAGAGCCCGATAGCGCACAGCGGGGACATGCCATTACTGTCCCCCAGAGGGGTGATGTCCAGGCAGGCAACTTCATGCTCCATTTCTGTGCAGCTGGCAGGAGAGAGGAAGCAGAGATATCAATTTGGAGCCCAAAGAGAGATAGCGGAGGTCAGGACTCCTCAGGCCAGGAGGTGAGACTCATACCCACCTGATCTGCTTGAGCTCCTGGGGTCTAATCTCCAGGTAATACAGGGCTCGTCCCACAGCCACCACCACCTGGTTACTATTGCAGGAGGCCACACTGATGTTCTTCCCATTGGGTTCTTTCCACTCACTCACCAGGGCCTTGGGTTCCTGACTGACCAGTCTCACAGAGGCAGAAGTGATCTGGAAAGACAGAACACACCTTTTCTCAGAGCCAAAAAGCTGGTTTCCTTCTGACAGGGAAGCACTGCAGACCCTGCCCCAGATGGGCAACGCAGACCTAGGTTGCACCCCTAGTCAAGAAGGGCTAGGGAATCACCGTACAAGAGATGTCTCTCTCTGCTCCTCCAGCAGAGGCATTACCTGGATCAATTGCTGATGGGCTACATTGCCACAAAAGAAAGTCTGCTGATCATCCACAAAGCCTGTCAGCTCTGTCTCTTCCACTTCTTCTCCATTTAACATAAGAACCCTGAAAAGGAAGAGGTCATTACTGTTCTATAGCAGCACTCAAACACCCAGCCCTGAGTCCGGCTCCGCACTAAGCCCATCTTACCTGGTCTGACCAACAAAGGACAGCACCAACGTGTTATCTGTCTCACGATGTGAATCTGACCTCAGGGGCCACAGGCCTGCAACGATGAGAAGAAATATCATGGGGAATATGCAAAAAGCTGGTGGGTGCCAAGCCCCACCTCAGTTTGCAGCAAAGATAATCTCCCACCGTGCTCCATTAGGGCCCAACCTCAGTTTGCAGCAAAGATAATCTCCCACTGTGCTCCATTAGGCTGCAAGTGCCATCTGACAGCAAAAAAATGCAGAATAGCCCACATACCTTTAATTCCTGGCAAATCAATGCTGGCATGCTCATGAATCCCAATACCGTTCCGGATGATCCGCAGCGAACCCTCTTTAAACGCACCCGAGCACGTGACGAGCTGGGGGAAAAGCAGATGTTCTTTACCAACCACTGCTGGAAAGCTTCCTCACTCCTCCTTGTAGCGAAGGGGCCCCCATTTACTGATCCTTCCCTGTCCCCAGGAGGACCAACCCTTCCTTGGGAACACGGGTCTCCAGAAAGCAGCCTTTCCACTCACACTGCTCTTCACTGGAAGACTTCACTTGTGAAGTGGAAGCTTTCCCTGCATCCGGATAAGACTTTTCACTTCTCTGATGAATGGATTGTATCTCTTCCTTCCACAGACATCCTAGTGCATATATTGGCTGACCAGACCTCCCCAACACTACAAAACGTAAGGCGGAATGCACATTACCTGCCCTTGGCCTTGTCTTTCCAGGTCTACGACACACATGTCGACGATGGGACCAAGGTTGGTGAAGGTCTCCATGGCCACTACATAGGAGCCCTGTTCATTGCTGTCCACGTTGAGCTATGAGTAAGCATAATTACAGGTTTCCAAAGAGAAAGGGAAATCACGTAGGAAAGGATATAGGGAAAGCAAGGAAAGTTCCTCCCCATCCGAGTACACCTTTCTGAGCCCAGATGAAAGCAAGGATGCACAAAATCCTGTCTGAACACCCGCAACAAAGGCAGGAGAAGGCTACCACTTACCTTCACAAGCTGGGAATCCCCAAGCCGAGAGCCAACAAACACAACACCGTTGTCCAGGTAGGTCAAACACTCTGCAATAGATGTCTGGGAACAGAGAAGATGCGTATGAAGGAGCTAGCATGAAAAGGACCCTGCCATGCTCCCAAGCAGCACTTCTGAACTTCAGCCTAACAGGAAGTCCCTGGGGACGAGAGGGGACTTTAACCCCCTCAGAGAATCCACACAGCTCAAACTCCTTCAGTGACGGAGTGCAGGCACGGGATAACGAAAACCCAGCAGACACATTCAAGAGCCCAAATAAAGATTTCCTCAGCCCAACTGAAACTTCAGAGCTCAGAGACGTGACAGCCACAGAGACTGAAACATTATCCCATCCTCAGGCTCCAAGAGGGATGCCATTCTTGCCACGCAACCTGGAGCATTCCGAGTTGGCAAAACCTCTGAACTCCTCAGCTGAAAAGCAGCATACACAGCACATATGACACGGCAGCAAGAGGAAGAGCGATACCTCTCCAAGCAGTTCCACACGCAGGTCCTTCAAAGTGACAGTACCATCCATCTGTTCCTCCTTCTCCAGGAGCAGCATGAAGAGACGCCCCTCCATGTCCCCCAGCAAGTATCGGGAGCCGTTGGGATCCACACGGTTGTGGCACACGATTGTACTTTGCTGCACTCCGAGGAGGGAAAGAGGTGGTGTTGGGAAACATCAAAACAACCACAAACGTGCACCTAACAAGGACTACTTCTACACACACACACACATACACACAAAAGAAAACCACATCCCCAGGGCACCAGCTGCTGGGTACACCTGCACCATAGTCTCAAGGTAGCCTCTCTGCTCTGAAGGAGATGGCTGGATTCTTGCCTCAGTAAACCATATCAGTGAACACAAACCTCCAGTCAAACCACCTCATTAATGTTGGTTTTCCACAAATAAACAGCAGGAACGTTATTTGGGACCTCCAGAGCTCCAAACCTGCTTCTTTTCCAGACACAACCTCTATAAATGTTTTGTTCGGTGTTGTGGACACTGCCTGGCCTCCCGTCGACATATTTGGTTTTGGCTTAGAAATCCTGATCTTGCAGATCTTCCTTGCATGCAAACATTCCACGAGCTTAAAGCACAGATGTGCCAGCACTCGCTTTGCAAGCCCCAGTAGTGGTCTGAGCACACAATATTAGTATTTCTTTATCCAACATCTACAGTTCTTTGCTAGACAATCATTATTTCCAGCTTAAAAGGTTATTTTGCTCACGACTCAGGTCCTCCTTGAAACCAGGGCAGCTCCTTGACGATGCCGTTTGTGCTTCCTCTACCACTGAAACATGGGAACTGGCCCATCCATCGGACAAAAGACACAAGCTCAAGTTCTATGACAAACTCTGTAAGGCTTTTTTTTTTTTTTTTTTTGCTTCTATCTTTCACAGCTTGAACTGCAACCCTACTCTGGCCTGGAGACTAATAGCCAAATTGCTCATTCCTCCTAATTAATTCCTTTCTCTGAGGTCCAACCAAGATTTTAGCTTCACTGCAATATCTCCAAACACTCCACAAACAGCAAGGCACATGCCTAGCCACACGCTGCAGTGCAAGCACATGCTGCCACCAATACAAGGATCACATATATCCATAAGTCCCCCCAAAAAACAAGCATTGTCCAAGCCATCCATTCTGCAGAACTCTGGGCTCCTTCGTGGGAGTAAGTGGCCCTATTAGACTACACCTGAGAACAAGAGCAGTCTAAATTCCAGAAAGCAAGTGGCCTGAAACCTTCCCAGTACTTACAGACACACCTGGGGTGGGAGGAATTACAGAGGACATGTTTCTAGAGCATTTGCTCACCTTGATGATGGGGGGTGCTATAGCTAGGTATTTGTCTCCATTGTGGTAGGTGATGGACTCCTGCCCGATGATGATTGCTCCTCCAAAAGGCTCTGGCACTGTGCAGGGGAAAAGACAAAGTCACCTTGGAGAAGCCCTGCAACCAGACCGTCACATTATCCCTATAAAGGAAAACACAACCTGCAACCAGACCGTCACATTATCCCTATAAAGGAAAACACGATGTACAAAAGGCTGACCTGCAATGACCATGGAGGCTTCCGCCTCTACGTTCTCCTGCTTCCAAGGACCTTTGTTAAACTCTTTCTCTCGCAGGGATACCTCGTACGTCTTCACGTGGCGACCCTGAGGGTCCTGGAAGAGAAGCCACAGATGACAGTGCAAGAGGCACACGTGGACATGTAAGCCTCACAAGAGCCCCATGTGCAGAGGTTTTCCACACCTCCACACAGGTGTGTGCACCAAAGAACACTTGAAATCATTTCTGTGGTGTGTTGTTTTTTTATTATTATTATTTTTTCCACACCCCCACCTGATTTTCTGGGACTCAAATTTATCTAACATGCAACCCTACAAACCCAGGTGTCAGTGCCACGGTATAAAATCATCACCATCACCAATAAAGAGTTCTGGAATTCAGCTCTAGTGCAATAGTGCACGTGCCAGTGCAACTGAGCTCTCAACTGGATTCTCCTCAGGCTTTTCAGCCTGACTTCCCTAAGGAAACATAATCTGCCTGCTGAACAAGCCCCAGGCTGCCCTGGCATTCCAGTAATTCCTACCATGGTGGGCAATTTCAACCAAAGCTGAGAAGATCTAGGGGTCTCAGAGAAGGTGAGTCCATGGAGCTTTCACTGAAATGAGTGGGGGTGGAGGAGAGGCTGTCTATGCTAACACAGCTGGGAATCCCTGTTGGGAAAATAAAAAGATGCACAGAGTGCTTCAAAGCACAGGAAATGCTTGGATTGGAACCCACTGGCCTAGTTCATGTGTATAAGCTAACACAGGCTCTAAGCCACAGGGACCTAGGGTTCCTTCATCATGTTGCTTCCAGAAGTATTCAGAAAGTGCCTTTCATCTTTTTATTTGTTACATCTCACTATTTTCCAGATCAAATCTGCGAAAATAAGTACAACATTTCTTCTCTTCTTCCTGCCTGGAGCTTCCAATTTTATAAACAAACACTCACAGGGAACGTGAGTGCCTCCCAGTTCACACTTGGTGATTCTGCAGCTTAGCAAACTCCCTCGCTGACCATTCTAGAGCCCAGTCTGTTTTAAAGCAGAAATGCAGCTTTAGCATGGCAATGGAGTAATTAATGCAACTTTTGGACCTTGTTACTCCATATAACAGCATTTCTCACTTTTTTTTTTAAACGAACTTGTTCATATTTGTGGTATCTTCCTCTGGTTTCAAAATACAAAAAGAAAAAAAAAAATGACACTCACTACTGTCCTACTCAGCCCAAATCCTATGATTATGATCAGTGAATTGTAAAAGAAATAGACATAGAGAAGAAGCTTGGACACTTTCCCCTCTCTGCACACACATGTAAGTCAGACACAGAGGGACCAAAACAAATCCAGTGTTTTATGCAAGACCCAATGAGTTGGACAGAACTTGCACCTTGCTCTTGCTGCGAGGGTAAAAGTGTATGAAGAATCTGTTAACATGGAAAAAAAAACATTAATTCACCCTTTACACTTATAATGCTTGTTTATAACAAACAAGCCATTAACAGATTAATCTGGAAAACAAAAATGACAGATCCCTTGAGATTATGTCCCATTTTACTCGCTGACTACATCAGACAAAGTTCCTTGTTCACGGTGCTCTCGAGGACGGAGTGGAAACCTGGCACTCCAGTCCAAGCTGACACCAAGTGTAAGAATTTGGCCAGACCTCTCTGCTGCCTCAGTTTCCCTGCTACACAACAGCAGCTGCACTAACCAGCCTCACAGGCATCCCTGGCATTTTACAGGATGCTAAACACCACTCCTGGGATTCCTAGATTTGCTGAAGTGACAACCCGAAACGAGTCAAAACCTGAAACAGCATCACCAGCCACTTTTAACACATATTTCTAGAGAACAACAGCTGAAGAGTCAGTGAGAGTAGGAGAGTGTTTCCTCACATCTCCCAGAAATGAAAAAATGAATAATTCTTACATATATATATATATGTTGGAGAAGAATATGGATTTTCCTCAGCTACAAAATGAATTTGCAGCAGACAGGGGTCTTTTGCTCTGCCCACTGGAGCACAACTCTGCTTTCTACATGCTCCACGGCACTGACTGCTCCAGTCCTTCTAGAGGACCTCTAGAGCACCTTGGCTTGAGTCACCAAACAAGGACAGGGTACCTGGTAGACGAAGCAGATGGTCGGAGCTTGACAACCATAGAGAAATTTCACGTCGATGACCTGGAGCTCTTCCAGGCGGATGTTAAAAGCCTTTAACTCCTTGTTCTCCCGATCCAGAGGGATGACCTTGAAGAGGCCATCGTAGAGCCGCAGGCCGATCATGCGGCACTCTGGGTCAATGATGCCAATGATCCCTGTCTCCGAGGGACGACCAATACGATCCTGAGCGCAGACATGGAGATGGAAGAGAGAAAAAGTGATGTCAGGAAGAGATTCCCCCACAGGACCCAAGAAAAACAGAGATACAGGAGTTACTAGCTGAAGAAGGCTCCCCTGCACATCACATAACAAACTTCAAAACAGGCAGACCGCTCAGATTTACACAACGGGGATTGATATCAGCATCTCCACGTGTCATGACACAGGGCCACGGCACAGGAAGATTAAGTGTTTTTCCCTAAAACACAGACACGTTAGCGGCAGGACATGCCCACCTACACTTGCTAGCCCACCACCCTGTGCTCAATTCCACCAACAAGAAATCAACAGAAGCTCAGCATTTAAAAACAGATGGAAGGTATTTTTGCTTGACAGCTGAGGGAAAACATTTAGCTAAACACTAACAAAAAACCAAAGAGGCACCTAAGTTTCTCGCCTGCTCAAAAAGCAGAATTTTAATCTGAATAAAATAGGACAATAAAGAACACCTACAATTATTATGTGGTGTGATCATGATGGTAAAAGTCACTTCAGCACTAATATCTTTGGTGGGCAGCATGTAGAGGTCTGTCCTGAGGTACAAAATGGGGCATATTTCCTAGGAAATTCTACCCTATGCTGAATTTTGAGGGCTAATTCTCTTTACAGAAGGCGGACATTAAAGCAACCTAATTATTCCACAGACTGCTTCAAAAACACCCTTGTCCCAGTGCCCAGAGTGAGTCTCTGGGCTCGAGATTGACTCACTGGAGGAAAAACCATCTAGAAATAGTAACAGCAGCAGGAAACCGTATCAGAAATAGTTGAAGGAAAAAATCACCGTAAATTCTGTCCTGGAGACTTGCCAACGACAACAGCAAAGTAAAACCAGCCCCAAAGAAGGGACTTCCAAGTCTTCCAGGACTTGACCAGCTACCGCAACTTCACTCACCTGCACATTGCCGTGGGCACGGGTGATGATGTCAATGCTGTCCCCGTTCTGCTTGTACTCGAGGATGCACGCGTTATACTTGGCCGTGAGGATGAACAGCAAGTCCTTGCTCTCGCCCTAGGAAAGCAGAGCAGCGTCACGCTTTCAGGAGGCTGCCACGGGCAGCGGGTCCGTCCTCGGGCCCGGCAGCGCCCCGCGCCCTCCCGCCGCGCTCACCTTCGGGCGGAAGAGCTCCATGACCGCCGTCTTGCCGTACATGCCGACCTCCTTGACGGGCCGCAGCCCCTCGGCCGTGACCACGTAGATCTCCAGCCGCGTGTTCTTGGCGATCAGCAGGTTGAGATCCTCCGCCGACGTGAAGTGCCCTGCGGAGCGCGGCGAGTAAGCGCCCACCCAGCTGCCAACGGAGTCCCGGGTGGCATTCCCGGTGCCTCCCCACGGCGCCAGGCAGCATTCCCGGTGCTCCCGTGCCCACCGGGGCGCCCACCCTGTGCACCCGCACCCCAGAACCTCCCCGGCTCACCCCTGGGCGCCCGCCGATCCCCCACGTGTGCCCCAGCAGCGGGCACAGGCGCCCCCGGCCCCACGGCAGCGCCCCGAGCCCCTGCAGCAGCGCGGCCCCACCGAGCCCTCGGGGGGATCCCGGTGCCGCGGAAACACCGGCGCGGCCTCCGGCACCCCAAAACCCACGCGTTACCCCCGTTCCCCAGCGCCCCGCACAGCCCCCCGCATCTCACGGGCCCCATCGCGCCCCCAGAGCCTCTGGTCACCCCGCCAACCCCCCCCGCCAAGGGGCCTCCTCCTCATCCTCCCGCCGCTGGCGCCGCGGCCGGTACCGGTGACGCAGCCGTTCACGGCCGTCGGCTTCTGCGCCGTCACCACGTAGTTGTAGGACATGGCGGCGGCGCGGGGGCCTCGGCGGCGCGGGGGGCTCGGCGCGAGCGGCGGACTCGGCAGCGCGGCGGCCGCCTCTTCCGGCCGCACCGGCCGCGCGCGCGCGGGAGCCTCGCGACGTCACCGGAAGGGCTTCCCGCGCGGCCGCTCTGCGCAGCCCGGAGGACCCAGAGGAGCAGACGAGAAGGAGGGAGGGAGGGGGGTGCGTGGGGGGTGCGATGCCCGCGGCCGGGATCGGGGTGTCCCCGCGGGGCCATCCCCGCCGTGGGGCCGTGTCCCCCCGGGGGTGACATCCCCGCCGTGGGGCCCGGCCCAGCACACGCAGTTTGGGGACACCGAGCCAACACACTCTGCCCCCCTCCCCGCCCGCTGCCGTCACCCCACGGCGCCACCCGTGTCCCCTGCGTGGACGGGGGCGTCGGTTGGGTTTGGGGCCGCCTCCTCCGGCGGGAGCGGCGCGAAGGGCTCCCGCTGCCTGCCCCGCGCGGGGGTTGCGCCTGCCCCGCGCCGCGGACCTTGCCCTGCCCGCCCCGGCGGAGGCTGCGCTCGGGCTCCGCTGTGCGCGGGGGGCTCGCGGGGCTCCGCTCTCCGGGGGGATTCGCCGCTCTCCGAGGAGGTTCGCGGCGCTCCGGGCTCCGCGGAGGGTTCGCGGGGCTCCGCTGTGCGCGGGGGGCCTCGCCGGGCTCCGCGGGGGGACCCGCCGCGGCCGGGGCTCCGGCTTCGCCCCGCACCCGCCGCCGCATCTCGCTGCCGCCCCCGCAGTGTCGCCGCCGCCCCGGAGGGATCCGGGCCTGTCCTGCCAGGAGCCGCTCCGCGGAGCCCCCATGGAGGTGAGCGCGGCGAGGAGGGCGCCGCAGCCCCCTGGTCACCGTCACCGCCGCGCGGCCGGAGCCGCTGGGTGCCGGATGCAGAGCCCGGAGGGTGCCGGAGTGCGATGCGGCACTGTCCCAAAGAGGCCCCATTTCCACCTGCTCTCTCCTTCAGCCTCCCTAGGGGCTGGAGTGACCCCCTTCCATCGTATGCCCTGCAGTGCTCTGGCCACTGTTACCCCGCACGCCTTGTGAGTGCCTCCTGTCCCTGTCACGCAGGTCTCCAAGAAGCTGGTGAACTCGGTGGCTGATTGTGCGGACGATGCCCTGGCAGGGCTGGTCGCCTGCAACCCTGGCATCCGGCTCCTGCAAGGGCACCGCGTGGCCCTGCGAGCCGACCTGGATGGCATCAAGGGCCGCGTGGCTCTGCTCTCTGGAGGGGGCTCCGGCCACGAGCCCGCGCACGCTGGTGAGGTGGCCTCGCCCGGGAGCTCATCCGCCTCTCCCGCGTGCCGCACGCTGCCCTACGCTGCCCTGCGTCCCGTTGTGCAGGGTACATCGGGAAGGGCATGCTGACCGGCGTGGTGGCTGGCACGGTCTTTGCTTCTCCCACCGTGGGCAGCATTCTGGCAGCCATCCGGGCAGTGACGCAGGCCGGGGCAGGTTTGGCAGCACGGCGGGGCGCGCGGCGTGACGGGGTTGCAGGGGGCTGTGACCACAGCTTCACTTGGGCACCCTCTGCCTCCTCAGCGGGGACCCTCTTGATCGTGAAGAACTACACAGGAGACCGGCTGAACTTCGGGCTGGCGCTGGAGCGGATGCGGGCGGAGGGGGCCGACGTGCAGATGGTGGTGGTGGGCGATGACAGCGCTTTCGCCACGCAGAAGAAGGCAGGGCGCCGAGGGCTGTGCGGCACAGTGCTCATACACAAGGCGAGTAGTTGTGCAGTGCCCTTCTTTCCCCACAGCCTGCTCAGAGCCAGCTGGGGACTGCGGACACAGGGGCTGGCAGGTGGAGCCCAGGCCTGATGGGTCCCGGCAGTGCTGCCAGCGCCGTCGCGTTGCTGTGGGGCTGCAGGCTGCCAAGGGCTGCAGCGCTGAGTGCGCTGCCCACAGCCCTCCCACAGCTCTGCCCTTTGCAGGTGGCTGGGGCCTTGGCTGAGGCAGGAGCGAGCTTGGAGGAGATTGTAAGGACGGTGTCATCAGCCACCAAAGCCATGGGTACGTGTGTGGGACGCCGTCCCTCGGCACGGCTCTCGCGTCCCGTGTTGTCGCCAGAGCTGGCTTCCCAAGCCCCACAAGCCTGCGGGCAGCCCCGGGGCTGGCGCTGCTCGGAGCAGGGTGCTGGTACGTCTGGGGCTCCCTCGTCCCGCAGCTCCGTCCTGCCCCAGCTCTGCAGGGCTCGCAGCCTCCTCTGTCCCCATCCCTCCCTCCTCAGTAGCACTTTGCAACCACAGGACAGATAAGAGGTGCCAGCTCAGGGCGGACTTCAGCCCAGCGCAGGGTGGCCGTGCGTGCGGCTCGCGTGACTGCAGCGTGGCTGGGGCACGGCAGCCCTGCCAGGGCCCTGCCTGGCTCCCTATCTCCTGCTGCTGCCCTAGGGAACCGGTGTGTTTAACCCTTTCTTTTAACCCCTTTCTTCTCTCCTCATGCAGGCACGCTGGGCCTCAGCCTGTCCCCATGCAGCGTCCCCGGCTCCAAGCCCACCTTCCAGCTGGCTCACGATGAGATGGAGCTGGGCCTGGGTGAGGCCATGCTGCTTGTCCCCTTCTGTGCTCAGCCTGCATGGCTTGCAGCGTGTCTCTCCGTGCCTGGCTGTTGGCTGTCACCCCCGCGGCCGAGGGCTGAGTGCCCCTGCACCTGCATGCCTGGTGGCACTCGTGGCATCACACAGTGTGGCCATGGGGACACAGGGTAGGTGGCAGCTGGCCTGAGAGGTGCCCCTGGGCGCGGGATGACGCGGCGCTGTCTTTGCAGGGATCCACGGCGAGGCTGGTGTGCGCAGGATGAAGGTGAGCGTGCTCCCGTAGCGCCTGCCCTCTCCTCGTGCTCCTCGGCGCTCCGCTCACGGCTCGCGGCTCTCCCCAGGTCATGTCGGCCGACGCAGCTGTGGAGGCCATGCTGGCACACATGACGGACCCTTCCAACGCCTCCCACCTGCCCCTGCACCCTGGTGAGTACCCCCGGCCCTCCCCGGCATGGCTGTCTTGTGGGGATGATGCCTGGGGCTCACCGCACGCCCCACTTTCCAGGCAGCTCCGTGGTGCTGGTGGTGAACAACCTGGGTGGCCTGTCCTGCCTGGAGCTGGCCATCGTGGCTGGCGCAGCAGTACGCGACCTGGGTGAGTACCTATAAGTACCTGAGTAAGTACCTCAAGGGAGGCAGTGAGGAGGATGGTGCTGGCCTCTTTTCACTGGTGGCCGCTGACAGAACTAGAGCAAACGGCCAGAAACTGAAGCATCAAAAGTTCCACAGGAGCTTAAGGAAAAATTTCTTAACAGTGAGGGTGACAGAGCCCTGGAACAGGCTGCCCAGAGAGGTTGTGGAGTCTCCTTCTCTGGAGATCTTCAAAACCCACTTGGACGCAGTCCTGTGCCATGTGCTCTAGGTGACCCTGCGTGTGCAGGGGGGTTGGACTAGATGATCTCTAGAGGTCCCTTCCAACCTTAAGGATTCTGTGATTCTATGGTTCTATGAGTGTCGCTGAGTGGGATGGAGGCAGACGGGGGCGAGCAGGGCTCTGCCTGACTTCTCTGTGCCTGCAGAGAGCCGGCGCGTCCAGGTCTCCAGGGCCTTGGTGGGCTCCTTCATGACAGCACTGGAGATGGCCGGTGTCTCCCTCACGCTCATGCTGGTGGATGAGGAGCTCCTGAGGCTGATCGGTGAGTGTATGCGGGCGCAGGACAGGGACCTGTCGAGCAGGGCTCCCCCGAGGCATGGGTGTCCCGGGAGAGCTGCTGAGCGTGCAGGACCTCCTGCAGAGCTGGCACTCACCTGTTTCATCTTTCTCTGCTCTAGATGCCAAGACCACAGCCATGGCATGGCCCAACCTGGCTGCAGCACCTGCAAGGAGCCAGAGAGAGGAGGTGCCAGCGCCAAAGGAGGAAAAGGAGATGGTGCAGCCTGCGACAAGCACAGGTATGGGCAGCCCCAGGACTGCCCTCTGCCATGGCCCTGCAGGGCATGGCAGGGAGGTCCTGCTGTGCTGTATCCCCCGGAAGCTGTCACCTTCCCATGCCATGGTGTCACCAGGCTTCCTGGGGCTGAGGGCAGGGTTCCCGTGCTGCTGCCCGCTGAGGTGGGGCCGTCTGCGTGCTGGGACGCGGATGCTCAGGCCCGGGTTTGCACTCTGCAGGGCCTGGCGGGCAGCGGGCCCAGCTGGTCCTGGAGCACGTGTGCAGCGCTCTGCTTGGCATGGAGGACAAGCTCAACGAGCTGGACCGTGCTGCGGGTGATGGGGACTGCGGGCACACTCATGCCCGGGCAGCCCGAGGTGGGTAGCAGCACCTGGAGACGCATGGGGAGAGGGCTCCTTCCAGGATGCAGGGAGCCCTGTCAGACAGCATTTTCTGGGGAGTAGGGACCCCCCAAGCTGTTCTCTGCAGCTGGTGAGTGGAGTTTCCCCCTAACCCATCCCTTCCTGGAGAACAGGACCACGCTCAATCACCCCCAAGTTCCAAGGTGTCCCTGCACCCTGCCCTGCTCAGGGGTGATGAGAAACCCCAGATCTTGCACCCAGGAAGGGCAGGGATCCCCCAGCGGTTCCCAGGGCAGAGGGGTCCCTAGCTGCCCCTAGAGGAGTTGGGACCTCGGCCCTAGGGGAGGCAGGAGCCTCAGCCCCAGCCATCCCCGCACCGTGTTCCGGCAGCCATCCAGAGGTGGATGCGAGGCCGGCCGCCTCCAGCAGCTCCAGCCCAGCTCCTCTCTGCGCTGGCCGACGTGATGCTGGAGGAGATGGGTGGCTCCTCGGGGGCGGTGAGTGCAGAGCCGCTGTGTGTAGGGAGAGCAGCGGGGCCCCGCTCTGCCCGCGGGAGCCGGGCCCTCCTCGCCACAGCAGGCACCAGCGGGGCCGGTTTCCCTGCAGCTCTACGGGCTGTTCCTGATGGCGGCCGCGCAGCCCCTGCGTGGCCGCAGCGACTTGCCCGCTTGGGCTGATGCCATGGACGCCGGCATCGAGGCCATGCAGCGGTGAGCGCCGGGGGCCCGCGGGCACCGTCCCCGCTGCGCGGCTGAGCCCTGCCCTGCTAACCCTGCTCTGCTCTGTGCAGCTACGGAGGAGCCGCTCCGGGCGACAGGACCATGGTGAGCGCTGCCATGCCCAGACCCGTGGGACACGGATTCACGCTGCTGCCGGGGGCTCTGCGGGCTGCCAGGCCTGCCCGAGGCCCTGCTGCTTCCCAGCCCTCTTCCCTTGTCCCTAGCTGGACTCGCTGTGTGCCGCCAGGGAGGCCCTGCAAGGCCTGCGCGCCGCTGGCGCCAACCTATTGCAAGTACTGAGCACGGCTGTGCAGGTAGGAGGGCACAAGGGAGCCCAAGATGGGCAAGGGGGAGCCCGGCACAGCGTGACAGCCTGGGGGTGGCAAGGGCAAGCGTAGGAATTGCCATGCCGGGTTGCTAGGACGTGCAGTATATCCAGGCTGGGAAGCACCGGCCAGGGGAGCCGGAGCAAGGAGCCGCGGGGCCGGCCTGGCACGGTGCCAGGGGCCGGCCCACGTCCCAAGTGGGTCCCGTCTGCTTGGCAGAGCGCCGAGGCTGCGGCGGAGGCCACCAAGCACATGGCGGCCGGGGCTGGCAGAGCCAGCTACATCAGCTCGGCCCGGCTGCTGCAGCCGGACCCCGGCGCGGTGGCGGTGGCCGCTGTGCTGCGGGCGCTGCTGGAGGGGCTGCAAAGCTGAGGGGTGCTGCCCGCCTGGCAGCCCCTCCTGCGCCCCGGCGCTCCAAACCCCGCAATAAACCTTTGCGTAGCCCAAACCTGGTCCCAAGGGTTTGGCCCTGCAAGGAGGGGACCGAAGGGATCTGAACTGGCAGCCATGGAGCCGTCCCTCGGGAGGGGGGGGGAACCAGGGCATGTGGGCAGCCCTGGGCTCCAGTATGAGCATGACTGTGCTGAGGAGAACGAGGAACCTGCTGGGCCCGTCAGGAGCCCTGGCACATGGACCCTGCGGGGGTGCCCTGGAGGGGAAACCACGGGGCGCGCATGATCCCAGACACGAGGCCTGGAAGAGGTTCCGGAAACAACAAAAAATAGGAACTGGGACAGGGACAGAGCCCAGAACCGCTGGCTTATGCCAGGGCCTGCCCGGGGTTCAGCTGCATTGGTGCCACAGGGCCGGGGGGTGGAGGTGCCGCACAGGGTACCACGGTGGGCATAGGGACCTGGGGACAAGCCCTGGGATGTGGCCTGCTCAAGTCCCAAATACCAGCGGAACTCCAGCTACAGGCGGCAGAAGGGAGGACCTGTATGAGCCTGAGAACCCTCCCTCCCCAAGGGGACATGTCTGGAGCGGCTGAGGAGCACCGGGACCCAGGCCCCCATCTGTCCTGCTCCTGCACACCAAAGGATGTGAGAGCAGGTGCATTGCAAAAGCCACTGGTTTATTACCCTTCCACCATGACGTTCGGGGTGTGCTGCCACCCCTTGACCCCGCGGGAGCTGGCTCCTTGTGCTGAGCGAGTGCAGGGGTGGCGCTCCCGTGGGCTCCCTTCACGCTGCCGAGCTATCCCTGAGACAGGCAGGAGGCTGGCGCGGCCCGGCTCTGTCCCGCGGGCATGGCCTGCCCTCCAGCACGGCAAGGTCCCCGCCGTGAGGGAGCCAGCAGCCCTTCTCCCGCGGGCAGGAGGCGGAGGCAGCTCCAGCGCGGGCACGGCAGCTCCTGGCGAGGGGAAGGAAGCGCGGGGGCAGCTGAGGCTCCGGAGGGCTTGGTGCTGGCGGTCCCAGGAGCGCACGGCGCTGCAGAGGCTTCAGCGCTCGCCACCGAGCAGGGGCTGCGGGGAGAGCGCCGTGAGCCCGACGCGTCCCGCCGCCGCCCCCCCGGCAGGACCCCTCCGTCCCCTCCCACTCTCCCGGGACTGGCCTGGGATGCACCGCTGTCCCAGAGCTGGGCCCTGCAGCGCTGCCCCGTGCCCCTCTCCGTGCATCCAGCCCGGCCCTGGCCAGCGGCACTGCAGCGGAGGTACCTGGCGAGGTGTCCGCCGCGTCCGCCTCCGGGCGCTTCCATTCTGGCCTGGCCAGGGCCCACAGGACCAGAAACCCGAAAAGCAAGATCAGGAGGCCCAGTGTGTTGGCAAAGACAGCCTCGGGGGGCAGGTGGGCGTACGCTGCTGTCCCGTTTTTCCTTCGGGAGAGAAAGGCAACAGTCGACACCCAGGGCAGCCCAGCCCCATCACACACCACCCGTGGGTGCAATATGGGGGCTCCTCCTGTGACAGGAACCCTGCTGTCCTGACGGCCAGTGACACTGCTGCGGCCGCTCTCCTCCAGACAGCGGGTCCCTGGGGAGCTGCGCGTGCAGCAGCCTTGCGACAGCCGAGGCCGCAGGTGGCGGCCAGGCTTCCTACATGGGCTTCGTTTGTGTCCCCAGGAGCTGCCCCAGCATCCTGCAGCCGGCAGGTTAACCCCACGGGAGGGGGAAATCGCTTCCCTTCATCTGCCCAGCGTCACCTGGTGTCACCCCTGCTGGCACCGCAAAATGACGAGCGGCCCTATCCCCTCTTGACCTGGTCGCAAGGGTGCTGCGTGCCCTCCCGCCGCCACCCCTGCCCCAAGCGGTGGCACTCACAGGCTGAAGAAGAGCTTTTCATTGATGCCCGACACACATGAAGCCATGGCCAGCGTGAGGATGGCGGAGCCGAAGAAAACGTGGACGGGCTTGTAGAGGGCGCGGAGCCAGGCGGGCGCCCAGGGCAGCAGGAAGGAGGCGAAGCCGGCGCACCACTGCGGGGACACGGGGGGCTCAGCGGGAGCCGGGACGGGAGCGCCGGCGCTGGCGCGGCACCCACCTGGCAGCAGAAGAGCAGCACGGTGGCCAGCCCCAGCCAGCTGTGCAGCGAGTACATGTTGGGCGTCCCGCGGGCGTTGTGGAAGCCGAAGACGGCGGCGAGCGCCAGGGCGGCGAGGGTGAAGGCGGCGAGCGCCAGGGCGCCGTGCAGCGCCTTCCAGGGCAGCTTGGCGCCGCGCCGGGCCGCGGGCAGGCGGTAGACGAGGGCGGCCGCGCCGTACAGCACCACCATGCCCGCCACCATGAGCACCGGGTGCCAGTTGAACATGCGGGCGCTGCCGTCCCAGGCGAAGCCGCCGCGCCAGCGCTGGCACCAGGCGGCCGCCCAGGCCACGCACGCGGCGCCCAGCCCGCCGAGCAGGGCGCAGAAGGGCGTCGCGGGCACCTCCGGCATCGCTGCTGCGCCGAGCCCGCCGCCGCCTCCGCACCGAAAGCGGAACCGGCCCCTCTGCCCCCGGGCGGCCGCCGGCGCCGGCTCTGCCCCCGCCCCGCGCGGAGCCTCGCGCTGGCGGCGGCCCCGAGCCCCCCGCCCGCCCTCACCCGCCTGCCCGCTAGGGCCCCGCCGCGGTCACCGCCGAGCCCCGCGGCGCGCGGGGACCGGCCGCGACCTCACGGGGGACGGCAGCTGCGCGGCGCTCGTCCGCAGGGCGCTTTGCATGGCGCTTTGCATGGCGCTTTGCATAGGGCTTTGCATAGGGCCTTGCATGGCGCTCTGCGTGTGCCCCCCCCGCGCCGCGCTCCGGGGGCCCCGCGCGCGCCGGGACCGCCCCGCCCGCCCCGGGGGAGCGCGAGGCCACCGAGCTGCGCGGCTAGAGCGCCCCCCGCTGCCCTCCCCCCTGCGCCCTTCCTGTCTCCGCTCGCTTCCGGCGCCGCCTCGGTGGCCGCGCCGTCTCCATGGCGGTGACAAGATGGTGGCCGCAGGTGGGCGCGAGGGCGCGGGCGGGGAGGGGAGCGGAGGGGACGGGGCCGCCGCTGCTTGCGGGGAGGCCGGAGGCTGCGTGGGGGGCCAGACGCTGCGGCCCCGCCTCGCTCCCCGCCGGTCCTGGGCGCCGCCTGGGCCCGGGGATGGCGCCGCCCGGTGCCCGGCTCGCCCGGGGCCCTCGGTGCCGGCGAGGGCAGGGCCGCGTCTCGGGCGGCTCCCCGCGTCCGCAGCGGCTGCCCGGGGCCAGGGCGGAGCGGAGGAGGGCAGCGCTGGGCCCGGCGAGCGCCGGGCTGCTCCCCGAGCACGAGCGCGGCCGCCCGCCCGGGCTCGCGGCCCCCGGGTCGCCCTCGCCCCCGAGTTCCTGCTCCGCGACGCTAGGGGAGGTCGCTCGTTCCCGAGAGCCGGGGGACACGGCGCAGCCCCGCAGGGCAGCGCGCGGAGCTCCGAGACTTGCTGCTGTGCAGAATCCGCGTGGATTTGCGTTGGGTTTCCTCAGCGTGGGATGCAGGAGGAGCTGAAGTGTGTGCCCGTGGTGGGGTCTGGCCCTGCTGAGCTGGGTCTCTGCTTCCCTTCCAGGCCGCGGTCGGAGGGAGAGGCCGTGGTACAAGCAGCAGGACTGAGCCCCTTGGCTCCGGAGCATGAGCTGGCCCTGCTGCTTGAGATGCCCTGGCTGAGGGCTCGCGCCGCCGCGGAAGGAAGATGCTCCAGACCAGCAACTACAGCCTGGTGCTGTTCGTGCAATTCCTGCTGCTTTTCTACGACCTGTTTGTCAACTCCTTCTCCGAGCTGCTCCGCACAGCCCCTGCTGTCCAGCTTGTCCTCTTCATGTGAGTGCCGGGCAGACCAGCAGTGGGGGACAGGCGAGACATGGGGTCCCTCGTACCCCATGGGTGCTTACGCCATCTCTCTCCTCCTGCAGCATCCAGGACATTGCCATCCTCTTCAACGTCATCATCATCTTCCTCATGTTCTTCAACACCTTCGTCTTCCAGGCTGGCCTGGTGAACCTCCTCTTTCACAAGTTCAAGGGGACCATCCTGCTGTCAGCGGCCTACCTGGCACTCAGCATCACCTTCCACGTGTGGGTCATGGTAGGTGTGATGGGCCCCGGGCCGCCAGTGTCCCCGAGGGCCACGTGGACACGGCACTGGCCCCGCGCTTTGCTGCCAGCGCCCCCGGCTCCCTTCAGCCCCTCTCCCGCATGCTGGGCAGCAGGGGAGGGCTGAAATCTGCCCCCACACGTTTTGTGCTGCCCTGGAAACTGTTTGGAAACTGCTGGTGAGGGGAAGGCCCAGCCTGCGAGCAGCTCTGCGGGTGTTCCCGGGAACCCCTCTGCTCCCAGGAGGGCGGCGAAGCCGGGAGCGGCATGAGACCGAGCGGCAGAAACGCGGGAGCTCGCTCAGGCCCCCCTGGGACTCCGTTCCTTCCCCCAGCCCCGGCCCTCTGCCTTGAAGCTGAGGGGTGAGGAGCAGCTCGAGGGCTTGTTTGGTGCCTGCCCCAGCTCGGAGGGAGCTGCTACATCCCAGCCCCCTCCCCTGTTGACCTCTTTGGACAATCCTCTTTCCCCGCGGAGAGCCCCGCGGCTCCGGCTCTGCGCCGGCACCCGCTGCCCTGGCTAATCCCCAGCCCTGGCAGCAGCACCTGGGATTACATGGGATTAACCCCAGCAAATACCAGCGCTCGCAGGCTGGCGGCTGCCTCGTGGCTGCTGGCGCCGAGCAGTGTGGCAAACAGCGAGGCTCGGGAGCATCCTTCCCGCCGTGCCCCCGGCGCCCTGCGGCCCCGAGCGCCCTCCTGCAGCGCCGCAGAGCGCTCCTGGGCACGGGGCAGGGCAGCGCCTGGCGCCGCGGGGCCGTCCCTGCCGCGGGAGCACCCGCGACTTGAGCTGCGACTTGAGGAGCGGGAGCTGCCCCGGCTCACAGCCGCGGGGCTCGCGCTGCCAGGCGCCGCGCGGGCCGCCGTTTCGCGGGGATTTGCAGGGATCTGAAGGCCGAAGCCAGAATAGGTTCTGGCTCACCTGCCAAATCCCCTGAGCCGCTTAACCTTTGGGGTCGGGGCTGCTCGCAGGGGCAGCCTGCGGCCCCGCGCGGGGTCTGGCCTGGGCAGCGCAGGCCCCGTTGTGCCCTGGCAGGGACAGCCTCATGCTCGGGGATGCAGGGACCTTCTCCCCGAGCTCCCATGTGCTTCTTCCTTGGCCCTAACGTGTCCACCCGCCTCAGAACCTGCGCTGGAGAGACCCCGGCGGCTTCGTGTGGAGCGAGGGCCTGCAGACGCTGTTCGTGTTCCAGCGCCTGGGTAAGGGCCCAGCTCCGCGGGCGCGCGGGGGGCTCTGCCCTCAGCGGGGGCGCCGGCCGCGGGGGCTGCAGGATGCGGCTCCACGGGGAGGGAGAGGCCCCGCGCGCCCTCACGCGCCTCCTGCGTGCAGCGGCCGTGCTCTACTGCTACTTCTACAAGAGGACAGCGGTGCACCTGGGCGACCCGCTCTTCTACCAGGACTCGCCGTGGCTGCGCAAGGAGTTTGCCCAGCTCCGCGGCTGACGCCTCCACTCCGCCGCCGGCCGCCCGCCCTTGGCCCCTGCGCGCAGCTCCGTGGGCGAGCGGCGCGCGGGCTCGGCGCCTGCTCCGCCACAGGCCCCGCTGAGCCTCCTTCTCCGTGGGCCTGCCTGCCGCCTCGGCGCGGGTGATCCGGGAGGCCACGCGTTGCCCTATGATCCAGCCCAACCACATGCTGCTCGCCCGGAGCTCGCAGGGGGAGGGCTCTGTCCTGGCGCTAACCCTGCTCGGACTTGGGAATGTTTGTAAATTCCAAAGAAATAAATTGGCTCTGTTTTCCAGAGGCTGTTAGGTGTCCGCGTGCCGCAGGTGCCACCAGGCCACTCTCTTGCTCTCCTCCTGCGGGCTGTGATGCCACCTTGACGGCAACCTGGAGAGGGTGACTGTCCCGGATGGAGCAGAGCTGGTGCCTTTGCACCCTGGTTGCAGCTGCACAGACCATGTTTCCAGCTGCACAACTGGGATGTCAGCTCCTTGCACCCCCCACAAGGTTGGGCAGGACCCCGATCCCCGCTGGGGCCGCTCACATTGATGCAGAAGCAGCCTGGGTTCCGGGTCGTGCCGCTTGGTCCCCTTGCAGTCTCGTGGGAGCTGGAAGTGGGAGCCCGTGCGGCCTGGGTCCACATGTGGCCCGGGGGCGGCTCAGATGGGACCGCTCCGTCCCTTGGCCCGAGGCCGCTCCATCTCTGTCCCCAGGGAGGCTTCATCCCTGCGCCCAGGGCTGCTCTATCCCTGTCTCCGGGCTGCTCCGTCCCTCGCAGGGGGCAGCTGCCCGGGCTGCGCGCCGGCCGCGGAGGCTACAGGACGTGGAGAGCGAGAGGCGGCGGCGCGGGGGCCGGGGGAGGCTGCCCGCCGTGCAAACACCCCCCTCCCCGCTGCCGGGCCGGGGCTGCGGGGCGGGAACGGGCGGCGGAGGAGCCCGGGGCACCGGGGCGCCCTCCCCGAGTCCTCCACGGACATAGAGAGCGCAGCGAGAGCGGCGGTCTCCATGGAGACGGAAAATGGCGCCGAGGAGTGAGTGCGGCCCGGGCTGGGAGCCGGGCCCGGGCGCAGGCCCGAGGGGCGGTGGGAGCCGGGGGCAGCGGTGGCGGGAGCCGGGAGTGGCGGCAGGAGCCGGGCCCGGGGGGAGCCGGGGACAGCCGGGGGAGCCGGGGGCAGCCGGGGCCAGGTGCGGGCCGCCCCCGCCGACGGCCGCGCGGCCGCAGGGCGGCAGCGCTCCTCGGCGCCGCTGCAGGTGCTGCTCTTCCTCCACGGCTGGTACTGCGGCGCCGCCTTCCTGCTTGAGGCCCTCGTCTTCGTCTACAAGGGTGAGTCGGTGGCGCGGGGCCGGGCCGGGCCCGCGGGTGTCGGTGCTGAGCGCGGCGCTGCCCGCAGTGCTGCTGCTGCCCTACCCGCCCGCCAACGCGGTGCTCGACGTGGCCCTGCTCGTGCTCTACGCCGCCGTCGAGGCCACGCGCATCTTCCTGGGTGAGTCCCGGCCTCCGCGCGGTGGCGGCTCCTTGCCCGGGGCCGCCTTGCGCTGCGGGAGAGTCGCGAGGGCGACGGGGGCCGCAGTAACGGGGCTCCGCGCAGGGTGCAAGGGCAACGTGTGCGAGCGGAAGGCGCCGCTCTTCCTCAGCCTGGCGCTCACACTGCCGGCCGCCGCCATGGCCACTTACTACCTGCTGCTGCAGACCTACGCGCTGCGCCTCGAGGCCATCCTCAGCGGCCTCCTGCTGCTCTTCTACGCCGCCGAGCTGCTGCTCGGCCTCCTCGCCCTCGCCTCCTTCTCCAGGTGCAGTGGCAGCAGCGGGAAGCCCGGTCCCGGGGCGGGAAACGGAGCCCTGGGCCTGCTCACACAGCGCTGCCTCCCCTCTCTCTGCAGCGCGGACTCGTCCTGAGGTCGCCCGTGGTGCCCCGGGCTGGCCCTGGTGGCGAGGAGGGAGCTGTGGCCCTGTGCTGGCCCTGCCCCTGAGCCCGCGTGGTGCCACTTGAGGACACCCGTGGGGCAGGACCATCCCCTCTGCCCTGCAGCAGTGCAAGAAAGTGGCTGGGGCAGCAACAGCCACCCCGCTCCCCAGAATGGGCCCACATGTTGGGACCCAGACCCCAGGGCTCGTGCCACACAGGTCAGTTTCAGCGCTGAGGAATTATTATTTTTTTCTACTGCATCCTCAGAATAATTTACTATTTTCCAATAAACATTTTTTTCTTTTTGTACCTGGTGCCTGGGCTTCCTCCAACAAGCAGGGACATAAAAGTTCTACTCTGCTCCCGCTGCCCGGCCCCTGCTGCCCTCCCCTCGCAGGCTTGTGCCCCACTGCATCCATAAAACACTCACACCCCAGTTAGCAACAGAAGAACTCGGTACAAAGGAAAGCCCTGCAGCACCATATAAAAGATTGACAAGGTCATCAAGTTTATTACACAATTTCCAACCTATCAGAAAGACAAACGAATCTAGTCACTGCGAGCAGGAGGGGCAGCACCTTGCTGGGTGGTTAACTGGGGTTTGCTCTGCACTTTTCCCCGCTATTCAGAAAGAAACTAAAAATTAAGTAAAAAACAACTCTTCTGCTGTGTGCTCCCCTGGCACTCACCCTCTTAGCTGGTGCCTCGTGGTACTTTATACATTTTTTTTGTTGTTGTTGTTTTTGTTTGTGTTTTTTTTTTTTTTTTGGTGATTCTCTCTAAAAAGACCTCCAGAGCCAGGATTCTTCACGGCCAACCACAGTTCAGAAGGAGATGGCAGCCCTGTGGGCTGGGCACCCTGCCCTGGGAGTCACCCGGTGTCCCTGGCTCGTCCCCGCGCCCTGCAGCCCTCCTCGCAAGCCCGTGCTCCGGGGCACTGCGGGTGACGCTGCCTCCGTGGCCGTGGGGGCTCCTGCCCAGCTCCCAGCTGCTCCCCTGCTCGGTGCAGCACGTGGCACCGCCCCGGGACGAGCGGGAGAGGGACAGGCCCGGGCAGCAGCCGGCACCTGCTGCCACCCAGCAGGGCCCCTGTGGAGAGCCCGACGTGCAGGCAGCTCCTGCCCTGCCACCAGCTTGGTGGCCCTGTCCCTTGGCCCTCTGCCTCCATCCCTTCCTCTAAAACAAGGAAGATTCTGCTCGGAGGCCTCTGCTGGGCGCCAAACCGCTCCTGTGCGAGGCGGTGAGCCGAGCTGGCCGTGGGCAGGGGAATTTCCGCCTGGAGCAGCCCAGGAGAGCGGAGAGGGCCAGGAAGGGCTGCGGGGAGCAGAGCCGCAGGGGCACCCGCCGTGCGCCGCCTCCTTGGGATGAGGGAGAGCACGAGCAGAGGGGCAGGGTGCCCCCTGGGGCTGCTGGAGCACCGAGGCCAGCAGGTTGCCCTGGCAGGGTGGCAGGACCTGCAGGACCTTGGAGAAACTCCAGGGAGCCTGGGCCGGCTCCTGCACTCTCCACTGTGCACGCGCTGGTGGATCCGTCCCCTTCCAGCCGCCCCGGGAGGGCGGCAGGGAGGAAAGGGCTCGTACACCTCCCTCCATGGAAAAAAAAAAAAAAGCACCATTTCTCTTTGGGTCCGAGGATCCCTGGATTGGAGTGGCGGCCAGGCTCAACAGCCCAGGCATTCCCTGGCTCCGGAGCTCCCAGCCTCTCGCCAGGAAGCAGGAGCAGCAGTAAGCAGGGGTCAGGGCTCAGGTGCCAAGGCCACAAGGTGACAGCTGGAGTCCCCGGGGGGCACCGCGTGGCTTCCCTCGGGCGCCCAGAGAGAGCTGGGGGTGGCAGGGAAGGGTGAGGGTGGAGCGGCCTCGGTTGTGTCGTCCTGGTCGAGGTGAAGAGATACAAGTCCATTAAAAACCACTCGCTGCCAAACTCCTGCGGGGGCAGAGGAGAGGGGCAGTGAGCGCAGCCCCAGTGAAGCCCTGCCCTGTGCCCCGGCCCCTCTGCCACCCTGCAGCCAAGCAGGAGAGCCCTGGAGATCCCACACCACCTGCTCATTCCCTGGAAGGACCGCAGGGAGGCAGGAACAAAACCCAGAGCCCAGGGTGGCCCAGCTGGGGCTCGTGGCACCCACGGGCCAGCCCCCCGCGCCAGCTCACCTGTCTCAGTGGTGCCGGTCCCGCTCTCTGTCCCTGTCCCGATGCCGATCGTGCTCCCGGTTGCGCTCCTGGAAATAGTCCTCGTGCCGATCCTCACTGTGGAGCGTGTCCCGGTGCCGCCGGCTGCTCTCGCGGGACCGGCTGGGAGATCGCTCCCGGGACCGGTGTCTTTTCCTGGAGAAGAAATGGAAAGCTCTCAGTCCCCTCACACCGCAGGGATGGAGGGGACAGGCCTGCCACGTGAACCACATCCTTCAGCCAGCCTCTCCTACAGGAGCCGAGACCAAAGCCTCAGGCCAAGCACCATCCAAAGGGCTCTGAGCTCCAGAGCCCTGCCCCGACGGTCCCCGAGGCCGCCGGTACCTGGAGGAGCTGCTGCTGGCGCCCGTGCTGTAAGACTTGGCCTCGATGCCATGCAGACAGTCTTTGAGGGAAGAGAGGAGGACGCGGCACCGCTCGTCATTGGCAACGCGGGACTGCTTGATAACAGCGATGGCTGTGAGGAGGGTCTCGATGGCGTCGCTGTAATCACCTGCAGGGGAAAGGGAGCTCCAGGGGATGCAGAGCAGCCGGGAAGGGAGCGCGGAGGGCACGAGGGAAGCAACGGCTGGTACCTGCACTGGCTCCGGACACCGCCTTAGAAATGGCGCTGCTGGAAATCGCCCGGTTCCTGTTCATGATCTCCTCGAACTCCACTTCGCTCACGGCGGGGGGCGGCGGGCCGAGCTCCCGGCTGCGCGAGACAGGGCACGTGCCGGGGTCAGCACGGGGGGCACCGCCAGCAGCGGGGACCTCGTGTCCCCCGCAGCGGCCGCAGGGCTCCCCGCGCGGCCGGCTCACCTGCTGTGGTTGTAGGGGGCCATGGCCTTGCCGTAGGTGTCCGGTGGGGGACCCAGGGTGGCGTTGGGCGGGGGGAAGAAAGCAGGGTTGAGGTGCAGGGCAGGGGGCACGGCCCCCGGCGGGGGCACGGCCAGGTGCGGGGGCAGTCGAGGTGGCGGGGGCATGAGGTGCTGGTAGTGGATGCCGGGGGGAGGCGGGGGGACGCCGAAGCCGGAGGAGAGGGGCGGCGGGGGCGGCATGGGCGGCGGGGGCAGCCCCATGAGGGGCAGGGCGGCCGGCGGGCGGCTGAAGAAGGGCAGGACGGACGGGGGCTTCTCCGCGCGCGCGGGCGGCAGCGCGTTCTCCGTCGGGGTGGCGCGGCCGTCCGCCGAGTCCGCGGAGTCGCGGGAGTGGGCCCTCGGCGGCACACCTGCGAGCGGCACACGAGCGAGAGCGAGCCGTGAGCGCGCCGGCAGGCGGGCCAGGGGCTGCCGGCCCCGGAGCCCTCCTCTTCCTCCCCACCCGCGGCGAATGGCGCCCGGGGCCATCCTCTCCCGCAGCCCGCGCTCCGTAGGTGCGATCCAGAGCAAGATCCAGCCAGCCAAACGTAGCCTCCACTTCCACACGCCTTGACAAGGGCACTGAGCTCTCCAGCAAGACACGTTCGCCTGCGCAGCGTCCCAGGGACGCTCTTGGCCAGCAAGACGCTGCAATGGTTGCAGAGTGAGTTACACAGAAGCCAGAAGCTGCAACGAGTGGCAAGAGATCCCAGTGGAGAGCTCGCTGGGTCCTGTGGCCCAAAGTCCAAGTCCCAGAAGACATTAAATGACCCGGAGAGCCTGAAATCTGCTCACGGGAGAGGGTTCAAAAAGAGCATGAATGAGCACGAGGGGACAGAACCCAAGTGCCAACAGTGCCAGAGCTTCTGGAGGAAGGAAAACTCGCTGCCTGTCTGCACCCAAAGAGACCGGGAAGTCCCCGCTGTGTCCAAAGAGGGCGAGCCAAGAGAAGCATAAGGGAGGGCACTTCCCCTGCCCCGGTCCTACAGCACGCGGCGCTGCCAAGCAGCGGAGCCACGTGCGCGAGGACTTGGTGCCTAGCTGGAACTGAAGGGAGGGCGCGAAGGACCGGTGACCCCCCTGAAACTTGGCCAGGGCATTTAGAAAGGAGGACTTTCCCTCAGCGAAATGGGCCACGGGATCTACAATGACCACAGCTGGCCAAGACCTCCTCATACAGATTCCTGAGCAGACAGTCTCTCCGGCTCCGGAGCACCCAGCGCGGGGCGGGAGCGTCACATCGCTGCGGAGTGAGGCAAGGACCACCTATAGCCATTGTAGAAAGCCCACGGCCAGGCCCCAGCTGGAATACTGTGTCCAGTGTTGGGCACCTTACCTCCGCAGGGATGGACAAATTCTGGAGGAGATCCAGAGGAGAGCTACTAATAGATATGGAGGGTCTTAGCTATGTTGATAGCCTGAAGAGCTTAAGCCCATTCAGTTTGGAGAGGAGGAGGAGGAGGCTACGAGGGATCTTCGCAGTGTGTGAGCACCTAAAAGGGGATCATAAAGACTCGGGTCAGGATCTAGTCAGACTCAGCAGCAATAGGAAATAACCCACAGAGTCTCCTGGCGGTGTCCCCCCACCCCAAGCTCTCAGTGGGTTCAGCCTGGTAACTGTGCTGGGGATCTCCAGGGCCCGTGGGAGCTGGCCACAGAGCGCAGAGGTCCCTCCCCACCCGTGCGGTGCCTGCGCGTCACTTACGCTTGCGAGCCTGCGCCTCAAACTGTGACAGGTTCTGCCGCGTTGCCAGTCTCACCTCCACCTTGTCCCCATTGAGGACTTTGCCGGGAAGCAGCTCCAGGAGCTTGTGGACCGAGTTCTCAGAGGCGACAACCACCTCTGCGTACCTGCGAGAGAGCCCAGCAGTGAGCAGGAAACAGCTTCGAGCAGATCACCCAGCCCAAGATCCCCTAGCAAACCCTGAGGTGTGTCCTTGCCACGTCCCCCTGGCAGGGAACATCCACCACCACCTCCTGCCTTTGCTGGCTGGGCTCCTTCCCAGGCCTGCACTTACAGGTCCTTCCCTCAGTTCCCCCCTCGCGTTCTCGGTACTTGTGTCATTTGCACTAACCCTCTGGGAATCTCCACAACGCCATCCCACCTCCCGATGGACTGGCCATCATCACACCATCCAGGAAAAGCATTGCCTGCCTCCTCATTCCCCCAGGCCATCTCCTAGAGCACTGGATGTGGCCACGGGGGCCTGGCTCTCCACTTCCTCCACGTTCCCCTTTGCTCTCACCCTTTGGACTGGCCATTGGCTCGGTTCTCTGCAAATTTCAGCTCCACTACATCGTAGACACCCACCGAGCGGATGGTCTGGATCAGCTGCTGGTCAGTTGTCCACTGAAGGAAGAAGGGGAGAGGCCAGTGTCAACTCACAAAGCCCTTGGCAGGGCCCCGGTGCCCTGGCGGCTGATCCTCCAGCCTGGGGCCAGCCTCCGCACTCGGGCAGGCCGAGGAGCAGGCACTCCTAGAGGCCACAAAGCCTTGGCAGGGATGACAAAATCAATCTGGAGCCTGAGGCCGATCCCAGGCATTGCTATGAGAGGTCTGTTCCCTCAGTGCATGATAGAGCTTTCCCAGAACTGCTTCTATATCCTCAAACAGGATCATCAACCCAGGGCAGAGAAAGGGACTCATCCCAGCATCCCAGGACAGGGAAAGGGACTCATTTACACATCACCAGCAGAGACACCAAGGGAGAACCAGGCTGAGGCAACAGTCAGTGCAAGAGAGACACTAGAGCCCTGCAAGGTTACTAAGGCAGCCCAGAGCCATCAGATCACAGGCAACTTGTCTCCAGAGCCTGAGGATCTCTGAATCCTTTTTTCCTTAGGATCACAGGGTCAAGGCCAGCTCATGACCCAGCTCAGGGCACTGCCTCAGCCTGGACAGCCCCTCCAAGGAGCCACAGGAGCGCAGGGCTTTCCCTGGAGCAATCTCACCCCTGCAGGCGCCACAGGAGCCCCGAGCTGCCCACGGAGGTGCTCCAAGGACTCCGTCCCCAGGGAAGCACAGCCAGGCAAGCGTCAAGCCGCCACCTCACTCACCCAGGAGAAGCTGCCCACATAGACGGCAGCCCTCTTGTTGCGCAGGCCGCTGTAGGTGTACAGGATGGCAGGAGACTTGTTGTTGGGCTTGGGGGACGGCTCCTGGCGGATCTCCGGGGGCGGCTCCGAGCTGCTTGTGCGGCTTTCAGCGGGCTGCGAGCTGGCAGCTAGCACGTCGTCGTAGAGGTCCATCTGGTCGGCATTACTGAACTCGGAGTCCTGGGAGGGAAGAGACTGTCAGCATCCCCGCCAAAGCGAGAGCCCCCGGCAGGGACGGCCACCCGGGGCTCCAGAGATAACGCCCCGTTCTGCTCCGCTCAGGGCCTCCAACACACCCCAGGGCGCTGAACACCTTGCAGAACACAACTCGGCCCCCTCCTCGGGCTGCACATCCCGAGGGCTCCAGCCATGGGCAGATGAGTCCACAGGAAACAACAAGAGCCACCTCCAAAGGCAGGAGAGTCTTGGGCTGGACTCCCTGAGGCCAACAGGGCTGGCTCAGCACATGGTGCTCAAGTCTGTCTCCTGAGGTGCCCTGGGCCAACGTGCTTCTACCGAGAGAGGCTGCAGCACCTCAGCCTGTGAGAGGCAGGAGGGAGGATCGTTCCAGCCACGTGTCCCGATCCCAGCAGGGGCTCACGGAGAGCCTTGACACAGCAACAATAGTTAGCATTTTACACCAAATACCACAGGAAACGCTTAAAACACGATCCCAAATACTGCTGTGCTGCAGGCTGCCTTTCAGCGTCCACGACAATAAATTATTTGTGTGTTGGCTTCGGAAGCCGCCCCTTCGCGACGGGCGAACCGCTCATCCCAATTCAGTGACTTTACGGGCGCGCGTGACCAGCTGCCGAAACTCCAGGGACGACATTTACTCCCATCTCCTCGCAACAACGGGGCTCCCGAGCCTGCCCTCCGCCCCGTTCAAACCAAAGGGACGAGCGCTTCGTGCCCGGACACCTCACGGCCTCAGCACAGCATGTTCAGAACAGCCCGGTGCCTCACCTGGGGACTAATTTAGGATTAATGATGCTGCCAGTTTTTTGGTCTGTGCACTCTCTTTCAGCACTTCATTATTTCACAGGCAACTCCATCCGCTTCCCTCCGGCCCAGTAAACGCTGCTCCACATTGAGCTGCTTTTCTCCACGGCCCTGCAAAGCGCCCCCATGCTCGACGCTCCCGACAACCCCGCGCTCGTGGCATCTGCAAGAAGCAGTGATGGGCTCTGCTTTGTGATGCCTGATATAACCCTGGAGTATTTTTATAGCCCAACTACTCCAGTTGGAGTACGGAAAAGTACTCCAAGGCTTTTCTACTTTTACAAAAAAGTAGGAGAGGAATATTCCAAAACACAAAACCTCCCCGTGGCTTTGCCTCTCTGGCAATCTGTGCTGACTTTCAAAGATCTTTCTTGATTTTTCTCCCTCCAACTTCCCCGACAAATGCTTTGCTCTACTCCATCCTCCCCTGCCTCGTTGCAGCACGTGCCACACGCTCCTTCGGCGAGTGCAGGACTCGCTCATCGGGACGCGACCTTTCCTCAGCAACGGGGCAAGACGCAACTTGCTACTCCAAGATGCAACCAGGTCACCATTCATAAACACACAAAGACAAAAGTTCAATGGCAGAAAGCACCTCTCCAGGTCAAATACGCTAGGCAAACTTTACTCTCCTTCACTGGCAAATACTTCGACCTGGAAGCTAGGCATCAATCCTCAAATTCTACCAGTCAAGCTGTTCTGTCACCTCAGAAACACCAGGGAAGTCTCATTTATTTTCAGTGTGATCACAACCCTGGTTTTTTGCAGGCCAGCTGAGCTCTCCTCAGTGTAAGAGCTATCCACAAGGTCTTTACACACTTATTTCCACACACACTCCTTACTCTCCGAGGCAGTGCAGCCTTTCACACAACAAACCAGTCAACAAAGCAGCTTCTTAGCTGCAAGCTCAAGTGTCCTAGATCTGCCTTCCAATTCCCACTCCTATTCCAGGCTATATTTAATCTGGAGCATAGACTGAGTGCTGTGTTTACTACATATTTTCATACTCATTACTTACACAAATTCCACGTGCCCAGAGCATCATTTCATACGGTGAATTACTACGTTAGTGTTTGTCCCACTGGAGCTAGACACACACCTGACAAAGTACAAAGAGACGAGACCCTAACCCTGAGGAACCTAAATGACCCGGCGGAGGGCCAATTTTGCAGAAAATACCGTTTTCGGGAGGGCCTTTAGAAATTTGCAGCCGGTCCACAAGGACACCATGTCCACTCTGTGCTCGCGACTCTGAAGGCAGCGCGGATGGCATCTTCTGATAGAGATAGCACGGTGTGAATAAATCCCCCGGAGCCTGGAGAACTGCACACGAGCAGCACGTCGCTCTGCGAGCTCGTGGGAGAGGAATGGTGCTCAGCATGCAACTTTTGAAGGGTCACAGAGGAGCTAAAGGACATTATTTTTCCCCAGACATCCTCAAGCCCCTTCTTGACAGCACCAGCCATTTCCAAGTCACATTTTAACTTCTGTCACTCAGCTATTTCAGCTGCAGAGCTGATAAAAGGTTACAAGAATTTCAACAGGGAGAGGTATTTTTGTGCTCATTCTCAAAACAGCTCAACTGTTTGCTTAGTGTGTCTCCCACGCTCCTACCCTCACCAATTGCCTTTGGAAAAGGCCCAAGACTGGAAAATTTCAGTCTGAAAGGTAAGTCTCAAAAACTTGAGGAGAACAAAAACACAGGGCCATAACAGAAAGCATCTGGAAGCCTTCAGTTACACTACTTAGCTGCTGTTTCAGCTTACAGGTTTTCAAAGACCCTCTCGGCTCTGTTTTTGATGTTGCTTTAAAAACCAACACCCTCAAGGGAAGAGGATGCCGAGTAGCCGCAGTTCATGGCTACATCATCTCATGCAGCACAGACCATCACTGGAAATGCACGCCGACAAGATGCCTTCTGAATTACCTACCTGCTAGCTAAGACGCTTCCCGCAGCTCAAGCCCCAGCTTGGTGAACACATCACTTGCCCTGAGCCCTCACCCAGCACTTTGCAAGGCGCGCGCTGACCGAACAGAGCCTCCTCAGCTTTAATAACTGTGTGTGCTGTGGAATTTGGGACCACACACAAACTTCTGGTGTGCCACAGGAACCGCAGGACAGAAAGCGGTGTCTTCCCACACCGCTTTGATCCCACGTGCTGCAGTTTGCAGGACTCGTGGTTCTTCCACCCACCACGGTACAACACAGATAACTCCTCGCGTTTCTTCCTGCCGCGCACACGGTGCCTTGCAGCCTCGGGCATGCAAGATGCTGGAGCTGATGAGCCTTGATAACCTTCTATAAGAGCCCTCTGAGGCTATGTTTAAAGATCTTTGCATCCTGGCCCCCAAATGCACCCGTTAAATCTTTCCACGCTATTTCGTGCTGCGTTGTACACGAACCTGCTCTGCCTGCTGCCCCATCCTTCCTCTCAACACTAACTTCTTCACTCTGTGAAAGTTTCCAAGACTTGACGGAGACAAGACCAGACCCATCAAAGCTCCTCTCAGCTTCCCAGCAGATATTTCCCCCTCAACTCAATGCACTGTTCTTATAATGCTTCCTTCTTCAGATCTTCCAGCACATGAGCCTCCTCTGCCAAGAGAGCCTGAAGGCACAGTCAGGATGGGCAGCATTTGACCATCTAAGCAGAAAATAGGGTACAACTGCACAGTTTTCCCCTCAACCTGCTCACCTGTTAGTTATTTGCCTGCTCCAAGACATTCAGGGACTTTCCAACTCACACTTCCTGAAGCCACATCTTCTTCTGTAGACAAAGATATCTTATTTATTTTCCTTGAGCTCTATCACTGTTTTCCTTTGGTATTTATGGCAATTGTCATAGATGATAGTTGCTAGTTATTTTCCATTTCATGCATTTTAAATTCCAGCCAGGAACTTCAAGAGGTTTTATTTTTCCAGACCTTCTACCTTTATTCCTTCAGTTATTCAACTCTACTATTCTACTCCCAAGTCCAGGTGTATTTTCCTGATTCTGATGGCTAAAAGTTATTTGCAAGGAAATATGCAAACTAAGAGTGTATTTCTAACGCAAAACAGTTCGGACTGGTCACACTATAGATTGTATAACACTTGGGGGATGTGACTTCTGGGTTCTTTTCAGAAGAACACAGGTCTGAAGGGAGAAATATTAGAGAGTTTGAGGATATCTGTGCAGGGCAGCCCGGCTGCTCTAGGCAGCACAAATGCCACATTATTTGTTTTGCGACTCACCTTTAGAGTGAGATTTCCATTGTTTTGGCATTGATAGGATCAGCTTTGGCTCTGCCCTTCTCTAAGGCAATTGCTCCCAGTGGAAAACTCCTGCTTCTTCCTAGACAGCTGAAAGTATCTCGCAGTCCCCTCATCTCTGAGGCAACTGACATGCTTTTCTGATGCTGCACTTAACTCTGAAGGTTTAACTTAAGGCATATTATCACTTGATAACCTCCTGCCCTTTCAGGAAAAAAGAAAAAAAAAGTTGCCCTTAACTCCTCTCCAGCCCTCTTGGAGCTCCAGACAACTGTCAATTCCTTCTTCTTTGCGCTTTCTAGTTCTTGCAGCTCGCCATCCAGTGAGAACCAACTTCCTTCCATGTTTTTTCCATGACAGTTTTTAATCTTCCAAGATGTGCCTTTACACCCGTACTCCTCAGCTGTCCAGATCCCTGAACTCTCTGGAATTTGCTCCTCTGGAAGGCATTTTCCACCCTGACAGGTCCCTGACAGCCTTGGCCTCTGGCACTTGCAGCAAGTGACCCGGAGCCGGTGGCTCTCCGACCGCAGCAAGTTCCCATGCAGGTCCCCACACAGCACCTCCCCAGAGATCTCACCAACCAGCACGCGTGTCCATGGGACCAGAGACTGGGGGCTTCGGCAATAGTTACTTGGTGCAGTTCTCTTCCAGGGTAGATGCCTTATTTCTCCAACTAGAGCAGGTCACAACCACCCACTTCGATCCCTAGCCACTAACGCCTCAGTAAACGTTTTGGTGGGAACGCTACCTCCCTCTCAATACAACTGAGATCCCCTGCAAAATCTACACAAGCAGGTTTCTTTCACGGCTCTTGATCACAGCTGCCACAACAACCTCTGTCCTTGGTTTCCCAGAGGGGCTCTTCGATGCTGCCCCAATATATTCACAGAATCACAGGATGGTTGAGGTTGGAAGATGATCTAGAGGTTGAGGTTGGACTGGATGATCTCTAGATCATCCAGTCCAACTCCCCTGCTCCAGCAGGGACACCCAGAGCACGGGGCACAGGGTGGCATCCAGGTGGGTTTGAAGCTCTCCAGAGAAGGAGCCTCCACAGCCTCTCTGGGCAGCCTGTTCCGGGACTCTGTCACACACAGGCTTCCACCTCAGCCCGGCGAGCACGCGCCGGCCGACGCGCGCACCGCAAGCGCTGACGGCGTTAGCACCTTGTCCGCAAGCCGGCTAGCTCTGCTCCACGTGCGCGCCGGGCTGCTCCCCGGGCTGCCCTGGCACGGGGCACCCCACGGGCTGGCGCTCCGCTCACCTGATTGAACTCTTCGTCGGCGTAGATATCGATCAGATCCACTCCCTCGGACATATTTCCAAAGACGGGGCTGAGAACCCGGGCTGGGACCGGGGTGGTGAAGCAGGAGGAGCGAAGGAGCACTGCAGCGAGGCAAGGAGGGGACAGGAGCCTTAGTGCTGGGGACACCTCCCCCCTGCAGACCCCTGCGCCCCACGGCCTCTCTCACCGGGGCCCTGGGCCAGCACTAGCCCCCCTTCTCCTAGGGGAGCCCACGCCCGGGGACGGGCACCCCTGGGGCCCTCCTCACGCCGCGAGCATCGCCCTGGCCCCCACACCGCACCCCCAGGGCACAACCGCCCCGCTCCTCGCAGCGCTGGCGGCAGCTCCCAGCGCGGAACCGACCAACGAGCGGACCAACGGACCGACCCCGAGCCCAACTCTGCCCACGGCTCGTTTCCACCGCAGGGGCCGCCCGCCCCCGGCCCCCGCGCCGCCCCCGGGCCCGGCGGGAAGGGGGCCCCGCAGAACCCCCCGCTCCCGCCGGGCAGCGACCTCGGCCCCCGGCCCGAGGCGCCGCGCGGGCCGCGGCACCGCCCGCCGCGCCGACCAGGCCCCGCCGCCCGCGCTCACCGCCGCCGCCGCCGCCGCCGCGCCCCTTCCGCCCGCCCGGCCGCCCGCCGCGCCGCCCTTTCCGGCGCGCCCCGCGGAGGGGCCATGGCGGCGGCCGCGGTGAGTGCGCGGGGCGGAGCGGCGGGGAGCGGGACGGGACGGGAGGGCGGCCCGGGGCGCCGCGTGACGCCGTCCCCGTGTCCCCCCGCAGCTCCGCGCGCTGGGCCGGCCCCTGCGGGGACGCGCGACCGCGCAGCGCCGCCACCGCGGGGACGCGGGGAAGGGCGTCCTGGAGGTGCCCTTGCCGCCCTGGCAGCCGCGCGCCCGGGAGCCGCTGGAGACGAAGCGAGCGCGGCTGCTGTACGAGAGCAGGAAGAGGGGCACGCTGGAGAACTGCCTGCTGCTCGGGTAAGCCGGGTCAGAGCCCGCAGGACACGCAGCATCGAGCCCTGCGCGCCGAAGGGGGTTGAATTAGCCAGGGAAGAGCTGCGGGCGTTGCTGGAGCCCCAGGCTGAGCGAGGGGTGAGGCTGCTTGGAGGAGGGAAGGCGAGTGTCCGCAGCGAGAGCGTCGCTTGTTCCGCGGTGCAGCGCCTGGTGTCACCGCGGGGCAGCCCGGGGCGGGAGAGGCCTCAAGGGAGCTGCTCCTTGTGGAAGTGGAATCCTTTGGGAAGGATGTATGCCGGATCTGGGATAAGTGAGTGATGCAGGGGAGTGTTTTCACTCCTGTGTTGCGAGTACCGAAGGGGCAGTGTGAGATGGAAGGCAGCAATGAAGGGAATAGCTTTGCGCGGCCTCCCGGGCTGGAGGCAGCTCTTTTTCTGCGAGATCTCCAGAGCAGTGAGCGGAGCGGGAAGAAGCCAAGTTCCAGCAGGCGGTTGATACCTGTTCGCTGAAGCTCATAGCCAGTTCAGCAGGGCTGGGGGCTCTTGAACTGCAGGATTAAGGTAGAGGTTAATGGCTGGAGGGCAGACTGGGACTTAAGGCAGAAGGCAGGTCACTTCAGGCCCAGGAGGAAGACTCTGTGCCTTCCTGCAGCATGCAGAGAGCTGGGCACCAGGCAGTGTCGGCAGCAGAACGCCAGCCGAGCTCTTTCTCCACTCACCCTTACTCATGTTCGTTCATATATCTTTTCTCCTCCAGCCTTTTTGCAAAGGAGAACCTGAACCGCATGAGCGAACGGCAGCTCAACCTCTATGACCGGCTCATCAACGAGCCCAGCAATGACTGGGACATTTACTACTGGGCAACAGGTACCAAATAGCTGCCTGTTAACTGGGTGGCTTTGGCTGTAGCCTCCTAGCCTGACTTGAGGTTCAGGGCTACAGGCAAGGCTGGGATCGCGCTGGGGTGTAGGTCTTGGTGTGGCTGGTGTCACCCCGAGTGTTTGGGTGTGTGGCACCAAGAGCTTTGAGAGAAGATACAGCTACAGCTGTCACGCTGATCCTTTTTTTACTGCAGAAGCGAAACCCACGCCGGCCGTGTTTGAGAACGACGTCATGGCCATGCTGAGGGAGTTTGCCAAGAACAAGAACAGGGAGCAGAGGCTGCGGCAGCCAGACCTGGAGTATCTCTTTGAGTCGCCACGCTGATGCCTGCTCCTCCCTCATCTCCTGGAGTTGTGCAGGGCCACTGGACCTCAGGGCTGCTGCTGTCCCCCGTAGCCCTTCTCTGGCAGTGGCTGCCCTCTTGAGCTCTGAGGGCACAGCAAATAAAACCATGGCTGCTGGTCCCTTGACTCGTGCTTTCTGACCAGGCTGTTCCCAACCTATTCCGTTGCGTTAGGAGGTGTCTGTGTTTTGGTGGCACTGGGAGCAAGGCCCATGGAGGAGGCCGTTTGCTGGGGCCGATGCCAGCTCACTGCTGACTGTGACGGTGGCAGTCCCTTAGGCTTTCCTCCTCCAGGAGCCTCAGCAGGAGGTTGGAAGCAAAGCAGGGCAGAACCTGTGCTGTGAGGTGACCCGGCAAACCCGCACGCCCTGTGTGAGCTCCAGCATGAGGGCAGGGGGCCTGGTTTGTGTCTCAGGAGCTCACTGCTCTTCAGTTGAGCTGTAGCTCTGGGTTTGGGGCCTTTGCACTATTCTTGTGAAAGGGGCAGCTCCTGGGCTGCTGCCAGCCCCAGCCTCTTTCTTTCCCCCCACCCCCAGTTTGATCTGTGTCAGCCATAAGTGAGAGCAGTGTCCTCTACAGAATCGCAGGATGGTTGAGGTTGGACGGACCTCCAGAGATCACCTGGTTCAATCCCCTGCTCCAGCAGGGACACCCAGGGCACAGGGTGGCATCCAGGCGGGCTTGGAAGATCTCCAGAGAAGGAGACTCCTCTCTGGGCAGCCTGTGCCAGGGCTCTGTCACCCTCACAGTAAAGCAGCTCTTTCTCGTATGGAAAACCCGAAGTTTTGGTAATGACACCAGCCACGGAGCCACGTGTTAATAGACTGTATCCTCCTCTTCCTTTGTGTGTTCCTGCCAGCACTGGGGAATGGAGAAGATGACTTGTGCACCCGAGTTCCTGACCATCCATCCCAATTCCCTGAAGTTCCTTTTCATTGCCCTTGGGCTGTATGTTGCCACCTCTTCTCCTGCCATGTGCAGGACAAGCAGTGGGGTTCTGAGGTTCAAACCAGGCTGGGAAGTTTCCTGGTGAAATCCTTAACCTGGACCCCAGGAAGGCAGCAGACTTCCCTTACGGGGGGCTCCCTTGTACGTATCGGACCCTCGTGTTTCCTTTACTGTGGAGTCACCCACAACTACAAGCCACCTTTCTTCCCTCCGGTGTGTGGTTGCAATACGGGGGGGTGGGTCTTTCTGACACCAGCAATGTCTCGGGCAGATCTATGGGATGTGGCAGAGGGGTAGAAACTGGCTCCAGATATCAGCTCTCCTGCTGCCCCTGTGCCACAGAGATGCCCAGGCAGCCGTTGCTGCTGCTGGGGATGAGCGGCTCTCGGTCAGAGAGGCTCTCACGAGCAGGTTCTCGATGCCTGGCAGTGCTGACCCAACGGAAGCATCTCCTTGGCCTCCTCACACACATCCCTGCCCTTCCAGGCCAGTGCCTGGGGCTTCTCTGTGAGGTCTCTGCCTGCTCGGCTGCGGAGGCAGCGCCCTTGGCTCTGTGCTGGCTACAGGCTCCAGTGCTGGTGTCTCGCTCTAGACACATGAAGCCTTCACGGGTCATCCCAAGCTCGTCCAGCCGCCCCAGGCTGTGGAGGCAGCCCGGCTGCGCGCACCGCCATGTGCCATCTGACTCGCGGCCATCGCAGCCCGCCCATTGCTCCACGGTTGCCCGCTGGCTGCCAACACCTCCCGCTCCTCGGGGCAGCTCGGAGCCGGCAGCAGCACCGTGCGGGGGCACTGCTGGCGTGCGGGGCTGCCCGCCTGCCTGCCGTGCCTGTGACGAACTGTGCTCCTGCGGCAGCCTCGGCCCCAAGGCTGCCCTCTCAGCCTGGGCCCACCCCAAGCGCGTGAGGAGGCCCAAAGCAGCCCTGCCGGGACAGCTCTTGCCACATGCCCCGGGTTGCAAGGTGCAGGGCTGCTCCTGACGCAGGGGTGCGGGTGGCCAGATACCAGGGGACACCATGTTCTCGTGGATTGCTCCCTGGCTCCCTCGCAGCTGCAGGGGACCCAAGACGTGCTGCTGCTCTTGGTGGGTGACGTTAAAAGGGGGCCGTCGGCGGGTGTTATTTGGCTGGTGCTTTCGGTGGGTGCTATTTGGGTGCCAGCCGCTGGAGGGCTGTACGAGCCCGGCTTGATGGCGCTGGCTTTCGGATGACACAGCTTATCTGCAGCAGGGAAAGAATGGCTGCAGCGCTGGGCTGGGTGCGGAGGAGCAGGGGGAAGGAAAGCCCCCTTGGCCCCTGCATGTCTTGCAGGACAGGGAGTGCAGTGTGCACTGGAGTCTCCACGCGTCAGCCGATGGTGTGTGGGCATGTGGCTGTGCACACAGGGTGCACGTGCACACGCGCGTGTGCCCTCTGCACGCAGCAGACCTGTGCATGCACGCGTGCATCGGCCGTGTGGCACATTTGTGCATGCCACGGGCCTGTGCCTGCGCCTGGAGGTGCTCATGTCCTGTGCCTGTGCATGCAGCAGGCCGTGCACCCGTGAGCAGGGGTCTGGGTGTGTGGTGGGCCATGCCCCTGCATGCAGGTGTGTGCACAGGTCTGGGTGCGCAGCAGGCCGTGCACGCTCATACGGGGGCACACAGGGGCACACAGGGACCTGGGCGTGTGGCGGGCCGTGCACACACACACATGCAGGAGCGTGCACAGGTTCGCAGACTCACAGAATGGGTGAGGTTGGAAGGGACCTCTAGAGATCATCTAGTCCAGCCCCCCGCTCCAGCAGGGACACCTAGAGCACGTGGCACAGGGTGGCATCCAGGCGGGTTTTAAAGATCTCCAGAGAAGGAGACTCCGCAGCCTCTCTGGGCAGCCTGTTCCAGGGCTCTGCCACCCTCACAGGAAAGAAGTTCTTCCTCACATGGAGATGGAACTTCCTGTGTTTCGACTTGCACCCATTACCCCTTGCCCTGGTTCAGGAGTGCGGCGGGCTGTGCACCTTCGTGCAGGGGTGTGCGGGGATCTGGGTGTGCAGCGGGCTGTGCATCGGTGCGCAGGGTGTGCACGGGGCCGTGCACAGGTCCCGACGCACAGCGGGCCGCGCACACGCGTGCAGGGCCGTGCACAGGTCCCGGTGTGCGGCAGTCCACGCACCCCGTGCGGGGCCGCGCACAGGTCCCGGCGCAAGCCCCGCCGAGCCGCCCCGCGCGCGGGCGGGGCTACCTGCAGACCAGGGGGCGTGTCCGCCCGGGGGGCGGGGCTTTGCCCGGCCCTATCAGGGGGCGGGGGCGGGGCCGGCAGCGGCGCGGGCGCGCGCACGGGCGGGCGGCGGGCATGGGCAGCGGCGGCTCGGCGGCGCGCGCGGAGCGGCTGCCGTCGGGGGCGGCCGAGCAGCTGCGCGGGGGCGCGCGCTGCCTCGAACTGAGCGGGAAGCGGCTGCGGCGGCTGCCGGCGGCCGCGTGCGCCCTGCGGGACCTGCAGAAGCTCTACGTGAGCGGCGTGGGGCTGCGCGAGGTGCCCGCCGAGCTGGCCGCGCTGCGCCACCTGCACACCCTCGCGCTGGACGGCAACGAGCTCATGGAGGTGCCCGAGGCGCTCTGCTGCCTGCCCCGCCTCGTGCACCTCTACCTGGGCCGCAACGGGCTGCAGGGGCTGCCGCCTGCCTTCGCCCGCCTGCAGAGCCTGCGCTCGCTCTGGCTCGAGGGCAACTTCGTGGCGCGCTTCCCCCGCGCGCTGCTCAGCCTGCCCGGCCTGCGGAGCCTGCAGCTGGGCGACAACCGCCTGGCCCGCCTGCCCGCCGCGCTGCCCCGCATGGCCAGCCTGCGTGCGCTCTGGCTCTACGGCAACCGCTTCGAGGTGTTCCCGCCGGCGCTGCTGCGTGCCGCCCAGCTCCGCGTGCTCGACCTCGACCGCAACCGCATCGCCCACTTCCCCGACCTGACGCCGCTGCACGGCCTGCGCTTGCTCTGCTACGACCGCAACCCGGCCCGCGTGCCCCCTCGCACGGGCCCCGATGTCCGCCTCGTGGGCGAAGGGGCCCGCGAGCTCATGGAGGCCCGGAGTCAGAGCCTGCAGGCCCAGAGGGAGCAGGAGTGACAGGGGGACGGTGCTGCCGCGGAGGCCGCGCTGCCCCCAGGCTCCCTGCCACCGGAGAGCCGCTCTCCCACGCCCTCCCCACGGCGGCTGTGAGCGGCCGACCTGGGAGGTGCTGCGGCGCTGCTGGCACCGTCCCACGGGACACCCCGGCAAGCCCCGGGCACCAGGTGCTGGGGCTGCACACAGCAAGGACGGGTGTCACCTGCGCCGGCAGCTCATGGGAACGGGTGGCCCCTCTGGGGGCTTTTGTTTTCCGAGGGCTGTCCCTCTCTATGCTGCTAAAAGAGGGGAGCCCCCTGCGCTGCCCAGGGACCTGCCCTCCCAGGCAGTAGCTTGAAGGCAAGGCAGGGAGCAGCAGAGCCTTTTGCATCCGTTTGCGGATGGACTCTGGGTCCTGGAGAGCAGCCAGCTTTGGGAATAAATCTTTTCTCATCCCCAAGGCTTCCACCCCACTGCTGGACTTGGAGAGAAATTTCCCCTGAGCTCTTTCTTGCAGAAGTCAGGCTGGAGAAGCAGCTGATGGGAACCGGTGCGCGTGCGCCTGGCGTCCAGCCCTGGGGCTCGGAAGGGCCTTGCCTCAGCTCTGAGGAGGGTGGTTCAGACAGGGCCAGCAGGACGGCGTGGGGCATCGGCCGTTGAGCTCTCCACATCCACCTCCTGTCCGTCCCCTCCTCCTCATGCAAGGCGAAAAAGCCCAAACCTGACGAAATCTGCTGCGAGAGAAAGAAGTGCTGGCGGACTGCTCTCAGGGAGGCTGCTGCAGGGAAAGTGTGGGTTATTTGGAAGCGTTGTAAACAGAGCGATATTTCCCAGTGCAGGAGAGCCAGCCTCTTTGGCCCTCGCATTTTTAATGTTCAAGAGACTTCTTTCTCCTTGGTCTGTCTCCGAGTGGTTCTGCTCTCCATTGCTCCCCCTGCTCTCTGCTGGTGTGTGTGCTCCCTGTTCTTGCCCTCCCCTTGTCCCAGGAGGAAGTTTTCCTTGGCCCTGGAGCACTGCCTCCACTTCTCACCGTTATTTGGGCTGTGCCATTGGTTCAATTTGGGGGCTACCCAGTGCCTGAGGGTTCCCATTCCATTGCCTTCAGTGCTCAGAGAAGGGCTCCCTACCTCTCTGCTGCTGTTTCCCAGCTCCCACCAGCAGCCTCGGGACAGGCAGGGGCATCACACAGGCAGGAAAGAGGGTCGGCACCTGGGCATTGCATTAGCTGTGCGGATACAGCCACGAGGCGCGGAAGGAAGCAGCCCCACAGCAGCGGCGCTGGGTGCTGACCCGCCGCGGTTGGTGCAGACGCTGCGTGTTTCTGTTTTGCGCAGGTACGTCAGGGATCCTGGCAGCAGCCCGCGAGGGACGTGCACAGTGCATCATCCATACGTGTGTCCTGCTATATATATCTCTGCCTACTCGCAGGGCCCTGCATACAATGGTTTGTGGCTTTGCCGCAGCTGGGAGCATGCTGCTATTTCCATCTGCTCCTGCTGACTGCAAACACAAAGGGACGGGCTCCAAGGATTGCTGCGGCTCAGACAGCCTTCATGCAACAGGACTGTGCAAAAGCCTGGACAACACTTTTTTCCTCTGTGCTCAGAGATGCAAGCAGGCACAGGTGTGATTTTTCACCCCAAACAGGATGGAGGACCATGGCCAGGGTCTACCCCCCCCCTCCACAGGGTTCCACTCTGCTCCTGGCGTTTGGAGTTACTTTTACTTATTAAAGACCTATATTCAGTGAATTATTTACTAGTGCAACGTGAGCCTCTCCTATCCCTGGTAGCAGCTCAGGTTTCCCAGCTCGGGTGCTGTCTCTTCTTGCAGTGCTATTGGTTACAAACAGGCTTGCTCCTCCGGCGGGGTCTTCACCCTGACGTGGCCCCAGCATCTGCCCTGCCTGGGAGCTGCTGCTTCAGGCCCAACAGTTTGGTTCAGAGCCCAGGTGAACTTCACCTCGCCGAGGGCCCTCCTTCCTGCTCATGTGCTTTGGGCTCTCTTTCAGCTCTTTAATGCCAAGCGTGATCCGCCCCCAGGCCTGTGTATCTCTGCTTGGTGCTGGGGCGAGCTCGGTGCTGGGGGTGCTCAGTACTGGGGGGGGCGATGCTCAGTGCTGGGGGGTGGTTGGTACTGGGTGATGCTCAGTGCAGGGGTGCTCAGTGCTGGGGGTGCTCAGTGCTTTGGGTGCTCAGTGCTGGGTGATGCTCAGTGCTGGGGTGCTCAGTACTGGGTGATGCTCAGTACTTTGGGTGCTCAGTGCTGGGGTGCTCAGTGCTGGGGGTGCTCAGTGCTTTGGGTGCTCAGTGCTGGGTGATGCTCAGTGCTGGGTGATGCTCAGTGCTGAGGTGCTCAGTGCAGAGGTGCTCAGTACTTTGGGTGCTCAGTGCTGGGGTGTTCAGTGCTGGGGGTGCTCAGTGCTGGGGTGTTCAGTAATTTGGGTGCTCAGTGCTGGGGTGCTCGATGCTGGGAGGGATGCTCAGTGCTGGGGTGCTCAGTGCTGGGGGTGCTCAGTGCTTTGGGTGCTCAGTACTTTGGGTGCTCGGTGCTGGGAGGGATGCTCAGTGCTGGGATGTTCAGTGCTGGGTGATGCTCAGTACTTTGGGTGCTCAGTGCTGAGGTGCTCAGTGCTGGGGTGCTCAGTGCTGGTGGTCCTCAGTGCTCGGGGTGGTTGGTACTGCGCGGATGCTTGTTGCCTGGGGGATGCTTGGCCATGTGCAGATGACACTGCAACCCACGTCCCCACCCTGGCCAGCCCCTGCTGTAGTCAGGCCACCCCCAGCCGGGGGACCACCACAGCCAGTCCTCAGCCCCAAAAACAGACACACCAGGAGATGCTGACTGTCCTTTATTACTGAGAGCAGAGGCTGCCTCCAGAAAACGAGGGGCCCTGCTCCCAAAAATACAATTCTGCAAAGAACCCCCCCGCACCTCTGCCTAGCCAGGCCGCAACGCGTTGGGTTGACGCTCTGCCCTCCAGCATCTCACAATTGCCATGTAAGTCTGCGGAGGGGGGGAATCTTTTTATTATTATTATTATTACTATTACAAAATACATCGGCCTGCCATGTTCAATGTCCTGTGAGCGAAGCCAGCAGCTGTGCTGCCCCGCTTCACTCTGGCTTCCTCTGTCCACAGTTCAGACCGGGGTTTTCTCTTTTTTGTCTGTTTGTCTGTTTTTTTTTCCTTTTTTTTTCCTTTTTTTTTTTTTCTCCCATGTACACCAGTTGGATGTTACTGTCACATGAAGAAGAGTGATACCTGACCAAGATACAGATAAGATTTCTAGAGGTTAAAAATGAACACACAACTCTCAGGAAGCCGGCCGTAGAAAAGAAACGGGTCACGGATAAACAGGAGCATCCAGGGCTGCCGCAGGAGGGGGACCCGCCATCCCCAGGATGTCCCCTGGTAGGGATGCAGGGCTGGGGCTGCCCCCCACCTGGCAGGATGCACTGGGTTGTGGTGGGCACTGGGGATGCTCCACCGTGGCCCAGCACCACAGACTGATGAGCCCGGCACCCACTCCTATGTCTGCCCAGCTGCCAGCCCCTTCCCTGGCATCAGAAATCTCTTCTTTCAGGTTAAAAAAAGAGAGAGAATATGCTAAAAATACAAATGTCCCTAAAAGCATTATTATTCTGTAGTAAGGGTATTATTATTTCTCTCTAGGCTGTCCAAAACCATCTGTGGAGGGACTTGTATTGCCGCCGAGCCCTCCCTGGCAGCCCAAACGTTTCCAGGGACGGTTGTGGTGCTAGCAGGTCATGCAGCGCGGTCCGCTCACCTCCGGGGATGTTGAATGTCCTCCAGAAGGACTGGACCGGGGCTGCCAGGGCAGGACACAGAAATAAAAGGCTCTGTCGCCCGGCCCTGCTAGTGTGCGAGGGTGCGGATGGGCCTCCCAGATGGCTACTTTGTTCCTGCTTTTGGGGGGATCGGATGCGGCGTTGCCCTATCTGCCCCACCAGCGGTAAATAAACCCTGTCCAGCTGCTCCTGGGGCAGGGGAAATGGCACCGCGGAGTCCCAGTCGCCCCAGTCCCCTGGCCCATTAGCCCCAAAGAGAGCTACGGCGATGCTTGTAAAAATGTGCCTATCACAAAGAGCACTAGGTGCCTGTACACGGCTAGAAAACACTGGAACACAGGGACGACATCGACGAGATAAAAGACTCTTATGCTCCAAAAAAATGGGCTCATGACTGTACACGGGATGCTGTCCGGGCAGGCCGGCGAGAACGGTGTCCTGGCATCGCGCTGGGGGCTTCCCCGGCACAGGCCGGAGGGAAGCGCTGCCCAGTTTGGATGCCCATGGCTTGCTCCAGGCTGAGGGATGCCGGGGTCGGTCGGCGCGGCACAGCTCGCCGGGGCCTCGGCGCAGCCGGCGGGCGGGCAGGGAACCGGCCCACCAGCACGGCAGCAGGCCTGGGAGAGCGGGAAGACTCGTGATGGGGCTGGCAGCAGCCAGCGAGGACGGCGCTCCCTTGGGGACACAACTAGCTTTGGGCCTGCTCTGGGTGTCCTGGTGTCTGTGAGGGCACAGAGGTGTCCATGTCCCCGCAGGGCCCTACCTGAAATTGCTGCTGAGGCTGCAGCACCCTTGCCCGCCTCTCGTGTTGCCTCTTCTGGATGCACTTGAGAAGGTCTCCCAGGATGTGCCTCCATCCTCAAGGCCCCTTGCCCAGCTGCATCCAGCCGTGAGGAGCTCCGCTGAAATGGCACGGGGTCTTTGTGTCATCCTGCCAAAGCCTCACAGGGATGCGTGTGGCCGCTGTCCACAGCCTCTGACAGCACCATCCTTCTCACCTGGTGGAGCAATGGATCGTCAAAGGGAAAACAAAGGCAGCGATGTCACCCGCCTGGGGACGGGGATGGGTCCGGCAGGCAGGTGTCACATCCAGTGCTGCTATGGTCCCGCTGGGCCTGCTCCAGTACGTGCCAGCCCCTGACACAGGGATCAGGAAGGCCCTGTCCCCATGTCCATGGCTGGCAGTCACAGCTGGCCCCACAAGACATGTGGCTCGTCCTGGCAGTCCACTGGGTGCTGCAGAGGAGCCACCAGCCCGGTGGCATCGGTCGCTGCCAGGCATTCCCATCCATCGCTTCCTGGTGCCTGTCCCGGGTGCCATGCTTAGCTCCTGCGGCTGCTGTGTCCCTTCCCAGGGGGAAAGCTGTTGCCTCGGCATCCGCTGGCTGGCCAGTACATGAATCCAGGTGGGATGTGAACCCTGGGGGCGGATCGTCCAGCCTGGGAGCTGGCACCACGGGGCTCGCGCTGGGACGTGGACAACGTGCTCTTGAGCCAGCACATTCTCCCAGCACGAGGAGCCCAGTATGGTGCCCCGCTACCAGGGGATGCCCTGGGAAGCAGCCCTTGCCCAGCTCACACCTCAGGGTGGCTACTGGGGAGTCCCAGGGTTGGGGCCAGCCGCAGCCCTCGTCCTACTGCTGCCTGGGCAAGGATGAGGTTACTGAAGTCACGCTCTCGCTGAACCCAAAGAGAGAAGTAAAGCAACAAATCCAACCGGGAGGGATAACGAAACGAGCCTGCTGTGGCTAATGCACTGTGTGTCATGGCTTCTGATCCCAGAAGCCACCGTGCAGCCGGGGCACGGAGGCTGGGGCTGCTGGCCCTCGTGGGAGCTGCCCAGCTTGTCCTGGCAGGCCCCGGGGACCTGGGGGATGAGGGGAAGCAGCGCGGGGTGGGGAAAGAGCTGTCAGCAGCGGGCAGGACGCAGGCTCCGGCTGCCTCACTGTGGTGATGCCGGGGCTCAGGGAATTTTTGCAGGGTGGGAAAAGTCTGCGGGTAGGGGGTCTCCCCTTTCATGCAGGGAGGGACCGTGGGGGCAGAGGCTCTGCAGATGGGGCGGTGGTGGGTGGTGGCTGGAAGCACTTGGAGAAGTCCTGCATGGCGGCAGGGACGGGGCGTCACTCCTTCTTGCACCGCGTCCTCAAGTGCCACGTCCTAGCAGCTGCTGCAGGCCTGGGCACCTCTGCGCCCCCTCTGACTGCAGGGCCACCATGTCCCACTGTTCCCTCTGCTTCTCGTCCGCACCAGGAGCCCGGCAGAGCCACAAGCCGGAGGGCTGGGCAGTACTCCAGCACCAGAGCTCAGGCCTTCAGCTGGTGCCACTGTGCCACCGCCTGCCGCGGGCGGGCGATCATGTCCTTCCAGTGCTTCACCTCGCCAGGGCCGCTCTTCCAGGACAGGTAGATCTGTGGAGAGAGGGGAACACATTGCCTGTGGAAACTGCACTGCCAGTGCCCCGGGACTGCCCTGTCCCTCCCCACGCTGCTCCCAACATAGCGCCCTGAGCTGCTCCCAACTCAGATCTTCGGGCTCTCATGACTTGGCCATTGGTGTTTACCTGGCCCCTCTTGACTCCCCGTTTTGTAGCCTGCTGTTTTGCCCTTCTGCTGTGGTAGCAGAAGGGCACCCTCTGCTTTGCCCCTTCTGGCAGCCCCTGCCCCATGCTCAGAGATCTTCACTTGCTGTCCCAGAACCCTCCCAGACCAGCACGGCCATCAGTGGCATCCAAATTAGCCATGAGGCACAGCCAGCATGAGCCTCTCCACACAGGGCAGGTTATTTTTATCCATTGATTTTCCATACGGCGACGCAGCAAATGTGTGTGTCAACCTTCTCCGCAGCTGACAGCCGAGACGTGTGTCACCGAGGCAGCTAATGGAGCCCATGGCTGCTGCGCCAGCTAAGGGGATTGCGGTGCCTGATCCGAGCTTGCACAATGCTGGTAATTATTCAATCAAAAGTTGTTAGGACGTTGCCAGCCGCAGCACTGCGACCGGGCCCGTGAAGGGCACTCTCCTCTCCTTCCCACTTGCTGCACTCGGCCATTTGCAGTGTCGCTTTGCTCCACCACTGTACCGCTGCCAGTGGAGTTAATGCAAGAGCATTGCAGACACTGTCCGTCTGTCCTCATGGCCACAGCACTGTGCTCAGCGCGGTGCTAGAAATGCCTCCTGGCGGCGGGTGCCTGGGCTGGTTTGTCCCTCAGCAATGACTCCACTGGGTCTGTGCATGTAGCAGAGCTGGGACCTCTGCCCCTGCGCCGTGCATTTGCCTCGTTTGTGCCAAAACGCTCCGGCTGCCTCCTCCTGGGCTTAATTCAATGTACATGTTTGCCTTATTACAACGCTGCATTTGGGAATAATTGACTCTCTGCGGTAAGCAGTAATAACGGAGATTACTGCACTCGTTTATCATCGTTACCATAATGAGCGGCGAGCTGTATGGATTTAACGTAAATCAAATTGAGAGCAGATTAATTTTTCCGTTGTTATTGTTACTGGGGATGCACCGTGTAATCCCGTCCCCGCCGAGAATGGGGCCAGGGCCCCCAAACAGAATGGGGCTGGGCGCTGTGGGGCAGAGATGTGAGGGAGCACCCACAGCACCCGTGCGCGAGGCTTCAGGACTCTGCTCACTGGGTGCCACAACACTGAGGCTCTGCTGCCACCTCCTGGGAGCATCGGGCTCATGGGGAGCCCTGTCACCCCAACCGGGCCGGCCTGCAGCATGCAGCCCCGCGAGTGTGCAACTCGGCACACAAGTACCCAGGTCCCAGCACACCCACCACGCAGCCCCATAGCAGCCCCGCGCCTGGGGACGGTGCCACTGCTGTGGAGTGTGCGAGCGCGGCAGGGTCTGCCCCTGCACTTGGAGCTGCAGCACCAGGGAACAATCTGGGGCTTTGTGTTTTTTTCTTTTTTTTGCCTCACTATAAATAGACTCAAGTCATTAGACTCAAGTTCACCCTGGAGCAGGTTGTGCCGTGGAGCGGTGGGAAGTGTGCGGCGGGGAGGCTGGGTGGAGGGAGGAGCGCGGAGCTGCCGGCAAGAGGGCAGCAGCAGCCCTGCATCCCGACTGCATCCTTGTCTGCTTTGGCTGTGCTGGCTGCACCACCGGCCCCCTTGTGCTGGGGCTGCTCTGGGACGTGAAGCCCTCTCAGATGGTCATGCAGCCCCTTGCCTGGCTTGTGCTGCTGCCAGGACATGGAGGGGCTGAAGTTTGCTGCCGCCTCATGACACTTTTCAGCTCATCGTTGCCAGCCAGCTGCTAAACTGTTATTTGTGCTAACTAGCTCCATGGCCTGTATCCACCAGAGTTTGAGCAAACTCTTGCCTGGCTAGGAACAGCAGCTGCTTCTCACTGGCAAGCTAGTTGGTGGTGTCAGCCTCACTACTTATGAATGAATCCTCACTCCAGGCACCACAGCTGCTGGTGGAAGTCTCAGAAGAGTTTCAGCCTGGGTCAGGCATGGAAGGGAAAGTCCAACCATGAAGGGATCCATAGGAGTTCCACCTTCTCCTCTAGCATGACTTCTCCATAGAGGTAGGATGGGGACAGAGCACCAGTGGGAACCCTAATGCCTGCCCAGGCTTGGGGCTGCTACCTTCACCTGGGGTCTTCACAGCACCCTTCCTCCAGAGCATCAACATGGCATTTCCTGCTGCCTCCCTCTTGTCTGGGGAACCACTGCTCCAGAATTCATCATAGGGCGATATCACCTTTCTCAATCATATCTTGACTGCTGCCAAAATCCAAAGCAGCTCCTAACCTGGCACCTGGGTCCAAAATCCTGGTGGTCACAAGGAAGGTGGTGGAACACCTAGATTAGCATGGGTGTGTTGGGGCCTTAGTAAGAATATATAGGAAAGTGGAGTTTGTGGGGAACTGGACCGACGCCTAGCAACTGAACACCTGGAGGAGAACCAATCAGCTGGGAGCCTGTAGCCAATGAGGGCTGCTCCTCAGCGCATGCCCACCTGCACTGGTATAAAGCCCTGCTACAGACAACAGCAGGGGGGAGTTGACCTCACTTTGTGTGGAGGTGTTGTTTGCTCTGGCTTGTGGGGAGGGCCCTGGCATTTGGCACGAGAGTGACCCTCGACATCTGGTGACCCCGACGTGATCGTGCGAGAACGCAAGGGATCTTGCTGGAGAAAAGCGGATTGTGACCACGACCTGGTGAGTCAGAATGGGAATTGGCGCATCTAGAGTGGAAGTTGCTGCAACAGCAATGGAACATGATACTGTTGAACGCTTCGTAAGGCTTGCTCAAAAAACTAAGATTGAGGTCTCGAAAACCGAGTTAACTGATTTATTGCTATTTTGTAAGAAGAAAAAAATCATAGAAGAAGCTTCCCAAGCATATAAATTTGAATCATGGGAGCGAGTAGGAAGAGAACTATGGGACGGTGTACAATTAGGCTCGGAGGAAGCGTGGCGCCTCACAAAGACATTTCGTCTAATATGGCCTATGTTTGAGCGGTTAGTTGCTATTGCGTTTTGGGAAGCGCTCCATGGAGAAGAAGAGGAAAATGGGTCTGAAAGTTCTGAATGTACCAACAATACTGAGCCAATTCAGTGTAAGAAAATAGATAATAAGAGAAAGGTAACCTCACCTAAACAGGCATGTCCGGTAACTTTGGCCGAACAAGAAGTATGGGGGGGAGTGGATGAGTATCTCCCCCCGTGGGAGGGGGAGGAGCGACCACCCCCCACAGCACCCGAATGGGAGAAGCGACCACCTCCCACAGCGCCTGAATGGGAGAGGGAAAAGCGACCAACCCCCACAGCGCCCGAAATGGAAGTGGACCCAGTTAAAGTACCGATCCCAGATGGATCGGACGATGATAATGCCGTGGTTCAAAAAATGCGACAAGAACTTCGGGGACAGGCAGAGAAAATGACAGAATTATTAGAACAAATGCGGCGACTAGACGGTGGGTCCAAGGCCAGAGATGTGAAGGCAGCCTATAAGGCTGCCCATAGGGCTATAGTCGAAGGGTTGGAAAATGTAGACAAACAATTAGAGCAGTGGGAGGCACGAAAAGATGCCCCTAAGATTCAAAAGAAAGCAGCTGGAGCAAGTGACCCAGCTGAAGAAGGATTGTTGCCGGAGCTCCTAGCCACTTCCACTGCAGGTGGAAGTAATGATGAGGAAATGCCACCTGTTAATCCAACATTTAATGCGGGAGCACGGTATAAAGGGCTCATAGAGAATGCTCAGTTACAAGGAGAATTTGTATTAACACCACTAGCAGCTCCTGTAGTAACGGGAGCCCAGGGCCCCAGGTGGGAACCTCTCGATTGGAAATTTGTTCAAGGCATACAAAAAACAGTAATGCAGTATGGGCACGACAATAAGTTGGTGAGAAATCAGGTCTCCGCTCTGTTTAAATATTCCCATATGGTACCTGCGGATAGCAGAGCGATAATGGAGCTCCTGCTTTCCTCTACCGCTTACATGCTTTGGTTAGCAAAATGGCAGGAAAGATTAGAGGAAAAACAATTGGAGAATCTAAATCGCAGTATGGACGATCCATTAAGGGTTGCCACCCTTGATCAACTGATGGGCAATGGGCGTTACCGGGCAACCGAGGCCCAGGCAGCGCTCCACCCCAGGATACTACAGCAATCAAAAAATGCAGCGCTAGCCACTTTTCTTGCACTACCACAAATAGGAACGCCACAGTTGCCATACACAAAAATAACACAAAAGCCGAATGAGTCTTTTTTCAACTTTGTTGATCGACTGAAGGAAGCCCTGGATATGGCACCTAATGTGCCTGCGGAAATGAAAGCAATATTGGCAAAGGATCTAGCAGTTCAAAACGCGAACCAAACTTGCAAGCAACTGTTAGCTACTTTGCCACCAGGAGCTTCAATTGTCCAAATGATAGAGACCTGTGCCCGAGCGCCATTGATGGAGGAAGAACAGAAGGCAAGAATACATAGTGCGGCTTTGGCCGCAGCAATTAAAGGAGAAAGAATGTCTAGAAAGGAAGACAAGAGATTTCATGGGACATGTTTCCTATGTGGTCGATTAGGACACATGAGGAGGAAGTGTCCTAACAGATTCAGGATGGAAGGTATAGCCCCGAGAGGATTTAATGGGACCTGTACGAGATGTCAAAGGTTCGGGCATAAGGCAGCGGAGTGCCGATCACGGTTCCGCAATAACGGCACGCAGATACGGGGAAACGGGAGCCGCCGCGTTGTGAGGGACGCGGCAAACAAGTATCCCCAGACGATGGCCGCCTCCACGAACTCTCCGCCGCAACCCGAGGAAGCACAGGAGTCAACCTCTCTGTGGCAAAATTCACAGTGATTAGAGACTGACGTGCACATATTAGAATTGATGTGCACTGGTCCCCTGGGGAGGAGCTGAGAGCCAGCGACCCCCCACCTGCCACCCTCCCCCCCCCCCCCAACCACCACCCTCTTCTCCTTCTCCCGCCCCCCAAGCTGCAGTGTCGCTGGGAGCAGGCCAGGGCGGGCGGACAAACCGGACAGAGTAATGAGCAGCGGACAGAAGAGCAGATTTGTGGTCCTCTCAGAGGTGGCAGTGAGGTGCAACTTAGCACAGGAAAATGAGTGAGCTTGACCAGTTATACCAGGAGGCCGAGCAACTGAAAAACCAAATCAGGGATGCTAGGAAAGCATGTGCTAACACCACCTTGGCTCAGATCACAGCCAACATTGACCCCGTGGGGAGAATTCAAATGCGTACTAGAAGAACACTCCGGGGACACTTGGCTAAAATTTACACAATGCACTGGGGGACTGATTCCAGGCTTCTAGTCAGTGCCTCCCAGGATGGCAAGCTTATAATCTGGGACAGCTATGTCTCCTCCTAGCTGGTTATGACGACTTCAATTGCAATGTCTGGGATACACTGAAAGCTGATAGAGCAGGTGTCCTTGCCGGTCATGATAACCGTGTCAGTTGCTTAGGTGTGACTGATGATGGAATGGCAGTGGCAACAGGATCGTGGGACAGCTTCCTCAAGGTCTGGAACTGAAAAGAGTGGCAGACTCCGTGACTGGAAGAACTTTCCAGCGGTTGAAAACTAAAAATGATAGCATATCCAGTCTGACCATACTAACTTGGACCCCCATCCTCCCCAGCTCCAAAGGGCAAGATTTTTTCCTTCTCCTGTTGCTGAAATGAAGAGCACAATTACCTTTCCAAGAAGAATTTCTGTGGTTGTAAGCAAAATGAAATTGTGTATTCCTTTGGGACCATTTTCTTTTGTCTTGGGAATTTAAAAATGAAACATTATCATAAAAGTGTGACCAGAATGATCATGCTTGTGTTTGCAACTATGTTAATTTGTTTTTATTTGTAATATTTGATGCATGATATTGCCAATTTTTGTTTTTTGTAAAAAGAGGGGAAATGCTGAGGATTACAGCCATGTTACTTTGTTTTTTGTAAATGTTGCAATGTTTATTGCTAATTTTTCTTTTTTGGAAAAAAGAGGGGGAGATGTTGGGGCCTTAGTAAGAATATATAGGAAAGTGGAGTTTGTGGGGAACTGGACCGACGCCTAGCAACTGAACACCTGGAGGAGAACCAATCAGCTGGGAGCCTGTAGCCAATGAGTGCTGCTCCTCAGCGCATGCCCACCTGCACCGGTATAAAGCCCTGCTACAGACAACAGCAGGGGGGAGTTGACCTCACTTTGTGTGGAGGTGTTGTTTGCTCTGGCTTGTGGGGAGGGCCCTGGCATTTGGCACGAGAGTGACCCTCGACATGGGTGCTGCTTTAAATCCCCAACCAGACAACTGGGTGAGCCCAGGGAAAGGGTATGCAGAAATGTGACTTCCTCTTGTCAGACCCACTCCAGACCACACTGCCTCACTCGAGTGATGCTGAGTCCGTGAGACAGCACTAGTTGCATCCAGCAGAGCTGCCTGGGCTCTGCAGGTCAAGGGATGGTTTTGGATGTTCCCCAGATACTTGCCACTTGGTGATACAGGCATGCACTTCTATGCTGAGCTGATGGTGCCTGGTACTGTTTCTCTGGACCTGTGGGATTTCTCTTCAACCTCCAACAGCAGTATGCTGAATCCTGCTGTCATGCAATCCCTGCCTGGAGATTTGGCCTTAAGTGTGAGTGGCCAAACTGGTATTGAGCATGTCCAGGTGGAGTGAGTCTGAGAAAAAGCTGTTGGACCACTGTTCATGACCCACTTCTGTGGCTCATATACTGGAGAAGGGCAGAGGCGTGTGACCTGTGGTCACGGTGTGAGCCCACAGTGCTTTTGCAGAGGGAAGGCATGAGATGTGGGCATGCGTGTAAAGAACCATGTGCCTGTGGCCTGTCAGTGATGGCTGGCAGAGCAGGCAAGGATCTGCAATGCTACTGTGGACTTGTACTGTACCTAGTGTCCAAAAGACTTCTCTCTGTTTTGTACTAACATCTCTGCTGCAAACAACTCTCATGTTTCAAAGCCCGTTCCCTGTGCCCCCGAGGTGGGAACTCAGGGGGCAGCCGACCCCAGCCTCTCCTGCCTTCCTGCTGGCCTTCCAGCTCCTGCCTCCCCACCACGGTGCCCCACCGTGTGCCTTCACCCCACACACAGGACGAGCCCTGGCTGGACCCACCTTGCCAATGACATCGTTTCGGCTCAGCCTGTCCTTGTCCATGACGGTGATGACTATGGTTGTCTCACGCAGCCGCTCGGTGGGGATGTCAAAGGCAAAGGACTCATTGAAGACAGGGTTCAGGCACCGCTTCATGACGACTGTCTTTTTCTTCTCTACCCGCTTGTCCTTGTACATCAGCCACACCTTCACATATGGGTCTGGGGGGACAGCACATTTCTCTTAGGCTCTTAGCTAGGACCTTCCTTGAGTCCTGCAAAGTGCAGATGAGCAGGACAGCTTCCCTTCGTGCCTGGGAGGCTTCACGGCAGTGACTGCCAGAGCCAGCAGGACACTGGGCATGCCCAGAGATGGGGACTGGTGCTCATACCTGATGTCCCACCAATGTCCATGGCTTTGAGGTTCCGCGCTTTGATGATGTTCACAACAATGGAGTTGGCAGAGGGGTTGTAGCACAGGGACAGGAGCAGCTCTCCCCGGCTTCCCTGTGAGACAGACGGGCTATTAGGACACATCCCAGAACCTAGATGGGTTATTTAAGATGTTTGAAGCCTTTCTTTAATTTACAACTAAAAATGACCATTGATTTGGGAAAACATAAGATGTTCCTTAAAAGTCAAACTTTTTCCTTCGCTAAACAGCAAAACAGAAACCTTCTTTGTCCTGATATCAAGCAGATGACACAGGCAGGACAGCAAACACAAGGGGACAGCATGTAATCCCTCTGTGCCCCAGTGCTCGTTTTCACAGAACAAAGTCACCCGAGCTCAGGCAGACGTGCTCCCTCAGAGATTTCAGCACGTCTGGCAGCTCAGCTCACCAAGGAACCATTCCTGGACTGGTCAGGCCTTCGGGGACTGGAGATCTGACCAGAGCATTCCCACCTGGGAAGCCCATGGGGCCACCCTCACCAGCACCCATCCCCAGTGTGGCCCAAAGGCCCAGCTCCGATGGGATCTCGCAGCAACCTGGGGTATCAGAGTGACTTGAGGAAGGACTGTCCTCAAGGACATTGGGGTAGGATTAGGAGCATAGCTAACCCCTGCCTGGAAGGTCATGGAGGACAAGCAAGGGCCTTACACTGCCGTCACTGCAGGGCTTCAGATCCTTCCAGAAGGTCTGCATCTGGGTGAGGTCTATTTTGTTGAGGGGGATGGACACCTCCCCAATGGGGTCGTTACGGCTGAAGCGATCGTAGTCCAGGACCTGGAGGTACAGCACCCGCTGCACCACCTTCTCATAGGGGAAACCTGCACCAAAGATGAAGGCAGAGGACACGAGGAGGGAATTTGCCAAGGCACTGGAGAGCAAGTCTAGCCAAAGTGAGCAGCATATATATGTGCTGATACCCTCACGGCTGTTCAGCACCCCTCTACCTTGTCTGGGCTGAAGGGGGAAACTGTTGGCATCTGACACTAGATGAAGAACAGAACTTGGCCCTAGGTCATCAACATACTTTGGAGGAGCTGTATGGCTTCGAGCCATTGCTGTAGCTCTTCACAAGAAAGTCACCCAGGTGCTTTCACAGGTACATATGTGGCCCCAGGCATGCATCACATCCTGTCCAGATTGGGAAGGAGCATGACGTGGACACAGAACAAACACCTGCGGTGACAGCCTGACGTTTGTGGCTCTGCGAACCCTGCTCATCACCGGCAGCTCAGGTTGAGCCAGTCTCGCCAAGTCTCCAGCCTAGGTGTATGGTGGAAGCTGTTTGGGGGCACCTCAGAAAGGGGAAATGGCAGTGCAGAGGGTCAGCCCCAAGCCACGAGACAAGCCCAGCGCAGCCCAACCCAGCCTGCCCTTACCTTCAAAGAGGAAGGTCTCATTCCAGTGTGGATTCAGGTTCTTCCGCTTCACCTTGGTCTCTAGCTTGTGCTTTTTGTCAGGAAGCAGGTAGATCTTGACAAAGGGATCACTTGTGCCACTGAAGTCCTTGGCTGGTAGCTCCTGGGCCTTCATGATCTTGACGGTGAGGGTGGACTCCTGGAAGTTGTAGCCAACGCTGAACTGGATGCGGCCCAGGTTCTCCCGACTGGAGCTGTCGTGTCCCTCGTCGTCCTCGGAGCCTGGGGAGAGCTGTGGCACAGATAGAATGGGCTGAGAGCAGTGGGCTATGGGCATAGATGTGGCCCTTCTGTCAGCAACACATGCCATGGCAGAGGAATGTGCCACCTGTACCATGGTGCAGTCAACATTGTGCTTCTCCTTCTGCTCTGTGGAAGAAACAAGCCCACCCCAACCTCCTCTGGAATGACCTCTGGAGTGATCAACTGGTGCTTGGAAACCCATGTCAGGGCTGGTGACTCCGCTGCTGGCAGGGGTGCTGGCATCCTGTGGCGCAGCCCCCAGTCCTCCCAGCCACCTCTGCCGTGGAGATGTGAACACAGCCCCTCGGCAGAGCTTCCAGGCTCTACCACCCACCCTGCTACCCTCTAGTTCCCCTCTTGGCGCTTACAGGCAGTGGCCACATCTTCTCTGCACCGCTGCCAGCAGACACAGGGCCCTGAGCCCTTTGCTGTGCTTAGACAAATAACTAATCTCCAGATCCATGGCCTCAGGCCCTCACAGTTGTCTGGGGAACTGTCAGAGGGCATCAGCTTCTCCCTCTTTCCCTGCCACAGGCATCTCCTTAGATGACTCCTGGCTCCGCTCCATGCATTCGCTTCCCAGGGATCAGGAGCACCAATTAGCCAAATTCCTGCTGACAGCCCGTCCGTCACATCTCCGGAGTCGGTTCTCTTGTGTGGACCTGCGGCGACGGGCTGTGTCACCTTGCAGGAGCCTCAGCCAACACAGGGGCACATTGGCTGCAACACCTGAGTGCCAGGGGGGAAAGGGAGCTCAGCTGAGTGGGGATGGGATGGGCAGCGTGTGGGAGCAAGGAAGAGCATAGGGAGAGTACGCCGAGATGCCCAGGCTTGTGCACAGGGAGGGAGAGTTCAACCCATGCTGGCACAAACTTCAGCAGGAATGGGGTCTAGGATGATGCTACTCCCTCAGAGCACAGGAGCCCAGAACACGCTACCAGCATTCCGGAGTAACCCAAGAGCTGAGACCTGCAATCTGCCCCAGGGGAACAGCAGCCCCTGTGCCAACCAGGATGGCACAGGGAGCTGGAACAACCCAGAATATCTGGACAGTGACCTGCCATGAAGCAAAACAGCCTGCTTCAACAGCCTGCTCCCCACCTCACACTGAGCCATAGCCCAGAAGGGCTCAGTGATGACTGAGGAGGAAGCCAGGACCCTGGGATGAGCTGCCCACCTCTCCCTAGAACAGTGTCAGCCGAAAACATCTCCGCAACAAATTGGACAGGAAGGAAGCACCAAACAGGCGGTCCCACTGCACAGAACTGCCAGGCAAGGGGTGGGATGGTGTGGGTGTGCAGAGCGGCACTGAGGTCAAGAGCGAGGCCTGTGCCACCACTCACCATAAGCATCTCGCTGGTCAGGGAGTTGACAAGATCCGAGACCGAGGAACGGGGCTCCGTCTTCCGATCAGACTCATCGTGCTGCGGGGTCTGCCCAGGCACAGGGGCTGTATTCACTGCCTTGCCACTGGCCGGTAACCTGGGGAAAGAGACACAGCACCTCAGAGAGGGGCCGAGGGCAGTGAGCGGAGCCAGTGAGGATCTCCCCCAGGCACCGGGAGCCCGCAGGGGCTTCGGATTGCGCCTGCTCTACCAAGAGCTCAGAGCCCCTTTGTGCCTGTGAGGAGCTTCTCTGCCTTCGGCCTTCAGACCGCCTTTCCCCAGCCGCTTCCATGTGCTTTGCCGACGGGCAGGGCCGGGTGCCCATCTGCCAGCTTGGGAGCACGCAGGACCTGGGTGGTGCTGGCTGCACCCAACGGCAGGTCCGGAGCGAGGCAAGAGCAGCTCACAGCAGGGCTGCGCACGCGCCTGCTCCACGCCGCCACAGAAGGTCCCACACAGCCTGTAGCTACGTCCACTTCCCGCCACCTGGTAGCCGCAGCGCCCTTGGCGGTGCCATATAGCAGCCGTAAGGCCACGCTGCTCTCCCAGGCGGCATTGAGAGAAGCTACTGGGCCATCCTGAGCCATCAGCTCTCCCTGGGGGCTTGCTGTGGCTTGCCAGCACAGCGGCGTTTCTCCCTGCTTGGCTCTGCGGTGCATCCACTTGCCTGTCCCTAACCCTCGGGTGCTGCCTGCCACGGTGGTGGCTAAATGCATGGCTAAAATCCCTTCCCCGCTTCCTTCCTTGCTCCATGAGCCGGGGCCCGTCTCCTCTTCCCTGTGCATTCCATGACCCAGCACCACCCCCCTGCTGCAGACAGGTCCCGGGCTGGCAGAGGCAGCCAGTGCCTCCGGCTGCGACTCCAGCGCACGGCCCCGTGCAGCAGGGCTGGGGGCCCGGCAGTACCAGCACTGCGGGAGGACTGCGTGCAACGTGCCAGGAGGAGGGAGCAGCCCTGCAGGACAGGGGCAGGCGCAGAGGGGACACACACTTGCCCACGCGACAGAGCAGCGATGGAGCTGGGCAGGCACACTGTGGGGCCACACTGCCTCATGGCATGGGGACAAGGGGATGCAGAGGCCGGAAGAGGGGCAGTACACGCACACCTGGACAGCCCTCTCTGGCTCACATAACAGAGACAGACCCAAACTCATCCCCCAGAGAGAAGGAGACATGGTGCACATAGCCATAGCTGACGTGGGCGCACACACACACACCAACGCACAGATGCAGGAGAGATGCCCACGTTCACATGTGCACGTTAGTACTTGGACGGATGTAAGCTGACGTTCCCACACAAGCCAAGACACAGTGACAACTCAATGGACTAGGGCACCGAGCGAATCCAAGTGCCCCAACCTATGTCATGGTGGAGCAATGCAGACGCACTGCTGGCACGACACAGACACTGTGCTGAGCACTGGGTACGTACAGCCTCAGATCAACGTGAGCGCAGTGGATATAGGCACACACAGAGGTGCCCGTAGTGAGCTCGAGACACACAGAACACCTGCAGCCGGGCGCATAATGGATGCACGCACACAGTACTAGAGATGCACCAAAAAACTCAGCACGACGGGGATGGTGGGGGACGCGCACGCACGGGGTGACCCATGCAGCGAGGTGCTCACAGGAGCAGCAGCAATGCCCCACACACTTGCACACGCGCACACACAGCGCCACACACACACACAACTTGCCCGCAGAGGCGGGATGGCGCACAGAGTTAAGGAGGAGACCGAGCTAGCTGGAGAGGCAAAGTCAGGTTAGAAACAGGGTGAAAGCAAACGCAGAGGAGACGATGGCCAGTGGTGGGGACCACTCGGTGATTTGTCTGCGAAGCAGCCTGGGAAATGGAGAGCATCGGCGGAGGTCACAGGACAGCGGGAGAGAGCGCGAGAAGAGAGCGTGAGAGAGGAGGTGCCGCATCGTCCAGCGCAGGACCACCAGCCCACTGCCTGCGGGGAGGGAAGGGGGGAAAGAGAGGAGCAGGGCGGATGGACAGAGGTTAGTCAATGGAGGACAGACACAACGAGGCATGTGGCTGGAGCCACCGGGGCTGGGCTGCAAGGAAGAAGCAGAGACATGGGGACAGAGGAGACAGTTCACAGCCGAGCAGCACACGGTGACCAGGAGCGCTGGGCAGGGAGGCAAGAGTGTGGAGGATTCTGAAACCAGCCCCGTGTCCTCAAAGGCCAGCTTGCCCCTCCACCACCACCAACTGAATCCCCTCACATCCCACCAGGCTGGAGGGGGCTAGGGTCCCGGGGACCAGGGAGGGACACAGAGGTTTGGGGACAAGCTTTGGCTGGGAAGGTGGGAGAGGACACTGAGATGCTGAGGGTCTGCATGGGGATGGGGCCTTTCAAACCAGAGACTGGGACTAACAGATGAGCAAAGGGACAGAAGAGCAGAACCAGCTACAGCCCTCGGGCATCCCCGTGCAGCCCTGTGTGTCAGGGAGGTGCTAGGGGCGCAGAGCCAGGTACCAGGGAGGCCTGGCAGTGCTGGCGCCTGCCACTCCAGTGCTCTGGGTGGGGACAGGCTGCACCATGTGATGCCAGGGAGGCAAGTGCTAAAACGCAGAGCGAAACGCAACCCGAGTGAGGTAAAAATAGTTGGCGGGCGAGAACGGTGCCAGTTTGTTAACATGCCGATCACGCGGGGAGCTGGTGCCTACCTGCTTCACACCTCTCCCCTGCTCGAGAGGGGATTAACACCCAGATTAACACCCGCTTCCCGTAGCTTAGGGCCCCTTGGCTCCATCCAGCCTTTCACAGCAGCTGCAGCTTTGGGCTTCCCAGATTTTGACAGCAGCACGGGCTGCCCTGCTGCCCCAGGGCTCACCCGGGCCAGCGGCGCTTGGGGCCTGCCCACAAGCCCTGGCTGGACAAGCCGCTGCCCTGGGCGGCTTCGTGGAGCTGAAGGGGATCTGGTCCCCCAGCAGGCAAGAGCAGATGGCCTCTGCTGGGATCTGTGCTTCAGCAGCATGTGCAGTGCCCGCGGGCAATGCACAACTGATCCTCGAGGCGGGGGAACGCACTCTCTGCAAATACAGCAACTTCTGGGGGTCTCCTCTGCGTTGTCCCTTCTCCCAGGCTGGGTGTCTCTCTGCTGTCCCATTCCCTCCCTCTGGGCTCCCCTCCGTACTGCCCCCAAGCACGCATCCCAACCGCATGCACACAGCGCAGGGCAAGATGGAGGTGGATGATGGGGGAGGGAAGAGGGGAAGGTGGGAGGGAGAGGGAGAGGGTTGGGGGTCTGCTCGGTGTAGTGACTCCAGAGGGAGGAGCACCGTGGGCACCAGCGGGTTAGGGGTGCTGCCAGCGTCCGCAAACGTCACCGTGCCCGGTGCCCGGGCTGCCTGATGTGCCACCCTCTGCCGCTCCAACCTTCACGCTCCGTGAGGCCAGCCTCCTCCTCCTCCAACCCTGGCTGAGGCCCTCGTCGCCTCCTCCTGCAGGACCGCCCTCTTCCTTACTCATACCTCTTGTCCCCCTCAGCGTTCGGCTGGTTCGGCTCTGTCCCAGCGGGCTGCAGGTCGGGGATATTGGCAAAGTCATCTTGCTCTGAGAGTCCCAAAACCAGGGATAGCACGACCATCCGGCCTTCCCTGCCCACGTGGTCCCGCACAGGGGGAAGAGGAAGGAAAACAGAAGAGAAAGAGAGAGGAGAACAAAGCATCAGACAGGAAAGCTGGAGAAGAAACAGCCCCACAGGCTCACCACAGAGTGGAAGGGGCAGCGTGCAAGAGGTTGGCTGGGGAGGAGGCTGGAGGCTCCCGGGAGGGAGCGTTGCGTTTCCATAGCCCTCCCTCCATCCCTGAGGCAAGGAGGCCAGGGCCCAGCCGGAGCATGCAGGACTGCGCAGTGCTCTGGAGGCCATCTGGGGCCATTAAACCCCTCTGGTGTAATGAAGCAGGGGACACGTGTTGCCTGTGGCGCCGAGGACCAGGCTGCCAGGCACTGTGTCAGCTTCGACTGGAGGCCAGTGCCACTGAACAGAGCACTCACCCAAGAAGGCTCTTTGACCTCGGCAGGCAGGTGGCCAGAGCTGCACGTCTAGAGGCTGCTGGCCCCAGCCCAGCAAGACAGCGAGCCCGCACAGCGTGTCACTGTCTCACATGGCTGTGGCCACCCTTCTGCCCCCTACACCGTGTCCATGGTGGGAGGCGAGTGCCAGGCAGGACTTGGGCAGGCGCTGCCCAAGCAGTACTGCTCCTTGGGGAGGCTGCACACCACATTCCTCCCTCTGGATGGCACTTGTGGGCTCTGCCCTGCTCGGAGATGTCACTGAAATGAGCTGGCAAAGTGCCACCAAGGGGGAAACAGTGCCAAGAGAGGCGAGGAGCATGACCAGTGATGAGGGATGATGTTGCATGAAGATAGAGGAGGGACAGGAGCCTGCCTCCCATGAGAGGAGCTGTGGGAAGCCACGGGACAGACACAGGGTGGTATGAAAGAGCAGTGAGGACAGGCAGGGGGACCCGGGAGCACCGGGATCCCTCACCACAAGGTGCTGCAGAAGGGTCAGGGGCACAGTACAGTGAGGCCAGAGAAACTCCTGGTGGAGATGGCTACCAGCAGCAAGCAAAGGCCAGGGGAGAAATCCTCCTCCAGCTGTAGAGAGAAGCAGAGCTGAGTATATTAGGGACACTGACCCCCTCACATGCTCTCCCTTCTCCTTTAAGCATTCTTGCCTCCTGCTGGCAAGGGCCATATACAGGACCTGCTGGCAAAGGGATTGTTTTGAGGGAATACAAAGCACTTGGGCTGTGTCTGACCTCCTTCCCCTTGCGAATGCGGCAGGTGCTCAAGGCACCCAGCTCCCTGCTTGCTCCTGGAGTGTGTGCTGCCCTATTTTCACCCTCTGGAGGCTCTGGAACACTGTCTTTTCCCCCAAGGAGGGCCTTGTGGATGACGCCACACAGTTAGCGCAGCCTCTCCAAGCCCATGGCTGCATTTGCATTGCAGCACAGGGGAGCAAGGCAGGAGGGTAAACAGAATAAAGAGCACAAGCAAAGTTAATGGCTTTGGAAAGCAACAGTGGTAAATGGCAATGACTCCTCCACAGGGAAACAGTGCAATTGCTCTGCACATCCCTGCTCTGTGGATACTCCCCCCTGCTGCCAATTAAGGCTGGAACCAGCGATGATGCTGGGTAAACAGGGAGGAATATGACCCTCAGGATAGCTGAGATTCATCTATAAATCAGGAAGGCAGCAAATGGAGCTTGCTACGAACCTCTCTTGGAGAGGCCAGGAGGCAGACACTCAACAGTGACATGCAAGTGGAGGGGAAGGGGGTGTGAACAGCCCAGAAGCAGGCTGGCATTAATCACATATCAGCTAACCATGAGGAAGGTGGCTACAGGGGTTAGTGACGCCGGCACTACGGCTTTCATCTGCCGGGGGAAGATGGCAGAGGAACCCGGGAAGGACAATTTGGGCTATCCTTGCAAGCAGGAGAAGGGTTAAATGATTTTACTCGGGTTGCTCCGGGGAGTCAGTAGCAGAGTGGGTAACCAAATGTGCATCTCTGAGGGACTTGTCCTTCTGACATAACCCTGCTGCCAAAGGAACTGCTTGTGCTGACACGAGGGTGAGATCTTGCTTGCTGCCTCTACCCCTGCAAGAAGCGTAACCGTGACCTGGAGCATCTCTGGGGGTGAATGGAAACTAGCAGGGATGGGTGAGGGCACTGGGAGGACATGTTCTGGAGTGACAATGTCATGTGCTGAGATATGGAGACAGCAGGGACTCAGATTAGTCCTCAGCGTTTGAGATTTAAAAGCCACCACTGATAGGAGATACATTCAAGACAGATTAAAGATCACACGCCTCAAGCAGCTCTAACAAAGCTGTATTTGCAGATCACAGCGGAGGCTGATAGGCCCCAATATCAGGGCTGAGCAGACAGTCACCCCAGTGCAAGGGGCACCGTCAGCAGGGCTGCCTCCCGCTCCTGCTCAGGGAACATTGCTTCCACAGCACCATGGACACGTGTCTGGCAGCTGTCCCACGGGGTGACAAATTCCTCCCCGGGGAAACGTCTCGGCACGCACAGGTGAGGCTGTGAGCAGAGCACTCAGCAGTGGCCTGGCCTCTTGGGCGCACAACCCAAACCCCCTCCTCGCAAGGCTGCGATTCACCCCGTTCCACATTAGGCAGCCAAAGAGCTCGCGGACAGATCCAAGCCTCCCTGTGTTACAGGGGGCAAGGTCAGACCTTTCCCACTTTGACCACAGAGCGAGGACTCCACATCCATTCCTGCAAACCAGGAGAGCCCCCGCGCCCCACCATGGACCAAAAGGCACCCCCGGAGCAACAAGCCCTTTCTGCAAAAGCAGCCGTGCTGGTCAGCTATGTGGTGGGTGACTTGCCGTGAAGCCCCCATGCAAAGCAAACATGACCCAGCTATCCCAGGGAGCGTATGAAATGTGTCCCCAACCACTGGTCGTGGGGGAAGCCCATCCCTCTGCCTGTCCTCAGGTACTTAAGAGGCAACGGAGCTGCAGGGCCCATGTCTTCCCACAGCCCCACTCGCAAGGGCCCCATGCAGAGTGGCACAGAGCGCAGCCCTGCTGCTACTGAGACAGGGACCTTCAGGAGGAGAGAGCAAAGGAAAGAAAAACAAGAGAGAGAACTTACAGAAAGGACTTCATGTCCAAGCCTCGGTTGCGAATTTGCCCCACCACATGGTCCCAGCTGCCGGGATTGGAGCGGCTCCGGCCACCCGCCGTCCGGTGTTTGGAGCCGGCGGTGATGCCCTGGCGCGCCTGGCCGCCACGGTAGCCTCGGGGGTTGCTGGTGCTGGAGGAGGAGCCGCTGTGGGCCTGGAGGTGACCCAGGCTCTGGCTGGTGGTGGGCTGGCTGTGGTTGGCCCGCTGGTGCTGGCTGAGGGGCTGTTGCAGACTTTGCTGGCGTATGAGCGTGCGGGGCCTCTGGCATTTGGGATCGCCTGCTGAGGTGGGGATATACTCAAGGGTAGTGGCTGTGGACAAGGTGGAGTCCTCGAAACTTAGGGAGAGGAAGGGCAAAGGAGAGGAAAGAAAGGAGAAGAAGGTGAAGGGGCAAAATTGGAGGAAGGAAAAGAAGAGCGTTAGAGAGAAGATGCCCCAGCGCAGGGAGCGCTCCGACAGGGGCCAGCGGATGCAGCGACTGGTCTCTCCAGCTGTCGGCCCCGTCTCAGTCTCTTCAGAAGCACGAGGCTCTTGCGCCATGGCCATCTTGCCTGCGTGCCCTGCCTGCGCCCGCTGGGCGCTCTCCGATCCTGCTGGGCTGTGGCCCTGCTGCATCCATCCAGCTCGGCGCCCTCCCACTCCCGTGGCTGGCGAGCAGCTGGCGCCTTCCCAGCGCGCCGGCCGACCTCGTTTGAGAGCTAACTAGGTTGCTGCGTGAAGGCGAGTCCCTCGGTGTCCGTGCAGCTCCCGCTCATGTGCTGCAAGCCAGCCCGTCCCCCCGTCCCTCCCACCCTGGCGCCCAGCCCTCCATCACCCGTGGCGTCAGGTCTTCCCTGCCCCGCAGGAAGCAGGGGGACTAGAGCTGAGCAGGACTGGGACAGCAAGTGGGATGTCCCTGGGGGACAAGCCAGATGCTCTGCACCGCGATACTGCTGAGCAGCAGGGAGACGAACCTCCATTCACAGCAGCAAGGGTGGTGAGAGGGGCTCAGACCTGGCCGCAGCCACCCCCTAGCCCCGCTGGGAGCAAGGAAGAACCCACAGGCCCATGCCAGAGCATTGGATGGGCTTCACTTGGGCAGTAGAGAAGCATGAGGAGAGCAGGGGAGGCGGCTGCAGCAGGGAGGGTAGTGGTGCCAACAGCTAGCCATGCAGCTAGCCCCCCAGCGGGGCCTGTGGCCACACGGAGCACATGCAGCAAGGCACGAGCAGCCCTGGCAAAGCGCCCAGCGCGGCCCCGGCGGCCAGGCACAGCCCAGCTCCCAGAGGCCATGCGTTCCCCACCTCGTGACTCCAGGCAGCCAGCAAACAGGGCAAAGTGGCTCCCCAGGGAGCTCACGGCTAATCACAAGACGGGACATGTTGTGTGGCCCATGTATGAGGCTGAAGCTCAGCCTTGCATTCTGCTGGTGCCTGGCACTACCACTTAAACCCACCTGGAGCTGCAACATGCTTGCTGCTGGTAGTCAGAAGGGACCCATGATAAAACATATCCCCGGGTGTCCGCTGAGCCACGCCAGGGTGTGCGAGCTGGACACATGCGCAGAAAAGGTCCAACATTGTTGGGAAGCTCCTCCAGCAACCTGCAGCACCATGCGATGCAGGGAGGTCCAGACACCATATCTAGGTCTGTTGGGGGTCCCCCCGCGTATGAAGACAGCCAGATAGCCGCAGCTCCAGAGCCACAGACCCTCCTGGGATCACTATCCCTGCCCAGCATGGGGGGAGATCGCCTTCACTAGCAGCAGCCCACTCTCCTGCTGCTGCCCCAGGGGCCAGGCTGGGGCGATGGCTGCAGCCAAATGTGGCAAACGGTGGGGAGAGAGAGAGGAAGAAAATCAAAAAAAAAAAAAGTGAAAAAAAAAGGAAAAAAAAAAGAAAGAGTGAGAATGAAAGCAAGAAGGGAGGGAAGTTCGGAGGAGCATGGAGCCCTCCCGCCCCATGGACATGGGCCTGGCCCAGCTCTAGGGCCAGGACGCCGAGGCAGCGGGCGAACGCCTTGCCCAGGCACCGTGCCTCTCGCAGCTCCCCCTCCACCTGCCGCTGACCTTGTTTCAGTTTTCTATCAACTCCTAAATTAGTTCAATTTACAACCTCTCAGTCACAGCAAACTAAATCTGGCTTTGCTCGGCCCAGAGCCAGCTGAGACGCGAGCTCCTGGCGGCAGCACCACGAGGGAGCTGGGCTGGCGCCCGGGGTGCCCGTCCTGGGTGCCCCAGCGCCCGCGAGTGCCATGGGCCACCGTGCCACCACCCTGCACAAAGATGTGGGGAGGCACCGCGCAGCTCTTCAGCCCACACTAATCGCAGCTGGGTCGTGAGGCACGGAAAGGAGGCACAGAGCAGCATGAACGCCACAGAAATCGAGACCAAGGCAGATCCTTTGGGCAACGAACGCGGAGGCAGGAGGCGTCAAAGGTGGTTTCCCGACCCCCTTAACTCTGCTCTGCAGCCCCCTCCAAAACATTCTGTATGTGTGACAGGGGCCAGCCAGGCTACCAGAGCTGAGTACAACACATTGGCTCCATCCATCCAGCTCTTGGCTGCAACATCTTACAACCGTGGAGCAGAAAGAGCCTTTTCCAAGTTGGAAGCCTTTGCACCTGCTGGGATGGGTTTGGGGGGATGCGGGGCGGTGAAGCCACGAGCCACAGCCCAGGGGATTTCAGCCTGGCTTTGAGTCACAGCGAGTGGAGGTGAAGAAACACTCCAAGTTTCCCATCTGCGGACGTTTGCACAGCATCTGCGGACTGCCTTTTCTTAGCCACGCTTCCTACAGCCTGCAGGAGCGGCGCAGACCCCTGGCAGGTTTCAGCTCCCTGCCGATGGAGGGGATGGAAGACATCCCATTTTGCTGCAAAGCCTCAGCGCAAGCCTGCCTTCCTCTCCTCGTCCTCGCCTGTCGCCAGCGCACACCTCCCACCCACCACACTGGAGCACATGACCAACACCAAGCTGGAAAAGGGAAGCGGGAGGGGAAAGTTGCACTTTTAGGGGGGCCACAAGATGTACCAGGGAGGACCCCCCAGAGAAGCTGGGTCCAGGAGCTTTATCTGACAGCTCCTGACTTTCACACTTTTTTTTTTCTTTCTTTTTTTTTCCCTCTAATAGCACAGTCGGAACAAGACCGGTGTGAGAGGTACTTCAGATTTCGCCTTGACATTTCCACAGGAAACGCTTGCATGATGGCACTTTGCAGCGGTGTGCAATGACACGCTTGTCCTTTCCATGGGACTGCTTTGCCGGGTCCCTAGATAAGGCAGGCAAGCGTGTCTGCTATTCAGGGAATCATAGGACAACATGGTGTTTGAATTAACTACCGAGTCTGCCACACTTCAGCACAGGAAATACGAATGGAGATCAGGAACGTGGGACTAATCCCACAGCCCTGATGGATAGATTAACTCCACCTAACTCAGCAGAGTGATTCTGATTTTCCCAAGCTGAGGAGCTCATCCAAGATCTTTACTCTGGCTGTTTGAGCAGAAATGACAAAAGCCCCATGTGCTCTCAAAAAGGCTGTCCCCCAGATCTCCCCTGGGGAACTAGAGCAGCCCACGAGGCAGCAGAGGAGCCTCGTGATGCCACAGACGGGCTGAGCCCCAGGGGGCCTCTCTCCTCCCTCCGTCACCATTACCCCAGCCCTTGGAGTCCTGGCCCATGGTGACCATGGCAGTGGCCCCGGCAGGGGCCATGCCGTGGGCTGTGCGTGCTCACTCACTTGGAGAGGCTGAGCTTCCCCGCAGCCAAGTGGCTCTGCACCGTGTGCCAGCGGCCTCGGCCAGCCTTCCCCGTGCCGGGCTCGCTGTGGGCAGAGACGCTGCTCTTCATGCCGTCCTCGCCGAGGCGCTGCTTCTCGCCGGGGCGGCCGTCCCGCTCACCCGCCAGCCCCGCCGCGGCCGACGCCGTCAGCTTGGCCCCTGACAACAGAGAGCCACTGGGCCGGGCCGCCGGGCCAGACCCCCCAAGACAGACACGGAGGGGGTGGCGGAGAGGGGGGAGAGCCAGGGGAGGAGGCAGACGGACAGACGGACGGACAAGAGACGGACAGAGAGAGAGAGAGAGAGAGAGACGTCAGCACTGCAAAAGGAGGGGGCCCTGGCATGGCGGCACCTCATCCACAGAGGGAGGTCGTGATGGTGGCAAAACCAAACAAAAAGGAAAAAAAAGAAAAAAAAAAGAAAAAAAGAAACCCAAAATAATAAAGGTAGGGGGAGAAGGGGAGGTAAATAAAAGGTTCTCGCTCATCCCGGACTGGGCAAACGGCGTAGAGAGCTGCTCAGGAGAGGCGCCGGGGAGAGAAAAGCCGTGTTAGTGAGTGAACCGGCGCCGCGGGGACGGTGCCGGAGAGGGGTCCCCACCGCGCGAGCCCGGCCCCACGGCACCCAGAGCGGGCGGGAAGGGTTGCTCATTCCCACGGGCACCGGCCCATGACGGGGGTGCGGGGGCAGCCGGGAGCGGGGCAGGCCGGCAGGGGCTGCTCGGATACTCACGGGGTGCGACCGGAGCAGGCAAAGAGAGACTCACTTGAGGGAAAGCCGTGGATCACCGTACGGGGCGTAGGGTGAAATGTTTAGGATAAACTCCTTGGGAGGGTAGGAACTCCATTTCTGCTGCACTGTGTTGTCATTGTTATTCCAAAAGTCTCTGTCTAGATCGCTACAGCGGCGGCCGGAGACGAAAGGAGAAAGAAAAGGGAAATACAAAAGAGAGAACCTGAATGCCTGTGAGGGGAGGAAGGAGCGAATGTCCGGCAGCCCTACTCCCACCAGGGTGCCGAGCCGAGTCCTCCTGCAAAGAAAATTGGTGGCGCCTGGCCGCGCCGGGCACACTCACGCGCACAGCCCTTGGACACGTATACACACACACATGCACACGGGCACGCAAACACACACGGAGGGGAACAAAACGGGAAGGGCTGCAGGGGGATGGCGCCTCTGCCAGCTGGAAAGCAGAGAAGGATGCAGTGCAGGATGGTGACAGCAGCAAGTGCCCCCCTGGCTCCTGAGGCCATCTGTATCCCTCGTTGGTGCCGGAGTGGGATGCAAAGAAGCTTTGCAGGGCCTAACCCGCAGGTCCAGCCAGGGCCAGGGTTGCTGGGATCTCCAGTGTGCCTTTGGGAGCGCATCAGGTCAAGGCACGCTCCAGTCACCTCTCCAGGAGCTGCGTCCAGCAGGATTCCCAGGGTCAGCATCTACCACCAGGTACCAGGTTATAATCTGAGACAGGAGGAGGCGTCATCCACACAGCATGGTCTAGCACCAGCACCCCTTCCCACGCAGCTGAGTGAATCCCTCCAGGTGCAGGGCAGTTTCCTGTGGAATCCAGCATCCACAGGCAAGCCTGCTTCTGCCCTGCTCCCCTCGTCAGGCTTGTGAGAGGCTGCTCTTAGGCCCCTGGGTTCTGTGCCGCTCCTGTTACCCTGCTGTGTGCAGCCCCCATCTTGCTGCCCCAAGGTCCAGATGTGCTGCTGCCCACCCGGTGCCTGCTCTGATGCAGGCACGAGCCCTCCTGCCGAAGGTGGGCTCCAGCTGAGTCCTGTCCTGCTCCAAATGGGCCCCCCAGCACTGTGGAGAGATCAGACGGGAGCCTGATCTCCATCCACATCGCGTCCTGACTTCAGCGTCCCCGTGTCCAACTCAACGCCTCCAGGAGCCGACAAGCTGCGGCCTTTGAAGCTCAGCCTGTGGCAGGCAGCTTGGGGACTTCAAAGGCTGCTGATGGGCTGCGTGCGTGCGCTTGGCCCTTGCTCGGGCCCCCTACAGCTTCAGCATTCTGGAGTGCCGCATGGAGCCTCTCAGAGCCCTGGGAGCTACACGTGCCCTTGGCTCGTCCCTCAGGCGGGCGCATGCTGGCTCGTGTGGTGGCAGCGCACAGCACACCGGCTGGCATTGCACCGCGGGACAGCAACGCAGCCCGGGGTAGAAGGGGCATGTCGCGCAACAGGGCACATAGGAGGTTGGACTGGAGCTCTCCTTCACCCCGCAGAGTCCCCCACTTTCCATATATCCCCCCCAGCATGGACCCTCCCGGCCCAGGCCCACACTCTACTGTGGGTTTTCGTCCCAGCTTTGCCCAGCTGGCATCATTGCCTGTCCTCCTTCCCACTGCCACTGCAGCATCCAGCCCCAGGTCTCAGCTTATCCCTGCCATGAAACGAGCCCTGCCTGGAAGAGTCCCTGCAGCTCCATCCCAGCAGCCCCAGGACTTGTTTCACGGACTCAGGAGGAGGCTGGAGAGAGCTGTGATACCCCGGCTTAGTGTCGAATCAAGGGGCAGCCCTCCAGAGCTGCCCTGCTGCTGGGGCGGAGGGGACCCAGGGACACCTCTGCCCTGATGAAAGGGGTGGTGAGGATAACAGGGGGAAGGCTAAGCTGTGGCAAGGGGCTCATTAGCCCTCCCAGGCCTCTGGGAGCTTAGAGCAAAGAGGACGGCCATGCCTGTCCCCCAGGAGGCACCTTCCTACGTGGCAGGGACAGGGTGCCCCAACAGATACCCGGCATGTTAGCATGCACCCTGTGCAGGCAGGACGCACCACCGGCCTGCGCCATTGCAGCCACAGCCCTCTCCCCGCTCCGCCTGGCACCTACTTGATGGTTTTCTTTTCACTGCGGCCTCGACTGGAGTCTGGGGTCCCCACGGTCTCCAGGGATGTCTTGTAACGCTTACCCTGCAGCGAGAGGAGACACGTGGTCACAGCCAGGGCATTTCAGCCCTCCAGGAGTGCCCACCCCGATCCCAAGGCCTGGACGGCGGGGACAGGCCCTGGTGGCAATGGTGCCGCTATCGGCGACTTCACGGATACCCCTCTGGGAGCAGGAAAGTTTGGTGCTGACCTAGATTTTGCCCCTTGCAGTATCCAGTTTGTCACTTTGCTGCTGCAGCTGCTGCCTGCTGGTCAGGTGGTATCCTGCTGCACAGGGCAGGAAAACGCTCAATGCTTCTGCCTTGGGCCCTTAGGAAGGCGCAAGGGCTCCAAGAAAGCACCTTTGGGCAGCACTCCTTGCTGTGGATGCTCCCTGCATCCTCGCTCCTTGCAAAGGGAAGGCAAATGTAGGGCATGTGGCCCACAGGGCTTCAAGGGCAGGGGAAGAACACTAGCCTCCATGCACAGTCACCTCAAGCACTACCCCAGCACTGTGTCGACAGGGGAAGAGCAGGTAATTTTAGGATTAATTGAGCCTGTGTTAATTGAGTTTATGCCCCCCCCCCAAAAAAAAAAGGGGGGGGGGGGAGAATTGCTGTACAGTAATGAAGCCAGTGCCTGCTTCTAACTGGGACTTGCAATCAGGGCGCTTGGTAGCGATTTCCGACAGCAGGTTCAACCTGCTGCTCTGTTCCAGGGCAGACAAGAGCTCAATTAATGCCAATTAGTGCACAATTAGCAGTGAAGGCTGATCCACACAGGTGTGGGGAGGCCGTACGAGGAGGGGAGCAGGGCTGGCTGCACAGGCTGCTGCCCGCGTTGACCCTCCTGGCCTCAGTGCAAGCTGCTCAGGAAAAGGCATTTTCTCCTTCTCCGCAGCGTCTCTAAAGAAGGGCATCTGGGGGCACCACTGGCCTCCCCCAATCCCCAGAGGGTGGTGCACGGGGTGCAAACAGATGCAATACCCACGGCCCACGATGATACACTGGGGTGGGCTCTGCAGGGGCGCTCCTGTTTCCCTGCCATCCCACGGACACACTCACCAGTTTACGTTGGCACCACTGGCAGATCCCGCAGAGGACGATGGTGACACTAAGGCTGACGGTGATGATGGCAGAGACGAGGATGACATCGCGGGAGGGAGCCCCTGCAGGGAGAACAGAGCAGAACCATCACTTACCGTGGGGATAGCAAGGGTGTCTGCATGCAGGACCCCACAGTGCCCAGCACTGACCCCACAGCACCCAGTGAATGGAAGCCACCCTCCTACCACGCTCCATGTGGGAGAGCCAGGAGCCCCTTGGCTCTGCTGCTGCAGGTGCCAAGCACTGCATGAGATGCCCCATCCCAGGCACCTTGTGCAGTGCTCTGGCCACAGTCATTCTGCCTTATGGATTCTCTTTTTAGATTAGCCAAAACCATGCAAATTCACCCCAAATGGCAGAGCGGGATCTTGGCCGGGCAAGTGGGAGCTCAAGCTCCAGGATCTCCGGCTCCTCCCAAAAATGCATCCCCACATTGGTGTGTCTGGAGCAAGAGCAGGGTCCCAGCATCACCAGGGGAAGGTAGTGGGGCCAGAAAGCCCCTGGTGCCACAGGGTGACTGCTTCTACCCGAACCACTGCCAATGCCTCAGCTCTGGGAGCAACACAGAGCCGCAGAGCCAACAGCATCCCATTCTCCATGGGGCCCCTGCGTGCCAGGAAGCCACCCACAGCAGCAAGCGGAGAGGCCAGAGTGAGTCTGCCCATGGCCATATAAATATTAAACAATAATCATTAATAATTAATTCACTGGCAGACCTTGTTATTGTAATGAAATTTGCCAGTGGCGCAGATGCTGGGATGAGTCAGAGGATCTAAGCAGCCAGAACCAGGGCGCGGAGGAGTTCCTAGGCTGGTAGTGCCCATTGCCACCGCAGGGGCTAGGGCAACAGGCATGTCAGGATATCCTGGGGAGAGTTCAGCAGGGACAAGCTGAACATGCCCTGCTTCCATGTCTCCAGGAGCTTTTCCCCAGCACAGCACCCAATGGCCCCACTTGTTGCAGAGGCCTCCTCAGAGATGGGACACAGGCACATATGTGGGAATCGCCTGCCTTTTGCCATGGACACATGGCTCTTCACCCAGCCTTGGACAAGGGCAAAACCAAAGCGGACATCTCAGCCCGTTTGCTATCTCTCTTCCTTCACAGAATCACAGAATGGTTGAGGTTGAAAGAGGCCTTTAAAGACCACCTAGCTCAACCTGCCTGATCAAGCAGAGTCGCGTAACGCCTGTTGCCCAGGACTGTGTCCAGGCAACTTCTGAATATCTCCAAGGAAGCACACAACCACAACCTCTCTAGGCAATCTGTTCCAGTGCTCTGTCACCCTAACGGTAAATAAGTTCTTTCTCAAATGCAGAGGAAACTTCCTGTGTTTCAATTTGTACCCACTACCCCTTGTCCTATCTCTGGCCACCAGCAATAAGAGCTTGGCCGCATCCTCTTTACATCCTCCCCTCAGGTATTTGTACATGTTGATAAGATCCCCTCTCAATCTTCTCTAGGCTAAACAGGCCCAGTTCACTTAGTCTTTTCTCTTAAGACAGATGTTCAGTCCCCCTCACAGGAAAGAAGTTTCTCCTCATATTCAGATGGAGCTTCCTGTGTTTACGTTTCTGTCCATTACCTCTCCTCCTGGCACTGGGCACCACTGAAGAGAGCCTGGACCCACCTCCTCTCTAAACCCTTCCTTCAGATACTTATAAACTTTGATAAGATACCCCCCCAGTTCTTAGCAGCCCTCCACTCGACTCTCTCCAGTAGCTCCATGTTCTCCTATTGGGAAGCCCAGAAACGGACTCAGAAGTCCAGATATTGCCTCATCAGGGCTGGGAGAATTACCTTCTGTGACTTGATGGAAAACAGTGCTTTTCATGATGTAACCCAGGATTGGCCTTCTTGGCCACGAGGCCAAGCACATTGCTGGCTCATGGTCAACTTGGGACTCTCAAGGCCTTCTCTGCAAAGCTGCTTCCCCACTGAGCTGCATCAGCGGATTCAGCTCTTGGGGCACCAAGCAACTCCAGCAACCCCCACCATGCTGTGAAACCAGGTTGAGGCTGGTAAAATAACTTCCTTGGTCCCTGCAAGCCAAAATCTGGGTGCCGGTCCCCTCCACTCTGCTGTGCAAGTGCAAAGCTCAGAGTGGGACTCCTGGACACCCCTCCGATGAGGCTGCAGACCAAGATGGAGAATCTTGCTGCCTTCCTGGGCCACCTTGGGGATGCTTCTTGCAGGAGCCCAGACCCTGCTCTGGGGCAGGGGAAGAGGGGATTGACCCACAGGTCCCAGCACGGGTAGTGACACGTGTCTTCCCAAGTGCTGTCTCAGGGGCTGCTTGTGGTGTCTGTTCCACATTCCCACCACAAAAAGCCCGCGCTCAATGCCGCTTTTGTGCTCCTCTTTCATTATCTGTCTTTTAATCTCCCCCCAGCAGGTCCGTGCTTCAAGAAGACCAACATGCAGAGCCTGCTTTTAATTGGCGCCTCTGGCACGTGGCATCGTGGCATGGTATAAGCCCTCCTGCTTCCTTTGCAGCTGCCCTGGGCAGCTACGGGACCTGCAGCCCCGCAGCTGCTCTCTGACCACCGGCCACACTGCGAGCCAGCCCCGCAACTTATCACATCACCAGCTCCGTGACAGGCAGCAAAAATGCCCTTTGTGCCTTTTGTGAACAGGCAGAAATCGGGCACAGGAAGCGTGCTGCACGTAATTGAAAGAAAAAAAAAAGAAGTTAAAAAGAGTGGCAAAAGATGGCAACGCTGATAAAAATGTGACTTTAAAGGGGATGTGACAGGGTGGCACCACATGCTGTGAGATGCAGGGAAGGGGACACAGGCTGGGTGCTCCCTGCAAAACCCTCAGTGTGTGGAGCCCGGCCCTGGCTGGCGGCACCTGCAGACTCAGCACATGGACAAACGCTTGCGCACGCTTCCCTAATCCCAAAAAGCAGGAAAGGATGGGGGGCGGGAAGGGAGAGAGAACTTGGTGGCACCATCACGAGGAGCCTGTGTATAAAACTCACTTAGCAACTGTTGCCTAGGAGGGAATTTGGGACCAGCCCTTAATTTCAAACATTTATAAAGGGAAGGCAGATAAGCGGCGGGGTGCGGGAGGGGAAGGGAAGGGGCTGTCAAGCAGCCACACCAATGGGTTCAGCAGGGAGGGCAGACCTGGCCATGGGACCTGCGGAGCAGAGGGCAGCCCTGTGGGGCGAGCAGTAGCCACTCACTGCCGGAATGGAAGGCTGAAAAGTGCTGCCTCAGCCGTTCCCCAAGCAGTATACTAACAAGCGAGGTGAGAGCAACCCCCGTGCCAGAGGCTGCCACAACCTCTGCCGGGCTTCCCATGGACTTTCCAGAGATGCCTCCAGGGTGTCCTTGCAGGGTTGAGTTCATCCTAAACATAAGCTGGCAAAAGCTAAATTAAAGGGGAGTGAGAAAGAGAGGAGAAGCGCGCGGCCTGCAGAGAGGCACTAAGCTAGGGCTACTCAAGTGAAGGATGATCCCTGCTTGGGAAGCAGAAATCCTGCCCAGGGCTCTGCACCTGGGGCTGCACAGCCACCTGTGCCAGAGATGCAGCCCACTCTGTTCGGACCAGAGCAGGGATCAATGGGGGTAAGGAGGGATGCTGGTGCATGCCATGGTCCCACTGCAGAGATAGCAGTGCTGAGCCTGTTCCTCCAGCTAGTGGGACAAAGCAGTGCTCGCACTTTACGCTTGCTCCTGGCTGGACCGGAGCGGGTGGCAAGCCCTAGCGCAAGCCCAGTCACTGCCACAGCAGCTTTTCCCAGCCTGGCACGCACGGGAAATAACCTTGTCTCTTCCTGCTGCATTACAGAGACATTCAAGTCTCTGAGTTATTAGTGCCTCCAACGCCGGGTGACACGTGTCCAGCCTGGCTGGCGTCCCGCATCAAACACCAAGCAAGCAAGCTGCTGGGGTGGTGGGATGCGCGTGCGCGCACACACACACGTGGAGTCAGGGTGGTTTGCAGTTTTGGGGACCGAGCCAGGCCTTGGGGGCTGGCCAGAGGGCTTGGGGCCAGCAAGGACCGTGCATTACTCTCCGGACCAAATTTGTGGCTGCTTCCTCCACTAGGCGCAGCAGGACTGCCTGCTCTACGACTCACGCTCACAACAGCACATGCACACAGGTGCACCCAGTCCCTGCATGCCCTCCCCGCTCCCACCAGACTGTCACCCTGCATCACCCAGCCCCACAGCCCTGCTTCCCACGGCACTAGCACTGACATCAACCACTGGGCTGCAAAGTCCAGTGGCTGCTTTCAGCTGAGGCTTAAATGATTTGTTTTCTGGGCAATTACCACTTGTTAATTAGAGAGTGAAGCTGAGGCTCTCTGACATGGGGCTGAGTGTCACCCTGGCCCCAAACAGCCCCAGGCAACGAGCGGCCTCCCTGCAGCACTGAATTATCTCTTTGCCTCAAAGGAAGAAAAGGGAGGCCAGTGGGGCAGGGAGTGGGGCAGCCCTGTCCCCTGCAGCACCAGGGCTCCCTGGACAGCAGTACCCGGTGGCTCCCGCGTGAGCTGCTGCTTGCCTCTCAGCTGGCGATTGCTGCTGGCGGGATGCGGCGCGCGCAAGGCTGCGGAGACAGGAGCACATGATAAATATGGTGCTTGTTTACTCTCCCCACTGCCCCTTTGCTTTCCCAGCGCTCTCCATAAATCTCTTTTATCTGCCGGCGCAGACAGTCGTGCACGTGGTGCAGGCGAGACAGTAGCTGGCAGCCTGCAAGGACCCGCACGCGTCGCCACCAGGCTTAGCAGTGGTGGTGTGACGTGACTGAGGCTAGGTGGCCCTTGAAGGGTCCTGGAGCCGTGTGCTGGGATTCAACATCTCCCATCCTGCAGTGTCCCCATGCCTGGCATGGCTGGGCATCATGGGGGAAGGCGGTGGTGGTGGGGAGCAGGGTGGCCTGATGCTTCCCTGCAGTCCTTACATGAGGATTTGCTGTGGTTTGCTATAACTCCCTTTTTACTGCCACTCATTGGTGACGGGATTACCTGCCTCATTAGCACAGCGGTTTGTCATGTGGGGTTTGCTTGGCGGCGCATGAGCAGCGGGCGGCTGGCTGCTCTGGGAGAGAGGGTCCCTGCGCTGAAGGAGAGGGTCCCTGCAATGCGGGGAGAATGTCCCTGAGCTGGCGGAAAGGGTCCTTCTGAGGGCTGGGGAGGTGACTGGACATGTCCCCTCTCCACCAGCACTGTGAGACCTTGCCGCGGACTCCCGTGGCCGCAGGGAAATGATCACCCGGCGAGAGCACGAGCAGCTCGCGGCTCGCGGCAGCGCATGAAACTCTTCAAACACGACCCGAGCGCGGCCAAGACCTGCCGAGGCAGCTGATATGGATTATTATTTTCTGAGCACTGCATAAATGGCCAGTTCTGTGTGACCAGCCTCTCCAGGGCACCAAGGCTGTGCAGCGAGGCAAATGCCCCATGCCATAAGGACACCCTGCCCTCCTCAGCTCAGTCTGGGACTTGGGCACAAGGAAAAGGTCCCTGCCTTTCCTGTAAAGATCCTGGGACAAACAGCAACAGCCCAAGCTCCTCAGCAAGGCAAACTAGGCAACTTAAAGCCCCTGCAGTGATCTGGTGGGGGAATTTTCCTCCGCTCCAGTCCCACCTGCATGAGTCTCTTCAGGTTAGCTCCTAGAGCCCTACTTGTAGATCCAGAGCATGAAAAAGCCCAGCCAGGCCCAGCCAGGAGGGATCCTAGGCAAGTTCTAACTCTCCCCAAGTGGCTCAGACTCGAGCAACCTGTACCCAATATGCACCAGAGCTGCAGCCATGGACTGAGGAGTTTTCATCCATCTATAAAGGTTTTATAAGGAGCAGCTCCTCGACGTTCCTGCCCTGGAGAGGACACTGGAGCAGGTGGGAAACCCTCACTGCTAAAAACCCCTCAGCCTGCAACAGGAACTCACTTCACAGCGTGGGAGTGAACAGCAGTGCTGGGAGTTGCCACAGGGCACCAGCCCCAGCTGCAGGACCAGAGGTGGGCATGGGGCCCACGCTGCACGGCCATCCCTCGTCTGCCTACTGTGCCAGCCCCATCCCCTCCAAGCATATTCTCCCACCCTGCTCACCCTCCCCAGGCCAGCGTGTTCCCCTCCAGCACCACCTCCTCCCCTGTCCTTGGTGCATCAGCAGACAGAGCCGTAGGCACCAACAAGCCCGGGAAAAATCAAAGCTGCACAGAGCCTCTCCCCACCCAAAAACACAGAGCCTGCCTGCTGCGCAACCTGGAAGCAGCAATCAAAGCCGCTCTGGAGCCAGGATGCTACAGATCCACACAGGGCAGCTCCTCCACGTGCCAGCTTGCCTTCTGCAGTGGCACTGGCAGGGAGCGCGCCGGTCCACGCTGGAACGGGGGCAGACACACGCGCGCGCCTGCAGAGCCGAGCACCATTTCCCGGGGGATGAGGGGATGGCGATGGAGACCTGAAACGCTGCCCGGGGCTGCCTGCGCTGCTGCGGGACTCGCCGCTGGCTCGCGGGCCGCGGGGGCCCGGCGTGCAGGGCGGCGCAGCGGCCGCGCTGCCGTGTTGGGGCTTCCCAGATGCTGCTTGCCTGGCGCTGGGCCGCTCATTCCTCCTCTTCGCCTCCTCCCACTCATTTGCTAGATATTTCCCAAACCTCTTATTTTTAGGTTGCAGCTGAAAAGCTGTGAATGTGCGGCTCCTGCGCAGGATCCCAAGTGCGGCGCGGGTGGGAGCCACGTCAGGACCCAAACAGGGCTCCCAAACCGTACCAGGGCAGGCTGGATAAGGTGGGGGGAGAAGATTGGGATGGAGGACTCCATAGGTAGGAGAGGGGCCCTGGCCGCAGGAGCTGGGGCACGGATGGACAGCACAGCATGGAAAGCAGCGCGGCCCCTGGGAAGCCACCCTGGTGCTGAGCGTAGTGACAAGCAGCCCTGCATGACCAGGCCCCACTGCGCAGAGCACAGCCATGCACCTAGCTGGCGATACTGGTCCTGGGTTCAAATCCTGTTGTTGGTTGCAATTTCCCCCTTGCTGGCTTCCTACTGCCTATTTTCTCATCTCCAAACCTGATAGGCCTCAGGGTGTTCAACTGCCTCCAGAAACAAGCTGCGGTACATTTGGCTGGCCGCGAGGAGCTGGCCTGCCCGACCGCAGGGAAGAGCTGGGCAAAGGCAGCGCTGCGGGAGAGGGGCAGCGACCTCGTCCTGCTGGGTGGCTGTGGTCTCCTTGGGAAAGGAGACAGGGACGGTGCCTGGCAGCCCTGTGGCTCCGCTGTCCCCCTGGCAGGCACCTGGCCAACATCACGCACATCAGTTGACCTTCTCCAGAGAAAGTCTGAGGAGCACTGCATCAAAACACACCAGGCAGACACAGGGCAAGAGGGAAGGGAACAAGAGCCTCCTCTCCATCTGTGCATCTCTCTGTCTATTCGTGCATCCCCCTCTCAAATACATCCATCAATCTCTCCATCCATCCATCCATCCATCCATCCATGCATTCCTCCCTCCCTCCTTCATACACATCTGTTTCTCCATTTAGCCATCTGTCCATCCCCCAGAGCTGTCAATCTGTCTGTCTGTGCCTCCCCTGCACAGAGCTGGGGGCTGTCCGCACTGCCCCAGGCGACGCTGCCTCGGGACTCTCCAGTTCCCACCCACCGGCGGCTCTCCCTGTGCCAGGGACCTGTAGGGCCGCTCACCCAGCCCTGGCTGCCCTAGCATCCATCCAGGTCGCGGCACCCGTATGCCAGCAGGGCTCCAGGATCCAGCTCCTTCATGGGAAACTGGGAGGAGAAGCAGGGCCATAGGACCTCGCTCCTGGCTTCCCACCACACTGCGCCCCACTGCAGGGAGGCAAGTCAGAGCATCCTGACAACCTGCTGCTGCTCTCCAAAGCCAGCCCCAAGCCCACTCCGCAATGGGGAGCGGATGTTCACCGCCCCTTGCAGCCCTGCCCTGGGCAGTGCTCCCTGCCTGGCCTTCCGGGCACATACGCATCTGGCAGCGCCAGCCGGCGCGCTGCAGCCGCGCGGCTGCCCTGTGCTCCGCGGTGCGCAGCCAGCGCGCAAGCTGCATGCACAACACGTTCACGTGCTGCTCAGCCAGGCTGCAACAGCCTCCTCAGCACACGCACGCAGCCACAGGCACCGCCGAGGAGCAAACGCAGCGGAGCCAGAGGGGCAAACGACCCGCGCCTGCCTGTGCGCTCACGAGAACCTGTCCCCATGCGCCAAGGTGCAGCTCACACAGTGCCCAAGTTACACCCTGGGGCCAGTGGCATCTGCAGGGTGGCTGGGCTGGATCCTGACCCCAGAAATGGCAGCATGGCTTGTGGAGGGGTGCAGCATGTCCCCCGCTGCCTGCTCGTGGGTGCCCGTCCTCTGCTCCTTCTTTCTCTCGACCTCATCTCTCTTCTCCAAACAGCTGCACCCAGAGCAGGGACAAAGCCTGTCTGGCCTCTTTCCCTCATCCTAGCCTGGGACAGAGCTGAAGGACATGATCTGCCCACACAGAGCAGCTCTGTGTGGTTATTCCCTGGGCTGGGAACATACAGACACTTCTCCACAACAACTACACCAGGCAAGAGCCAGCCAGCACACGTGTTGCTCCCCAGGGTGAACAAGAACAGAAACTTATGGTAGAAGAAGAATTTGGCAAATGTATACAACCCTTTTCCCAATACTCTTCCAGTATGTGATGATTTGTGGCTCAGGGTTTCCTGACACTATGTGATGTCAGTGCTCAGTGGTCCCCAAGGGATCTCTCTTCCCAAGGAGTGGCCCCCTGAACGCACAAGACTCTCTGCAGCAATGCCATCCTTTGGCCGCAAGCCTCCTTGCTCTCCTTTGAGCCCTGCACCCAACAACTTCCTTTGATGCCTCTTATTTCACAAGAGGGATGTCTTTGGCTCCTGCTCAGCTTTGGGGCAGCCTTTTTGCCCTCTCTAGCCAGTTCCTGATGCCATGAGGGCTGTCTCAGCCCCCAAATGTGGGCACGGACAGAACCACGGGGCTCATCCCCAGTGCACACAGCCCCTGCCAGAAGTGCCTGTCTGTGGGCAGGGGGCTGTTGCAGAAGCAACTTGCTCAGGTGCAGCCCCAGTGCTGGCAGATCCTCATCTGGGAAGAGCTGGATTAGTTGGGTGATGGTGGGAGGAGGAGGAGGAGGAAGGCTCTGAGGATGGAGAGGTGAGGGGTTGTGCTCGTGAAACCACTGCTCACAGAGATGAGGGCTGGAAGGTGCAGGGGAGCTGGCTGGGCTTGCAGGCCTTGCTGCCCACATTGGCAGCCACCCGTGCCAGATGCTCAGCGCGAGCGGTGGCACCTGGCGCAGCCCCGGCTTCCAGCGCCGCTCGAGCGTGGGGCTGGAGCACTGCTGCCGGCTCCCGCAGTGTCGTGCCATGGTACCTGCTGACACTGCTCGGCCTCCTGCTCCACGCAGGGGCCAGAGGCTCCAGGCTCCGGTGCAAATCCTCCTGCGTGCCCACAGGCACGGATCCCCAGGAACAGAGGGACCACACTGAGCAGGGGGCCCCTCTTGGGACACCTTGGGAAGGAGGGTGTGAAGCTCCCGATGGGGGCAGGCAGCCCCAGGGCTCTCCTGGCAGCGTCCCTCGGGCTGGCACGTGCAGGGAGAGGATGGCTCTGCTGTCCCTCACGCACAGCCCAGCGTCCTCCACCATGTTGTCTTTGTCTCTGTCAGCCAGATCTGCCACTTCCCTTTCAAATCTCATTAACTCCCCCCAGGGTGACCCTCTCCCCGTCGCGCCTGCCCTCCTGCCAGGCCAGTGCCCAGCTCACCGAGGTGCCAGCCACAGCTTACCAACACGCAGAGAGCCCCTCACCGGCTGCCCGGGATGGAGCAGCCCCCAGTGCCTTGTGCTGGCTCCAATCCCACATATGCCTGGCACCACAGCCCACGGCAGGGAGCCGGAGCGCCCGCCGATGCCCCGCTCTCCGCTTTCCCTGGCGCTCTGCCTTTGCACACAGTCCCTGCACACCCGCCCCGCTGTCTGCTCGTGGAAAGCCCTTCCCCTGCTGAATTCATCTATAATAGATATTGTAGCTGAGCCCCCAGGGGCCGGGGGGCGGCAGTGATATTATCTGCATCTGTCTTCATTCCCCTCTCCCCCGCCCTTCCCTGGCAGGCTGAAAAGCCGCGAGATGAGGTGGTGCAAAGCCGCCTCCGGCTCCTCTCCTGCTCCTCGGGGACGGGAGGGGAAGATCGGCCAGACCTCCCTCCCCGAGGCCCAAACCCGAGGTCTGGCCACCCTGCCCAGCACTAGCGCCCGTCCCCATCGCCGCTGCGCCTGGCCGCGGGCGCTGGGGACAGGCATGTCACACGTGCGCACACAGCCCGCCGCGCGCATGGGAGCTATTCTGGGAGGCAGCAGCCCTGAGTGCGTTGGAGGAGCTCCGCTATCGAGGTGGCAGAGGGAAAGCCAAGGCTGGCAGGGCCCTCCAGAGAGGGTCAGGTGGAGCAGGGCGAGGGGTGGCCCGGCTGCATGCGGCACCGCGGGGTTGCGAGGGGCTGGGCGGGCCCAGGGTGGAGGGGAGCGGGCGCAATGCCGGGCGCAGCGGGAGCCACGCAGCCCGGCAGGGGCAGCAACGGATGAACCCCCACCCCACGCCAGCCCTGCAGGGCACGTGCGGCTGCAGCAGGTGCCAGCAAGGCCACCGGGCCCCCAGCCACGGTGCTGCCCGGCGGCTGCCAGTGCTTCCCTCTGTGTCTGCCCTTCCCCAGCTTTCCTCCTTCCTCCCAGGCTGTTCACCTAGGCCCCCCGGTGCAAGGCGCCTCTGACAGTGTTTTCATCTTATTTTTAACCTGGCTATTTGCTTTTGTCCCAGCCCTCGGGACCCATGCGGCCACCCCTCCCGACACCCGCTGCGCGGGCGCACACACCTCCCCACTGCTCCCCGCTGCCCACTCAGAGACGGGCTCCGGGAAGAGGCACAGCCGCCTGGTTATTTATTCACGGCCTCTGGAGGGCCCATCACGGCTCCACTTGCGGCTCTGCTCTCAGCTACCTCTGGCTGGGAGCAGGGAAACACAGACAGGCAGGGAGGGGAAGGCAGGGACCTGCGGTGGGGGCAGACGGACGGAGCGGGAGGCAGGGGCAGACAGGGGTTGTGGGACGAGGTGCCAGACTCAGCACCCCATCACCTGTTCATGGCAGGAAGGAGAGGAAGCAGCAGGGATCAAACTGCCTCCCAGGAGAGGAGGCGATACCGGGGACAGCCAGGATTGGCATGAGGAAGGGGAAGGACGGGAGGTCTAACATCAGATGGGAGAGGAGGGAGGGATCTGGTGCCAGAGGAGCAAGCCTAGCGTGGGGGGAGATCCATCTCTGTGACAGGGAGGGCACCTTCTGCTCCAAAGCCAGTCTCTGCCTCACACTCAATCATGGGTTTCCTGACACACTGCAGGACACGGGTACCGCAGGAAATGGTCTTATGAGCTGCACAGGCCCCCACGGCACCCTCTGTCAAACCCTGCCTGCATCTAGCTGGAGGGAGATGCTCTGCAAAGCACCTGGTGTGGTCCCCGTTTCAAACACCTCTCCCCACCCAAGGCCATGCTCCCTTGTAATGTCTCCCCATTCCTGGCAGAGTCAGGCTTCACACTCCCTGTGATTAACTAAAATTTAAACCTTGGGCTACAGGACATCCTTTGCCCTGGATTATAAAGCACTTTGCAGATGGCAGCAAACAAAGTTTCCCAAATTACCCCGTAAGGTCTCTTTCCACGCTGTGGAGGGAGGGAGCCACAACTGCTATCCCCAGCATGCTAGCATAGAGCAGCACAAGCCTCCCACCGTGACCCAGTGCCGTGTCCAGCTGCAAGACCGGTCAGCAAGAAGCATGAGGTGCTGGGTTCGCCAGGATGGGGATATATTTTATCTCACACAAATGGGGTTTGCCTGCAGAGGAGTCTGACGGTGCCTCCCTCCCCTGGCTCAGCACCAGCAGCGCGGTGCCCCACTCCAGCTGACTAATGGCCTCTCCGTGGCCAAATCCAAAGGACACCCCATGTCCTCAGCCAGCTGCCACAGAGGCCTAGTCCTCCACTCTCCCCAGAACCCAGCCGCACCTGAGTGCTCAGCGGTACAAATATGTGGCTCTTTCTCTGCCCAAAGACCACGCGGCAGTGGAGGGCTGAACTCCTAGCACACTGGAGGGCTGTGGGTCAGACCAGAAGAGCCTGAGAGAGACCCTGGCTGCCCCATGGCCCCTCTGCAGGTAGCCGTGGCCGATACGTGGATCCGGGTGTGGCGAGAGGGACGCACAGCAGAGGTGCCGCAGGCCCTTGCTGAGGAGGGTGGCCTGGGAACACGTTGCCAATGCAGGGCTGATGCCACGCGGGGGACGTAGTCAGGGAAAAGATCCTTGCCAGGATTGCTCCTGGCCTTCGCTAGCAGATAGCGGAGGGAAGGGCAGTGTGACCACACGTTGGCTACGCAGCCGCGTGGAAGGAAAGGAGGCAGCACACGAGGAGCACAAGGGAATCAGTGGCTCAAGCGGGCAGCGTCCCAGTGCCATGGGGCAGCTGCTTGGCATAGGTATGCTGGGTGCCTTTAGACCTTGTCAGAGCACCCCACTGCCAATGGCACCGAGCCGAGCAACAGAGATCCCAATCAGGTCAACTGGACATGTGGGAAAACTCCCATTTGGTTGGGGACAGAGCAAACAAGGACATTTGGATGGGGAAGAGGGCAGGTGAAGGGATCTACCCCCAGTTTGAAACCCAGGGGCTCAGGACGGTGGCAGGCTCTGCCATGTAATCTTGCAGCCTGCTGGGCTGCAGCCTGCTAACCTAGCAAACCCAGGCAGCAGCAGAGGCCGTGCTGTTCACAGCAGGTAAGGGGACCATCAGGTGGAGGCCAGCAGGCAAACCCAGAGCAGACACACAGTTTGCAGGAGGAATAAGCCCAGGCACTGTGGTAGGAGGCGCCCAGCTCCCTGGGGCTGCAGGAAGGGCTGCCCAGCTGCGATGCTGCCAGCTGGGAACAGGCTCACGGCTCTCCTCTGCCACGGACCTGCTGCGTGACCTTGGGCCAGGCACTTGGCAATGCTGTGCCGCGCTTCCCAGCGCGCCAGGGCACCTCCAGTGGGGTGTGAGACGCAGCTACCCTGACATTGCAGCAAGAGGGACTGCTGCGCATCCAGGAAGGGGGAAACGTCCCATAACCGGCATCTAGATCTAGTCCCAAGCTGCCAACTCCAGGGCAATACTAGAAACAGGTGCCAGAGGAACACGGTGCCCAGTGCTGCCCCAGCTTGCCAGCTCCCACAGGCCACACTCCACCAAATGCTCCAGGCACGCTGGTGCCCTCTGAGCACCAGGGCTCCCCCGTGTCTCCCACCAGCAGGTCCCCATGCTACCACAGGACATGCTGTCCTTCTGCTTGCTGAGCCTGGTGGTAGCAGCTCCCTCAGCCTCGGGATCCCGCAGGTGAGCAGCTGCCAGGCCCCGATGAGCCATGTTGGCTCCGAAAGCATCCCTTCCCCTCAGCCTCCTCGTCACGCCGTCATGGGGAGAGGTCTGCCAGGAGCTCAGGCAGCCCCTACTGAGCTGCGCGTGCCCCAAACCCTCCACATCCTTGTCCCAGCTTCCTCGGTATGGGGCTGGCTGATACCTTCGGAGCATGAGATCAGCAAAACGGAGCTGCTGAAAGCACCTTCCCAAATTGTTCTGGGTGGGCTAAGGTGCAGTAGGGAGATATTGGGGGGGGGGGGGTGAAGGGGAGAATCAGGGCTTGGGGGACCACCAGAAGCAAAGTGCTAAGGCAGGTGGTGATGCTTTGCTGAGCGCTGGATGCTTCCCCCCAGGTGCCCTCCTGGGCGCCGGGCTCTGGTGCTGGCGCTGGGTGCTGCCTGGGGACAGGCTGCTTGTGCCGGCTGCTCTCCGAGAGCCGGGCGCTCGCCGGTGCGCGGGGAACGGGGCTCGCCGGAGGCCGGGGCCTCTCCCAGGGGCTGCGGGCTCAGCCGGGCCCTGCTGCCTGCCCCGGGCGCTGGCGCTGGGCGCCCCCCGCGAGGCCGGGGGCTGCCGCGGGCAGTGGGCGCTACCCGCGGAGCCGCGGCCGCTCCTCAGGGCAGCGACTCATGCGAAAGCCGCGGCGGCGACTCCGCCGCGCACTGCCCCGAGTGCCGCCACGGCGAGGGGGCCAGGACGGGGCTCGGGCTCCGCGGGCACCCCCCTTCCCCGCCCGGCGCCCCGGGCCGCTCACCTCTGCTCGCAGCCTCCGGGTGCAGGTACATGGCGCCGGGCGGCGGGGCTCATCAGACGGCGGCGGGCGGCGCGGGGGGCCCGCATGCGGCGGGGGGCGGCGGAGCCCGAGCTGCCGCCCGGCTGCTGCTGCTGCCGGCGGGGCGGGTGTGCGCGCGTGTGCGCGCGTGTGTGATCGCGTGTGCGAGGGTGCGCGCCCGACCGCGCATCCACTTGCTGCTCGCTGCTGGTGGGAGAGGAAACTGCAGCCGCCGCGGCGAGAAGGATGCTCGGAGCGTCGCCCGCCCGCGCGCGGCCCGCCACGGGCACGCGCCGGGGCCGCGCGGGGCGCGCGCGCGCGCGCACACAGAGTAAACGCACGGGGTTAGCACGCACATACACGCGCAGTAGTACACGCAGGGCACCGCGCGCACGTGGGAGCTCACGCGGGCTCCTGTGCAGGCACATATGCACAAGCACGGCACGCTCCTGTGCACCCGTGCACACGGGGTAACGTTCGTGGGGTGGTGCACACGCACGTGGTGACACGTGGAGTGCTGCACGCGCGCCCAGCAACGACCGCAGGGTGCAGTGCACACGCATGCACGGAGGCTAGCGCATCCACAGTGACATGCAGGATTGCACATGGACAGAGGCGAGCACACGCGGAGTAGCATGCACGTGGCTGCACACACACTCACACGCATCCCGCTAGGACTGCACACACAGAAAGAAGCAGGTACACACACTACAGCACACACACACACACAGGGTGGCACTCACAGCATCGCACACGCTCACGCAGGGTCGCGCACACAGAGGCACACACATCCCCCAGGGTAGCACACACACGTTTTTACACACACACACGCGTGTGCACGCCCGACGGGAGCTGCACACCCTTCCCACTGCCCCCCGGGGGAGCACGCGTGGGGTTGCACATAGACACACGCGCTACTCCCGAGGAGGAGGCCTGCTCCCCGGGGCAGAATCCAGTCCTGGTTTTCCTGATGCAAGGGTGGGCGCTGCCCCTGCACTCCGGGGACAGAGGCTCCCCTACCCGCCCCCAGTGGCAGAAAAAACTGGTCCGGATCACCCTGTGTGGAATGGGTTTGAATCCTGTGCTGGCTCTCACTGATTGTCCAACAAGGTAAGGGCGGTTTCTGCCTCCGCTTTTACTGCTTGTTTAACATTTGCGGAAGAGATCCGGGGAAAAACAAACACAAGGCAAACAAATGGGAAATCTGCTCTGCAGAGTGACGCCTGGATGCTCTCAATGCACAAACAATGGGGCCGGAGAGCGGCTGGTGAAGGAATATGCCTGTTCATCCAGCCACCTACATCTCTATGGTCCTGTGGGCTCAGGGACTTGCCCTAGCACAGAGTCACACAGGTATTGTCACTTGAATGGCCTGGGTCCTGTGGGAGCTCTAAGGAGCAGAGCACAACCCCAGATTTGTGATATCAAAGGATTAGTGTGCAAACTCTCTGGATTTTTCCTGGGCACCTGACTGGACTGGGAAAAGCCAGAAAACTTGTCTGTGTTGACTGAGAGGCTTTTGACATTATCTGCAGCCTAACTCACCATCCTTAGACTTTCCTTGTCCATTGACTGCATTGCAAGCAGTAGATACCTCTTTTTATCGACCATCACTGAATGATTGAAAATGTGGAATGGAGGCAACCCTGAAACAGCAGTGACTGCATTTAAGAATATGGGATCTGACTTTGGTGGGCTAGCAAGTTCATGCACCATATGTGCTGCATCTGAACCTGGAGCAAATTTATCTGTGGTCTCAGTGTCCTGGCCAAGAAGCTGGTGCCTGCAGAGGTTCCCACTGGTACTTAGCACAGATGCAAAGCTTTCCACCTGAGTTTGTTATGGGCCCTAGGATAGAGGCCCTGACAGATGCATGCCTGCAAAATGTTCGGGTTTCCCTGGTGCTGCTGCACAACTGGCTGGACAGACGTGGTCAGGGGCCTCATGGAAGAGTCCAGACAGTCCCTACCAGCTAAGGCCCTGCCAGGACCTGGGCTGCATGGTACAGCCATGCCGGCACACTGATGCGGCTGCCCCGCAGGAAAGGAGATGTGCAATCAGTGCTGCCTCTTCCTGCAAGGCCGCGAGGCGATAAGCAGGTCTCATGTGCCTGACTCACGCCACCAGCTCCCCAGTGGCTGCTTCTGGGCAGTCCCTGCGCGTGACTCCGGGCCAGGTCCCTTCTGGGACATCCAGTGCCCGTGTGCAGGTTGCAGCCGTGCAATTCGGTGCAGAGCAGGTGCACAGTTTGCCTGTGCTCCCAGCTGGCAGGAGCACCCAGGCAAACTCTGGCTTCCTGGGCTCTGAGGACCTGGTGCATGATGGAGGGAACAGCCAGTGCCACCCTCCGCCCTGCTGCGCACGCCAGCACGCTGGAGGCTGTCAAAGCCTCGGCCTAGGCTGATGGATCAGTGTGGCTTTATTTTGATTTTTTTTCCCTTGTGGGAACCTTCTCATTAAACCCTTGGCACAAACCATTGCTTTTGCGCTGCTTTTCTCTGCTCACTTCCCACACACTCTTCAGCAAGCTCTAAAATCCCTGTTCACCGCATGTACAGGCATCCCGGCAGCGCCACAACCTCCCGCACCCACACAGCCGCGTTCGCCGTCACTTCCACCCAGGCCAGGTGGGTGTAAAGCACAGCTGACTCACACCGGGGCTGGGCCTGCTGCGCACATGGGTGGAGTGGACACTGTCTGGACAGAAAAGTCCTGGTCCTTATTAAAAGCAACCCGAGCGATGCAGGAGGTGAGTCAGCGGAGGAAGCAATGTGACAGGTTTGGAAAACACCTGCAAAGAAGGAAGAGCGGTGTGTTGGGCATGCCAGTAGCATGACCCAGCTGGATGCAACTCCTGCGGAGAGCATCCCTCTGTGCCTTGGTGCTTTCCAGCAGCCATGCTGATGGGAATGCTGCAGGAGCAGCTTTGGCCCCAGGTCAGAGCGTGATGAAGGATATCACCTGCGGGGAAGACAAGGCTGGAGCTATGCAGGGGTTGGGTGCCCAGCGTTGCCCCTGTGGCCATTCTCTGTGTTGTACCACCAGACAACGTGTTCGTGGGGCTGGAGCGCTTCCTTGAGAGGACTCATGGACCAAAGCAGCCCCAAGCTTGTGGGAGAGCAGCTCTGGTTCCTAACACCTCTCAGGTAGCCAGAGGAAGCCACGGCTCTGCATCGAGCCTCCCACCACAAAGCCCATGTAGCCCTCATCCCAAGCACGCTTGGCACAGCCCCAGCGCAGAGCATCCCTCCATGCCCCATGTCCTGTGTGCTCCGCAGATGCTCTCCTAAAAGCCAGAGCTCCGATGATGCCTGCACATGGCTCCTCCGCGAAGGCTAATTTCTCTGCCAAATTGCAATTTTCGGTTCCCAGCCACTTTGACTTTCACACTGTTCAGAAAAGAAAGGGTCATTACACTCCTTTCTTTCAGTTTTATTTTGATGATGGGGAGAAAATGGATATTTCTCATTCTCCCTTTAAACCAAAAGGGGACAACCTTTTCTTTTTCTTCTTCTCCCTTTTTTTCCTTTCTTGTTCAGGCCTTTCATACAAATTAATCTTTGGGCCAAAGCCAAGCCTGGGGAAATTTCATCTAAAATGATGGAATTTTCGAGCCTGACGGGAGTAATTATAGGAGGTTAGAAAGCAAACTCTTTTGCGACTTTAACAAGAGTAGAATGTGACCTGGCACTTGTTACAGCTAATAAAAATGTTAATGAACCAGCAATAACAATACAACACTCAGATTCCTCCCCTTCTTTTTCTTCACTTCCAGGCGTCCTGCCTTTCCATCATTCCTCCCCAGTTCTAGCAACGGGGTCTGACAGCAGGAGTGGGTATTCGGGGCCGCTTTCTGCAGGCGGTGGAGCAATTGCTGCTCAGGCTGGCGTTCGCAGGAGCTGCAGGATGGCAGCGGGTGGCACCGAGCGCAGGGCTGGCCCCACCTTCCTCGCTGCTGCAGGCGGTGGCCCATGTGGCCCGGCAGCCTGGCGCGGTGTTTGCCTTTCTGTGCAAACATTGCGCAGGGGCCAGAACCAGTTGGGCAGCGCAGCAGGATTAGCAGCTCCCTGGGCTGCACGAGCGACTTGGCGTGTGGGCGTTTGTGTGTTTGCGTGGGTCCTAGGAAACCGGGGCGGCCCCGAGGCCGGCCCAGCCACCCGGAAGGATGCAGCTCCACCGGCTCGTATGGCTGCCGGCCCTCAGGATGCAGGGAAGTGAGCAGCTGCCAAGCAATTCCTTACAGGAGGATGCCCACCCCTTCAATGAAGTTTGTCAAGCCAAGTGCAACTAGAGCAGTGCCACTGTCTTCCTACACAAGCTCTGGCAACTCAGCTAGCAAAGGAGGCAGAGCAGGAAACTCACCCGAGTGGCCCAGGGGGCAAGCAGCGCATCTGTCCCTGCCAAGGAGTCTGTCCCTTGTTGGTCATGCTGTGGTGGAGAATCATGGAAGGGAGGAGGTTGGCAGGGCCCTCTGGAGACCATCTAGTCCAAAGACCCCTGCTCAAGCACTGTCACCTAGAGCATCTCCCAAGCCCTGCTCTGCACCTAGGACCACCAGCAGCTCCCTGATGACACAGTTTCACCTAAGGGCAACCTCTTCTGCCTTCAGACCAGCCCGGTCTCCTTGGGCACACGCAGGCATTAGTGCATGCACCCAGTACCATGCATGGGCCCCACCGAAGCCCCTTGCAGGATGAAGGGCAGCAACCAGGCAGATGGGATCCTCTAGTCACACGCAAAATGATGATCAGGGGCCTGGAACATCTGCCCTATGAGGAGAGACTGAGGGAGCTGGGCCTGTTCAGCCTGGAGAAGAGAAGGCTGAGAGGGGATCTAAAGGAGGCAGTGAGGAGGATGGTGCTGGCCTCTTTTCACTGGTGGCCACTGACAGAACTAGAAGAAATGGCCGGAAACTGAAGCATCAAAAGTTCCATGGGAACTTAAGGAAAAAATTTCTTGACAGTGAGGGTGCCAGAGCACTGGAACAGGCTGCCCAGAGAGGTTGTGGCGTCTCCTTCTCTGGAGATCTTCAAAACCCGCTTGGACGCAGTCCTGTGCCATGTGCTCTAGGTGACCCTGTGTGTGCAGGGGGTCGGACTAGATGACCTCTAGAGGTCCTCTCCAACCTTAAGGATTCTGTGATTCTATGAAATGAGCAGCATGAGAGGGTGTCCAGGACGCTGCAGCTGCCAGCCTCCACCCATAGCAATGAGATGTGCTTTTCACTTGGAGCCTGGCATGTGAATAACTAGGCTGCTGGTGACTGAACACCCTGGCACGTATTTTAATTACTGCGAGTGCATCCGTCATGTGCCACTCCTGTGGTGCAGCTGCTTTGCGCAGTGTTTGCTTGGGCATATTTAATCGCCACCAAAGGCTTCTGCTTTGGGCTCGGAGGGACATTTCTGCTGCCACTGCGTGCTGTTTGCCATGGGCATAGCACGGGCCTGCCTATTTGCTTTGCATGAGTGCTGCGGCGAGACCAGGCTTTCCACGCACACCCGTGCCACACCAGGGCAAAGAGACAACGTGCCCTTGGACAGGCAGCGGGGCCCACGGTGCAGTTTGTCTCCAAGAAGGTACAAGGACGACGCCGTGGTTCCCCTGCTTAAGCTGTAGGCCGAAGCCTGGGGCTTGGTGCCGTGAGCCAGGAGGATCCTGCGTGGAGCCTGCCGGCTGTCGGGAGCCTGCCCGCTGTGGCCACAGGGTGTGCTTGAGTGCACTGGCTCTGTCCCAAAGCACTTAGCTGTGGCTCTGCAGTGACCGAGCGGAGCGGGCTCCCAGCCCAGGGCTCTGAATGGTCCCCCCCGCCCGGGCATCACTGTTGGCACCTGAGGGGCCTCGGCATCAGCCACCTCCGGAGCGGGTGCTCCTGTCCTTGCTGCAAGGAGGAGACATGTGGGCTCTTCCGAGCAGTAAATGGGGACATCCCTGCTGCCCTGGCTCACGGCTGGAGGCAGTTCTCATGCCTCCTCTCCTGCCGGCCCAGCACGGCCCCTCTGCGGGCCTGGCCCTCCTGCATTTTTCCAAGACTCCCCTCCAGGCTGCCTCCAGGTAAGGGCTTTATTTTTTCCCCTGTCCAGTGCCAAGAGATGAGCTGAGCATTCCTGGTAGACACCGTGGGGAACAGCTTGGGTCCAAGGATCATGGTTGGGAAGGGAGCACAATGTGGAAAGAAGCATGCAGCTCTGGTAGACTGGGTTGATCAGGATATTGCCAAGAGCCAGGGTGGCCTGCTCAGCCAAAGCAAGTGAGCATCACTGCAGAGGAAACGCTTGGAGGTCCTTCAGTCTGGTTTCTCCAGCCCTGTTGCCTAAGAATTCATTATGTCTTCTCTTCCAGGCTGCAAAAATTATTGAAAGAAAAGAAGAAACCCATTGAGAAACACAAATGATAATACACATGAGCGCTAGAGGCAGTGTATTGGCTAGAGAACTGCACAGTGGTGTGGTTGTGGACTGTTTCCCACAGCCTGATCAAGCCCCTTGGCTGTCCCCATGGCTGAGCTAGGGGCAGAGGGAGCACCTCTAGCCCAAGCTGTGCCCCTGCGTCCAACAATCCTTGACTTGGGGCAGCTACGTGTGTTACAAGGACAGATGAGCAGGATGGAGGCAGAAGCAGCTTTGCATGGAAGCTCCGAAATCATGCCTGCTCCTGATTGATGCCATGCGGCATTTACCTGCTATTCTCTTTCCTCTCTTTGCTTCTCCTGCTTCCTCTCAGCCCTAACCAAAGGGTTTGCATACCTTTGCTTCCAAGCTAAAAAGCTTCCCAGGCGACCATAAGGCAGCAGCAATGGCAGGGAGAGGCGGCAGGTGGAGGCAGAGGATGAAGGTTACGCACCAGACTTTGCCCTATCCTGCCTGGGATCAGCTGCTCAGCTGGTGGGACCGGCACCAAGACCGTAGCCTCCTCCCTGCCGTTCCTGAGCCCTCCACAGACAGTGCCTTCTTGTATTTTGGTTGCCGTTAAATAAAGGGATACTTAATTGCTCCAGCATTTAGCCTGAAATGGAAAAACATGTCATTCGCCCACCATCTCTCATTTGCCCTGCAGCCCACAGGTGCTGGCTGCTATTAATACTTCCCTGGATAACTGCATTCGACTTGGGCACTGCAGGGTGGCAGGGTCTGCAGGGGACAGAGAAGTGATGCAGCAAACATGCATCCATCAGTCACGGAGGGCTCTCATGTTGTGAGCGCAGTGGTTCAGGCGGCAGGTTTCAACCAATGAGGCCACCTGAAGCACTCACTCCCACGCTGCTGACCTGACTCAGCAGGGCAGGACCTAGGACACTGCTGCCAGATCTGGGTGCCGACATCTCTGCATGTCCTCGGGGCAACGCTGCCTCTCTTGGAGGCGGCTGTGGCTCTGCAGGGTCTTTCCCAGCACTCTTGTGTTTTCCCAGGAGCTGGTGGGACAAACTGCTCCTCCGTATTAGGCTTGGGCTCCAAGTAGCTTAGCGAGCCTGAGGCCTTTTGGCACGCACCCAGAGCCTGTTGCTCGCAAGTCTCTCTCCTGCTCCTTGCAAAGTCCTTCAGGTTTAGCCCCGGGTGACCTTTTTTGCATGGGTGCTGGGAGATATTTGCAGTCGATGTCTCTCTACAGGAAGCAGATGCTACCCTGGCGCAGTCTGTACAAGCTTGCCAGGTGAGAGTGCGGTGCGTGCTGCTCCGTAACCGCGCTGCCCTTCCTATGGAACCCCTAAGAGCTCATGCTCCGCTGATCTGGCCCTAAGAGGTTGGGCTGAGCAAAAAGCAATAGCTCTTTGGGTCCTAATGCTTGTATCGTCTGTGGTACATGGAGCCGTAATGAATGGTGACCTCTATTAGGTATGCTATTATTCTCATTAGGAGCTCCTAAAGTGCATTGCAGCCTTTTTTTTTTTTTTTTTTTTTGTAGATAAAAAGGCAGTCAGGTTCTGCTGAGCAACTGTACAATTAGGAATCAATCATTGCTATGACTGCAGTCACTGATTAATTGAAACCAGTGGCAATGGATGGGGGTTACTCACAATTTCTTCTTGTGTTTTTGCTTTCAGCCAGGGCACCACTCCAAGGGGAGCGTTAAGGTCATTTGGGAATGGTTCCTCTGCTCTGCCCTGTAAGGTGTACACCCTGTGCACATAGAATCATAGAATCCTTAAGGTTGGAAGGGAACTTTAGAGATCATCTAGTCCAACCCCTGCACATACAGGGTTACCTAGAGCATGTGGCACCGGACTGCGTCCAAGAGGGCTTTGAAGATCTTCAGAGAAGGAGACTCCGCAACCTCTCTGGGCAGCCTGGTCCAGTGCTCTGTCGCCCTCACTGTCAAGAATTTTTTTCTTAAGTTCCTTCCTGTGGAACTTTTGATGCTTCAGTTTGTCATATCACCTTGTTTCCCGTGCTGGGCAGTGGGATTTCACCCACCACACAAGCTTTGCTTTGCTTTATTACAGTTACATTGTTGGAGATTTTTTCACCACCTTTCCCAGGACTGGAGAGAGCAACCACTATTACACCTGCGCTAGCAGAACTTCACCCCATATGTGGTGCATGCCTGGAGTGCATACGACTTGAGTGATAATGCTCTTTCTCATTCCTATGGCCCTGACATCGCAGCCCAACCCACCAGGAGAGAGTCAGTCGTCACTAGCCATTCCTCCCACAGCGCTGATATGGCCTTGACACGAGGCACCCTGCCCCACAGCTCATCCTCAAGCACCCAGGATGGTGTGAGGGATCCTGGTCCTGTACGCTGCGGGTTCCCATGTTGGGGACACCACTGGGACAGAAGAGAAGGCAGGAACATGCCTGCCGATGGCACGGGGTGGGAGAGGTGAACCAGGGGGACTTGGAGACTTACTCCAGCAGGAACACTGGCAGAGGTAAATCACCACATGCTCTGGGGGGGGTGAGTCCTCTTCCCAAAGCTTCATAAGACACCCAAGAAATGTCAGTCCATCACGGTTTTGCAACAGCATCAAAGATTTCTCTTTTCAAAGCAGTAGCCTGTCGGGTAGAACTAGCCCAGTCTTTCAGCCTAAAGCTGTGTTTCCTGATGAGGACGTCTCATGTGTGTCTGAGGAGCCTTCACAGTGGGACGTGGGTGGTTGCAAAGTCTGGAGCAATGAGCATGTGCAAAGCAGTGCAGAGGGAGATTTGGGACTGGGGAGAGAGATACTCCAGGGCAGTCTGAGAGCGGAAACACTTCTTGTTATGATGGCAGGCAGTTTCCGCTTGCACAGGCTGGTGAGACTTTGGACCCCAAGTGAACTGAAAAAAAACAGAGCTCAGGGGAAGAAGTCCAAGCCAAGCCGGCCTTCTTAATTTGGCAAGGCAGAGACGGCCATGAGCAGCACAGGAGGCAGTCCCCATTTGCTTTCTATCTGCTCCATACCTGTCCCTACCACAGAAGTGTCCTGCAGAGGAGCACGGGCAAGAAGGCCTGGTCCTGGTGTATGGGAGCTTGGTAAGACCTGGGCTCCTCAGAGGGTCTCCTTAGCCCTGATATGTCTGTCAGAGGCTAAGACACTCGAGATATTTACAGAACCAAAGTGGCTGGACCAAAGTGCCCAGCGGAGTGTTGCACAAACACTTGCAAAAGCAAAGCAGAGGAATCTCAGCTGGGCACTCGGTTCTACACAACTCTACTGGGACCAGGGTGTTCTGCAGAGCTTAAAGCCACTGTGCCGAAATCTGTATTTACTGCTGCAGAAACCAGTATCCATCCAGCAAACACTGCTTACAGCTTGGTCTACAAAACTACCTGCACTGAAAACCTCCTAACATGGAGAGTACCCCCTGCAGCAGCAAATGAGCTCAGGCTGGGTTGGCAGAAGAAGGCCTGGGGTGCGTGAGAAGGCAGAGCAGCGCCTGCATCTTCTCTGGCAGTGTGAGCATTTTCCCTTGAACTTGCACAGGAGCAGAGTAGTGAGCAGTCTCATGGAATCCCTTTGGTTAGCAGAGCTGGGAGGGAATGGTCATCAGCAGCTTGGTGCCACCACATCTGTGTGTAAACCGAACGTTGCTGCAGATGCTGGACCAAAGTTTAGGATGATCAGAGTCCTTGCAATATCTGGATTGGATCTGGCAGGAGAAGCCTCCAGCATTGGCCTGAAAAAAAAAAAAAAGAAAAAAGAAAAAGGGGAAGCAGATACCTAGGAAGCCACAACCTCAGAAGGAAGAGAGAAGCGGTAAACAGTGAGGACAAAAGGAGACACATTCTGTCCCAGGTACCGGAAGGACAAAGGTAGGAAATCAGCCAAGCTGTTTAGCTTGACATCCAGCCCCAGCAAAAAATAACCATTTGCGGAAGAGCATACTCACTAATGCAAGTGCTTATGAGAAAGGTTTCTAATAGCTGGCCAGCAACATACGTTCATTAAGGACAGGTTGTGCCAAGCCCATCTAATAGCCTCCTTAAATGTAATCACAAATGAAGGAGATAAGGGGATACAGGGCAAAGAGGCTCCGTATATTTCAGCCAGGCAGTTGCTCTAGTGCCATAGCACAAACATTAAGAAATGGGACCCTTTCCAAAAGGATAAAGATGCCTCTGCATGTCCTAGCAACTGGTGGTGGAGCCAGGAGCTCTCATTAGGCAGGAACTCTGTGCCCAGGAGAGGCTGCAGGTGGGGAGAGCCTGCAGAGGGGCTAACAGGATGCCTGCAGCTCCAAGCCATCCCCGGATACCTGGGGAATGACGGGATCTGCCAGCGCAGAGACTTGCCAATAGCAGCCAAAGCAGCTGCGGCAGGCAGGGGAGGTGGAGAGACTGGAGCCCTAGGGCACTTGGTCTCTGGGTGGGTGGAGAGCATGGTCATAGCAGGGGGCCAAAGTCAGAAGGGAGAAGAGGTGCTGGTAGCCTGTGGCCTGGGTATGGGCAGGATAGGAACAAGCTGAGCTAGCAGAGGCCACAGTGCCCCCAGGGACCTGGGGACTGACACCGGTCTGTGTCCTTCCAGGCAGAGGAGGAGGCAGCTTTGCACCTTGCCTGAGCAGCTAGAGAGCAGAGATAGGTGGTAATGAGGGGATTAGTAGTTATTAAATGATAATGACTACACTCACCGCAATCGCAGGGAAGTGGGCACTTGACACAGCTGTAATAACCTGTTATCACTGGCTGCTCTGCTTGCTGGGCAGTAGGACTCCGGTGATGACATCCTGGCGTGTGCTGCAAGGAGCCAGCAGGTCCCAGATCAGCCCAGAGCCCCTCCCCTGCCACGGGAAGCCCTGGGAGCTCTGGCAGAGCCGTGGGCCTTGCCCACGGCAGCACGGCCGCCGCGCAGAGCACACGCCGTGTCCAGGGCCAGGCAGGCATCCTCCAGGAGCCCCTGGCTGCAGGGATCCTGCCCCATGTGCCGCTGCATCCCACAGCTCCAGGCCACTCCACGGGACAGGAGTCTCCTCCCATAGCAGTCCCCCACCTCGCGGGGGGCTCTGCCTGCCCGTTCCTTCTGTGCTGGTGACACCACTGCAGAGTGAGATGGCACCTCCTCTCTTGGGAGCTGGAGGTGTCTCATTTCTCCCTGACACCATCAATAAAGCCCCAGTAAATCCAGAGCCCGGCATTTGTGGGGTGGGAGGATTTGCATCAGTGGGTGACACTTTTAGCCAGAGAGGGGGACTCCGAGAGGGGGAGCAGCTGCCAGCTGAGCCATGTGCGGAGAGGGCTCCCCGAGGCGGCTGCCAGCAGCCCCGGAGCGTGGGGCAGGGGGAGGGAGTCTCTCCCAGACCTTCTCCAGATGCTCCCTTCACCACAGGGAGCTGAGGGAAGGGCCGCAGCCAGCCAGGTGCTTGCAGCTCCTCTCATCTCAGCAGGCTCTCCAGTTGCTGAGTTCTCCACTGAGGATCCCTGGGGCTGGGACATAGCGATGGCATCGCTCCTGCAGTTCCAGCGACCAAGGCTGCTAAAGCCCTGCATACTTTTAGCAACCTGCTGCTCCAAGCAGCATAAGTTGGTCTGTGACACCGTTACGCTCGTTCCTTCCCCATCCCCGCGGCTCCTAACAGATGTCCAGCATCTCTGCTCCTTTGGCTCTCGCAGCACGCTCCTGCGTCCCCGCTGCGCCGCCTGCGCCTCGCTGCCTTGCGCCGAGCGCGCCAGATGGGCCACCAGCAAGCGGCCTGACGAGCTCCTGCGCAGCAGAGAAAAGCAATTCCCTGCACGGTGGGAAGCGCAGGGTGAGGCTTTAGTGCTGGCACTGGGTGATTCTGAGGGGATACTCTCACGGTGCCTTCTGCCCGTACCATTTCTGGACGAATCAGTTGTTCCTCATGCATCTCTGGTGAAGGGGTCCTAGCACCCATCTTACTCCACAGCAGACTGCCTAACTTCCAAAACAGGCTTTAAGAGACAGCGTTGAGCTGTCAGCACTGCTGACTTCAAGCAGATTTGTGAGCCTGTAGCGTATCGTGAGAGCAGCCCATTTGTTTAATTGCCTAAACACAGATTTGCGGCATCTGAGCCACACTTGCCCCAGTGCAGTTTGTGACTCTCCCCATGAAAGAGATGGGCAGCAGCGGGTGAGCTCCTGGCATCGCCCACAGCTCCCAGGATGTCTTCCAGCAGAATGAAGCAGCCGTGTTTGACTGTGTCCCAAGCAATCCAGCAAGCCAGCAGGAGGAGATGGTTTGTGATCACACAGTTAACGGCTGTATCGTAAAGCATATGCAGGAGCTGGAGGAGGGAGCAGGAATGAACTAAAGCAGCATGACTATTTGCCATTTCCTGATTTCTGAGTGCTCGGCTTCATCCTAAAGAAGGCACTTTGGGCCTCTGATGTGCAGGCACTGGGGCAGTGCCAGCAGCTACTGGCTCTGTAGTGCCTTGCCCTTGTTAGAGACAGCCTGTCCCCAGACTCGATCAGGAAAGGAAACGCAACCCACTCCCTTTTGGGGGACTGAGACTGTGGTTTGTTCCTACCCCTCTGGTCAGGGCCGGCCACAAGGCTGATTTTCACTACTCGTTTGGAAGAAAGCCACTCTGTCAGGCCAGGGGATGGGATTCGATAGGATATATTCAATAGGATAGGGAAGACATATAGGATGGGATGGAATGAAAGAGGGTGGCATGAGCTGGGATAGAAGGGGAAGGGGCAAAAAGAGAGGGGTGAGGATGAGAGGGAGGGTGTGGGAAGGGGGTGGTGTATGGAAGAGGGTATGGAATGGATGGGGTGAGGTGGGATGAGAGGGATGTGGAGGGGATGAGACATGGGATGGGAGGAGAGGGGAGAAAATATGTGGTGGGAGGGAAGAGGGAGGCATGAGATGCCTTAATGGGAGGAGAAGGACAGGGAGGAGATGGGAGCAGACAGGATGGGATGGGAGGGAGGAGGAAGGTACAAGATGAGATGGGAAGGGAAGGGAAGGAAAGGGAGAAAAGGTGTATGAGAAGGGAAAGGAGGATAGAGAAGGGGATATGAGAGGGGAGTGGAGGAGGTGTGAGATGAAAGGTTATGAAAAGGATAGGAAGGGAAGGCAGTGGAATGGAGCAGAAAGGAGGGGAGGGCAGAGGAGGGGATGTGATACGGGGTGGGATGGGAAGAAAGGATTTGAGAAAGGATGAGATATGGGATACGGTGTGATGGAAGGAGATAGGGCAGAGGAATAGGATAGGAGAAAGGAAGATGAGAAGGGAGGGAATGGGGCAGGAAGGTAAGGGAGCTGCAAGTTTGTGGCCACTGCTACCACGCAGCCATGCCCCCATGCTTAACCAAGAGGCTCTGTGAAGCATAACGAGATGAAACATGTGGTTTGGGAGTTTCCGGATTTTCACCAACCTCCCTCCCTCCAAATCTCATGCACAGCAGAAATGAGTGTTGGGGCTTGCTCTCCCTGCTGGGTGGCACAGAGGAGGGATCAGAGAGGGCTCCTGCCCAGAGTGCCTTGCAAGGGCTTGGAAATGGCCAGGAGCACAGCAGCGAGGGCCCTGCGCTTGCTGCGGGACTGGCGTGGCGGGGGGGATGGATGCCTCGGCACAGGCAGCGCCACGTGCCGCTCCAGCCTGTTGGAGCCGGGAGCTGGCAAAGCGCAGCTCCCGGTGGGAGAGCTCGGCACAAGGCACGGGAAGCTCCCCATGCTCCCGTTCTCCCACCCTTGTGTTCTCCCCCACACACACCTGGCTGCTGGGGCAGGCTCTGGGGGCACACGCTGGGGCTGCTGGCAGCCGCCTCGGGGAGCCCTCTCTGCACATGACTCAGCTGGCAGCTGCTCCCCCTCTCGGAGTCCCTCTCTCCGGCTAAAAGTGTCACCCGCTGACGCAAATCCTCCCACCCCCCAAAAGTCGGGTGCCAGATTTAGCAGGGCTTTATTGACGATGTCAGGGAGAAATCAGACGCCTCCAGGTGCTGGGAGAGGGGCTGCTGCCTTGATCTTCCCCTAGTGTAGGGCTGTCCCATGCTTCCTGCAGGACCGAGGCACAGCAGTGGGACCAGGAAGCCTCTGGGGCCATGCAAGTGGGCCAGGAACCATCGCACGTTCCTTGAAGATGCCAGGCAAGCTTTCCTGGCAGGCAGGTCGTAAATTCAGCGATGACAGCTGCAGGCAATGGGTGCACACACCGCAGGATCCCACCACTGCAGCAGCTCCCCAACAGCTCCCAGTAAGAACAGCGCAAGGCTGGGGTGGACCTTTAGGAGGTCTCCGGGTCTGGGCTGGAGCAGGAAACAGCTCTGCAGCATCTCAGTTGTTCCTTCAGTTGTTGCTTCCTCGGAGGGGTTGAGAGGTGCTGCACAGACAGGCAGGAGCTGGCGAGGACCCTGGCTAGGTGGGTGCAGCGCAGAACAGCCACTCTCTCGCTGCCACCCCTCACCTTTCAATCAATGCTGTGACTGACAGTGCCCTGTCTTCCTCTCCGCACCAGGCAAAGTTGGCACTGGAGGTGTCTGCCTGGCGCGTGGCCTGCATGAGAAGGGGCTGCCGGCGGCGTGGCACAGGAGGAGGCGCAATCGTGCCCCCGCACAGGCTCCTCTCCCTCCGGGCAGATTACCCGCCTCTCACTTGCTCGTGGGGAGCTGGCAAAGCTGGTGACAGCCACAATTAGTCCTGTTCCCTCTGCCTGCTGTGCTGCACTTTTGCAGCAGAGAGCACAGGCACAATGAGGTGCCCACACACAGGGCCATGGGACATGGCACAAAAGCCAGGGCAGAGTTTTGCTTCCTCTTTAGCTGGGTGGCTGCTGCACCAAGTGCTTGCTGGTGGCAAGGAGGAGGCAATGCTCACTACTAGCCCATGCTGTGGCAGACCCAGGTCACATTTCTGCACACGGTGCTGGCGCCGCTGCACGTCGTTGGCACAGCAGCATCTGAGTTGCTGAGGAGCAGTCGGGGCACATAGCAGACAAGGCCTGGTGGCACGGGGCCGACTGGCAGGCAAGACAGAACAGAAGTGCCTGGTGGAGGCACATGGGCCAGCCTGCATGAGAGGCGGCCCACACTTAGACATTGAAGAGGACGGCAGGCTGCTCTGAGGGGCTAGCTTCTACAGCAGGGGGAAAGTCCTCGCCCCAGGTAACTCCAACACCTGTGTGCATCTCCCTCCCTGTGGCACAGTAAGATCCGTCCTCCAGCCCTGCTGCTCCCAGCATCTCCCACCAGCAGCACAGCAAGCCCTGGTGCAGGGCTGTGCTTGCCCCACACGTAGGGTGTTCCCAGCCCTGTGGCGGTGGGACGGGACACGAGCCCAGGCCTGGGGACTCTGCTTGACCTGCTCATGCCCCAAGCACGTGCTTCCCATTCACGATTCCTTGAAAGTTGGTTCCTGGTGCTGCAGAGCCTGGCAGAGCAGGAGCAGAGCAGCATCCCGGGAGCGCTGAGGAGCTCCGGGAGCACCGGGAGCACCGGGAGCACCGGGAGCGCCTGAGGCCGGCGCGGTCCGAAAGCGCCTCCTGGTGGCTCCGGCGGAGAATTCCCGGCCACGGAAGCTGAGGGATGAGGAAGGCGCATGAAGGAACCGCCACCTCCTCTGCTGCTGGAGCCCCGCGAGTGCCTGCCTGGCCGGGCCGTCTTAGCACGGGACCGCAGCCGTCCCGGGTGGGATGAGAAAGCAGCGTAGCCTCTCGTCCATCTCCCCCAGCAACCAAGGCTGGAGGCACGGGGAAGGGCACGCCTGCTTCGGGCTTTTCCGGCCTCCGGCAGTTTTGTCTCAGGCCCTTCCTGCAGCCAGATGTTGCATCTTCCTTTGCCCTTAGCAGCCTCTCATGAGTTCATCTTCTGGACTTCAGAGAGTCCAGGTGAGATCTTGGCACCCTGATGCCCAGGGAAGGGAGGACTGTCACCTAACAAAACTGCAGCAGAGCTGCAGACCCTTGCTCCTGCGTTCATGTCCCAGCAGCTCTCCGCTTTGTTGTCCCGCCCAGGAGAAGTTGCAGAGTGGCTGTCGCTTCCTAGAGCTGTCCTGGGTCACCCCCTTGCCCTTTGCAGGACAGCAGCCGGACTTTGCACTGGCACAGTGTCCCGGGGCTGGCTGCTCCCAGCTGCCTTGCCCCTGCTGCCTGGCGTGGGGCCAGGGCTATATCCAGGTTTGCTTCCTACAGGGGCCCTTATGGAATGGACCACTTTGTAAATGGAGCCAACAACCACCTGAAAATAGCCCCTCCACGTAGGACATCATCAGGATAGGATTTCTGCCTACTTCCAGTAAGGCATTAAGCAAATGCATGAAATATGATTTCAGGCCATGGTCCCTGGTTTTGGAGATGTGTATGAGGAGTTAGGCAGGAGCAGCGAGAGTGGAAAATCCCTTCTGCTAGTGGCAGCAATTTCTTTCTTTTCCTTACTAGTAAAGGCTTTTTAGAACCAGAGGTGAAGAGGAGGAGGAACACGAATAACAGAGACCCTCAGGGCTGTGCATGTTTCAATTTCCAGAGCACAGAGTGCCCCTCTCCTCATGCCGCAGAGCAGAGGTTCAGGCAAGCTGTGCAGAGCATGCTCCGCGCTGCTACCTGTCCCCATCGCTGCCTAGGACAGTGGATTGGATCCTTCTTTGGAAAAGAAAACCTCAGCCCAGGAGCTGGAGGCCACATAACACTGCAGCTCTCCCACGGTGACTATCTCGTACCCCAGCAGGTTTCTGCTGCTCTGCAGGAGCTACCAAACAAGGCTCCTTCCCCTGGCTGGAGTGGCCCAAGCCCACTCAGCCCATGGCGATACCCAAGGAGGGACCAGCAGAAACACTCGGAGCCTCCTGAAGCGACCCCAGGCCCTGGCTGCTGGCACGGCCTCCTGTCCTCCCTGCAAGCCCTGGGGAGGGAGCAGGGACTGGGCTGCTTAGTGAAGCAGAGAGGAGGGGCACTGAGGCAGAGGCCGTTTTACTTGCCAAACACCCAGCAGCTGTGTCTTCACCCATGCCACCTGATTCAAGATGTGCGGAAAATCTCGCTGTCAAGAGCTGAATGTCCAAAAAGGAGACAGAGGAGTCCTAAAACTTTATTCGAATAAAGGGAGAGTCCACTGGGCATATCCCTGTGGGGGTCTCTCAAATTGCTGGGGGACGCAGCCCCCCTTTTATCCTATTTTCCCGTCCGAGGGACGCCCTCTCCTTTTCCCCATTGGCCAAGGTACTCAGAAGTTACAGCCTTCCCGGCCTGCCTACACCGAACTCCGGCCTCCCGCCATCTGTTCTCACCTGAGCTCACCAACTCCTTTGTCCCCCTTGCTGAAAATGTGGGGGAATTCCACTATTTCCCTCCTTTGTAAAGGCCCCCATCTCCTTGCAGATGGCTCTTTTTGTCCCACTCGCTCATGGCTCCACTCAGTCTCCCCTCCCTTTGTCCTGCTCTTCAGCCAAACTGTGGAGAAATCCCCTTATGGATGAATACATAAACTTGAGCATTCCGCTCAAAGTGCTGGCCATGGACTTGGGTCCAGGCATGGGCAGGGGGTGCTGGGTTTCACATGGGTAGAGTTCCCCCCTCAAACACCGTATCCTCCAGTCATAGATACACAAGAAAAAATCAATACCAGGCTACTAAAATAAAGGTACCCATGCGTCTCTTTTTATAGAAAGCTGTCCCATTTGCATCCTTCCTCAGGCCTGACCCAGAGCAACCGTCCTCTGGCTAAATTAGCTGTGTTATCCCAAGGGAAAGGTGCTTTAAAAAGCAGCAGGCAAAGACAGGGAGCTGAGTTTGGCCCTGCTGGAATATTCCACCTCCTTCGCAACTGCTGCCTCCAGCGCTGCTCCCGCATTCCTCAATTCCTGCACACAGGGCCAGACTGATCCTAGGTGGCCCTGTCCCCTGTGGGGAACAGGGCAAACCCCCGCTGCAGCCTGCTCGTGCCCCCTGGATTACACGGGCAGCGAAACGGGGAATTGGAGCGTTCTGGCATATCTAGGTCACAGATGTGAGCGGCAGCAGCTACATGAGCTTCCTCATTAGCTGCCTCTGTCTCTGCATTGCACCTATGTGGGGCTGGGGTGGCTGCGTGGAAATGAGCCTCCAAAGGCCATAGCTGGCCCCATCTCCATGTAGAGCAGAGGACTTTCTGCTTGCTTTGGGACCTGACATGCCTGGCATTCTCCCCACTCTCCCCATCGCCCCCTCAGAGAGGTGCCAGGCCCTTGCTTTGGCCTTCGGATGCTCCTGGATGTGACCTTGGAGGTTGTCATTGACCGTTATTGAAACCTGCCCTGATGAGGAGGGGATTTATAAATCTCTGAGTAGGAAGGAAAAACAGATGGGCCCCTTATCAAAATGAGATTGGAGCAAGCCTAAACATGGGGAGCAAGTGCTCTGCTGGCATAGGGAGGGAGGGAAAACATGCAGCCTTTCCAGGGAGGAATGGATGGAGGGCATTGAGGGGGTCACACAGGCACACACTGAGTGCAGGCTCTGGTGTTCTCCAACTGCTATTGATTTTGGGGCTTCTCTTCATGTTGCAATCATCCACATATGGGCTAGAGCGAACTAGCACAGCTAGAGCTGCAGTATGCAAATGTTTAGGGTCTGTCCACGTTTCTGGCCACCTGCATAGCCTTTGCCAAATCCAGCACGTCTGGCAGTCATGGAAATCCTCACTCTAAATTTCACTTTTCCTGCACGGACTGCCCATAAGCCATGAAGACTTTTTCTCCTCTGCTTTTGCATGGTGGTGCGTTAAAGGGAGGGCAGAGATTCTGCTGCCCTCTCTTGCTAGCCCAGGAGTGAACCTGGTAGTCATGAGTGTCTGTGGAGTCGCACTGGTGAAAGAGCATTCAGGGTGCTCGCTCTTGTGGGAGCCTCAGCCATTCCTGCCCTGACTGCTGGAGGTTTAGCTCCTGAAGCAGAACTCATCTGTGTATCTGTGTTGCCACAAAGACCTTTTTCTGATGGGGAGAGGAGTCTTTGGCTGTGTGTGGCGTTTAGGGTGCATTTCTGGTGCCCCAGACCAGTCTCCAGCTGGGAGGTGCATGTTGGGAGCTTGCAGAAATAGTGACGTTCCCAGCTCTGGCTTCCCAAGGGGGCTCAGAGAGATCAGTAGGGCAGAAGACAAGGAGATCTGATCACATTATTGTCATATAAGATCTTGAGTGAGACTGGCAGCAGGAGTGTTGAGAATGAGTCAGAGTCACCAATAATGGAGCCAGTGACCAGGCAAAAACTGTTTCAAGGAGACTCTGTTGCAGCTCCTGTTCCCGTGCGATGCTGTGGGCTGTGTCGGTGGAGTATTGCCCAGGAGAGGCTGACCCCTTTGCTTCCCCAGCCTGATGCCATCCAGAAGCACGGGTCCTCAGTGGGCCTGGTGATGCTGCGAGCAGCCAAGGCTGGCGTTTTTCGTATTAGTAATTACATGATCCTAATTTTGAAAATCAGGCTCTTAATACCTTGCCAGGCTCATTTGCAGGACAACTTGTCCATGTATTTTGCTGTGCTGATATTCAGACAACCAGTAGATCTGCTGCCATGCTCCCCATTGGTCCTTGGGGATCAGGCCACCAGAGATGGATAGTGCAAAACTGCCCACCTTCTGCCTAGAAGGAGGGGATTTTGCTTCTTGCTGCTGTACCTGTTGGGGAAGGGGTGCCCAAAGGACCACCATGGCAGTTGGCATGAGGTGAGCTTAACAGCCAGAAAGGGATGGAGGGCATCAAAGTCCTTGTGGGTATGGGGAAGGGCACTGGGACACATGCGTAGAGGAAAGCAAAGGGCTCAGGAAAGTAGCTTTTTCTTCCCAGTCGGTGCTTATTTTTGTGCGTGTCTTTGGTATCTTGGCGGTTAATGGGGTGAAGATGAAGAAAATAGACTCAAGACTTTCTGTGCTTGGGTGAACTTCTACTGTGCTTGAATGACCAGCCAGTCATGCGTGGGCTCTCCCAGTATCTTCTGAAATGCTTATGCCCTTATTTTTAAGGCACTTTCCTGACAGTGAGAGGTGCTGGGTCCAAGCTATCAAACTAAGCTATCCAACCAAGGCATCAAGGCACTGGGGGGACAGATAGGACAGAAAGGAGGAAATCACAGCCTTGTGAAGCCAGATATCCGCTAGTGATGCCAAACCAGGCTGGGAAGTGTTACCTTGCTCCGGCACAGAGGAGTCTCCTACAGCAGCTGGGAGTCTATGGACCAAACCCTCACTGGTGGAAATCAGTCTGGCCGTGCTGCAGGCAGCAGGTCTCACGTGGCTAATGTCAGTCAATTAGGTGTGGTGGAAGACTTGCATGCATGGGACTTGCCACTGAGGCCAGAGAAGAGGGTGGTCCCAGGCAGCCTCGCTGCAGAGCTCTCCTCTAATCTGGCTTTGCAGCCTGGGCCTGACTTCATGTTTGTTGCTACAGACCTGAACTTGAATTGACGCTGATGCCATACAGGCGCAAAAGCAAGCCCCTGCAAGGAAGGAGGCTGCGCTCCTGGAATAGCCTCCTGTTATACTGGAATAGCCCTGTTATACTGGGGCAAGATGTGTTGATGACTTCACTCCTACAGGACCACCAGGACAAGCTGAAGAGCAGCCAGTCCAGAGACATGGCGTGGCAAGAATGCTGTTATATCTTCTTGGCTTGCTTAAATGTCTGTTTGTTTGTGTGGGTTCGTCTCAACAGCAGCCGTAGCGGTTTAGCACGCAGCATGCTAGCTGGCTATACGTGCAGCTTCTTCAAGCGCAGCTCCAAGACGTAGCTGCCTACACAGCCAGCTGAACAGTCCCAGCGAGTCGACTCCTAGCTGGCTATTACACTTAATGTAATCTTCCCCCTCCCTGCTACAGGCCCTGTTAATACATAGTGGCCTGGGATATCTCACACTGGGCAAAGCAAAGCCGAAGAGTGATGGTGGCATGTTCCACCTCCTGCCTTGTCAGTGGTGCATCTTCCTTCTCAGCTGCCTCAAAATATCCCAGGTGTTTTCCATAGTGTTGTCTGCTGCTGTTACTGGAGCAGGAGAACTGCTTGTGTGGGTCCTAGTGCAGCTGCAGGTCTGTGCAGGAGGAAAGTGTAGGTGCTCTATGGCTGGATGTGTACAGCACCAAGATGGATAGAGCAAATTCTTCATTTCTTGCTTGGCAGCATGAACAGAACAATCCTGCAAAGTGGTTAATCTTGTCCCTACTGTTCAGGACTCTTCCCTGAGTCCCAAATATATATGCGCACATACATGGGCCTGCTGGGAACAAGAGTAGCTGGCAAGGATCCCACTGGGGCACTTGCTCACTGAACTGCTGAGATCTGCAGGTCCTCATTAACCTTCTGGGATGATTTCAAGTGCAAGTGGCATCTCATACATTGGTTTGGGTAATGGTACCATGCTCACTACCCCTGGGGCCCTCCCTTAATTTGCAGGCTTCTCTCTTTTAGGCTCTTGCTGCACTGCCAGCTGTGGGGGTTATGATGGGAGGCAATATGGTCTCATCCAAGGTGACAGAAGTGACCACATAAGAGCTAGGAAGAGAGTGCAAGCTCCCCAAACCCACAGCTCTGCTTGTTAGACATCACACTGCTCAAATCCCAGCATGGAAACACTCTGTTCAGCTTTACACAGTGGTGCACATCTTGGTTTGGGAGCTCTTCTTTCTTTGCTGCCAATATTTCCTTTTTATCTTTCTCTTTCAGAAATTTGTTTATGGCAATCAGGATTTGACAGACTCTTGGCACCCTTCCCACCCTCAGCAAATTACATGGTTGTAAAAACTCTTGCCGTCTCCCTGCTTCTTCCTGTTCTATCACCAAATTTGAGACCTGTTGGGAGGGCTGCATTTGCAGGAAAACCAAGTTGGAGACGTTTGGAGCAAGGAAAAGACCTGGCATGGGGATGATAGCAGCAGAAGCCAAAAGGCTCAGATGGTTTTAAATGTCAGGGAGAGGTGTAAATATGTCTCCGAGACAGTATGTCCAAAAGGTATGGCATTTTACAGACAGTATGATCTCCAGAGCCACCATCCCCTTGGCTTGCCTCCCTCTCAGAGGTGTGACTTTGCCCTGTCACTGTCCCAGGGCCTGCTGTTTCATGGCTGGGATTTGCATGCATGTACCCACCGCCCTGCAGCTGCCACCTCTGTGCTGCCGGGGCTGTTGATGGTTTCTGTGGCCTTCTTGTGAAAAGGAGAGCGTGCTGAAGGGCAGGTAGGGGCTTGAGGTGAGAGAGCTCTTGTTGGGTTGAAACACTCAGATAAACACTCTCCTCTTCAACTGTTTGTGTAGCCTTTTCATTAAGAAATGATTGGTCTCAACACTTAGAGGCAGAAGGGAGGGAGGAAGTGGTGGTGGTCTAACATCTGCCTGTTCTCCCACACCCACACTTCTGCCCTTCTCTCCCCAGATCAGACTTTTTGGTCTGAAAGAGTCAGCAAATTGTCTGTGCCATCCATCTGCCCCACTTCCCTTAGCAACCACTCATTCTTTTCTTCTTGTTCATTAGGTTCATAAAGCAGATCCTGACTGATGGACTCTCTCTCCCTTTCTTCTCCTGTGTTTGGCTCTCTGGATCCCTTTCATTTGTCAGTATTGCACAGTTTCCTTACCTAGAAACACAACACTCCCCTGCACAGGGACATCCGTGTTCGTATTTTGGTGGTCTCTGTGTTTGCTTATGTTCTGAGCACGTTCTGGGTGCTGTTCCTCTCTTCCAGAGTAACCGGTGAGCCTGAGTTGCTGAGTACTTCTTCATAGCCTGTTCCTCTCTGATTCCCACTCTCTGGGCCTTGTCTTGATCCAACTGCTACCTCCTCAGCCTATGTCTTGCTTCCCAGTGTGCACAGCTGATAAGATGAATTGGCACGACTCATGTGTCTGCAGCACAGCTGGGCTCTGACCCATTTGGCTGTCTACTGCTGCAGCCCGCTAAAGATTTAAATAATAATTCTTGGAGAAGTGGCTTTGGAAGCTAAGGACTGGAGAGGTGGAATAGGACCTGTTATATGTTAAGTTAGTAGCTGCTGTTTTGGTTAATGACATGGGTACAGAATGGGTAACTTGCAGAACAAAGCAGCTTGAACTCTATCAACGGAGCTGAACAAGGCAGAGCTGGAGGTTCAGAGGGTCGTAATCTCATCCTCTCAACATGCAGGTGGCTGGCAGCTTGCACACCCACCACCTCTGCCCCTTCTTTGAGCAGACTCGATGATACATTTGAGCAATTGGATTTTCAGCATTGCCAGTTCACACTCACCCTGCCTTATGCTGTCTCTGCTTCCTGGAATGATGCAAAGAACTGGCAGAAGAATTCTGCATTCCTCGAGATGCAGCATGTTGGCTTTAACAGCACTGCTGCTTCACCTTCCCCCCATGTGGCTTGTTGCTTATGGCTCTTTGCACCATTTCCCTGCGCCACCCAAAGGCTTCCATGGTTCCACCCAAAGGTGCAGGAGGAACACCCTGGGTTTTGTTGTTCTTCTGCCAGCAGAAATGGGTCGTGATCAGTGAGACCAGCTCTGGAGATCATCTGGACACATATATCTCAGCTGGGCTGCTTCATGCCTCAAGGACAAGGATAAGGCTGCTGGCACACCGTCATACTAAAACACTGCTTTGCAGCTCTCACTGCTGTAAAACAGGGCTTTGCCAGAGAGGTTCTGGAGGACATACCCACGAGGAGGTAAAATGCCTTAGCAATATCAAGACTAGGTTGAAGACTGCCAGCATAGTGGTGACCTGTCCCTGTTGCTGCTGTAAGTACTCAACAAATTGCATTTCTGAGGGACAGAGTATCTGATGCCATCCTGCTACTCATGCTTTTGTACAAAAGGGAATTGCTATCTGCAACATAAAACCTGAGAATTATTTGTAGGATAATTATTTCGGGATACCAGTCTTCATAGCAACAGCTACTTTGTCTCTAGGGTTGTCTTCCATCTGCTTGAGTGGATTTGATCCTATCACCTCCGTGCACAGCTGTGTGGAGGAGCTGTGCTCTAACCAATAGTGTTGGGAGAATTAGGATCTCAACAGGAAGCACATTCTCCAGTCAAGAGCGAAGACTCCCCCTCTGCTAGTTCAGAGCTGGCCTAAAGCCAACTGTGTTTAGAAAGTCTTTGAGATCCTATAGAACTGAGGGATTGTTCTGCAGCCTGGTGTGAATGGTATGAGAAAGAAACCAGAAGAAAAGGAGCCAGAGAAGAAGAATCCTTGATTTGAAACCTTTCGATTCAGCACACCTGCCTAAGCCCTGTTAAGAATCACCTCTAGCAATAATCAGCATAAACACTACTCAGGTTCCAAAGCAAACGTAGATGGTAGTGCAATGGACCTAATAAAATTATCCAAGTGCCCTGGCTGCAGCTGCTGTGCATCTTTTTAATTGCATCTGACCGATGGCCAGAGACATAGCAAATGGGGACTTGTGACGTTCTTTTTGCGGTGTCTGCATCCTCTGTGCAGCATCTGCATCTGACTGCAGTGTTTGCTGCCCCTCTTGCTTCCAAGGGAGCCTGTAAGGCAGCAGGTGCTGCTTGGTGAGAGTCAAACTTAGTGCTATCCTAAGACCACTTCTCTCTTCATTTTCCTTCAGTTGGGAGAACATTAGTTCAGATGGCAAGTGTCCCCATGGCCTGTGCATATGGTAGAAAAACAGTAGCTGGCTCTTGGGCCCACTTCAGATACTTCTGTGTTCCTCAAATCAAGAACTGATAGGCACAACACGGCTGAACCATAAACCTTCCTACCCTACTGCAGTGATTCCCACAGCTGGTGGTTAACAGGCCTCCAGCAAATGGGAAACAGCTCGTTCTCTGTCATCCCATGAAGTAATTTTTCATGATTTGATATTCTTGGCTAGTGATTTTCTGTATAGAAGCTATATTAGTGCAACCTGAATAAGTCCTGCAGAGTCCTGGGAAAAGGCCAGCTCTCCTGTTTGTGGAGGTGAATTCATCCCACATTCCTAAAGTTCTTGTTAAATATCTTGATTCATTTCTGGCCCAGAGTTCTTTTTCCAAATGAGGTTTTAGCAATGAGGTTAGAACCAAGGGCATTTAAAAGGCAGGTGGTGAGGAGAAATAAGAGAGCACATAGGAATTGAAGGATGTTGAGCAGATGAAGAAAATGATATGTTATCACACCTGAATGGGGCGTTACTGTAAGGAAGACATGGCCTCTGCTGGATTGCCAGCACAGTAAGCAAAAAGTCCCAAAATCATTGGCTTGTGGACTTGTTTTTGTCTTCTTGCCTCTGAGACTCAAGAAATCATTTTTATGTTTCCTTCTCCCTCAAAACCATGAGGCTTATTAATTCAAAGAGAAAAAAGCAAACTTTAGCATATGCTGAAGCAAGGCTTGCTGAGATCAAGAGGTTTGTTCAAAATCCAAGAGGAACGGTGGAACAGGGAGAAGCTAATGGCAGAGATTCTAAAATCCAGAGTACTGCTTTACCACTCACCTCAGTTGTCTCTAATGGAGAAATGTCACCTGTTGCTTTTAGGTAGGGAAAATGGCCCTGGTCACTGCTAACTAGACTTTGCAGCAGTGAAAGAACTGTAATGAAATGTTCTTTAATGTTCTCTTTCAATGGAGATGGTTGTTTAACAGCAAGAAATTTCTGGGCTGTTACAGTTTAGGTAGTGCTGGATAATGTTCATGGAGGGAGGAGGGCTGATGGGATTTACAGCAAGTCTTTTGAGTCTTGACTTTCATAGTTAAATCTGGCACGAAGTTAGAAAAGCAGCTGGAGGATGAGTTTGTGCTTGGAATCATTAGCAGTGAGGGTTGTGCTGAATTACCAAATGCAACCAGAGGGGGAAACTGGCCTTGACAAAAAGCATATAAAATGAAAAATAAACATACATACACATCTAAATATTTACTGTATTCTGAAAGTGAACCTGGAATGTGTAAAGACACGTGCTGCCCTGGCTCCGTGTTTGAGAGATTGCTTGCAGAAGGTGGGAGTCCTTACAAAGCAGTGCCAAAGAGAAAGCAACTCCGTGATTAGAAAGGCAGTCTCACCTAAGAAGGGAAGAGCTGGGAAACCTCGTGGCTGGACCTGTTCTCAAGATGGGCAACCCACTAGCGCAAGTATCTATGATAGTGCAAAAGCGAAGAACTGTGGCTCAGCTGAGGAGCTCCCAAGCTGGCTGGGAATATGTCATCTCCTAGGGAATGTGAGATAATAAGCATGCACCAGGTGTGTGTAGGCTTCAAATGGGTGATAAGATGGCAATCTCTGTCTTGCCTAGTGGCAAAGAGCAGTGGTAGAGCAGCTCTCTCCCATGAGAAGGTACAGCTAGTGTCTTGGGCACTATTCTAAATGCTTGTGGGGCAGCAGTATGAAGTTCTACAAAAGTAGATATTCATCAAGGCTTTGGGGTAGGTTCTGGCCCTGTGAGGTCCTCTCGCTCAGTAATGTCCTGAGACCTGTCCACGGCTTTCTCTGAGCAGAGCCCCTCATCAAGGCCATGCAATCGTTCTCATTGCTGCCCCACACCTAAATGACAGGTCTGTCTCTTCAGTGCATGCATGAGAGAAATTCTTTGCTGCAGCAGGTAGATGAGCTTCTGATGTGTTCTGACTATTTGGGGAGGAATTTCGGCTCCTAGAAACCTCAGGGTATCAGTCTAACAGTCTGACTTTGTCCTTTCTGCTATACCTCCAGAGCACCAGTGTCTGAGTTAGACTGGTTGAGGCTGGATAGACCTCTCATCTCTGAAATAGGCTTTGGTTTGCAATAGGAAAGGGCTCGTTTCAGTGGTCAAGTTGAAGTACACCTGCAGGGTGTGGGACAGGAGCACGTCCGGCCAGCCAGGGTGTTCCATGTTAGACTAGTCTCCAGCCTTTTGAAAGGCAAGAACGGTGGCAAGGCATCTATCTTGCACTGAGTGGGAGTTTGTATTTCCATCCTTAGTGAAATCGACCATCTACCTGGGGGTAGTTTGACTGATGGCAGTGCCCATGGAATATTTGGGTTGGCAATACCCCCGCTTCAATCTGTGCAGCTCTCTGGGTCTCCACATATATACAGCTGACAGCTAGCTCGCCTGTAAATTTACCTGTAAAATGCTGATGAGCCACTTATTAAATAGGAGGTGTGACTGATGCAGAATTCTGTTATGCCCCAGTCTTGAATGCAGTATGGAGCAGATGCCGTGGGGTGAAGTGTGTAGAGAAGTGATTTTGTGCTTGATATATCAACCTGCTATATTTCAAAGATATGTCTTAGTTCCTGGAGAATCTGCAGAAGGCCCTGACCCAGCTTGAAGGAGACCTTTGCAAATATGCTGAGCAAAAGAAAAGCACCTTCATTAGGATAATTCTATTTTCTTAAAACTTGAGCAATGCTGTTTTTCTCTGCAAAGCTGAAGGGGCCGGTCTTGCTGCAGCTGGTGGAGGAGTGTTAGCACCCTTTAGTCCCTTCCCTTAAGAGTTTTAAGGTTCAAATGTAAGGGGGGGTGAGTGCTGAGAAAGAAGGAGACATAAACCAGCCTAGGATATGGGGACTTTAGTGTGTGCTGGGACTCCAGCTACGTCTTGCAGACATCAAGACAAAGAAAATTTCCAGAGAGAACTGAGAGTGGGTAATGAAGGACTTAGGTGACTAGTGTGGGGGGAGCGGCTCCTAAGAGTCAGCCTGAAGGTGTCAGCTCTGAAATATTCAGAATTCGGTGATGGAGGTGTCTCTGGCTAATTGCAAGTGGCAGTTCATGCTGAATAGTGCAGGAGAGGTGACAAGTAGGCTGGGGAGGTACAGGAAAGGATAGGTGCCAAAGACAGGCAGCTTACACCTGATGTGATGAGAATGGGGGACAGGAATCCCTCTTGATTTAGGTCGTTTTACAAAAGCTTTAGTCTTAGCACTTAGCAGATTCTAATCTTATCTGGCATTGGTATCATTTGAAGAAACTCTGTGATGTTTCTGTCTGCTTTAGTGAAACTTCTCTGTGGATTTGTAGTTGACTGAGATTCCCTGGAAAATCAGGCATTGAGGTAGTGGGCTATTTCCCTCTGAAAGAAGTATTAACATAACGGCATCCTTCATCCTTTGGTGATGCTCTGTCCCTAGTAACCTTTGCTTTGAGAATTACAAAAATGTTTTACCAGGGCATTTCATGCAATCAGTGCTTTGAAATTAGCCATATGAAACACTGACCAGCATCCGAGGGCTCCTCTCATTACTTCAGATAAGCTACTCTGCTGTCAGCAGTGGTAAGGAGATGACTTTATATTCTGGCTACTTGGAGGAAGTAGCTGCGGAATGGTGGAGAGAGTTAGTGCCAAGAAGAGAAAAGAAGGAAAGGGAAGGGAGAGGAAAAATATCTCCAGATAGTTTGACTTTCAAGGAAGTAACACTAGAGCAGGACATGCTACCTGGGGAGAGTGTCTTAGTATTCTGTTGCCCCTCACCTTCAAGAACACGCTCCACCTTTGAGGACATACTCCAGCATAGGTTAGGACAAGCATTGGCCAGGAAAGGAGATTATCCTACTTGGGAGGTTCAGCTGTTGAAAGAACTGAAGTGATATGAGTTACCTCCATGCTCCAGGCTCTGCTCTGAGGCAGAGACCTGGCACAGGGAGTCTGCAGCTGCTGAGGAGATGACAGGGTTTAGTTTGGTGTGGTGTTACACAGGGCTTAAATGTGGAGAAGGCCTGGGTAGCCTGGGTATTTGAACCACTCTGTCAAAGAGATTTCTGTGCTCTCAGAACATTGAGGCCCCATGTAGGACTTTTTGTTTATATGTTTGTTTGCTTTGATTTTTATCGTAATTCTCATGGAGCAGCTCTGGGAAAATGGCAGTAGTGGGACTAAGGAGGAGAAGGGCTCTTTACCACAGGAGTAATGAACTGTGTGGCTTTGCCTGGGGTGCAAGCAGGAGAATGATTTAAAAACAGTGTGGTTGCATGTACTGTGCTTAGGGGTGGTGGCAGCTAAAGCAAACTGAAAAATAAACAATATTTTCCAATGTCCCCAGGTATTTTTGGTAGCTGGGGACTCCTGGATTTATATATTTCAGAGCTTTGTTACTCTTTTTTTTTTCTGAATTTCTAGAGGGATTCTCTTTGTCTTTAGGTTTTGTCCTTAGGCATAACGTGAACGCCAGAATCGCGCTGTCTTCTTTCGGGATGCAAGATCAGCAGTGCTCGTTATATCCTTCTTGTGCTTGGCCAACATACTATGAAGACCTCAGAGGCACATCTGAGGCTGGTGCGAAGTGATCCGGACACTGGCTTGTCTTGGATATTGATTATCAGTGATTCTAAAGACTTGGTGACATAGCATTTTAGTATGGCTGCCTTCAGCCTATACTTGTTTGTGTGATCTTGGCATGTACTTGATTCAGCTCAGTGAAAACAAAGAATTCCTCCTGTCCTCTTGTATTTGTAGGTTACTTTTCAGCACAAAGGAATAGCCCAGGGTGAGTGGGGGCGGTGAGGGTGCGCAATTTATTAAGCCAGTATTGCTGCTAAAGGTTTTACTGTGGAACTCATCCTGGCCTGTTGGTAGAAGTGTTGTAATGGAAGGACAGACTGTGTGAACATCCATGAATAAGCATGCATCCAAGCTATGTGCAGTGACAGCCTGGACAGTATGTGTATAGTTACCTTGCTTTGCTGCTGCAATTCCCCTCTGTATTCCTCCTAAGTTATAGAATTTCTCACTGATGCATGTGCATGGCCACACCATCACCCTAGGCCCTCAAAGCAAAGGGCTTGTTCCTGGGTTGTGAAGCTTGTAACTTAATGTTCTTGCACATTTCAGGTGGTCCGAAGTGGTTTTCTGGAGCCTAGCAAACATCTCATCTCTCCTGCTCACGTACTGTCATTAATCTGTTAATCAAGCAGATTTGTTGTTGTTTTTCTGTCCTGTTTTGCCTTTGGCAGCAGTTAGTACCTCAAGCACTCTGCTGGCTGCCCTCACGTGGATTCAGTATAAGGCAATATCCTACATGTTTGGGCAGAGACGAAGGATATCTGAGGGAATGTAAAGGAAACGGCATTGCATAAAATGAAGCCTGAGGTTGTAAACTGTCACTACCTTTCTTGAAAGAAAGAACCATCAATAGCTGTGATGTACTCTGTTGTGTAGCTGTGCTATAGTTATGCTCTGGCCCTTTTTACCAGCATTTTTTTCATGGAGCTGAGTTACAGGCATGGACAGCTGGGACTGTTCACAAGTGGAAAGCTTGAACTAATTGTGTGTGATGACTTGTGTATATTAATTGGCATAAGTGTTGCAGGATCTGGGCTGGTATATACTGTATACTACTATTTGAATTTAGAAGCCTCGGACAGCCTATAGACTGTATTTTCATTAATAAAATAATAATTTTAGTCAGTTTTCATGAGACGCTGCTTCCATCTTTTCTACATTTCAGAGTTTTTGGGAGAGTCTCTGACCACCAGATTGGTACGGGTCTGCTGAGGGTTTGCAGTGAGGGAAGACCTTGGAAGTGCCACATACAGAATAAAATGATTTAACTAAATAGTATATTTACACCAGCTTTTCATCTAAACCCAAGCCACTTCACACGTTTGACAAAAGAACTTAAAAAGAGCGTAAGTATAATTTCATGCCTGAGCAGTATACAAAGACCTCAGCATAAATGAATTCCAGAGCTTCAAAGCAGTTTTTTGCAGAATATATTTTCCTACTACCTACAGCCCTGTTGGAATATTTTATTTTGAGGTCCATGATATTCGCTGAGCTGACTGTTTGAAGACTAGTGCCCTATTTGCCCTGATGAGGAATGGGCACGAGTGCAGGTGTGAGCTATGGGCACGGCTGTTTCCTAGCACCTCTACGCACAGCCCCAGAGGACTCATCTGCTGCTTTCCCAGGCTTCTGTGATAAGATCCTCTAAATCCTCTGCTTCGTTCCTGAAGTGGGTAGGCCCGTGGCCCATGGGAGCGCTTATCCAACCTTTCGCTGCGGACTGCAGCTGGAATCTGAATTTTCCAACGGGCTTTGTCCAAAAACACTGACTTGTCAAATCTGAAACTCGGTGGGAATACGCTCGCTCCCATTACGAAAGACATTGTAGGACTTCTGGTCCAAAGCGTGGAGAAATCAACAAAGGCAGGTGCTTTTATAGGCGGTGTGTTGAGGTCATTGCCATGTCTGCTGCAGCCCAGCACTGTCCTTCCCTGCCCTCAGTGCCAGGACCAGGAGAAGAGCACCTGACGCCAGCGCATCCTTGCCAGGAATGGGGGATAACGTGTAGGCAGAGGCATCGGTGCAAGGACTGCTGGAGAGTGCTGCTGTTTTGGGCCATGCTGAGCTCTGTTTCCATTTTGGCCACAATGCCGTTGAAAGTCTTTTGATTAAAAACCAATTAAATTCCAAGCTCCGTGATAGCAAAGCTCCGTTCCCCCGCGCAGGATGTTTAAAAAGGGCGGGGGCGGGGGGGGTGCACTGAGCGCTTGTGCACTGGGCAGCTGCCCTGACCCAGGACGGCTCTGCAGGCTGAGGCGGCGAGCGCGGCTTCCCGCTGTGCCGGGAGACCTTCCGCAGGGAAAGCGCCCCGGGAGCGCCGGGAGCGGCGGCTCCGCTCGCGCCCCGGGAGCGCCGGGAGCGGCGGCTCCGCTCGCGCCCCGCGGCCCCACGCGCGGCCCCACGCGCGGCCCCGCAGGCGCCGCGGCCGCCCCGCTGCCGCCAGGGGGCGCCGCCGGCCGCGCGCGCCGGCCGCGGTCGCCATGGCGACCGCTGGGTGCGTAGCGGCCCTTACGAAGCTGACGCAGTGGGCGGCCCTGCACGGGCGGGGGTGGCCCCTGCACGGGCGGAGGCGGCCTTAGAGAATCGGGGGGCCGCGAGGCCCCCGGCATGGAGGCGGCGGCGGCGGCCCTGGGCCTGCGCGGCGGGCGGCGGCGGCGAGGTGAGTGGCGGCGGCCGCCGCCTTCCCCGCGAGCAGAGCGGGTTGCGGGGGCCTGCGGCAGGTGGGGGGCGGCCGGGAGGGGCGGCGGCGGCGCCGGGCGGGCGGCCTCGCCGCGCGCTGCCCCGGCGGCGGGGCGGGCGGGCTCGCGGCCTGCCCGTGCGGCGCTCGGCTCTGCCCCGCGCCGGGCTTCCCTCGCCCTGCCCTGCCCGGGAGGCGGCGGCAGGTGCCTGTGCCCGCGGGGGCGGTTTCCGCGGGGGCAGTCGCGGTGGCCGGGGCTGCCTCCTTGAGGAGGTCGCTCCTCCTGGTGCTCCCAGCTCGCGCGGGAGCTTGTGGAGGCCCCGGGGAAGGTGCTGCTGCTGTGCGCGCCATGTCCAGCGCGGAAAGAGGCTGCCCTGGCCCCGCGGGAGCGGGGTGCCCGTGTCCCCAGGGTCGTCGTGCTGTGCGGTGGGAGATTGGGCCGCTCCCTGCGCTTGTGCGGGGTGGGAGCGAGGGGGTGCGTGTTGGAGGGGGGTGTGACACGAGCGTTCTCTCTTTCAGCCTTCATAACTTCTCCACGGGGACCAATATCTGGGAATTTTACTTGGCGCTAAAAGGATTCCTGCCACAAGTATCTGTCGATACCAGGTGATGAGCCCTGACATGAGAAATCCATATTTAGGGTAGCAGAGACCTGTGCACTTCTAAACGCGTGGGCTGCGTCGCTCTGAAATCGTATCATTGAGACGCTGCCAGGCTCTCATCAGCCAAAATTCATGCTGGGCCCATTCTGGGAATTGTTACTTCGGAGTGCGCTTGGGCATCTTTCAGTTGTCGCTCGGAATATAGAAAGAGAACTTGTTGAGTCTACAGGTCTTCATATGCAGCACGGTGCCTAAATGCAGGTAGAAAACAGCACAGTGATTGCTAAAGATATGCAGCTTCTCTCGTGAGTGTTTGTAAGTGTTGCCAATTAAAAGTCACAAATCTCTCTTCCGTGGATTAGCCGACTTCTTCACAGAAAATGGTTTTCTGGCAAAGGATAACCTTTGCCAAACTTGGGAGGAGATTTACTTGCCAGTGAGGATAAAACCTTGTGCTACCTGGTGGTGAGTTGGTGCCTCTTGCTGACTGTCATTTTCTGCTGGCAGGGAGAAGTGTTTGAGCTTGTGTGGTCAGGCTGAGTGGTTTTAAAATAGTAGTGGTTGGGAGATAATGAAATTATAGGAATTGGCTATTGCAAAGACAGATTTTTTTAATCTCTTGGTTTTATGGTATTGTTTTTTGTGAACTGGGTATACAGTGAGGAAGCATCTGCGCTATCTGCACTAAGGAGGTTAGTTTGTGATGGAAGAAGATGGGAATATGTGTTGGGCACCAGCGGAAAGTTTTCCAAATAGAAAACATTATCTGGCTGTAGCTGTTTGTTATCCTCGGTATTAGCTTTCTGTGCCATCAAAGTTGCATTGGGTCCCTGGTTATATTACTCCTCAACCTAGTGAATACATGTCTCCTATAGGAGACCAGGGGACCAGTAATGGCAAACAGTTGGGGCAAGGTCCATGCAGAGACTCGAGCAGCACCTGTTGCTCTGCTTGTAAATCACATGTGTAGCCTAGAACTTCTCTCACAGAAACTCTTCAGAAGGGACTAGGAACAATTTCCCCTCTATCCAGTCTTTAAAGAAAGAAACAGATTTGGGAGTTACCATCTCTGCTCATTGACTAAAGTTTTACTCTGTAACATCTTGCAGAGGCAAAATTCCAAACCTGATGGCACGTGCTATGCATGAGGCTGAATAGCCTCAATAATACAGACCTGTACAGTCCTTGATGAAGATACATTTTTATTCAGCTGCAGGACTAGACCTTTATGATTATTGTCCATAAAATCATATCAGAAATCACAGAAATTAGTATTGCTGTAAGCCCTGACAGCTCAGTCTTTTTTAGGAAAGAGGCAGTAAAAAGGCAGACCCTATGTTGCGTCCACCACTTCCCCTCTTACAACTCTAGAAAGGAACAGTTATGTGGCAATATTATTTAAGAGCTTCTAAGCAAGAAACTTGCTACTCCAGGAGGAAAACTGTGAAGGACAAAAATACTTCCTCAAATGACAAAATTTGTTAATTATGTTAGTATTTGTTAAATATGCTAGTGTTAATGCTGGGATGCTAAAGATGAAGCACTTTAATGGGCTTAGTGTAGAAGCAGGCCGTGTTCTGTGCAACTGCATCGGCACTCAGCCGCATTTAACCTTTTAAATTGCATTGCCCTTTATGTTCCAGAGGAGGCAGAGGCTTTCTTGTGCAGCTTCATCCAAGAAATTAATTAATTTTCATATTGAGCCTCAGGAAAAAAAAGTGGGTTTTTTTTGTTTTGTTTTGAGTTGGAATAAAAGTATATGGACTTTCTTGGGGGGTGTTTGTTTAATTACAAACAATATTCATTTGCTTGTTCTAAGCTTTGCTACCTAGAAAACACTCTTAAAGCAACCTGCTTCAAATATTAGTCTAGTTTCCATTGGTACTTTTGTCTTCACAGCCAGGACAAGCTGGAGGCCTGTAGGAAGTATGTGAACGGCAGTGTTTGACAGCGGTGGCTCTGGGATTCTTGGCAAACCGCTTGGTTTTGCAGGGATTATAGCCTGTGTGGCTCAAGTCTTTCACAGGCCTGCCTGGGATTTTGTGATCTTTCTTGCATTAAAACAACAGTGATTTTGTTCTGCTTTAGGTGGGTGAAGGATGTTTGAGATGTTCTCCCTGTGTAGCAAAGCTTTATTATATAAGATCTAGAACATGAAGCTTCTATGTTGGGAAGTCTGCCTGCTTTTCCTCTGACAGATCAGCATGCTAACTTTTCAACTGCTGCCTGGATAGCAGTTGTTTAAACCGATCTCACTTCCATTACCTTCTGTACAAATTTTCATTTAGTTGTTATGAAGTGAACTGCAGATACAGCAATGAAAAGTGTTTTTTGTGTGATTGTTTTTGGTATTTGTTTTCTAAATGTCCATTGTCAACTTCATAAGAAGCTTAGTGTTCTGCTTCTTTTAGATGTGGAATTGTGCTGCCAGCTGTAACTCTGTTTCCTTGAATACTGAAATTCATTCCATGAGATTCCCTTCCTCCTCTGAAGACATAAGATGATTTTAGCCAGTGTTTATGGTTATTAGGATTAGCCATATTTCCTTCTTAATCATATCAAGACCTTTCAAACACATGCGTTCAAAGTTAAACTAGTGCTGTTGCACAAATTTTATTTTTTACGTTTAAAGCCCAAAATGCTGAAACACAACTCAGATTCCAGTGCTTGACATCACGGAAAATTCGGATGTGAGAAATGCAGTGAACGCAGTGCAGTTTTCCTAACTGAGTGGTTCTGGAGCAGTAAGGGGACGAGTCTGTGTTGCTCAGCTGTTGCTGGACCAAAAGGATGGGTCTAAACCTAAAAATGTGCCAGCAGGTCGTGTTGCCACGGTGGTTTGTCTCTTGTGCTCCAGGATACCCCCGCCACAAGGATGTGTTCTTCTGTGTGACTGCATCGTCTCTCAGCCGTATTTAACCTTTTAAACTGGGTTGCCCTTAATGTTACTTAGTTGTGTTGATTCCATTGTTTGTCGCCATCTCCATGGTATCCAAGCATCTGCTAGTGACAACTGTGTCACTGAATGGGAACATTCTGCTTAAAACCTCTTATTTTCACTTACTGGGGTAACATGCGCCCATGGGCCCTTGTGAGAGGAGGTGAAAAAGATCCCTTTTGTGAAAAAGATCTCCTGGGTGGTGGGTACATTTCTTCCTTGAAAGCAAATCAAGAAACATGAATTTGGAACATCTTTTCTCTCTAACCTTCCTGAAGACACTACTTTAGTAGCTAGTCCTTTCCTTCCTTGGATAGGTAACTTGAGGAATAATGTCAGCTTTCTTAAATGCTAGATTGTGTTTGCTGTAGGATTGCTCTTGCCCTCACCTTTGTCATTTTCACTCATTTTCTAGCAGAAAAAGAGGCTGCCCTTTCAAGACTTCTTTTCAAGGTTAATATGTGGCTAAAATTACTCAGCATATTAATAAAGGAGCGCATGTGCAGGAGGAGAGGTGCTTTTCCTGAGGTGTTGTGCTCTTGTTCTGAAACACAACTACCTGAAAGACGAGAGCTTTCCTCAAATGTCACTGACGTTAGAGGGCTGTAGGGCAGGATGCTTTGGGATGAATATGTTGTTAAATTTTTGTTCTATTGGAAACCATCATATTTTTTTTCCCCAGAAGCCCTTTTCTCTCTGAATTTTATGCCTAGTCCTGGATCAACACTTCTGGTAACCTGTCTTCTATCCTCATTGATTTTGGGGGACAACAGAAAAGGCCTTGTATTCTTCCCGATCTCTAAAGCAAGCCCTTTTGAATACCTCAGAGGCTGTAGCCTGAATGAGCTTTAGATAAGGACCTCTGGTGGTTGCATTTAGCTGATTAATTGTCCACATTGCTTTATAGGACTGCACCTTTCTGATGGTTTTAATGAAATTGATTCTCAGAGGCCATTGTATGACTTTGTCTTTCTCTTGGATGAGGGTGGAAGAAATAGTACAGGCATATTTTGGAGGTGGGAACCATGTGGGATGCTGCAGAAAGAAATGCTTGTTCTTCTGAGAGCTGGTGGCTGAGTAACAGAGTGGTATGTGCATGTGCAGAGCCTTGTAGGAGAATGCTGGTCTATTTAGAGAGTTTGTGAGATTTGGGCATGCAATACGTGAGCTTGCATGCTAGCTAGGAGGTGTAAAGTCCGTGCAATTAGCTGTGCCAGCGAGGGTGACTGTGGGCTGGCTTGATTGCTGGGAATGGCTTGAAAGCCTCCTGTTGGGTTGATGCTCTGAAGTGTGTTGCATTTTTAAGCTTTGTTCTTTGGGATGTGCAAGACCTACCTGGTGATGGTCAGGCACCAAAGAGGATTCTAACATCAGGTTAATTGTGATTTTTTTTTTTTCTTCCTCCTACTGGGAGTGGTAAACAGCAGAGGAATTGAGCCTGTCGATGTGTCCTTTGTCTGACAGAACTTCCCCAACTCTTTGTTCTTCCCTGTTTTTGTGCGCGTTTGAGTCTGCTAACTGAGGAATTTCTGAGAAGGTTGGGTGGGGTTGAATGACTGACTCAAGACAATATGAATTATGTAGAAGTACATTGAATTAATTGATAAAGGCCAACATCAGGGATGAGCAGAAGTTAATCTTTGGAGCTGAGCTTTTGAAGTGAAAGACTGAGAAAGACTTGTCATTGCTCTGTATTTGGAGGTCATGCTGAGAAAGCTAGGGAGATGAAATAGCATGTTTGCTTTAAGACTGTAAGGACTTCTAAAGCAAAAATACTTCTTGAGTTAAAAGACTGTAAGGACTTCTAAAGCAAAAATACTTCTTGAGTTAAAAGACTGTAAGGACTTCTAAAGCAAAAATACTTCTTGAGTTAAAATTGCTGTTTTACTTATATTTCAGAACTCATGGAGCTTGTAGGGAGTGGAAGGACGTGAGTTTGTTTATTCTCTGGAATTAGTGTATGCATATAAATAAAGTTAATAAAGTATTAGGTTGTAAAGTATATGTTAAAGTATATTCAAATAATTCATGCAACGCCTACTGCTATGTGTAGAGTGCTTTTGATAGCTTCTCTGGCTAAGGTAAGTTGGCAGAATAAATCGGTAGAGAGGATGGTGTTGCCTAAGGGAGCATGGAAGGCTCTGCACCACAAACTGCCTCTCTGAGCTAGTTATTCTGTAAAACACCCCAACGTCATGCATTATGCAGGTCAATGTCTTGTGTGTCCCAAACTGCTGTTGCATTTATCCTATCAAACCTTCAGCTGCTTTTCCAGGTGCTCTGCTTGTCTTTTTCTACTTCACTCTTTAATTTATATTGTAAAAAATAAGAACTTGGAAGGAAGAAAGGACCTGAAAGCAGTGTAATGTCTGGGGTTTTCACTGAACAAAAGCCAGAAAGCTCATGTCTTGCTTCTCTCTGGTGTGTGTGTGAGGAAGGGGGCCTTTCATCATATGGCCATACTGCTAGGGAAGGAGCATGTTGCTTGAAAAATAACATAGTTTAACAGAAAGGGGAGAAGTTGTGCTTCTTTCTGTTGTTGGAGCTGCGGATATTTTGCGTTTTGTGTTGCTGCCCTGCATTTTGTGGCTGTGAAATGAAGCGCTTTGAACGCATTTGCACATAAGGGTGTGGTTAAAGCAAACGGGAGGCTTTTCACTTCAAATTACCTGATTGATGAGCTGAAAAACCTCATTACAGATTTGCTTTACAAACCATCTGGCTGCAAGGTAGCTGGTGTTATGCCAAAACACTCCCTTTGGTGACTGGCATGAGAAAACACAACTCTTCAGCCTCTGATCTAGACTAAATGCTCCTGAAGAGTGACATGAACTTTTTGCCCTTTTGATGTATGAGGTTTCAGTAGTAAGTTTGAATTAATATTTGAGGAAGTAAATCTTTTGGGTGGGGATGTGAGTAAACCCTTTTATTCCTATTTTGTTGCCTTCTGGACTGTTTTCATCATGCCAGTGTGACTGGGTGTCAGCTGTGGTGTTGACAGTAGGAATTCCAGATTGATCTTGCTCCTTTGCATCTGAAAGTTTAAGCCTTTCAATGCGCCAGAGGGTAGGAGAGTGGAATTCCCTGCTGTCCAATTTCTGTAAGGAGCAAGAGCAGAAGAAATGAAGGAAAAATGTTCTCTTTATCATTTCTCCAAACGTGTATAATGTTCCTGCTGTACAGGAGCAAGACTTCATTAGGTATTTCTGCTGTTAGAAAAAGGAGATGAGGTTGGAAGCAGCTGAGGCTCTTAAATGTTCCTATGGGAACAGGTAGTAGGTGCAAAGGCTTGAATCCTTAACTGTATGGGAATTTATCATGAAAGGTGGGAGAAAGATGTAGTCTGATTTGTGTGGGAAACCAATATCCTTCATTTTGTCCCCGATTAGCTCCTGATGCTGCCCTTATTGTGCTGAAGAACTTTATTCTGTTTAGCAGTGGTACTTGCAGAGTAGGGCTAGTTGCCTGTTTTGCCTGAATACTCCAAATTGAAATATAAAAATGTTTCTAAATGCACTTTTTGAAATAATGCACTTTTCTTGAAGATGTTGAAGGCAGAGACATCCGATTTCCTGTTTCCCCTGCATGGAACTATAGCCTATTGTTGAAGGCACTCGCAGTAAATATCGGTTTCCCTTGGATAGATTCCTGCCTGGTGGACTTTGCCCATCGCAAGTCCTGTTCAACGGGCCTCTCCTCCTGTGGGGATTAGCTGACTTAATATAACTTAGTTCTCTTTATTCAGGAAAATAGGACCATGTGAGATTTGAGTGTGCATCAAGGACAACCATATCTGCTTTAGAAGGAACTGGAATCCCAAAGTCAGATTTTGCTCTCTGAAAATTGAAAAGAAAAGGGTTTCTGGCTAACCGGTTGCACTCTGGAGCTTTTCCTTTTGGGAAGTTCCAGTTCCATTTCTGTCGCTGTAGATGCATCTTGGTATCCTTGTCTGTAGGCTTCTATTTCTGATTTCATTATAAGGGATTAGCTGCTGTATCCAGCTTTCTCTGTCCCCCAAAATGAGGGGTCTGCAGTTAGTTGTTAGCTGGCCATTAAATATAATACCTGCTAGATGCTTAAAAACTCACTTGTGATCAATGGAAATGACATCATTTAAGGACCTAAAGGATTTTTTTTTTCAAGGCTGAGGTAGTCTTTGGATGGAGGGCAGTTAACAATGACTTTGAACTATGTAGAGAGTGCAGAGCTTGCTTGGGGAGAGGGGAAAAAGAGCTCGTCCTCCAGATGTTTTTCCTGAATCTTCAATTTTGACTGCAAAAATCCCATAGCAAAAGATCTTTTAAAAATTTAGGACAAACTAAACTTGTGCACACTCGAAAACAAAACAAAAACCTAAAGAAATAAAACCCCCAGAGAGCGTTAGTTGTGTGTGTCTGGTACATAACTTGTCTTCCGTGTTCTCCAAAGATGAACAGTGCAAAGGTCCCTCTTCAGCCCTTGCTGGCAACCTGCAGCAGTAACGTGTTCCGTTGCTGTTGTCAGCTGAGGGAGGGGTGTTAAAGTGGCAGCCTCTTGCTGTAGGCATTTGGTATCTCTAAAGTCTTTCCCTGGATTCCTTGTTTTCATCCTGGTCCTTATCCTTTTTCAACAGGCATGTTAAGCAAGTTAGTTGTGTGCGTTTTGTCACAGGCTGCAAAATTCAGTCCCCGAGTGGAGGCTGCTGCTGCTGTGTCCCCCACTCCAGCCAGTGTCCCCGGGCACCTTGGCTCCCTTTGTCACCTAGATTCCTCTTTGCAATGAAAATAAAAATGTAATTTATCTGCCATATGATAGAATTTCTGCTGCATGGTATAATGGGTGTTATGCATTCTAAGATTTGCAAAAAGAACAGGTATTTATATGAAAAATAGTAATAAGGCTAATATGTATAAAGTAGTTCTTAATGCTTATGCTTCCAACCATAAATTAGTCACCAATTCTGACAATACGTTCCTCGCACAATAAAAATACTGCAGTATTTGGGTAAATTTACTCTTACAATGCACTTTTTGATATGCACCCCCGATGCTTCAAGCTTCAAGGAAGGAATGCTCAAAATGAATGGAATGAGAACTACCTGCAGCTCCTGGGGGAAAGGTTCTAAGCAGATGAACACTAGCATAATTCCTAAGAACAGCCTGACAGCTCAGTGTAAATGTATAATGTGATCTGTTATTGTGTACTCAGGTACTATATCTGAAAAAAAGATGATTTTTTTTTTTTTACAAGGTTTGAAAATCCACTTGCCACAAATAATAAAAGAACTGTCAGGTCCTGTGTTTAGATCAATGCTCCTGACTTGTTCCGAGATTATTAGAGCATTCCTACCAAAAACTGGCTTAAACTGGGCTCAGAGGTAAAAGCCTTAAAAAAAAAAAAAAAAAAAAAAAAAAAAAAAAAACCCTAACCCCCCCCCCAAAAAAAAAAAAACCTGTAAATGAATGGCCACTTTATGCTTAATTGTAATGTAATTAAAGGAAAGGGAAGAAAGTCCAAAGCTAGGTAAGCCATGCAGAAAGCATTGCCACTAAATGTAATTACAAGGGTAATATATGTTGCCTGCAGTATGAAAGAAAGCACTTTCTCATCTAATAGCCTAAAACTGTCTCTCTGCTCTTTGGCTCACAACCAGTCACTTGTCCTGGAGTGAATCTGAATAAAAGGTACTTTTCTTTTTTGTTTGTTTGTTTGTCCTTATAATCCTGTTTAGTTTTTACATTCAAGTATGAAGAATCATTTAGCAGACTGGAGCAAAGGGGCTTCATTTTTCTTACGGAAATCAATCTAAAAGTGCATCCCTTTCTGAACAGCTGGTTCAGTGTCGGTCCTTCCCATTTTATAAGCCTGAGGCTGCTTTTCTGCTGGTAAGTTCTCCAGCCAACTTCTGCGTTCGCTCCCGTTGATTTCCTCCTGCTCGTGGACGCTCGCTTTTTCCCTCTCTTTGTTTTCCCAAAGCTGCTAGGTTACCCGCAGAACTTATTTCATTATAAATCAAGAGCCACTAAATTCTATCATTTCCGTTTGGCAGGGAGAAGCTATCAAGCTATTTTCAGTTTCTTATGTGCTATCTGCTCCTTTTGTCATCGTGTTTCCATGCTCCTCCTCTTTTTATTTTAGCAACCTTATTTCTGATGCATGTTTTCAATGGTTTCCTGCTGCTTTTTTGTACTTCCTGCTGCAGTCGTTGCAGTCTGCAGCACCAGGGTTAGCGGCCTCCTGCTATGCGTGGCTTGTACATGTTTCCTATGCCCCGTTAGCTCGGGGAAGAGGAATTCCTGATTTTCTTTCTGCGCGCTCAGTCTCCAGCCATCAGGCCCAGAAGCAGACACTTGTAACCCCTGCTTTGCACGACAGCTTGAAAGCAGGGAGGGTTTTATCCCCGAGAATTCCCCTTGCTGCAATCAAGGCTCCAGCTCTGCCTTCCCTGAGTCCCCCAGGAGATTCGCTTCCACTTTGCCTCCTTTCCCCTTGCTCGTTTCAATCTTTGCTGATTTCTTTCTAGCCCCAGAGCTGAATGGCCAAGAGCCCAGCGGTGCCATCCCTGCGGGAATGGGCTGCCTTCCCCAGCAGCTCAGCAAGGAGAATCTGGAGACGAGGGGGATGCTGGCAACAGGGAGGAAATAACTTAATGAATGCGAGAATAACCAAGGCAACATCCGGGACAAGGAATGTTGATTTAGGAAAGAAATGTCAAAAAATTGTGGATCTTGCAAGAGGGAGATGTGGAGTGTCCTGACCTGAAAGAGCAGTATGTGGCTGAGCTACTGTAACACTGAGTTTGTCAAAGACTTAAAAAGTTGCTGTTTGTTTAAGCTATTCCAAATCCAGGCTTTTAAGTGGTGAATTTTTTCAAATTAAATGTTTGTGTTTTGCTATCTGTTTCTAAATGTTTGCCTTCTTCTAGTTATTAGAATTAGAAAAATACAAATCAGAAATAGCCTAGTATGACTTCAGTACAAAATTTTTGCTAATCTGTGGAGGAAAATTAAAGTGTCAGAGGATGTCCGTGATGAGGGAAGAATAGCCCTGCACCAGAACAGGAAAAAAGTTTGAATAAATCTGCAGCAGGCACAGGGGGAGTAATCAGAAGACTCACAGATGGAAAACTAAGGGATTTTAGAGCTTCCATAGGAGGCTTCCCAAAGGAAATTCTCTCGCTAGGTAATTCTCAATGTAGAAGGTGCTTCTGGGCTTGCTGAGCGGCAGGAGGGGACGGTGCCGGCGGGGCCGGGACACAGGCGCTGGCTCTCGGTGCTGCGGGGAGAGTCCCGCGCGTGCTGCGGTTCAGAGCTGCCCTGGAGCACTCGGTTAGCGGGGGGATAAGATCAGAGAAGCCAGGGGTTTGCTTCAACCTTGCTTACATGAGCAAAGTGCAGCTACGTGTTCCGCTGCCTCCCAGCGCGCACCTGAAAGCACAGCGCAAAGCCCAGAATCTAAATCCTCTGCAGCTTGGCAAGGCTCAGGTCGGGTTTGCAGCTTCACCTTCTCGTCCTGTCCCTAGGGAAGCACTGAATGCCCAGGAGATGCTGGGGGGCTGCAGGCCCCTGCTTGCCCCCAAGGTTGGCAGCACAGAGGGGTGTGGGATTCGCGCTGTCGTTTACTTTCCTGTGCTTCATGCAGCAGCTGCGCTTACCGCATCCTCCTCCAGAGCAGCAGCCAGGGAAGGAGGCTCGAAGGAAAATCACCTGGTGGGTCACAGGGAACCTGCCCAGATTGGGTTTCCCTCGGTGCGAATTCTGGATTTAATTTACAAAACCAGGAGAGTTAGAGCTGCATGCACTGAGCAGCCTCAGATTTTCCTCTTTGCAAGCGCACTGTGCTCATCTTAGGGCTCTTCTCTAGCTTCCTGAAGAATTGGCTTTTCAGGCTAAAGAACAGCTGTGAGCAACTGGCAGGAAGAGCCCTGCTTGTATGAGGATGTTTCAGGGCCTCCTAAAAAGGAAGAGAAAAAAAAAAAAAAAAGGAAAAATAGATGAAGAGCTGTAATGCAGTGCAATCAAGGGAAGCCACAGAACGTGTGGCGACTGAAAAAGGAAAGGGAATATAGTGAAAGAATGGCAGCACATGGAGGAGTGGGTTGCTGGAGGGAGAACGTGCCCAAAATTGGAAGGATGGGATGAAGAGAGAAAGGAGGCTTTTAGAAAAGAGCGTGTGTGTGTGTGAGAGCAGGACTATTATCCCTAGATAGGTGACTATATAGGAGAGAAGAGCTGTGCGCAGCGTGCGTGACCCTGGAAGGAGGCAGTTCCACACAGCGACGCGTGGACACAGCAGTCCAGGTTTGAGAGGGTCTCCGTGCTGCTTGGAAGGTTGAGTTGCTGCGGCACCGAGCCCTGGAGATTGTTATTTATAGCAGGAAAACTTTGCTCAAGCTGTCATTTGTGTGAGCCAGGGAGCTGGAGTCTGGCTCTCCCTCCCTGCCTCCCTCCCTCCCTTCTTCAGATTTTCACTGTAATTAGCAAGCTTTATACGAGCTGGGTCAGAGCTGGCAGCCTTTTTAGAAGCCTGTGTTCCCCAGGCAGGAATAAGGAGAGGTTTTTCTGCTGGGAATATTTAGCCTGTTCCTTTGTTTTGTTTCAAGGACTGTTCTGCTCATGCAGAGGTGGAAGCTGCAAGAAGGGAGCGACAGAACCGCGGATTTCTTCTGAAGTCCCAGCAACAAAAGTCTGCTCTGAAAATTCACAGGCAGGCTGCTAAATGTGCCCTTTGTATTTGGGTGTAATAAAAAGGCTGTTTTATTATTATTATTATTATTTTTAGCTGTGTTAATTTTGGCTGATCTAGGATGAGGAAAGCCCATTAGTTAATATAAAGTAATTTTATTGTCGTTTACCTGGAACATCTGTTTCCTTTAAAACCTAATAAATGTTATGCTGCGTGCACAAGTAGAAGGGATTGTTTGGAAGCAGCAAAGGGTCAGTGTGCAGAAATAAGGGCTAGTATCTGTGATTTTGGCACATGATGGCAGGGATCTTTTGTCATGTGCTGTAAGGTCTCTTGCATTTTGTATGCTTAATTGATAGGGCTGGTATTATCTAAGACAAGGGAGTTTTTCAGTCGAAATTACGATCCTCTACTCCTGGATTTGAGCAAATACGATGTGGTATTTGTGCTATGTGATATGTATAGAAAGGCAGTCAGGGCTGAGCAGAACGTTGTGTTGGTACAAACGAGCCTGCAAACGCTCATGTATATTCAGTGACACACATACGCCCTCCATCACATAGGGCTCCTGTTACTTTGGTGTTTGATCATTGCTGCTTTAGTGCCCTAGGAAAAACATTGCAGTGAAACTAGATACGCCTCATGATCCTGGCACATGGCCTGGATTAGTGCCCAAAAAACCCTCCCTTGGAAACTACTTTAGATTACCTCTGTCGAGCCAAAGTTACACTGACAAAGAGGAGTGATGGCAATGGAGAATTGGGCTTCTAAATAAGATAGCAAAAATATTGATTTGGGTTCTGTTTTATTAAATGTCTTCGCAAGAGTAAATGAAATTACTGCTTGCAGCATAAGCCACTGTTGGATTAAGTTACAGTGAAGGCTCTAAGAAATCCACAGCTATGAGTAAGCTGTAACAGAGATTCTGCCCAATGAAGTTCAGACTGATGCGCTCAGCAGGAATAAAACATTGGAAGGAAGAAATCTGGAAAGTAGGAACCCTGGGAGCGCGTGAGGAGGAAGATAGAAAGGCAGGTTTGCATGCATTTGGAGTGAAATACAGCCACAATATTGGGAACTATGTCACAGGGCATCTGAGTGCTTCCTCTTTCAAAAACTGATGAGAGGAAAACTTCTACTGTGCTGGAGAATGAGGTGAGCCCGTGGAGCAGCGTGGTGGTGCCTGGTTGCTGTTGAACTTGCTGGGAATTATGTTAGAAGGAACAACTTGGAGAACCTCGAAGAACTGCTAAAAGGCACTTCAAACTGAGTTGTTTTAGAGGGACTTCTTAAAAAATGATTAGGAGAAGGTGGCTTCATGGTATATTCAAGGAGCTGTTGGTGGGAGTGGAGATGTTAGGAGATAATTCAGCCCTTTGCCAAAGTTTCCTGCAAGTGGTGAAAAGCAATCCTAGTGGTGAACGGCTTGGAAGAACCTCCCGAGGAAAAATAGGGCGAGCTTATTTGTTGGAGTCTTTTGCAACGCATTAACCTCTTAAATTCAGATCTTATCTCAGGTTATTTAAGGGCATAATATAATACGTGCAGCACTTAGGGTGTATGGCACTGCTGGCTCTGTATTTTCTTCTCTCTCTAATAAAAAAATGAAGGGAAAGAAGCAACCTGAAAGTAGGTAGAGGCTGAAGCCATCTGGGGTGACCCGCAGACGCTCCACTTCATTGCAAATGTGAAATTAGAGAAACCACGTGGGGGGCAAATGTTTATTGGAAATGGAGCTGCTAGCCCAAAAGCCAGGGGTAGGAGACACAGGCGAGTCAAATCCCTGAAATAAGGCAGGCAAACATGCAGCTCCAGTAAAAAGTATGCATGTATTCAAGAAAGACATATTTCCCAACCCTGTTCATCGTGGCACTTTCGTGTCATTAGCATCCATATTTAACAATTACAAATCGTCATAGGAAAAGGTGCACCGCGATGCAGTCTGCCGAAGAGCTCTCCGTGTGGCAGTGATTCCTGGTGATTCCCGACTCGCAGTCAGCTCTGTACCTGTCAGATCAGTGAGCAGTGACCTGTGCGGAGAGGAAACGGCCCAAGCTCTGGTGGACAACGAGGCAGAAACGAAGAGAGTGGCCTGGGAACCTTGCCAAACCTGAGACTCGTGACGTGGGGAGAGCGCGTGGGGTGGGAGGCTCTGAAATCCTGTGCGGGCCTCTGTTTTACCCCCTGGCTGGTTTTCGGAGTGGGGGCACGGAGAGGAGGAACCGTGTGATTTCCCAGCCTCTTCCCCATCCAGATGCCTCCCATTCCTCTCCTCTGTGGCCCCTGCACGCGAGGGGGAGCAGCGTTGGATTCCTCCATCCCCGTGGATGCTCTGAGCTCCTCTCCCGCTCGGGAGGCTGCCGAGCGCTGGGAGGGGAGCAGCAGAGGACGCTGAGGGCCCCTGACCGCACAGTTCTCCCTGCGAGCTTCTGTTCTCCCACTTCCTTCATTACTTATTGGCAGCGGTGGTCTGTTTGTCTGCTGGCTTTCCCTGGAATGTGACTCATCACCTAGGGATTTCCCTCATCAGTGAGTCAAGGCAGCAGGGAAACTATTTGCCCGCTCGCTAGAACAAGGCAGCCTGGCCATGGGGTAGTAGAGAAGCGATTTGTTTTTATTGTGGCTGGGCTTGTCCTGTCCTCTCCTAAAAGCAGGATTTTTATTTTCCCCTTGAAATGTACTCCTGATTTTTATTATCATTTTTTTTTAAATCTGTATTGTAAGGTGGCTGATCTGAGAAGAATTCCAGGGTGGAGTAACGCTGACGGATTTGAATTCACCGGTATTGTAGTGAAAAAGCAGCTTGCCTAAAGAAATGAGGCAGTCAAACTGACAGAAGGAGTGTTTCCCACTTCAGCCAGTTAATTCCCTGGCTGAATTAACTCAGCTTTTGTCATCCTTTCTATAGGAAGGGTGGGTATAGCTCAGTGGTTTACAGCCAGGCATTAGCAAACTTCAAACACAGCCACTGGACATGACAGCAGAAAGGAAGAACTTCAGTCCCCAGTGGCCCTGTCCAGGAAAAACAAACTATTTCTGGGCAATCATCAGAACATGCCACACGTGAGCGGGGCTAGGTGGGATCCTAGGTGTTTGCGTTGCTGACTGATGCCCCGTGGATTTGGGGTGCCCAACTGCTCAGCGTTTTTGAAACTGGGGTTTTTGCTGCTGCTTCTGGCCTGCATTGGCCCGTCCTAGTGATCGTTCCCTCGGCATCTTTTCCCCACCCCGTTCAAGACGAGCTTTCCTCGTCGTGCATTGCTGGCTATTAAGCATCAGCAGACTTTATTAACCTGTAGAACAGTAAGTTCTATTAAAACCACAAAAATAGTTTCGCTTTCTAATGCATTCCTCCTCTCCCCCCAGCAATTTGGATATTATTTTCGCTCGAGCTTGAAATTGTCAGAAAGCTGAGATGGTGAGCTTTGCTTGCACAAAATGTAGGTGGTTGCAGATATGTCGGCACTGATGCAGCACTTGGGTGTTGGGGGCTTTTTTTTGGCTAAATTAATGTTAGTAGACTTGGGCTGTTTTTGCCATTTTCTTGCAGTTAGGCAACCATGAAGCTTGGAGTTAAATTCTGCTCCTACTGAGGTCAAAGGGGAAAAAAAAGTCCAAGTAAGTTTAGGACTGTGAAGTGAACCTGCTTGAAGGTTGTTTCCCTGTTTCTCCAAATACAATTCATCCTTTATTTTGGACATTCAAAGTGATCGTTGTCTCTACAATCTAACCTAGTATTTGAAGAAGCTTTTAAGAAGAGGGTGACAGTTATGGCTACAAACTTGTTCCCTGCTGTCCTGCATCCTTGGCTATGGGGTACACCAATCTGGGAAAAAAAAGGGGAGCCTTGGACTCCTGCTGGTGCGTGTGTGTGTTTATTGGTTTGGATTTTTTTCCTCCTATTTACACGTGCATCCTACTAATTACAGCAAAGCAGACAGGCAGCACCATTGGCAAATACACCTATTAAATGCACTTGCTGGAAACGTTTATGCTTTTAATGAGCTGCAAATATTGGCAGGATATCCTCGCAGGGGCAGCTGTGCAGTGGGGCCGAGCAAATAGATACCAATCAGATTCATTGCTTGCTCCAGTGTCTCTGTGCGCTTATCTCAAAAAATAACAAATAATTCTTCATCCGAAGTGGGTTCAACCCAGACAAGAGGAGCTTTATGCTCGGGAACAGCAGTGGCATAGCTAACAGGCCCTCCAAAAGCCAGCAAGGTACCAAGTCCCAGATAATGTGGAGAATTTGAGCCGGTGTCACCTTGTGGGCTATGTGTTTGTGCGTGACCTCCACTGAATGGGGGCAAGTGAACGCTGCCGGCTTTAACTTAATCTGTTGTGTTTGCTTACATGCATTTTAATCATTACAGCTGCAGCAAAACACTTACAAATTTGAGCCCTTTATATTCAGAAGCCCCCAAACTAAGAATTTTGAAAGCAGAACCCCTTTTCAAAAATATTTCAGGATCTGGAGAGCTCAGTTAATGGCTTTGATTGCACGGGGTTATCGGTACTGCCATTGCTCAGGACCAAGTGGCACTTGAAGGTTGGATCCTATGCGGTGTGTTGTGTGCAGTCCTGCCCTACGGGAGGATGACTCTTTTGAAGAGAGTGGCAAATTGGATCCGAAATCTTTTGTATTAGTAAGAAAGTTTTGAGAACTGAGTTTTCCTCTTGGGGAAAAAGGAAGGCTCTGTCACCCTCATAGTCAGGAAGTCTTTCCTCACATTCGGATGGAATTTCCTGTGCTCCAGTTTGTGGCCGTTGCCTCTTGTCCTGTCACTGGCCAGGACTGGCAAGAGCCTGGCCCCATCCTCTTGACCCCCTCCCTTCAGATACTTGTACGCACTGGTAAGGTGCCCCCTCAGCCTTCTCTTCTCCAGGCTGAGCAGACCCAGGTCCCTCAGCCTGTCCTTACAGGAGAGATGCTCCAGGTCCCCGATCATCTCGGTAGCCCTGCGCTGGCCTCTCTCCAGTAGCTCCATGTCCCTCTTGTGCTGGAGAGCCCAGCACTGGACACAGCAGTGCAGACGTGGCCTCACTAGGGCTGAGCAGAGGGGCAGCATCACCTCCCTTCACCTGCTGGCAACGCTGTTCTCAATGCAGCCCAGGACCCCACTTGCTTTCTTGGCACACTGCTGGTCATGTTCACCTTGGTGCCCACCAGGATGCCCAGGTCCCACTCTGCAGAGCTGCTCTCCTGCACGTCAACCCCCAGCCTGTCCTGGTGCATGGGATGACTCCTCCCTAGGTGAGGGACTCTGCCCTTCCCTGGTTGAACTTCCTGAGTTTCCTCTGCACCCATCTCTTCTGTCTGTCCACACTCCTCTGAACGGCAGCACAGCCCTCCGGTCTCCCGGCCACTCTTCCCAGTTTTGAATCATCAGCAAACTTGCTGAGGGTGCTGAAGGTCTCTGATGGATAAAGTGAACAGACTTGGACCCAATGCTGACCCCTGACAGATGCTGCTAGTTGTAGGCCTGTTAGGGGAGACAGTGTCGACAGCGTTGCTGAAGTCAATGGACACAGCATCCACTGCTCTCCCCTCCGCTGTTCTGACAGCCATCCTGTCCTAGAAGGCTCTTGCTTTGGTTAAACTTCATTTTCCCCTGGGTGAATCCATTCCAGCTATTCCTGATCACCTTCTGGCCTTCCACGTGCTTAGAGACAACCTCCAGGAGGAGCTGCTCCATCACCTTTCCAGGGATGGAGGTGAGGCTGATTGTCCTGCCGTTGCTTGGGTCCTCCTTCCTGCCGTCTTTGAAGACTGGCATGACATTGGCTTTCTTCCAGTCCTCAGGCACCTCTCCTGTTCTCCACGACCTTTTCAAGATGAGTAGCTTAGCAATGACATCCACCAGCTCCTGCAGCACTCTTGGGTGATCCTGTCAGGGCCCATGGATGTGCCGGTGTCAGCTTTGCCTGTGAGATCTCTAACCCCATCTTCCTCATCCAAGGACAAGTCTGTCTTTCTCTGGACTTTCTCCCCGCTCTGCAGGCTCTGGGGTTGCAGAGGGCTGCTCTCAGCAGCAAACCCTGAAGCAAAGGAGGCATTCGGTAACGCTGCCTTCTCTGCGTCTTTTGTAACCAGGGCTCCCACCCCACGCGGCAGCAGAGCCCTGTTTTCCCTGGTCTTTCTCTGCTGCTGATGTATCTGAAGGAGCCCTTCTTGTCATCCTTGCCATCTCCTACAAGAATTAACTCCAAACACACCTTAGTCTCCCTCATCACATCCCTGCATGCCCTGAGAACATTCCTATATTCCTCCCGAAGGACAGGCCATCTTTCCCACATTCTGTATGCTTTCTTCTTCTGTTTAAGTTTTGGCAGGAGCTCCTTGCTCATCCATGCAGGTCTCCTCCCATCCCTGCCTGATTTCTTAGGGATGCAAAACCCATCTGGAGCTGGGCTATGAGTGGTACTTGAATAGTGCCCAGCTCCTTTGGATCCCCCTTCCTTCTAGGGCCCTATCCATGGGATTCCTCCAAGTAGGTCTCTGAAGAGGCCAGAGTTTGCCCTCGAAGTCCAGGACTGAGATCCTGCTTGTCACCCTGCTTCCTTCTCACTGGACCCTGGTCTCCACCGTCTCACGGTCGCTGCAGCCCCAGCTACGCCGACCTTCACGTCTCTAACCAGTCCTTCTTTATTTGTTAGGACCAGGTCCACTAGCACCTCTCCTCGTTGGCTCACCCACCACCTATGCCGAAGAGTTATCACCAACGCTCTGCAGGAACCTCGGGGACAGTCTGTGCCAACTGGGTTGTCTCTCCAGCAGATATCAGGTTGGTTGAAGTCCTCCATGAGAACCAGGACCTGTGATCTGCTTTCCTGGCCTGCACATAGCCCCCCGTGACAGCACTCTGGTCGCGTCAACTCTTCCAACCTATATCTGGAAGTGTTTATTCCCCATGCTGCGTGCAGTGGCGTACAGGCATTTCGTGGAGGTAGTCGAGCCTGCAGGTTTCTCACAAGAGATGCAAGAGGACCCTCCCATAGTCACATCCAGGATGTTCTTCCCCAGCACAGTCCCATCCAGGACGTTCTTCTCCAGTTGCATGTACCTGCTGGAAGCATCCGCACTTGAGCTTCTTGCACTGTAGCTCTCCCACTGCCCCATCTTGCCTGTAAGTGAAGAGTGCAGGGAATGAATTTAAGCAAGGAACATATGCACCCAGAAAACACCTCAGTGTGTTTCTGTAGCTTGAGGAAAGGGCTTTGGTGAAAAATTAGGGAAGAATCAGCTGAGTTGGAGATGGGCCAGTGTATTGGGCCAGCTGGCCAGTCTGTTCTTGTTACTATCGATATATTCTTGTGACCTTCACTGTTCCACTTCCAAGGATGTGTTTTTTGTCAGCATTTACAGCTTAAGCTGGATGGGCGTATAGGTAAGTGGTTGTCTCTAGGGTTTTGAAGGTCATTTTCTACTCCAAAATATATTTTGGGTATTTGTGTCAGTGGGCAGCATCGTAGTGCCAGATCTAACCTAATCACATTAGTTCTGAAATGGTGACATTGTAGAAAGATTGTTGTGGTGCAGTGGCTTTATCCTGGGGGAGCTGAGGATGAAATATGCCAAGCCGCAAGAGGCTTTTTGAACCTTTCCTTTCTCAAATCTGAAATCTGGTGGCTTAGTCTCATGACTCTAGCACTATGTCTCATCTAATTTTTTTTCTGGCTGGAAAATGGGAGATTGTAAAGGAGATCTTAAAAATAGGTGTGAAAGTTGTATGCCAAAATTAGAGCCCCCACTGATTGTACCAGAACTTCATGCCCGTGTTGAGAATTTGTGACTTGGATGTAAATACAGCTCCTAGATATTACATGTAATAGTCTTTGCTTATAATTCTTGCAGGTATCACTCGCCGTGTATCCTGCCACTTGCAAAAGGTGGCCCTGTTTTGGATGCTCCTTTGCTGGGATGCAAATTCTCTCCCTAGTATACTAGGAGCTTCCCTTCCACCTCCTGTGTCGGGTAGGTGTCCGTCTCTGTTACAGAGATACTCTGATGTCTTCCCATCCTGGAAAGGCAGTTTTCCATGATCTCGACTTCATCTCTTTCCTTTATCCCCCTGCTTACTTCTAGTGCAAGTAAATACCTCCTGGCAAACTTGAGGACACTGTAAAAAAGAAGTCACATCCCCTCCTTTCCATGCCAGGGAAGAACAATTCCCCAATTGTAAGAATTCAAGCTCTGAAGCAGGAAGAGCTCCATTTAAGGCCTTAAAAATAGCTGCCTAAGGACTGGTGAAGTAAGTGTGCTCCAAGTTCCAACTGATGATTTCCATCAAGAGCAGGAAATGTTCACAGGAAAACACACTTGATGGGGAGCTGTAAGCTGCAGTGGGGATGCCCCAAGCTGAGACAGAGAGCCTGTGTGGAGCAGGCTTGTGAGGAAAAGGGACACGTGGGTGACCAGGAAGGGGATGCCTTAATGACACTGAGCCCTTTGCATTAGTGATGGATCATTTTAAGGGCAGAGTTGGTATTTTATGAACCAGCAGATAAGTGAGGGTCACTAAGGGCATGGTTAAGCGTGCTGATCGGACTTGCTTTTGCTTGCTCAAATTTGACAAATCTGGCTATTTTAAAATGTTGTCGCTTTTTTCTTGATTCACTTCAGTATAACAACTCTTCATTTAGCATCTATAAGAGACGGAGAGAGCTTCTGTTACCCTAACAAAGAATTTCAGAAGGAGAGGCAATGCAAACATACAGATAAGGTACAAAGCATGTTCTGCCTGATACCAGGAGACGCGGGGCGATGTGTCATGTGTAGGCAAGTACTTGCAGTAGTCACGCTGCGTGCTAGGAGGGAGAAGACATTTTTAGGGGACACTTCTGGTCAAGTAATTTTGTGGTCATTCGGGTGTTGTCCTGTTCCTGCCTGGGCAACGCTGGTGCCTCTTGAGGCTTCCCTTTGAGGTGCCCATGTTTTCCTCCCAAGGCTTCTGAGCCGAGCTACGGTGTCCACGCTGCGCCCTCGGGACGGGCGCCTTTGGCTACGTGGGCTGCAGCTGAGGTGGGTTTCACTTGCGGTGCCTGTGTCATGTTGGTGGCCCTACCTCCCAGTGCGAGTGGGCGGCGTGGGCGCCGGAGCGGTGTCTCGGGTGTCTGCGTGATCATGGCAGCTTTGCAGCAAGCGCCGGGTGGATGTGGGGAGTGAGGAGCAGGCGAATCCCTCCTGGCTCGGGAGCGCACGGTGACTCGTGTCCCTTCCCACCACATCTCCGTGGGGCCCTTTCCCTTTGGCCGCGGCTCTGCTCGGCTGCGTTTGCCTCTCTGCCGTCTTCTGAGGCTAATGACAGGCATGGGAGGATGTTGGATTAAACTAAGTCTCCTAGGTTGAGCTGGAATCTTGTCTCACTGCAGCATTTTTCTTCTCCTTTGCTCTTTTCGCTAAGCCTTCCCCTACAGACGGCTAATCTCCCCCTTCCCCCACATCCTGTCATAGCCGCAGAGCATGTCGTGTGTCACAGGGAATTACCGGCTGAAAAGGCCTGCGAGAGGCTGCTCCTTGGGAACAGTCTCTCCTTTCTGTGCCCAGGGCGGCCCCTTCTGTGTGCCCCTTTTGTGCCCGCTCCGCATCCCCTCCCCCTGGCCATTCAGCGCGTGCCAGAGGACGGAGCAGCGGTTCCCATCCCGGCTCCCTGCCGCCGTGCGGAGATGGGCTTCCTGCGCGAGCTCGGGCTCCGCGGCGTTCCCGAGGTGCTGCTGCCGCCCTCGCTGCCTCCCGCTTCCCGGCGGCGGCGGCGGGGGGGACGTTTCGTGGCACGGAGAGCTCCTCCGCTCCCGGCAGCTCTCCCCGGCGCCCGGACCGCGTCGCCCGCTCTTGTTCCCAGTCTTCCTTCCCACAATTCATGGACAGTCTCCTCAGAACAAGGATGATGTCACTTCCTTCCAAGTGTGCCGGGGGTGTGGAAGGGGGGAAGTCACGACCCCTGGCTCGCTCTGAGCAGCCCCAGTTGATGGAATGAGGCTGCTGCCTTGGAGGGAAGGACTTGCTGGGAGGATAATGCCTGCCTTTGTCAGCAGACAGCCCCCAAGTCCTCCTTTCCGTTTCTGCCTGGAATTTTCAGTGGCTGCAAGAGGAGTTTGCTCTTCCCTCCTTCACTTGTGATGTCTGCCTCCATGGATAGTGCTTTTCCACTTACGGGAAAGAAGAACGTGCATCGTCTGGACCACATCATGTAAGGTTTTTGTTTTCTGTATTTCTCACTCTAATCTGAGGCTCAGGGACCTGGACTCCTTGTGTTCAGAGCTTGTTGCCTGCATGTGCTTCCCCCTACTTTGGGTGTTGGGAGCTTGGCACTTTTTGCACCAGGCTTCAGGTTTCAAGGACCTGGCAAGTTTTCACTCTTGTGTGCAGTGATTTTAGAGGCAGCATTGGAAGTTCCCTGCTGTTGCAAACATAGGGGTCTCTGGACTGCTTGCACTCTAGCCTTGCACTTTTTCCTCCCTGTTCTTATATTAGATCCTGTCTCCATGTTTCTTAAAACATAACTGTTAAGATCGTGTGCCCTGGGATGAAGCTGAGGAGTCCTCACACTAAGAGGATTAACTTTTTTGGAGGCGATGGGGTGGGCAAGGTTTATAGTCATAGGCCTTCTATCATCTTTCTTGTTTCCAAACTGGGGGCAAGGTGCCAGGCATCCTGGCTCACGTTCAGAATTGATTAAACTAATGAGAACTATTGTGGTCTGGGCACCTGGTAAGACCTGCCGAGAGTGACAGTCCCACCATTGCTCTCATGTGGGACGGGGAATGACAGGCGATTCCGCTCTCTTTCCGTCTGTTGCTCTAGATGATGAATTTACTTTAGATATTCGTTCTTGTAGATATACTGCTGCTTAAACTGGGAGAAGGTGGTAAAGGCAGAGCACGTCTGCTGGCATGGCTACAGGTAGAAGAGTTGTGGGAAGTGCCCCAGTGGGATTCAGCCATCAGCCAAGGGATGGTGGGAATTGTGCACTGACATTCAGGGGAGACCAAGAGGTACCGCACTGCTCAGGAGGAGGGTAAATGAATGTACTGAAAAGCATGTCCACATATGCTGAGGATTCAAGATACAAGTGTTCAAGAAACAAGTGTTCAGCATCCAAGTGCTGCCATGCAGGTGGTACATCATAGACAGTTGGGTTATTCATGGCAAGGCAAACAGTAAGTGCCGTACGGCCAGAGGAGAGGCCAGTCTGAAGGTAAAGCTGCGATGCACAGAGTGCCCTGAGCGTTACGTGCTAAGGAGATGGGAATCCAAATGCTGTTGCAGTTCCACATTTTGCTTTGTTTGTGAAAGACAGTGTAATATGCAAGTTACAGTTGTTAATATATGGTGCATGAGATACCACAGATGACTCCCCCTCTGAAATGTTGATGGAAACCCAGCTTACATCCCTTTAACAAGTATATTCATTTTTTCCTCCATGAGCTTAATGGCAAATTAGCCGCTTGGAATGAGGAGTAGTTACTCCTTAAGAGATGCAACTTGGGAAGTTGTTGCAAGCCATGAGTGCAGTACCTTGGCAGCAGTATGTGACCGGGAAGGACGGCTAAACTATTTTGTGTAGTTTTATTTTGCTCTCTGCTCGAGCACGCTGTGCCCCCTGGTGCTGGATGAAAGCTCTGCTCTCTGTGGCATAAAATACCGCAGCTCTCAGGTGTGCTCCTGCTGCCGGGCCCTGGTTGTGGCTGCGGATGGCTCTCCACCGTGGGGACCAGCGAGCAGCAGCGTCTTTGACTGCGTTATTTCTTTTGCAGGAGGTGAGTGTCGTGCCTGCTGAACTGCCCTGGACCCGCTAGCCATGCCAGGGATTGTCGTGTTCCGCCGGCGCTGGTCTGTGGGCAGCGATGACCTTGTTTTGCCGGCTGTCTTTCTTTTCCTCCTTCATACCACCTGGTAAGCAAGAAGAGCAGGTGCTAAAGAGAATGGTAGTTTGAATGGTCTCCCAAATTCTTGCTGCTCCTGTTTGTTGCAGCTGTAATTCTTCCTGTGCTTGTACTTGCAGTTGGAGGGCTTCCATGGGACATTTCGGACAAACAGCACTGTATGGCCCTTTGGATCTATGCTATTTAAGTACTGGTTGCAATGTCAGAGACAAGCTCTGGCTAGAGTATCTTGAATCCTCCTGTGCTATGCAGAATAATCTGGGGCCTTGTTTCTGTACAGGTGGTCAGGGAAAATGATCGGAGCAGTGGATCCTATTGAATAACATGACAAAGGTCATCAAGTTGTTCCGACTAGGGCAGCAAAACCTCTGCATGGCTTGTGGGGAGGAGAGTCCCAGAACAAATTAATATTTGCTGTAAGCAGCTGAGTTAGTTATCAGGGAATGCGCAGGGATCTTCGGTAACCTTGTGGGAATGGGCATGGGCTGTTACATGCAGCTTTGTGTGGCCTGCTGTTGGTAACCAGCTGGTTTGTGGCCGGCAGGTTTGTGATCCTCTCCGTGGTGCTCTTCGGGCTGGTGTACAACCCCAACGAGACCTGCTCTCTCAACCTGGTGGACCACGGCAGGGGCTACCTGGGCATCCTGCTCAGCTGTATGATCGCAGAGGTGGCAATCATCTGGCTCAGCATGCGAGGCAGCATCCTGTACACGGAGCCCCGGGACTCGATGCAGTATGTGCTCTATGTCAGACTAGGTAAGAGGCAGCGGCCTGAGGCCTGCTAGTGACTCAGCCTCCGTGTTACCACCTGCTGTCGCAAAAGACTTGTCTCCCTACACCCCGAGAGGCACACAGCTCCCGAAAGACATCCAGATGGCCACTTGTATGTGATATGCATCTGAATACGTCACGTATACTGCACCCTGTCATTGCTGTAAGACAATGCAATGCCCCAAATATCTTCCGACTGAACCTTTAACTTGTCACCCTCATTGTGATGCAGGTACATCCCTTCCCTCTGACAAAACACGCTCCCCTTTGCCTTGCAACAGACGTCTGCTCCGACATAGGAAAACACAAGATTTCCCATAACACAGGATACACTCTGGATATTGTGGCAGTAGCTCCCACTCCGTGGCATGTGCATGTCATCACATGTCACATGGATACTTAAGACTGCACCCACCTACCTTGAGACACGTCCTTGACCTCTTAACTTACGTGTGTGATGCACCTGTCCATCCACCAATGTCATCTTCAGGTCCCGTGAGTTAAATAGGTACCACCTGCGCACTCACTGCACCTTCTCTCTTAGGCGTTTTTCTTGTCCTCCTAAAAACAGTTTCTGTCTTACCCACCCAGCCTGAACTTTCAAGAGCTAGATCAAAATCATATATGGTTTCTCTTTTGGCTTTCCCCCTCTCTTTCTCTTTTTCCAGGTACAGGAGCGTGATCAGACTTTTCTCTCCTGAATAGAGGGTTGTGTTATTTTTGTTTGTACTCTATTTATTTACTTATTTCTCTGGAGGTGGGTAGAGGGAACTTGGAAGACTGATTATAAAATCTTGTAAAGAGACAGTCAAGCTCCTCCAAACAAAGCATCTCATGGCCTATTCTGTTTTTCCTATGTAGTTTTCAGGCAGAGTTTATTACAATCCGGCTACCCTCGCTTGAGAGCTCTGCCTGAGAGACATTTTTGATCTGAGTGTTAAGTAGATTTATTAACATGAAAAGCAAGCAAATCTTTATCGCTTTTCGCTCATCCTGGAGTCTCCCTAGGGAAGCCTGTAGAGCCTGGTGGTTTGAGTAACATTGTGACAAAACCAGACCAAATGGGCCAAGGGAAGGAAGGCCATTTTCCTACCCGAATACCATCCTTGTCTGCCTTAAACTATACCTGTCTTCAGAGTCTTTATTTACACTTGGATCTTACATATATTTATATTCCGTATATTTGTGTTTGTTTTGAACTGTAGTGTTTTAATTGTCCCTTTTATGCTAGACATAGGAGTGTGACCCTAGAGTAGACAAGGTCCATGTGACTGTCCCTTTTAAGTACCATTTTAAGTAGTTCCAAATACATTACTAAGTGAGCTAATGACCATCTCTGGAGCTCATGTAAACTTTGGGCTTGTAAAGCATTGGGTGAGTGTGATGATGAGCACCTTTTAGTAGCGTTTCCAAACTTCGTATTTTCCACTGAGACACTGTCAACCCTCAAATTCTTGTTTATCAGGCTACGATGGAGACCTGAAAAGCCGATAAATGTGTCCTCGAGGGCTGTGTCCAGGGAGCTGCTGCTGTAGGGACTGCAGAGGGTGGAGGTTCTCTCAGAGGTTGCAAAGTGTAGTAAGCAGAATGAATCCCGAATATATGCTGCTTCCTATTATTTAATCTTGTTTTGAATCCAGCCAGCTGTTTGAGGTGGTCAAGACCTAGATATGGCTGCATGTTGTTTCTTGGAACATAGGGAAATCTTTCTACTGTAGCGGGTGGAAGAAGTGACTATCTGATTCATGCCTATGATGCAGCCTAGGGCACTTGCAGCTCGGTAGGTACATGGTTCTTTCATCACACTAGTGAATATGAAGGAGAAATTACATTTATTTGGCTGATTTTCTTGAAGATTACCCTCCAAAGCACTGACATCCAGTTCTTCAGTAGTTAATTCTGCGCCACTGTCCTGCTAGGGTAAAGAACCTGTCGCAGAGAATTATGTGGTTGCCAACAGTCAGTGCTCTGCACAGTGTCCTTGTGCATCCTCTGCAGAGGATGAGGATGGACAGTTCTTATTCGTGGGTGAGAAGCTGCTACTATCCTTTGTGTTCCGTTTGTTCCAGCTATCTTGGTGATCGAATTTGTGTATGCCATCGTGGGCATTGTTTGGCTAACACAGTACTACACGTCCTGCAACGATGTCACTGCGAAGAGTGTCACCTTAGGTATGTGCTGGGAATGTGGTGTGTGTGTGTGTGTGTGTGTGTGTGCATTCCTTGTGTGCTCCAGACATCCGCTTGTCCTGGAGAGCAAATCCAGTCCTGCACATGGGAATTTGGGAATTGACTGCAGGGAGTGGATTACAGCACTTAAATAGGGTGTTTGTTATCTTGAGATGCTGCAGTTGAGAACTATTGTTTGCTTGTTTATTTATTTATTGAGTGCTGTCTATGGTCAGACAAGAATCCATGTTTCCGTGGAAGGCTCGGCCTTGTCAATGTGAAAGGCCTTGTTGCCCTTTAGTTCACACTGGCTTTATTCTTTTCCTAGAATTGCTTTTGAATCTCAGTCAGACTCCTGGGGGCACCCGATGCTCGTGCCGTAGGTACTCCACAACTCCGTTATATTCTTCTGTGAGAATAATGTCCTAAAAGAGCTGGAAAACTTAGCTGTGGTCAGAGACTTTCCCTGTGGAGTTTCTTTTGCTGCAGCTGCCTGCATTTGGGGACCTTCCTCTCTGCCTTGAAGCACTGGAGATGCGGGTGGGACGTGTGGAGGAGAATGGCAAGGGCACTGTTGACGTGCAGAAGAGCACCTCGCTGCTTCTCTTTCTTTGCAGGAATGGTCGTGTGCAACTGGGTCGTCATCCTGAGCGTCTGCATCACTGTCCTGTGCGTCTTCGACCCCACCGGGCGGACCTTTGTCAAGCTGCGTGCCACGAAGCGCCGGCAGCGCAACCTGAGGACCTACAACCTGCGGTAAAGCAGCGGTTCTGCAAGGGCACCCTGCTTGCTTTGCTTCCTGGCAGCCTTGCTGCCTTCACTCAGCCACCACTCAGCCTCAGGCACTGCTCCCCTTTGCTCTTGAGGGTCCTTTTGGAAGAACTGCAGGTGCAGACTGCTGGGTGCTCTGTGTGGGCATCTGTCTGCAAAGGAGGCAAAGCAACGTGAGGTCTGGTGGGATCATGTTGGTCAGGGGATTTGTGAATCTTTATAAGCCCTTCGTGCCACAGTTACTGGTCACAGCAGCTTGTTTGTCCACCCTGTGGCATTGTGTTTTGCCGAGTACAGGGAGGTAGCACTTAGACTTAAGTTAGGTCAAAACAGGATCTTTTTCCGAAGCCTCTTTCTTCCTTTATTTGTACCTGCCTCCAAATATGACCTTCTGGCCTGAAATGTCTTATATACATTGTTAGCTAAGAAGCAATTTCTATCGTGTTGGCAGTTAGATGTTTCACTTAAGAATTGATTGCATCTTTGTGAGCTACCCAGATGGGGATATGAAAGGTTTTTTTCCACCGAGCAAGGCATTTTTGAGAAATTTGCTGCTTTTTAATTGTTGCTGGGGTTTTTTGTTTGGTTTTGGTTTCTCCCTCCCCCCAAGCCCTGGGGCAACACAAACAGCCCTTGTTTCCTTACACAGTCCCGACATATGTTGCTGTCAGCAAAGAATGTGGCCTTGTAGGACCGAGGGCATTTTGAAAGAAGAAATGAGACTCTAAAAATCTTGTAGAAATCACGCGGTTTTTTTTAGGAACCTGTATTCAAGGGGTGTTTTGAAATGAGATTCTTCACATGGTCCTTGTGAGAGAAAAATCTTCAGGCTTTTCTGGGGACAGTGCAGCAAGTATTGCTGATATGGTTGAGGAGACCTGTTTCTTCTTGCAATGGGATTACCTGCATATAGCACTAACACTAGTCTTGAGTGTTCAATATTAGCACACCATTTACCTAATGAGTACAACTGTTGTGTTGTAGTTCCCAGGGAATTCTGAACGAGGAAGCTGTGCTAAAATACTGTTCAACCAGGACCCCGTGTTAAAACAGAGCCCTTTGACTCAAACCATTATGTTCTTGAGGAAAAAGCATTGCAGGTTGCAAAGTTCTTTTTGTCTGAGAGCTTAAAAAGTAAACCAAAACACAACCAAGTCATCTTCTCTGTGCAGATTTTTGATATCCCAGCAAACTTCCTGTAGGTGTTTGTCTCTTTGGACCTGGCCAGATTTCTCCTCCAGGCCTGCAGCATTTCCATGAGCTCGTGCCTGCTGTTTGTGGATTTCCACTGTAGAGATGGAGTGCTGACAGATGTTAGTAACCAACACGCTATGGGGTATAATGTGAAATGGCAACATCAACTGTTACTTTCCATTCAGTCCTATCATTTCCAAAGGGAATATTTTGAAATTCTCCACCTGTCTCTCGAGCACGAGCCAGCAAGATGCTGAAGGCCACCCATTCTTGTTGAGATCCTCAGTTTGAAGTGATACATCCCTGTTGATGTATGGCAATAACCTGACTTTGTGTTACACTTAACATTTGAGCTATATTTCCTCTGTCTTAACTCATGAAAGAGCTTGACTTGTTTGTCTCCTTAGGAAGGCACATCATTTGGTGGCTTCCTTTTCGTGGTGCTCTTGTAGTTGCTTAGTCAGTTGTTTTCCTTTACTAGTGGCACGTTGATAGGTGTGGGCTTTTTATGCTCTTACGGGACTAAAAAACAAAACCAAACCAAAAAAAAAATCAACTTATTTTGCTGATAGTTTTCTAAGAGAGTTGCTTTAAGGCCCATACTAGACGTGGAAGTTCAATGTTAGAAAAAAAAGAAGAAAAACTTGGAATGAAAGTAGCTCGAAGCAAGCTTACTTTCTCAACCTCTGTGTGAAGTTTTCAGCTCTGCTGCCCGAGTTCTTCGGCATTTGTAGAGCAAACTGATCCTTGGCAATTCTGTCTTAGGATAGGCGTATTCCTGTTCCAGTTTTGGAATCTTACTTGGAGGTTATGTATCGTCGTCGTCTTAAACCACATCTGTTGTTAAGATGTGAGTAGCTGGAGTGCCCAGCAGAATCTTGATCTTAATTTCCAGGTAGGTGCTCTTCAATAGCAGTTTTTTTTCTTCTCACTCTCTGTTCTTGGTCCTTTCCTTATGGGATCATATGACACAGAACGGAAGATTTTTTGGTTGCTTGTTTGCTTTGATCGGTCTGTCCCATGTTAAATTAGTCTGTGTTGCTGTTAAAAAGAAGTCCCTGCATTACAGAAGCTGCAGGTTGCAGGTAGACCAGTCAAAAATAAGGTAATATTACCCTGCAAATGTAGTTACAAGGATAAGCTCACAACAGTGGAGTGAACTCACCTGTAGGCCATTTTAATAAGATTGTTCAATTAGCTGATTTTGCAGCTGAAATTGAAGTGGGTTGAACCTGTTGTATTCAGAATTCTTTAACCTTTAAAAAAAAATAAAAGGGAGACCTTTGCATGTTTTTCCTCCTTCCATCCGGAGGGCTGGGTGAAATAAGGTGAAATGACCCTATTTTGCTATACCATGAGCCAAGCTCTTGTCTGGGTGAAGTCTCCTTGACTATTCTGAGACAGCATAAATAAGAACGTGCTTCAGTACGTGTGCTCCTGGTGCAAGAGAATAGGCCTCATGGTATTTCTTTATTTCTCACAGGCATCGCCTGGAAGAAGGGCAAGCCAGCAGCTGGACACGGCGGCTCAAGGTTTTTCTTTGCTGCACACGGACAAAAGATTCCCAGTCGGTAGGTACCGAGGATGCTTCCTAATGGAGAGCAAGCTCCAGGTATGGTGGAGACACAGGGAACACAGCAGAGCGTATAATGCTACAGGACCTTCTGAAGGCAGCATTAATAGCTCTGAAAAGCAGCGCTTTCAGGTTTAAGCTCTTACTTCCCCTGGAGTTCCTTTTTACCTTGCTGCTACAGTGAACTTTGAAGTTTGTTTGTTTTGGTTAGAGTGTGTTTCTACCCAGCATATTACAGCCATTCTTGTGGTCAGCTTTGCCATTAGTTAGCTCAAGTAGTTTTTTCTTTATGCCAGTCTCAGAGGAAAAGTAGGAAAACATAAATCTGTCAGAATAGGCAAAAGACTCCGTCTAGCCTTCCAGCTGGCAAAGGCTGCTACTTAATCCATAGGTGGAAATGCAGGTTGTTGCTTTGAAATTTTCACGTGCTATGCTCAGGATTTCCCTTGCAGGTGTCTATGCAGCAGAGCAGTCTAAGGGGCTTGATTTGCTTCCAGAAAAGTCAGCAGTACAGTGGTATCGAAGGCAGCAGGGGCAGGTTTGAGCCCTAGGATGGTGTTCAACAGGGCTCCTAATAACCTGCTGAAGAAGTAAATAATAGGTGTCAAATTTGGATGATGACTCAGTAATATTTAGGTTGGTCAAATCCTCCTAATTCTGAGAACCCCTTCTGAAGGGCCAGGCAGAAACAGGGAGTTGTTACCAATGATAAGAGGAAAGTCATAATACAGAAGGATGAGGTAGTGCACATCTGAAGGAACAGTTTAAACTACTTGCATACACTGATTACTTCTGAATTAGTTACAACCTCTCAGGAAAAAAGCTAGGAGTTATCAAGGACACCTCAAAAAAGACATCTGTTCTACTGAACCTGAAAAGCTTCGGTAGAAGGGCACAGAAAATGATACACAAAATGCTAAGGGGCTGATGGCATCAGCGATATGTTCTCCCTAAATACCATAGAATGTTTGGGTCCCTTAAAGATGTAGCAGAAAAAGGAGCAGGCAGAAGGGACGTGAACTTGTGTAGGAAGAGAAATGAGACTGGAATTTAATCTCAGCAGTGATAAGTGCAATAAAATGAAGATCTGTATAAAATGATGGAGATTCAGGTGAAGCCTACCTGAACATTTGTGTTGATCATAGAAGGCAAGTTTAAAAGTGGCTCTTGTCCAGCGTTGTATGGGATGCAGTTTCCAAAGCGTGAGTAGCTGCAGGAGTCATTATAGTCCTTTTGTAGAAATCTAGCTACAAGTGCTGGCATGCTGGTCCTCCTAATCGCATGCTCCTGGAGAACCGGGTGAAATGCCACTTTTCCAGGGAATTTTCCAGTCTCAACCTTTCGTCATGCTGAGAAGTAATAGTCCAGTATTCAGAGATTTACTAAATGGTCTACTAGAGCTGGTCAGGAAAACCCACCTGGAAAACTGAAGCAAATAAAAATATTCTGTGCAGTTGAAGCAGCAGGATTCCCTCGCCAAAGAGGTGCTTTCCGGGTGCCTTGGCCACGTCTCCAAAGATGTTTGCTCTGGGAGCACCGTGGGCATCTGTAGCCTGGCCCAGGAGCCTTGCAAGGAGAATATGGGCACCTCGAAAGTAAGTCCCAAGAGGCACCCGTGTTGCCCACATTCTGAACCACCTTCAAAGTATTTCATCCATGAAGGCAAAAATATTTCACTTTGTCATTTCAGCTTTTTTTTTAATTTAAAGCAAATTTTGCATTCTGCAGTGAGTGTGTGTTTCCCTCTCTCTCTCTCTCTCTTTTTTCTTTTCTTTTCTCCCAGTTCCATGTGCTATCGAATTTCCATTTTAAATTCAGCTTGAGCAATTTCCAGGCTCTTTTCCGTGAGAAAACAGGAGTCTGTACCTTGTGTGTCCTGGCACAGCAGTATGGGCAGTGAATGCATGTGCAATAGATCACAAACAAATCCATTGCTGCTTCTTACAGGATTCCTGGAAAAAAAAAATTATAGTAGAGGATGATCGTTCCTTTGGTGGGCAAATAGAACTCTGCAAAGCAGACGTGGCATCAGGGCAAGAATCTGGTTATATGTGTTTGTAGTGACCATGCTCTGTCCCCATATATTCTGCCAGGCCCCCAGAGCCTCCAGGGTCAGTACCAGAATATCACAATCAATCACTGTATAAATATCAGGAGCTTGAGCAGAAATTCTTCCTTGCAAGGAAGAAATACACAATTAACTTTCTGGCCTTCTCTTTGATCAGGCTATTAAGTGGTGTCATTACTTGGAGTTTATGGGAGTTTGTTGTATTTTACTTTGAGCCCTTCTGCATTTCCTCCGTGTTCAAGAAACCACTCCATTTTACGGGGGTCAGTGCTTTGAGGATGGTGCAGTTGCAATATTGTATAAGGGGCTGATGTCAGTCAGTTTGTTCTTCCAAGGTATAGCTGGTATGGAGACCTACAGTATGGACCATGTGAAGCCCCATTCTTAATGATGATTCTGCTTGCTACTGTAAGCAAGCCAAAAAATGGTAGGAAATATTCTTGCACTCCAGGATTTTGTCAGATAGAAGATTGTAGCTCATTTCCTGCAGGGCACATCTAGGAAAAGAACAAATTTACTTTCTTCAAAGCTTGTCCAAGAGGGAGAGAGAGAGACAGATAGCCTGTCCTGAGGAGCTTTCTTTTAGTGCACAGCCCAGACTGACTCCAGTCCTGTACAGACACGTTTGTGACTTCAGGTGCTGAGTAAGGAATGTGGCTGGTGGTAGCGCTCAAACCAGTGACCATGTATGTGCTAGTGCACTGGCTCAGCCCCGCTTTCTGCTGGTCCAACCTCTGGGACACCCTTGTCCTCAAGCTTGCTGGTGCAAGCAATGACCACACGCTTTGTCTCACAGCCTGTTTGGTCTCCATCCTTCCAAGCCATTCTCATTTCAGGTCTTAAGGTCTTTCAGGTCTACCCCAGAGTGCTGCGTGAGCTGGCAGATGTCATAGCTAAGCCGCTCTCCATCATCTTTGTAAGATCCTGGAGAACGGGGGAGGTGCCGGGGGACTTCAAGAAAGCCAATGTTACATCAGTCTTCAAAAAAGGCAAGAAGGAGGACCCAGGCAACTACAGGCCAGTGAGCCTCACCTCCGTCCCCGGAAAAGTGACGGAACGGCTCATACTGGCCGTTGTCTCCAGGCACGTGGAGGACAAGAAGGTGCTCAAGAGTAGTCAGCATGGATTCACCAAGGGGAAATCATGCTTGACTAACCTGATAGCCTTCTATGATGGAATGACCAGTTGAATAGATGAGGGGAGAGCGGTGGATGTCGTCTATCTCGACTTCACCAAGGCTTTTGACACCATCCCTCACAACATCCTCCTGGGCAAGCTCCGGAAGTGTGGGATAGATGAGTGCATGGTGAGGTGGATTAGGAACTGGCTGGATGGCAGAGCTCAGAGGGTGGTGATCAGCGGTGCAGAGTCTAATTGGAGGCCTGTAGCTAGCAGGGTCCCCCAGGGGTCAGTCCTTGGTCCAGTCCTGTTCAATTTATTCATCAATGACCTGGATGAAGGCACAGAGTGCTCCCTCAGCAAGTTTGCTGATGATACCAAACTGGGAGGAGTAGCCGATACCCCAGAGGGCTGCGCTGCCATCCAGAGGGACCTGGACAGACTGGACAACTGGGCGGTGAAAAACCTCATGCAATTCAACAAGGCCAAGTGCAAGGTCCTGCACCTGGGGAGGAATAACCCCAGACACCAGTACAGGCTGGGGACTAACCTTCTGGGGGGCAGCTCTGCAGAGAGGGACCTGGGCGTCATGGTGGGCGACAAGTTGACCATGAGGCAGCAGTGTGCCCTTGTGGCCAAGAAGGCCAATGAGATCGTGGGGTGCATGAAGAAGAGCGTCTCCAGCAGGTCGAGGGAGGTGATCCTGCCTCTCTACTCAGCCCTGGTGAGGCCGCATCTGGAGTATTGTGTCCAGTTCTGGGCTCCACAGTACAAGAGGGATGTGGAGCTGCTGGAGAGAGTCCAGCGCAGGGCTACAAGGATGATCAGGGGCCTGGAACATCTGCCCTATGAGGAGAGGCTGAGGGAGCTGGGCCTGTTCAGCCTGGAGAAGAGAAGGCTGAGAGGGGATCTGAGCAGTGTCTATAAGTACCTCAAGGGAGGCAGTGAGGAGGATGGTGCTGGTCGCTTTTTAGTGGTGGCCACTGACAGAACTAGAGGAAACAGCTGGAAACTGAAGCATCAAAAGTTCCACAGGAACTTAAGGAAAAAATTCTTGACAGTGAGGGTGCCAGAGCACTGGAACAGGCTGCCCAGAGAGGTTGTGGAGTCTCCTTCTCTGGAGATCTTCAAAACCCGCTTGGACACAGTCCTGTGTCCCGTGCTCTAGGTGACCCTGCGTGTGCAGGGGGGTTGGACTAGATGACCTCTAGAGGTCCCTACCAACCTTAAGCATTCTATGATTCTATGATTAACAGATCTTCTGGTCTTTTTTTGTAGAACAAAGCCAAATGGAAAATAACATTTGTCCTCAAAATGTGCTTTCAGCTTAGCACTCTGCTTTACAGCCTTTGTGTTCATCCTCTCAGGTTGCTTCCATTTCTGTCCATCTGCAGAGTCTTCTGTTTTTTGGACTGGTTGCCTTCTCTGCTGGGAACTCTGCATTTAATGGCTCAGAAATACCCTTTTCCAAGTGTTTCTCTTTGGGTAATTTTGCTTGCATCTGGTTGAGGCTGGGTATGGGATAAACTTGGGAAAACCTGATGACTCTGTCAAGTTTTCTGCCACTTGTAATACCGGTCTGTGGTGATGGTGAAAAATAAACAGCTACAGTGACTATCCAGTGACAGGCTTCAAACAGCCCCCACTTTCTCAGTCATATGCCTGGGACAGTGGATGTGGCTTAAGTATGGGAAAGATGACGTCAGGACTGAGTTACAGAATTAAAGAGATTATTAAATAGGACAGACTGTGTGCTTTTTTTTCCTTTTTTTTTTCTCTCTTTCTTTTCTCCTGAATAGCTGTTGTTCAAATGTAATTGCTTTTGAGGAGGGAGGGCTCTAATATGACAATCAAAGGTGGGGATTTGTGTTCAATTCTCTGCTTTCTCCCGCAGTCTTATTTGCAATAGGGAGGTGGAAATAGTTCCCCTCTCTCCCTTTTTTGTCTTTCCTTTCTGTTTTGATGTAGTGTGTGTCTGCTTGTAAACGCAGAAGCGCTCGGTATAGTTTAAGCTGAGTGTCAGCTGAGCCCTCTGTGTGTGACTATATAAAATAGGATGCATTAATACGATTAGACCAGAAAAGGTATTCCCTGAAGGAATCTCTTGGATGTTTTGAAGACCAAGCTACAGAAACGAGGCCATTGATTCTCCTTCCGTGTCCTGTTTTGAGGCTCCCCACAACCAAACTCCTCCTCCTGAGCCCTTGTCTCACTGGATTTTGCAGGACGCCTACTCCGAAATCGCCTACCTTTTTGCTGAGTTCTTCCGAGACCTTGACATCGTCCCGTCTGACATCATTGCGGGCCTGGTTCTCCTGCGCCAGCGGCAAAGGGCGAAGCGCAGCGCCGTGCTGGATGAGGTGGGTAGCGGCGCCTTGTGCCCAGGCCGGGGGGTCTCGTCTGCCCTCCGACCTGCCTTCTCCTCTTCTGTGACTCACTGTGTGAGAACCGCGTGGCTCTGCCCACCTCGTTTCTGCTGTGCGATGGGCTATTGCCACTCACTGAGCTGTGAGATAAAAATACTCGTTTTTTTTTTTTAGAAGCTTTCCTGAGACTTGCAAAGAGTCCAGCTGATACTGAGTCAATCTTGAAACCTGTCCTTTTTCCTTGGTAGGCGATGCATATAAACTGGGTTTTTGACCCCAGATGGGCAACACCCTTCAGGAGGAGGGCTGTTTCTTGAAAGTGAATGGAGAGATTACACCATCTACTTATGTAAAGACAACTCCATCGGGGTTAGGGTTAGGGTGAATGGAGAGATTACACCATCTACTTATGTAAAGACAACTCCATCAGGGTTAGGGTTAGGGTGAATGGAGAGATTACACCATCTACTTATGTAAAGACGACTCCATCATCTGAGTGAAACTACAGGAGGAACTTGAGGGAAAAATTCATAATTTTCCAAGCAATTACTGACATTGAGATTGCAAATTACCAACATAGGAGAAAAGGTTATATTCACAAATGGGGTTTACACAGTGGTGATCAGATGATGCAGAAATTGGAACTAGATCAGTAAACAAGACAAGATACCGGCGAGCTATGTTGTCCCAGGTTGCATAGTGCTTTCTGGTTTTCAGGCCTAGATTTGGTGTCTTGATGGCATAGAGAAGAATTTTTATGTGTGTTTGTGACTTGCAGGCAAACAATGACATTTTAGCTTTTCTGTCTGGGATGCCGGTGACCAGGAACACTAAGTATCTGGACCTGAAAAATGCGGTAAGTCACTGGCCTGGGATCCTGCAAACTCCCCATGCTTCCGCATGTAGCCTGTCATCCTCTTCCTCAGTGTTTTCTCTTTTTCTCCTCTCTACCCCTGCCTCTTTCTGTAGTAGTTAAAGCAATGAAAGATTATAACAACAGATTCTAATAACACTGCTAGTTTTCCTGGAGGCCTTGTTTGGACTTCAGAGCACTTCTACAGCATTTTTGGTCTCTGTCCTCCACTCTGAGGAAGGCCGTAGTATTTCCACTCAGAAGGGAGTGTTTCTCCAGAGCCAGAGATAGGAGTTTAGTGCTGCACCCAGGAGTGTCATACAGAGGTGCCACGAGCAGAGCCCGTGAAGCCCGACATCCTGGGTTCCATGCTGATTAGAGCAGGGAGCTGCCGGGAGCGTGATGGAGCCTTCCTCTTCCCAGTAGTTCTGAAGATAAAAATGGCTGTGGTCTGTTCTCTTCCTCTCTAAATTAAGCCTGGCTTTTCTGCTGGCTCATCGGGCAAACTTGTTTCCATTTCCCTTGAATAGATGTTAACGGTGCAAGAGAGAGGCTGACCAAATCCCAGCACCTCTGATCTGAGGTGATTTTGAAATTAGCCTCCTTGTGGCTGTGCTCTGCTGTGCTGCATTTAATGCTACCCTCCTGCTTCTGCTAAGATAGTCTGTCATTCTGAATAGGTGTGTGTGGGCTGAGGTGTCAACATGGCTTTTAGAAGTCAGTGCTGAGACATATGGTCCCAGACTATCTCAGTGGCTTCTCCTGGGCCTCGTAGGGCCTGCAGCTATGTGGAAGCAGTATACTTGCAGAGCTCCTCGAGACTTAGACTAGTTTTTCTCCTCTCCTCAACTAGGGTAGGGTAAAACAAAACCCCTAGGGCATGGCCTTCCCTTACAGAATGCTTTTTGGTGTAAAGCAGAGAATGTCTCTGTAGCTATTTTCTAGCTTTGGTACACTTGGCTCCTCCGCTCACGGAATTTGGCATAGCTGTTCTTAGGAGAGGGAGGATGCAGCCTGAATCAAGTGACTTGCTTTCCACTAGCCACCTAGAAATGCAGTCAGTGTTTGCTATTCTCGTGGTGAGGGTGCGCGAGAAGGATGACTTTCAGATAAAAAGAGTGTGCGCTTCTCTAACCGTGGTGGGAAAAGGGAAACGGTGGCAAAAAATCGCCATTTAAAAGAGTTTCAGACCTTTAGTGAGTCTCTTGTTTCTTTCAGCAAGAGATGCAGCGGTATAAAGAGGTGTGTTACTACATGCTGTTTGCCCTGGCTGCCTATGGCTGGCCCATGTACCTGATGAGGAAGCCCACATGTGGACTCTGTCGCCTGGCCAGATCCTGCTCGTGAGTGGCTGTCCTGTCTGTTTGCTCTGCCTTATCTTACTTTTTCCCTTTTCCCTTCTGTTTTCCACTGCTTTCGAATTCTGTTCTCTTTCATCAGGTTGTTCTCTTTTAATCCCACTTTTTCTTCCTTTTCTTCTCTCTCTTTCTCTTTCTCCTTTCTCATTCTTTCTTTCCATCTATCTTGCTCAGTCACTTTTCCAGCCTTTCCTCCTCCCATGTCTTTTTCCTTAGTCCTTCTTTCTCACAGTTGCTTATCTGCTTACCCTGGTAAATAAACCAAGCAATCTTAAGCTCTATCATCTCTGGTGTACTACAGATCAAGCCAGTCCTACAGAGTTTGAACAGCCAGCAGAGAAAAAATACTCATCTGGCATAAGACTATATTCACACTGAGTCAAAGTAGCTGCTTGGTGCTCAGTAATTGGATTTATCAGCAAGCCCAGTTATGCAGGGAGCTGACATTTGGGTCTTTATTAGAGCGTCAGCAAGACTTGGCTGCAGTTCGTGCTGTGTTCTCTCTGCCATGCTATATATTGCTTACCTTATGGTAGCAATACTGTAATTCGGCTCAGGATTGCACTGTCATTTTGTATGTTTGCCTCCAGCCATAATAATTCTGCCACCAGATTCTCTTTGGGATTGAACTTGTTACAACTGGATTCAGCAGAGACATTGCTTGTATTTTAGGAAGAGCACGTTACCTTTTGAGATGCTTTTATGTATGAAGTGTCTCATGAAAGAAACAAAAAAGAAAATCTGAGGTTCCTTTCTGTTCCTGGGATGATTCTGGAACTATTTTTTTGTAACATGTTAAAAAAAAAAAAAAAAAAGATGTAAGGCTCAGTAAATGCTAGCTGCTTTATGTATTGAAGCTATTTAGGACTGTGCTACTAAGCGTAGCATCCCATGAGGAGAGATCCCAACCCCATCATGCAGTGATTGCTTGGAGACTTGTTGCACAATGGCTCTCTCTGGTGCTCAAAAGGAAAATTACAGCCTATTTTATTTTATTTTATTTATTTAAGTTATTTTATGTTATGTTATTTTAGGTTATTTTATTTTATGTGTCCTATTTTTTTGTGAAAACACCTGAAAGTAGGGGAAATCACTGATGTTGAGATAAAGCCTGTACGTGGCGTGCAGGGTCTCTTCCTTTCCCCTTCCTATTTCTAGACATTTCTCTGTAAAGCCACAGTTTCTTCCACATTCTTCCCTTTTCCATAAAACATTTTTTTTCCCCTTAACTTTTGCAGATGTTGTTGTCTCTGTCCCTCACGTCCCCGCTATGCACCCGGTGTCACCATTGAGGAGGACAACTGCTGTGGCTGCAATGCCATTGCCATCCGGCGGCACTTCTTGGATGAGAATATGACCTCGGTGGACATCGTTTACACTTCGTGTCACGATGCGGTGAGAAGTCTGCAAGCCCCTTCATATTTGGGGCATACTTCTATGATCCCTCCTTTTTGATCTCTGTGCTTTCAGATGTAGGGGGACACAAAAGGAAACCTAAGTCTTTTCCTGACCCTGGAGCCAAATCTCCAGTCTCTCTGCCAAGAAATTCTGTCATTTGGACAGAAACTGCCAAAAATTCGAGCTTGTTCAGTTCAGTCCCTCACTTTAAGGCATAGCTCGTCATGCTGCTCTGCTTGCTTTTCCCTGAGTAGCAGAATAAGTAAGCTGGAATGCCTCATCAGCATGTTACAATAGTGGATCTTTTCCAGGTTTATGAGACTCCTTTCTATGTTGCTGTGGACCATGATAAGAAGAAGGTGGTCATCAGTATCCGAGGAACCCTGTCTCCAAAAGTAGGTGCACTGCATAGTGACTTCAAATTACCAATCTTTAACCATCTTTCATTTAACAATCTGAGCCCTTAATGATCTTTGGGGGTAATCTGAGACCTTCCTGACTTGCTCTTGGTGTTTGGCTTGTTGTCCAAAATGTGGTGAATTCTTTTTACCAGGATGCCTTGACTGACCTAACTGGAGATGCAGAACGCCTTCCAGTTGAGGGTCACCACGGAACATGGCTGGGACATAAAGTAAGTAGAAACCACTTCTTATATCTTGACTTCTTAAGCACAGACAAAACAGACCAAAAACTTGAGTCTTAATTGCTTGAGGTGCTCTCGTGAAGGATGTTATATGATTGCAGTGAAATGGCTATAATATTTTAAAAAAATCCTTAAATTGGAACAGTTAAAGCCATTATGTCCTTAAATAGGACAAACAAACCAAAAGAGTAAAGAAATGAGTGCAAAAGGAATTTTTAGAGCCCTTGAACAAAATTACTGTGAAATTACTTTTTCTTCCAATAACCTTTTCAGAATTCGCAATAATATCCTGACAATATGTTTAAGAAAAATCTGTTGCAATGGGATAGTCATCAAACCTCTTAAAAGGCTATTGTCAGGACTTGCACCTGTATCATTAGTGGCACTATGTGTCTGTCTAAGTAATTGGGACTGGGCTGACTAAATCAGTTTAGTGTAGAGCTCATCTTTGCCCCAGTCCAGCAAAGTAAGAACACACATAATTTCACAGAATTTATATTTAGATATGCAAACCTTATTTTTCTTAGATACTTTCTCAGTACTCTCAGCTGTCAAAGCTAATGTCACTTGATTTCGTACTATTTGCTTTTGTTCAAAAGGCCTTTGCACAATGTTAAACAGCTTATATGAACTAAAAAAGCTAAAAAGAAACCAAAGTAACGGGAAACAATTCTATTTTTTTAATGTGCACAAAAGCTAGTAACTGATATTTGTAGAAGTTAAAGATTTTCTTTTGAATGGAAGCTTTTCCTTTTAAATGGAAATGTTCATATGCCTGTAATTTATCTGAAACACATTATTAGATCATTCCCTTTTGTTCTGTACTGAGTTTCCATTTCATTCTGTACTTTTCTGTTGTTGCTAGTATGCAAATATAGCCTTATTTTAAAGTGTTGTCAATATTCATCATGAGAAAATAGTGCACTTTTAATTCCTGAAGGAGACTAATGGAGATAATGGAATTCTAAAATGTCCATTTTATTGACTTACGGACATTAAAAACATGCATTTTTAATACAAAAATAAATGAAATGTCCTGCACACCCAGCAAGCTGAAAGCTGTTAACTCCACCTAGGGAGCCAGCCTGTCGTTGTGATGCTTTCAGTGTTGATCAGACAATTCTACAGGTTAAAACCCTTGATGTTTCCATTACAGGAGACCACTCCACTGCTACTACAGATGAAAATGTTTGAGTGGTTGGCTTAACATTAATGCCTAAAAACAGGATTGTCATAGTTTGGAGGAGAAATGAACTAAAAACCAACCAACAATTTTAGCCTCACTGTTTTAAAAGAAATCCATTGTTTTTTATAACAAAGTTAGTTTAAAAGTAATTATAAGTCCAGGGTCTGAACCCATACTTAGTTCTATTGAATTTGTACAGAACAAAACTACTAAAATGATCACATAATGGAGGCTTATTTTGTGGCAGCAAGCCAGCCAAGGTGACAGCAAGTAAGTGCTATGAAAGGGTGCCCTGAAAGCTCAGTCGCGATCACTGCTTTCACTCTTCCGATATAACAGTTAGTAAGAGCAATAACTCTTAAAACCTTTTTTTTTTTTTTCCTAATTATCTCTTCTAAATAGAACCCTTTGTGGGTATTCATACCTCTGTGCAAGGAAACTCTGGAGACATTCCATGCTAGAGAGGACTGAAGTGATACTATACAAAAAGAAAGCTGTAGTTTTAGTTTTTTAATATTTCAAAGAAGTGTTGTGTCTTTTAACTGTAAAACAAGAAACAATACTTTCTTGTTGCTTTCCATAGATCTCCAATTCCTCTGCATTCCTCATTTGCATTTCAGGTTTTAAAATTAAGCCCAGATTTTATTTATTTTTTTTTCCTTTGGAACCTTATAAAACAGTATCCACTTTAACGGAGAGCTGAAGTGCAAATTTGCAGTGATGAAACTCAGATTCTGTGATTTTAAAGTCAGTATTTATCTTAGAATGTATTATCAAGGTATAGCTACAAGGCTGACTACCAGTTCATTAGTAACATCACCATGGATTTAGGACATGCTTTACAAAAATAGCATCCTGAATCCATGTTAGCAATTTATGTAAGTAGTCTACCTTTCATTTCTTACTAGAGCTGGAAATGGAGCCTGTTCCAAATGCAGCTGAAGCTGACTAACTACTGAAAGGTCTGGGCACAGACATGAAATATTATGACATCTGCTTTTTGGTAGCGATGATAGCATTACAAATGTCCCATTTACAGGCTCAGCAAAATCACCTGTGTTCTGCTGTTTTTCTTAAATAGTCAGATTGGTTTGGTGCTATGTTTGATACCAAAGCCTTTGAAAATAACCCATTTCCTTGCTTCTTGCGAGGATCATGAATTCCTTTTATGTGTGAGATTAAACAGTGCTCAGTAATGTTCATTTCGTATGGAAATGTTTTCGTGGAGAGATGTAATTGAAAATAGCAGAGGAGATAAAGCTCCCTGTGTTTTGGCCAACTCGGGCAGGGTGTATTACTTGAAGTCCAAATTGAACAAATCGAAAATAGCTGATTTCTGTCTACCCGTGTTCATCTTGGATTTCATCGCTGTTTTTCAGCCTTTGCAGTTTAGGCTTTCCCGCCACTGAATTAGACTATAACAAAGGTGTAACCAAGAATTTATGCAACAGACTGAATTCTAGTTGCTTGTTTATAACAGAGATCAACTGTAATTGATCAGTAATTAATGTATTCAGGGTGAGAATCACTCTTCGAATGCAGGAAGCACCAGAGAGATGATAGATGTTTAAAAATGGGCTAAAAAAAAAAAACAATCTTTTTTAAAAAATCTTAACTGATGACTAAGAACCATCAGTTCTTAATTTCTTTCTTAGTTTCTTATCAATTCTTAGTTTCTTTGAAAGAAATGTCTCTAGTAATTTGCAGCTAGGGTTTTGGCCAGCTGAATGCACCTACTCCTCTGCCTGCTCCAGGGACCAGTGACTCCTCCCTATCCAGGTAGTTCTGCCGCTTTTTCCAAGTAGCATTTTCACAAGTAGGGTCTTGGCATTTGCGTTATTTCTCTGTAAACTTGTAAGGCTAGTTCATGCTTTCATTCACAGATTTAAATAAGAGTGTAGAGTTTTGTAGTTAAGACTCAGACACTGCCAAAAATCAAAGCTCCCTGCCCTATGACAGCTCCCAGCATGAACTGAACTACCAGATACAAAATCTTATGTTTAAAAAGCGATTTTTTTTTCCAAGCTGTTCATTCAGTCTAGAAATAGGGCCTTGGAGTATTGTCATAGCTTTACAACTATTGTTACTCCTAAGTAGTTCATTGCTCCTCCTAAATAGCCCATGGCTCTGTTAGGAAGTGAGACGTGTGCCAAATGATGCACCGTTCTGACACGTTCTGTGTGGGACTCCAGAGCTTGCCCAGCGTTCGGGTGGTTTAAGCCTGACGTGAACCTGTCCACGTTTTGTTCTCTGCCTTGTTGTCTCTTCTCAGGGAATGGTGCTGTCTGCCGAGTACATTAAAAAGAAATTGGAACAAGAGATGGTGCTCTCTCAAGCCTTTGGACGGGACCTGGTGAGCGTTAGTTTTCTTTTAGCCTTGCAGTCCATACATAAAATGAGATTTCCCTAAAGCACTGGTGTTAAAACTCCATCTCTGTGTCCCTAAATTTGTCATACTAATTTCTCAGAGCTTCCTTCCAGTTCCTGCTGTTACTTATTCCTCCAGGGCTTTAGGGAACTCTCATTTTCTCCTCCACTTATCCAAGAGGATAAGTGGGATGAACGGCTTACTTGCTCCCAGAAACTTAACTCTCTGAAGCTAACACTGAAGTGTCCGGCTTGTAAGGTTGGCTAAACGTACGGAGAGAAACATAGACACCTTCCTTCGTTATATGGTGCTTTATTCCTCTCTGCCTGGAAAATGAAAACTGAGCAAGCTGTTCCTTACAGGGAATTTTTCCTGATGTGCTGCAGAGGTCATTGCTACCTGAGTGGCAAGGATATAGTGACACAGTATCACACACGAGACACCCTTTCTCTTGAGTGTGTGGTAGTTTGTATTGTGTTCTGTTCAAAGCTAGCATTACAGATGGTGAGTCCAGTTTTTAATTGCCGTGGAATAAGATAACTGACAGGACGTGATCCGCCAGGATGGAGAGATGGAGACATGGAGAAACAGCTTTTGTGCAGAAAATTAAGTATTGTGTAAAAGTTGACTTTGAGAAAGATCTGAAGAAGTGGAATGAACAGGGCATTAATTCTGTCCCAGGTTATACTCATACCAAAGTTTCATCTAACCTAGTACGTTGTTTCTGACAGTTGCCAGCAGATGCTGAGGAAAAAAATATAACAAATGAGGTTTTTATAGTGTAATTCTCCCGTGGTGTTAACATCACTGACTGTAATAGGTGTTACGGCAACTTAGAGATGCCTTGAGCTGTGCCTAACAGCCCAGCCTCTGAATATCAAGAATAGTGCTTGGCTTCAGAGATCTAGATCAGTGTTGAGAGATTAGTGTGGTCCCAGAATTAGCTGAGGAAGTCTGCTGACTGTTGAGGACATCTCCACTTGAGATGATTCCTGCTCAAACTGCGAGTTAAGATTTCTGTTTTTCAGCATGCTCCAGGAAATTTCTGAAATTAATGAGAGCAAATTATCATTTCTGGAACGAAGGAGAGCTCAGATTTGTGAACCTGGGCTCAGGTTTTAACAGAAGATTTTTATCGATTCCCAAATAACTCAGTCTGAGGAAACATCTCTGGCTTAGGGGAAGGGACCAGATTGGGGGTTTGCTGTGGAGTTTCCTTTCTGTCTGATCTCCATTTCTTGCTTTGCTTTTTATTTTCAGGGCAGAGGGACAAAACACTATGGCCTGATTGTGGTTGGTCATTCCCTCGGGGCTGGCACAGCCGCCATCCTCTCCTTCCTTTTGCGTCCACAGTACCCCTCGCTGAAGTGCTTTGCATATTCTCCCCCCGGGGGGCTGCTGAGGTAGGTGTTGGTACAGGAGGGCTGGTGAGGGAGGGGTTGTGGTTGTTGCAGGATCACATCCTGCTTTCCATTTTGTCTTGGGTAGTCTTTGCATACGGGAGAGTCACAAGTTGCAGGAGCTGAGGGGGTTGCTGCCAGTCTTTGTTCTGTGTTGTAGTCTGGAGTTTAGGTTGCGGTGTTTGTGAATCCAAATATTCAGGTTCGTGACTCAGTCATCTGGGGCTAAAGCTCTAATTTTACCCTGATTAGTGGAAAATGCAAGTTGGGAGACTGGTAGTGAACAGGGTGTGATTTCCTCCCTTATTATTCCCTGCCAGTGCCAGTGTCTTCTCCCCCTCCTCTGTGAATAGACTGCAGAATGAGAGATTCTTGACCACAAATAGAGGTCTGCATCGGATCTAGTTGTTTGGGCTCCTTTTGCTGCTGACAGAAAGAAATGGGCACTTTCAGGATGCGATTTCTTTTATCCTATCCACAAAGTGGATGCCTACTATAAGTCAGGTGGATTGTGCTTCTCTGGTGTTTATTTGTCTCCTTTGGCTGCAGGAGAAACCTAGGGTGACTGCCTCAGATAGATACACCTCTACAGAGAGGTAAAATCAATTCCTCCTGTTGTGAATTGGAACAGACCTATCAATTATATTTAATTCCGTAGCAGCCACTAAAATCATCCTTCTTTATGGCCATGGAGTGAGATAAACTCATTCTAATCATGACAGACACTATGGGAGCACTTAAAAGCAGATATATGTTGCGAGAAGCCCATTGTGATGGCTACTGCATATGTGCCTGCTTCAGTTAGGGTATTTTAGACATCCTGCTAATGAATTTGGACATTAGTATGCCCTGTTGTGACAGAACCCACAACCAGCTGTGGCTGTAGAAAAGTTGTTCTCTAGAATGTTCCCGTGGAGGTTGACAGCTTTCTGTTCAGAGCTTCCCCTCCTGAGATCCTTGGGTTGCTTGTGCACCTCAACTGCCTCAGAGTTCAGGGAGGTTCCTCTGACTGCCACACGTCTGATCGCTGTTGTCGTGTACGTGATGTCCAGGATCATGTCTAGGTCATTCATGGTGGCCTCTACCTGTGGTTGCCCTTGAGAGGAAGGTCTCTAGGAAGGGAGTTGTCTGGAGGAGAACCAGATCATAGGATGGAAGACTTAATTCCTTCTTATCTTGGTGCTAAGGTTACTGCAGAAAGTGGCCGTCTTAGTCCTACACTCTCTTTTCAGAGTAGTCTCAAGAATGTGTCGTATTTCTTCTTGTGTCCTGGCCATTGCCAAACTATAGGAAAATCATTATGAACCACAGATTTTTAGTACTTCCTTTTCCAAGTGTATCAGAGTCAAATGCAAGTAAATTAATAAGGAAGGAGCTATTCTAGCTGTAGGAAGGGCTCACTATACCATTAAGGAGTAATGTTTTTTGGGGCACAGCATGTGGATTTCAGCCTAGCATTAATAAGGTGCAAGTCCCAAAGGCTTCAAGCAGTTCAGATTGTTTGTATGACAAGGTGCAATGTCCAAAAGTCTCTCGGAGACCCATGACAGAACTTGTGAATGGAGTGCAGTTTATTGCCAGTGAAACGCTATTTGCTGCTTCTTGGTCCTGTTTCTCTTCCAGCGAGGATGCCATGGAGTATTCAAAAGAGTTTGTGACTGCAGTCGTACTTGGCAAAGATCTAGTGCCCAGGCAAGTTGAGAAGCCTCTGAATTCCTTGGTTCTACTTTTCTTTGCTAAAGTCACCTGTTTCCTCTCAGAAACCCTCAGATCATCTCGGTGTCCAGTTTCCTCATTTACCTGTCCTTGTGTGTTTCTTTCTTGTCTGCCTAGTCCTAGAACTGCTGTATCTTTTACACGGACACGTATACAGATGTTTCATACACCTTTCTGTGAGCATATCCCTCCCCTGTATCTCATCTTTCTGTAAGAAAACGGTGAATATCCTCTCTCTATAAACACATGCATTGCAGTATCTGGCATGTCCGTGCAGCCTCTCTGGTTGCCTGTGTTAAGTCAGCCCTCTTCACCCTCTGTCCCAAGCTATGCTGGCAGCTCGTGGTTTGCACTGTTTGTTCCTCATCACCTGTTGCATATCATCTCACATCTCTGAACCAGCTCCCTAATTTCCCGTGTCTTGACATTTCTCACCTTTCATCATCTCCTGGGATATTTATCCTTAATGGGGCCTTGGACTAGGAGCCAGGCAACCTAGGTTTTATTTTCACCTCTACCCCGTTGCATGACTTCAGATAACTTACGCTATTTGTTAGGCATGTAGAATTCAGTGAAGGAAAAGTACTACAGTACTACTTGAGTACCACTTGAGTATGCCTTTGAGTAACCTGTACGACAAAATCTTGTCCATGTGGTGATCTGTTCAGTGGTATCGTAGAGCTCTCTTCCATCTTCCTGTTTTATCTGTTCAGTGGCATCCTGTAACCAAATTGTTTCCTGCTTGCTTATTTCTGTGATTACCCCTCTGTATTATCTCCCTCTTTATCTCTCATACCTGTGTTCACTGCTCGGATTCTGTTGCTACATTTTGTGTTTGTTTGTTGTTGCAGTGGTTTCTTGGGGCCTCCTTTCCCTGGTTGCTGGTGTTGGGGGATCACACCTCATCTCTGAAGTCAGCTTCAGAGATGCACTGTTTCATTCTCATAGTGCCTCTTGTAGCATAACTTCTTGTTCTTCTGTGCTCTGTATCCCTACTGTCCTCTGTTACCTGTCAGCAGTTTTCTGACAAATGAAGTAAGAACTTTCTTCCCCTGTCTTTCAGGATTGGTCTCTCACAGCTAGAGGGGTTTCGCCGGCAACTGCTTGATGTTCTTCAGAGAAGTAACAAACCAAAGGTAGGAATGAAGGTGAACAGACACCTGAATGGAAATCGCTGAACAGCGACAGTAAATTTTCTTAGCATCCCACAGCAATACTGCAGATTTCTCCAGCCCCCAGATCTGCTCAGGTCCACGTGGCTACTGTCTAGGTAACCAGTGGGGTGATGACAAGAGCTGGAAGGCAGCTGGAGTGCTCAGAGCTTCGGGCTATACTCTGTAGCCCTATGGTTGTAGCTCCGTGTAATGATTCTGGTTCACATGCTCTAGGTTCAGTGCCACAGACCTAAAGCAACTGAGCGGGCCATTTTCTCACCCGAATTTGCTTTGAGGTCTGTGTTCCAGAAAAAAAAAGCTGTAGCTTTTTCTTGTTGGTAACAGACCTGGAAGTACAGCAGTTGTGAGTTTATATGGACACAGCTGCGTGCTGGCTGGATAATGCTGTTCTAGGGTAAGCAGCTTGTCAGCAGTTTTGAGGTATGTATGCAGAGTTGCTCCAGCTCAGGCTTCTTGACTGTCGCACTGAGGCAGAAAAGCTGGAAGATTTTAAGTTTCATGGGTAAAATATTATAAAAATAGTCTGTAGAGATTTAAAAAAAAAAGTGTGAATTTACATTTACTTTTCTTGTTAGCATTTTATTTTATTTTTTTTTTTTTTTGTGGTTCGGCGTGCGGATTTTAGTGGGTTTTTGTTTTTTAGGGGGATTTCTTTCAGCGCTAAAGGGATTTTTTGTCTGGCTATGTTGTATAGTCTTTTGCTTATTTTTAAGCATCAAAAATTCAGATTTTGTCTACTTCTTTATTTTAGAAGGTTTGGTATGTTATTATCTGGGGGACAAAAATGTCATTGCTCTAGGTTCCTAACTCTAAGAAAGCTTCCAACCAAAAAAGGAAAGACAAGATTTTGCTGTCTTTAGGGTTAAAATTGGGAGAGGAAAGGAGGAAGGAACAACTTTTCTTTCAGGGCAGGGTTTCCATCTTTGGGTACATGATTAAGGAACCAGAGGCACAAGCCCCATTCTTTTCAGGTATTCCTTTTCGATAAACCTACCTAACAATCTCTGGTAATATTGTTTTGCTTTTCTCTGAATCCTTCCCTTTCCTCCATTTTATTTCTCCCCTTTCTTGTGCTGGACAGTGGCGAATCATTGTGGGTGCTACCAAGTGCATCCCGAAGTCAGAGCTCCCTGAAGAGACGGAAGAAAATTCCGTAACCAGTAACCGCCTCTGGACCCATCCCAGCGATCTGACCATCGCCCTGTCGGCCAGCACTCCGCTCTACCCGCCCGGCCGCATCATCCACGTGGTGCACAACCACCCTGCAGAGCAGTGCTGGTGAGCATGGGCACAGCTGGGAAGCCAGGCCGTGGCCGGGAGGGAAAATTCACTTTTGGAAAAGACTTCCCAGTAGATGAATCGGTGTAGGAGGGAGTGGATTTTTTTCCACTCCGTAATTTCTGGTGACTGTGTCTGTGCTGTGAGGATGGGAAGATACTCATATCTCTGGGGCAGACTCCTGGAGCAATGGCAGTAGCATGTGTTCTGTAGTATTTCCTTTCTGTCTTTTTTCCTCTTTCTTACTTTGGTATACCAAAATATTGGCCTGCTCTTTCACCCCCTGCTCCCTATTCTCTGCTCTTTTTGGATTCCAATTCCTCTTCTAGTTGCTGTGAGCAAGAAGATCCCACTTACTTTGCTATCTGGGGTGACAATAAGGCATTTAATGAAGTGATCATCTCACCGGCGATGCTGCATGAACACCTCCCATATGTGGTCATGGAAGGACTCAACAAGGTAACAAGTTGTATTAATTTTTACTGCAAAAGCACTTAGATGCTGTTATTGGAATTGGTGCCTTGTCACAGGCCTTTATGAACACAAAGAAGGTGGTCTTTGCCTGGCAGAACTGGCTATTTAAGCACGCAATACCATTTATTTTGTGAGGAGAGAGAGAGAAGGTTGTGCTGTGCTGCACAAGCTATTAGTGTCAAATGTAAATATCCATATCCAATGAGATATGGAAATTGGATGTACATCTTCATCCCAATACCAGTGTGCTAAACTGAGCCCTCTTTCCAAATATCATGCCCCGGTTATGAGAGATTGGCTGGTGTTTCATTCCCTCTCTCAGAACCTGCTCATTTCAGGTTGTGCTTCAGGTGGAATCTAGCGAGCTGTTTTGGAACTAGGTGTCTGTGTGTTGCTGTGAGGGTGGAATGGGGGCTTCAAAAATCTTATAGCCTGCTGCTCTTGCCCCTCTGTGACCCCGTGGGGATGTCTGAGCTTATGCTTGCAGGAATGTCTTTGCCCCTGAGCTACGCAGTTCTAAGCGATGCAACTCATAGATTTAGCGTCAAGGCTGCTTCTGGCAACAGTTTTGGTCACCTCCTCAGTGCTGATTTTCTGATGGGGCGCTCTGACAGGTTATGGGCAAACATAGCAGTTTCCTGACAGGTCTGAGTTGAGAAGAGTGAGACTATTATCTTCAGTAAAGCACTACTGTTTCTTTGCTTACTTTGAATAGGTTCTGGAGAATTACAACAAGGGGAAAACAGCTTTACTGTCTGCAGCCAAAGTAATGGTGAGTCCTACAGAAGTGGATCTAACCCCAGAGCTGATCTTCCAGAGTCAGCCCTTGCCTAGTGGACCCTCAATACAGATTGGAACTGGAGCCATAACAGTGGACAGAAGAAACAGCAGTACTAAGTAAGGACATATCTCTGATTTCTTAAGAGGTTTACTAGCTCTCGGGGTGGATCCTCTGCCTCTTGGGGGATTAAGATCAACATTTGTGGGAAGGACAGATCCAAGGCCGGCCTATGTGGTACTTTTACTTAGCTTCGGTGTATCTTGGCCATGTTTGAGGTAAAAAAGAACCTTGGGTCTTGCTGAAGAACCTGTTGATGCAGCAAGGGTCAGGAGGACCTAGAAGAGAAGGTATAGAAACTTTTCACTTATCAAGGCTACTAGGGCTTTTCCTGGAACCACAAAGTCACAGCTTGCAATCTTGCAGCAAAATCTCCATTTTCTTGTGTTCAATTGTGTGTTCAAAGATGTGCAATGTGGTGATTCTCAAAAGTGGATGCCATAAGCTTATTAGAAAATAGTGCACTTGATGCTTCTTTATGATATGTAACTTGGAATATTATAAACAGGAGTTTCTGGGAACACAGGTACAGGTCTCTCGGCCAGCAGGATGGAATAAGAATGAAGGCATCGTCAACGTGAAGGGAAAGCAATTGATATTGTTTGTGAAGAAGAGCCCCAGTCCAGTGGAAAGCAAGCAAGGGAGAAAGGAGTGCTATGAAAAACATTCCTGCAGGGATTATTTTATGAAAACTGGCCCATTGAGTAGTGACATAAACATGCTGGCAGTGACCATAAGGTAGAGGCTGGGTAGTACATCTAGTGGGTATGCGAAGGATTGGTGTGAGGACAAGCTCATGGTTTCTATTTGATATGAACAGCCCTCCTCTTCAAATTGGCAGAAAGGCTCCTTGCATGTTTTCAGATAAGGTTTGCGGTACTGAAGAGGGCCAAAGATTTACAGGAGGCCTACAAAATAAATATAAAAATATGAACAAAGATATGTTTCAACATTTTAAGATGGAGCACATGACTTGCAGCACAGGAATGCACTACGTAAGGCAAATTTACAAACAGAACAAATCTGAGAAGATGAGAAGGAAGATGGTCCATAGCTGGAGATAATAAATGGGAGTCAGAGGTGGAAACAGAAAATGGCATTGTGTTGAGAGAGGTTTGTTTCTTTTCAAGGGAAACTTCTGCTTTGGAGATTTTGAGTAAATAGACTGAAAGAAAAGCTGTGCAATGTCTGAGTAGGATGTGGGAAGAGGCAGGATGAGATGATCTGTGCTGATGACGATACACGTCTTGAGCTAATATGAGTGAGGTGTAAATTTAAAGACAAGATGAGAGAGAAGACAGTCAAGAATATGAAAAGAGTAAGGTTCTTGTCACAGAGAGAGCGAGCGATGGCCAGACAGCAAAGGAGAGCTTAGACAGGAGCAGAATGACAGCACCGAAACAGGAAGAGGAGGGAGCAACTCATGTTAATAAATCCAAGAAGATGGATTAGGTCAAGCAGCAGGGAGGAGGAGAGTGGTTTCCATGTCATAGCCAGAGCAAACCCTGGAGCGAAATAGCCTAAGGAATTGCTTCATCTGGAGGTGAGTAAAGCAGAGGGGGATTCTTGTGAGAAGTGGAGGGGAAGGAGGTCAGGGAGAGGGTAAAGAGGCTCTGGGAAAGTATTAAATGGGGAAGATTTATAATTTGGCTGTGTTTAATTCAAGATCCATTACTGTGTCGGATTCCCTCTTTACCTCTTTCAAGGGTACTTGAAACCTTTTCATATACCTTAGCAAAGCCAGCTCTGCACATGTTACAGTCTACTCTGTTGAAATATCAGTTGGATCAAATATTGTTAAAAGCCTTTCCCTAGACATCAGTTGTCCTGTGCCTTTTGACAGCTGCAGCAGCCCTTTCCTAAGCCCAGGTTCTTGTCCCAGATATTTCTGTTTTTAAGGCAGGCGTTTTGTGACTGCCAGTAATTTCAGGTTTTGTTTAGGCTGTTTTCCTGTATCTTTCCTGTATCTGTGTCAGGAGGAGCCTGTGTGATCTATAAAAGTCTTAGTGTTACTGGAGTCTTCCTAAAGATCTTTACCTCTGAGTAAATTGCTAATCATAGAATCATAGAATCACAGAATGCTTAAGGTTGGAAGGGACCTCTAGAGGTCATCTAGTCCAATGCAGGGTCACCTAGAGCATGTGGCACAGGACTGCATCCAGGCGGGTTTTGAAGATGTCCAGGGAAGGAGACTCCACAACCTCTCTGGGCAGCCTGTTCCAGTGCTCTGTCATGCTCGCGGTCAAGAATTTTTTCCTTAAGTTCCTGTGGAACTTTTGGTGCTTCAGTTTGTGGCCATTACCTCTAGTTCTGTCAGTGGCCACCACTGAAAAGAGACCAGCACCATCCTCCTCACTGCCTCCCTTGAGGTACTTATAGACACTGCTCAGGTCCCCTCTCAGCCTTCTCTTCTCCAGGCTGAACAGGCCCAGCTCCCTCAGCCTCTCCTCATAGGGCAGATGTTCCAGGCCCCTGATCATGCTTGTAGCCCTGCGCTGGACTCTCTCCAGCAGCTCCACATCCCTCTTGTACTGAGGAGCCCAGAACTGGACACAATACTCCAGATGTGGCCTCACGAGGGCTGAGTAGAGGGGCAGGATCACCTCCCTCGACCTGCTGGAGACTCTCTTCTTCATGCACCCCAGGATCCCATTGGCCTTCTTGGCCATGAGGGCACCCTGCTGCCTCATGGTCAGCTTGTCCACCACGATGCCCAGGTCTTTCTCTGCAGAGCTGTGGCCTGTGTTCTTTATCTATTTTAAAGTCTGCCATTGACAATGGTAGCTGAGCTCGTTAGGAGTTAGATTCACGGAGAAGGGTAGGGGTAGAATTGTTGGGCGGGGGCTCAGCTTTCAGCAGGGAGGAGGGAGAAATGAAAGCGACATCTCCTGTGGTTGTATGAGACGGCCTCCTGCAGCCCCCGTGTGCATGGAAGGTCTGTGCCCATGACTTGCTTCCTCTGGCTGTTTTGGCAGCTTGTGGCTCCCTAAGGAGTGATACAAACTCATGTCGTCCCCGTTTCTCTTTGCAGGAGCAAGTCTCATTCTGAAATTAGCCTGGAGGGATTTTATGAGACAAAGGCACTTTGGCCTGTGCAGAAAGACCCCGTGGAGCTTCTCCTGCTGGACACAAAGGAGCGTCTGTCTGTGGAGCTGCAGGACCGTCGTGCCCCTCTGGCGACCATGGAGAGCCTCTCGGATAATGAATCCATCTACAGCTTTGACTCGAGGCGTTCCTCTGGTTTTCGGAGTATCCGTGGCTCCCCCAGCCTCCATGCAGTCATGGAGAAGGACGAGACGCATTGCTTTTATATCGACCCTGCTATCCCCGAGGAGAACCCCTCCCTCAGCTCGCGAACAGAGCTGCTGGCTGCTGACAGCCTTTCCAAACACTCCCAGGAGACTCAGGCCCCAGACACTGTGCTCAACAGCGGGGGTACCACCCCGCAGCGTCGCTGCAGCCAGGAGGGGGCCAGCAGCGAGGGGGACCACGTTTCTTTAGCCCCTCGCGAGGAGCCGGCCCTCCAGAACGGACGGCTCGCTGACGTTCCCAGTCCCCAAGTCCTGGAGTTTGCTGAGTTCATAGACAGCCTCTTTAATTTGGATAGCAAAAGCAGCTCCTTCCAGGACATCTACTGCATGATGGTGTCAGACAGCTCCAGTGACTTTGCGGAGATGCCCAAGTCTGTCAGTGACCAGGAGATCCTGTTAAGGGCACAATATGAGCCCAACTTAGTCCCAAAGCCCCCAAGGTTGTTTGCAGGTTCAACAGATCCTTCGTCGGGCATCTCTGTCTCACCCTCGTTCCCCCTTAGCTCATCCGGAGAACTCATGGATATCACTCCCACAGGTGTGAGCAGCCAGGAGTGCCTGGCCACTGACAAAATCCGGACTTCCACCCCCTCTGGGCACGTAACCAGCCCTGCAAAGCAGGAGGACCTCATGATTTCAGCCCTCTAGTGCAAGGGTAAAGGGGTGCGGCTCTGCGAGCTGATCCCATAGGCCGAGTGCTGGGATAATGCTTGGAAAAGCTGATCGTTGGGCAGTTCAGGTCGGAAGATACACCTGGAAACATTCCTCCTGGGATGCCACAGTGCCAGCACGGTGGTGTCTGGAGGACGGATTGTGCTCGGATCCCATGCTTTCATTTGGGAGAAGAAGCATTGCCTCTCAACGTTTGCTAAACTGAGAGGGTCTAAGTCCCTAAAGGTAGATGCAAGCCCCCTACCTTAGCATGTCTGGTTTCTATTAAGAGGCAGATCCCTTGCCCCAGGGCACCTGCTGAGGTGTGGGAGTGAGTTATACTGCTTCAGGGAATCCTACGGGATGTAGAGTGGATTCTCTGAAGCTCAAAGGTTGTACAGACGGAAGCAAGGGGACCAGGTCACCTCCCTGGTACTATTTCCAATGGTTTTGGAAATGAGCGGATTGAGACTTTGGGCCCTGTTGCACTAACATGTTGGATCTGGCCCAAGATCCAATTCGCCACACTTCCATGGGGATTGTTTTTGTAGGACGTTCTCCCATTTTAAAGCCATTGGGACTGTATTCTCCCTAAATGCAGTCTCCCCTTCCCTGGCCAGGCACAGCAAGAGTCAGACTGGCACTGTGCTTTCTCCCTCCTGAGTATTTCTGTGCTCAGGGACCACCAGCCTTCTTCTGAGAGGAAAGGAAACTGTGTTCTGGAGAGCCAGAGCTCTGTCACGTTCCCTCCTTTGCCAGAAGGAGCTCTCCTGGATGTCACCACCATCACGTCGCAGTTCCCTGGACCACTCTGAGCTGGCAACGTTCCCACAGGACTGGCAGGATTTTCATCTCGGAGCTGCATGGATGGATCAGCCTCACCCTTTAAAAGGCTTGTCAGCACCCACTGTTATTTGCCAGGCCCCCGTGGAGCCTGGGAGCCTCTGCAGGACCCTGATGGGTCCTCACACCACCTGCGTGCAGTAATTGCAGATCAGTGCCAGCCTCTGTCATTGAGCGTTCAGGGAAAAGTTGAACTTCTACTAAGTATTGCAATCTCTTGTATGTTTACAGAGCTGCTAAGCGTTTTAGAAGGTATTTATTACACAAACAGGAAAGTTTTCCCTAAACAAAAAGTATGTTCATTCTCTCCTCCTGAGCCATTCCCTCTGGGATTTTAGGGGAGAGAGGATGTGCAGACATTGGTAGGATTGCAAGGCCCCTGTTTCTAAAGCAGGGATAGGGTGATGGGAGAACCCCTAGGATCGAAAACGAGGGGAAGCTGCATGCATCTCTCACCTGGCCTCCCTTCTCTGCCTCCCCACTGCATGACAATGCATTGCATAGCCCAACCATACCTGGTTTTACCATACCTGGAAAAGCTGCCCGAGCGCTGCTGCGACTGGAGAAGTCTAGCAGAGCTGCTCTATGGTAGGAATTTTCGGATAATGGAGACGGGAGAGAAACTATCTATCTAGAAAGTTAAATATGCTGTGACCTGCAGAAATCCTTTAACTAACAAAACACGCTCAAACCTCAACAGAATTGCCAATCAGTCTCACGGGAGCTCTGACCTCCCTCACTGGAAAAGAAATTCCTCATTAATTTTCTTACTGTGTCCATGTTACTGCCCTCTTCCCTCCTCTTTTACTGTGGTATTTCCATCGTGGGAAGATGCTGTGCTTCCCATGAGCTTAGTCCAGCCATTCAGGAGAACTCCCTGCGCTCTTGCTATCCATAGGCTCTAGCTGTGTTCGTCAAGTAGTAACTAGAAGTCCTGGCCAGGGGTCTGGACTCTGCTGTCTCGGGTGCTTTACAAGCGGAGCAAGAGTGGTATCAGATGCCATCACATCAGAACAGTAGCACTTTATATCCGCCGGGCATTGATGTAAATGTCTTCAGCAGGTGCACAGAAATGCTGAACTGGACTCTGTGTCCAAGTATGGATGTCCCTTGCAACAATTCAGTTTAGGATGCTGTATCCTCTATTCCTTACAAATTACAGGGCCTTTAGAAGTGCAGGAGCTTTGTCAAATAGGGAGTAGAACATGGTCAAAACCATGGTAAAATCTCCTCTCTGGTTCAGATCCAAAGTGTGACCTCCTCTATAACTTCATGAAGGTGATAAGCCCCTCTGCATTCTGAATACTTTGTAAAAGAAAATGTATCTCATTCTGAGCAACAAAACATTCACTTTTTTTTTTTTTTTTTTTCTTGGCAGGTCCCTCAGAAAAGAGCAGGGTGTTTTATTCCCCCGCTGAGAGCTTCTGTGGTTCAGGAACTTGTATAGAACAGCTGTGTAAGTGCCATCAGATCATTCACTGTTGCAGACACAGGATAAGGCTGAATTGCTGCAAATAGCCAAGAAAGACAGAAAAAGTGATGGCCAGGAATGCAAACAATAAGCTGGATAGTTCTGAGGGAGGAAAGGTAGTTTGGAGATTGAGCGTAGCTGGCCATCTCATGGACTTCTTGACAGGTTGGTAGACTGAGGAAAATGAGTTCATTTCTGCTTTAAACATTGGCAGAAAGTGAGTAGTACTAACACGTAGCACTTAGGTAGAGCTTTATCTCTGCAAAGCACTTTACAAACATTAATGTAAGAAGCATCTCAGTCTCTGGCAGTTAGCATGAGGGGATAACTCTCTGAGACTAGCTGGAGCTACTGGTGACCATCACAAGGTCACTCAAACCAGGAAGGTGGATTCCTCCCTGTTTGAAAGTATTACTGTTTCAGTAGTGATCTGATTCCCTTTAACAGATAGCACTGTTGCACTAGAAAGTCAATTCTGATGTGACTCCTTTATTTCCTGGCATACACGATCTTGTGCATGGCTCTTTCCCTCCTCTGTGCCATTGGAAGTGGACCTTGGGGGAAGGTACCTACCATTCCACCTACCATGAATTCCACCTATCCTACCAGCTGTATCAGGAGACAGCCTGGCGTGCATTTTTTTTGCTCTATTTGTGCTCTGATTATTAGGCTGCTTCTGAAAAGCCTGGAAATGTCTTCTCGTGACCCATCTTGCCATAGGCCAAGGCAGTAAAGGTGCAAAAGAGCCCTTTCAGTTAAGGTTCTTATGGCATCATCTTATGGGTAGTCACCATTTTCCACTGTTCTGCCCTGACAAACAGGGTGCCTTTCCAGTTGCTGCCCCTCACAATGTAAATCTGTGTTCTTTGCATTTGTGCTCTAAGTTGTCTTTCTGTGTGTCTTCATCCTCGTAGCTTCTGGGCTGTAGGAGCATTTGCACGAGCTGGTGTTTTGTTTTTGGCCTGGAAGAGCATACCTGAAAAGTTACAAATAAATGCTAAGACTGTAGCTACCTCTTTCGTTCATACTGCTACTATTGCCTGCTTTCTCTGCCCTTCTTCCACTGTAATGTGGCTTTGAAAACATGAAGCTTCTTCACTTTTCTTAACCACTTGGCTGCCAGTTCGTACTCTCAAGCTGTTTTGCAGCCTTTTAATGGTTAGACATTCCCTTAATGTTTCATGGGGATGTTACATCCCACAGAGGCAGTGCTGGAAGTGCACTTGTGGTACTCGACACGCTGGTCCTCAGTTAAGCAACCAACAGTTCACTCAGTTCATTGTCATATCCTCAAATCACAGTTTATAGCTGCTGGATAAAGGAGTGGAACTGAGGGCATCGAGTGCCTGGAGGGAAGAGACTGAGCTTTGTGCACCTTAAAATTAAAGCATAGTAAGTGAAACCTTGTATACTGATGCGACTCGGTCAGAGACCCTAGTGGGGTTTTCTCTGTTCCTTCCCCAGCCCTCCAGGTAGGCAGGTTCTGGTTAACTGTGTAAGGGTGGGATGTGGCAGTTGTCCCCACATATTTGTTGGTGACATTGTCAACAGACTGCAGTGGAATGTAATCCTGAGGCCTTGAAACATTCGGGGCAGCACAGGAGGCTCTTAAATAGGTGTCTATTTAACTACATTCCAGCCGCTTAGTGAGCAAGAGCCTCTCACTCATCCCTAAATGCTCTTACATGTGATGGATTTTGTGTTGCTCTCTTTTTCATACCTACAGGCTGCATGCTAACCATTTTGAGCGTGGAAGTGGAAGAAAATATCCACATTGGTAATTTTCTGGTATTGAGCCCTGAGCATGTATTGCTGGCTAGCTTTATTTTTGGTAGTTCTTCTATCTCAATAATATTGCTTTTGCTGTTGTTTTAATTGCAGCAGTGCCAAGCACATAGATAGGATCCCACTGCGCTGCGTGAGCAAATGCAGAACAGAAAGACATCTCTTCTTCAATACCTGATGTTCTTCTTCTGTGGAGGTGTACTCATCATTTGAAAATGCATTTTCTTCTGCAGTTGCCACTCTTTGATCCTTCTTTATTTCTCTGTTCTCTATTTCTGTCCTGCAGTCAGGAGCTACCTTATCTTTCTCCTTGGTTACTACGTCTTAGGAGGGTGGTCTTAGTCCACATGCTTGTCCACTTCACACAACTCTCTCCAATATCCTCATCTTGACTCAGAACACAGTGGAATGGGTTTCCAGTCATTGTCTATCTTTCCTGAACTCTTGTTTTCACCTCTCTGCTTTCAGCAATTTCGTTCCTTTGCCGAGTCTTTCTGATTTGTTCCTACCCTAGCTGCATGTTGTCCCACTCTCTGTGAAGCTTTTCTATGGTTTTGACTATTTCTACTTCCCATTTTTAAATTCATTTTCATCCTCGGTGTGTCCTGCTTCCAGACTAGGTGATGAGATCTATAAATGTTTGCGAGCATCTTGCTGATTTGTAAAATGGCCTCTTGTGATATATTCTTCATTCATTTGGATGTTTTCTTCATTTATGATTTTTTTTTAATCTGTAGGTGAGCAAAGACCAATGTTTCCATCGAACTGCCCACACAGCTACCCAACTTAATTTAGAGCTTAGAGCACAGGAGTGATGAAAATTGGTCCTTACAATGGCCATGTGTTGATCGCTGCTGAAATGCATTCGTTGTTGTGTTTGCAGTTTGCCTTTTGCAGCTATCTCTCTATAGAGAAGCCTGGAAGTAGCTTCAGTCTTGGTTGAAAATACATGTCTCTGTCATCTGCCAGTGCATTGCCAACCTTACACTTGCCCCCTTTCCTGGAACATCTGTCACCTCTTTCTGAGAGAAAAACAGGATATGCATTTTCTATGCAAAATGTGCCTGGATTCTTCGGCAAGTTTTACAAGCTGAACAGATGTATTTGTAAATACCGTGAAATTAAGTGGGGTGTCTTAAAACTGAACTGCTGATTTGCAAGCTACCTCCATGTTTCTGCCAGTGAATGGCTGTCGTATGCACATATAAGCACTTATAAATGCTGCCTGCTATATCTAAGTCCAGCCTAACTATGACACTGGAAGGCATTCTAGTCTACTCTGCTTAATTTCCACAGTCAACAGAAGCATTTCTGTATCTGCCTTGGGAATCAGCTGAGCGGGAGATCTGCTGGATACTGAGTGCTCACTGTGTGATTGTGCAGACCCACAGCTTGGATATTCTCTTCTCTTGGCAGCATGGGAACATTCTGTTCACAGCAGCTTTTCTCAGTTTGCAGCAAGGTTAGCAGTAGCATTCGACCTGCCCCCCTTTATTTTATTTTATTTTATTTTATTTTATTTTATTTTATTTTATTTTATTTTGTTTTATTTTTTTAAGGATGATGGTTGCAACTACTGCCTGCATTAAATTATGTATGCCAGTAATTTGCTTATAAAGTGGCTTATAAGTCTTGAAACGCAATGCAGAAATACTAGCAGATACTTAATGTGACTTTTAGTCCTTAACAAACCTAGCAGCTTTGTTGTTTGCTAAAAAAAAAACTCCTTCAGCCTTTTTTTGAATCTGTAGCATTGCATTTATATCTCTCTGCTCAGATAAGCGAAATCTGGGATTCTTTTTGCTGAAGATCCTTCCATGCTGTCATATATTTGTTATCCCCTCTTGTGTTTAAACTATCCCCAGCTGAAGCTGGATTTTTGCTGAGAGCTGTTACATAATTGTGCTGCTGCCAACACACTCACAGAACTGTGATCCTCCTCTTTCTAATCAGAAAAGCCTAGGGTGAGTAAATATTTGTTGGCTAGATGCTCCCATGTTCAAGCTCTGTAGCAACAGAAGTAATGAGTTACAAAAGTAAAGGGAAGTGAAAGGAAAATGGATCAAATATCCAACATACTGAACCTGAAAGCTCAATGTGAAATCCCAAGATAGACATAACAGGAATGGCTGTTGTTGCTCTTAGCTTTGGGTGCCAGTGCACGAAATGGAAAAGGACACGTACAGACTAAAACTCCTGTCAAGTCTTTCTCATAACAGCTGACCTGTTGGCTGCTTCTCTGCTTGCAGGGTACGTTGTGCTGCTGTAACCTGCCTAGAGAGAGGGATGGCTGGAAATTAAGCTGCAGTCACTTTTGCCCAGGCTGCCCTTCCAGATACTCTGAGGGAACTTTCTGCTTTAAAGCACTTGAAACCACTGCTTCACCCAGGCATTTTGCACTTCCTTCTTAGCCGCTGTTCAGTACTGAACTGCAGAGCTGAATTTAGGGATGAACTACATCATGAGGTCCAAGTTTTACAGTCCATCCCTGAGGGTCGCGGCCTTCCTCACTGCCAAGAGATCATATCTGGGTATCATATCTGTGGTGGGTAGAGCTGGAATCTAGACCCTGCTGAGTTGTAAACTGTGTCATTAGATTTAAGAAGTATTTTAGGAAGGAGATGCTTTGCTGTGAAACAACAACCCATGGTGTGCAGGGTGCTATGTGCTGCATGGCAGCAAGACTGTTGGCTTCCTCCTGTGAGAGAAATACTGCAAGCTGACAAGTTTCTGTTGCCCTTTCCTCTTCTCTCTACCCTGTGTTTCTATTTCAGCTGCGGTGCTCAGTACAAAGAGAAGAGAGACCGTTGCTGTTCTAAGCTCTGGCTGTTGGTGGACATACACACTGAAAATTAGAAATAATCAGAGAGCAGTTCATCACTGCAGCATAGGTACTGGCAGCCCTCAAAGGCAAGAGGAAGTGTATGTGCCTGCCTTCAAGGACTTTGCTGACTCTCTTATTGATTTTTGTGTTTGCTTTTTGCTTGTTTTCTTCAGTTCATGTGAGTTGTGCCTTTATTTTTCCATTGACTCGAGCCGTCTGCTTGGGATCATACATCTTCTAGCTTCCTTTCCCACTTGTACACCTTTTTTTTTTCCTCTGGAGTCTGGGTGCAAGGAGTGAGGTGTGGTAAAGACTGGTTCCGCGTCATTCTTACTGTCAGTACCTCTGTTTCTGCCTCAGTTAGGTTTTGCCAGATTGTCCTGATGGTAAGGGGACCTCTATTAGGCTACTTGGTTATTTCCATAAAATCATTTAACATAGATCAGCACAAAATTGAACCTTCATTTTGGGGTTTTATTGAGACTCCACTGCCCTGTTGTCCATCAAAAGCTTTGTGCAGTTCTGATGCTACGAGGTCAGAGCAATGTGATCCATGGAGCAGCTCCAGGATGAGGAGGGAACAAACCCAACGCAGCGTGTACGTTGCTCAGTGCTTGCACTTGTTTAGTGGCACATGCCTGTCTTGTCTTAATGCATTGCCTTGGGAGGTGCCTATAAAAATAATCTCATTTTTGTGAGTTTGTTAGACCACTACCACACACCTCCTTGGGTTTTAGCCCCTTTATCAGCATATCCACTACGTCCATGGGGAAATGGCATCATTTGCAACTACCAAGGTTACAGCTTTCCAGCTCTCGCTCCACAAATGCTGCAACCGACAGGAGAGGTGATGTCCAGGGAATGGTCCCAAGCTCCTGTCCTACTGCTGAACTTTATTACTAATGTCAGTGCAGGGATTATTGGTAATGAGTTACATCTCGTCATCCGTGTGCATGGGGCAGCAGGAGAGGAGCACTCTGCACTTTAAGACCCTTTCCTTTAGTTCAGCTGTCTGCTGCTGTGTCCTCCCTTTGAAGCCTCTTCTGCCATGTGGCTGCGCACGAGCAGAGACTGGAGAAGCTGGACAGTACCTGCTTCTCTCTTTCTCTCTCTTTTTCTTTTTTTTTTCTTTTAAATTTTCTTTTTTGTCGTTCCTTCCTGCCAGCTGTTTTGGGGGCAGTGCAGCTGGATGACCTCCATGCTGCAGGAGTCCCAGCTGCTGTGTTTTGTTGGGGGGCTGCTCCCCATAGAATAGCTCCCTTGCCTCCCACCCCTCTTTATCAGCAGACACGGATGCCTCTACAGGAAAAGCCCTTTTGCCTGCCTCTGTCACCTATTTCACATCATGTGCTGGGGCAACTCAGATTAGGTAGCTATTAAATTTACTTTTTTACCCCAGCTATCTCCTTAGCTAAAGCCTTTTGCATTTATGGGGAAAAACACATTCTGGAGAGCTCTGAGCTGTTCTGGCTGCTTCTCACAGGGCTTAGAGCACTTTCATATGCAATCGGTGGGGAAGCAACACAGGAACTTCTGTCCCCATGCTCAAGGTCACTGCCTTTCCCAGGAATGCTGCCCTCTGAATCCCTGCTCCGAGCTGCCCCAGCATGAAGACTCTTAAGGAAACTCAAGCACTCTTCATGTGCCATTCTCATGTGACTTTTTGTACCTACGTGTGAAGATCTAAACTAATATTGCTGTAAAGAAAGATACAGATTAATATAGCATATTATATAAAGATATATGTATATAAAAATTTCTGTATATTGTATGGCACTGTGTATAAAATGGATGTAGAAGCATGACTGGTGTATGCGACTGTTCCCAAGCCTGAACTGGAGAATGATAGTAATGTGATTTGCCTGAGGATATGCCCTAAAAGACTGTGTGTGATTGAAAGTTGTAAGAAGCTGCATTGTACTCTTACTGCAGAGTGACAAGGAAAATGCTTGTGACGCTTCATCTCTGCAGCTGTCCGAGGGGTTCGGTGGAATAATTCAGGTGTTCACCTCTCCAGCCCTGTCTGGTCTGTATCTCAGCCTGCCACGAACTGGGGAAAAAGCTCCAGGGAACATCGCTGTCTCTTGAAACTAGCTTGAAACGTGTAAGCATTGCCCATGAAACCAAGCGTGCAGGTTGCGGGCGACTCGGCTTGTGGTGATCTCCACCCTCTTTTTTTCTGGTAAAGAAGAGAGATAGAATGAAGCTTGGCACTCGTAGCTATCAGATTTTTGAATTCAGCATGCCATGTGAGAAAAATGGCATTAATGCAAAGATGTTGGCTAAGAGGGGATCTTTAGTAAAGTTACAGGGAGAGGGAAGGGACTGAATGCAAGTAAGAATAGTGTGGAATTCTACCACGTGGAGGAAAAACGATGCTGAGATCCATCCGTGAAGAAGAAAGCAAGTCCAAATTGGTGAGCAGGATTTCACAGAAATCTGGCACTAAGTACACTTCAGAGCATAGGACACTTCTTAGTGTAGATATGACTGTTTGGTGTTGTTCATGCACCAAAAGAAAAATATTGTATTCCCCTTTCCATAATATGGTTACTACACTAACCTGACTACCTCCTAACTAACTCCTCTACAAGGAGAGTAAGGGAAGCCAGTGGAGTGGGTTAGTGAAAGCTACAGGACTTGTCTGACCAGCTGTCTGACCAGAAATACAGGCAGGGAAAAGGGAGACTTGGGAGAAAACAGTCATAGAATCATAGAATGCTTAATGTTGGAAGGGACCTCTAGAGATCATCTAGTCCAACTCCCCTGCACATGCAGGGTCACCTAGAGCACGTGGCACAGGATTGTGTCCAAGCGGGTTTTGAAGATCTCCAGAGAAGGAGACTCCACAACCTCTCTGGGCAGCCTGTTCCAGTGCTCTGGCACCCTCACTGTTAAGAAATTTTTCCTTAAGTTCCTGTGGAACTTTTGATGCTTCAGTTTCCAGCCGTTTCCTCTAGTTCTGTCGGTGGCCACCACTGAAAAGAGGCCAGCACCATCCTCCTCACTGCCTCCCTTGAGGTACTTCTAGACACTGCTCAGGTCCCCTCTCAGCCTTCTCTTCTCCAGGCTGAACAGGCCCAGCTCCCTCAGCCTCTCCTCATAGGGCAGATGTTCCAGGCCCCTGATCATCCTTGTAGCCCTGCGCTGGACTCTCTCCAGCAGCTCCACATCCCTCTTGTCCTGTGGAGCCCAGAACTGGACACAGTACTCCAGATGCGGCCTCACCAGGGCTGAGTAGAGGGGCAGGATCACCTCCCTCGACCTGCTGGAGATGCTCCTCTTAATGCAGCCCAGGATCCCATTGGCCTTCTTGGCCATGAGGGCACACTGCTGCCTCATGGTCAACTTGTCGTCCACCACGATGTCCAGGTCCCTCTCTGCAGAGCTGCCCCCCAGAAGGTCAGTCCCCAGCCTGTACTGGTGTCTGGGGTTATTCCTCCCCAGGTGCAGGACCTTGCACTTGGCCTTGTTGAATTTCATGAGGTTTTTCACCGCCCAGTTGTCCAGTCTGTCCAGGTCCCTCTGGATGGCAGCGCAGCCCTCTGGGGTATCAGCTACTCCTCCCAGTTTGGTATCATCAGCAAACTTGCTGAGGGAGCACTCTGTGCCTTCATCCAGGTCATTGATGAATAAATTGAACAGGACTGGACAGAGGACTGACCCCTGGGGGACACCACCAACTACAGACCTCCAACTAGACTCTGCACCGCTGGTCACCACCCTCTGAGCTCTGCCATCCAGTCCAATGTCTGCATGGATTAGTGTGGTGGGTTTTTTTTTTTTAATGTTTTTTCCTGAACAAGCTTACTACTGACATGGAATTAAGAGCTACAAAGTGGCTGCACTACTGAGGTCCTATAAAAATGTCTAGAAAAAGTGCTGGTATATATAAATGCTTGTCTGATGCTTTGGGGATTATTTGCCCTCCCTTTTCCCCTACCGCCCCATAACCATATCAGTTAGTCTGATAAAAGGCTATTACTTCTTCTATAAACACTTCTCAAGCTAAAAAGAAAACAGCAACAAATCTCTGGGTACTACCTCTGTATAAACATAGAATAATCCATGCTTAGGACTGAGTGACTGTTTTAATAGAATTATAAAGGTGAAAGTATATGAATGTGTACATAGCAGGCATTTTGGATGTTGCTTTAAAGCCTCTTTTGCTACTAAGGGCCTTAGCTAATGAATGTAGCTGCCATTTCCAGGAAGACTGTTCGATGTGTTGGTGGCCACAGGAGAGTTTTCTAGCTTAGTAAAAAAATGTTCTTTTTTTTTTCAACCTGTTATCCCTAAAACATTCATAACTATACCAAAAAACAGTTTTTAAAAGCAATTTGCAAGCCAGGCCACTGCATTTCCAAACAAAATATGTGAAAACTAATAGTAATATGCGAGTAGTTAAAGGTGTTATAATTACTCGTAAATGAAAACTGCACTGGCAGCGTTATGCAAGCTGATTCCTCAGGGTTTTTCCTTTTTTCTTATTTTTCTTTTATTTTCAAGAATGCTAGGCAGTCCTCGAGTTAAAAAAAAGAAGAAAAAGAAAAGGTTGTGAAACGATAACTTGAAGGTAACTGTACAGAGATTATACTTTAAAAATAATGTCAAGAAGAGTCAACAGTTATTTAATTGGAGTCTATGCTTATTAGAAGAGGTATTGAGTTGGTTCGTTCTATTACACAAAATCTTACTTAACCAAGTGATATTTCTTGAGAACAGCGTTAAGCTCAAGGGAAATAAAACTTGCAGACGGAAAGGGCTTTTAGCTGAGCAATACCTCTAACTCTCAATGATCTGATAAAGGTTTATTTAGTTTCCACTAATGGTACAGTAGGGAAAAAAAAAGGCGGGGGCTATGTTGTTTGGCACTGGTAGGTAACCCGGCTTGGTCTCACAAGGCCAAGTTCATGGCGAGAGGTGAGGCGCTGGCGCAAGCTGTTGTATTTTGCTGGTGTTGCAGAGGCGCGTGCGGCCCTGGGCTGGTTCCTGTCGGCCGCCCTGCGGCAGAGGGAGCTGTGCCCGTGCTCGTGGCTGCCGCTGGCTGCGCGCTGCGGCTTTGCAGCCCTGCGGTGCCTGCCCAGCACCCTGCCATGGTCACGCTCGCTGCCTGCCCCTACCGCCTGCTCTGCGGCTGCATGCAGGCCTGGGGAGCAGCAATAATGCCTAGAATAACTGATCAGCAACACGTGCTGGGCTAGGTCCCCCTGGGCCTTGCTGCTGGAAGGCCTCATGTGTGCCATGAGCTGGCACAAGCGCTGTGGAGGAGAGCCTGAGAAACCAGTGCAGCAGCAGCATGAAGGAATCGCGTCTCTGGCTCTTCGGACAGCCTCTTTCGCTGAAAACACTGCTAACCACAAAGGTAGCTGAGTCTCTTCTGATGATCAGAAGTCACAGGAGTTGAGCGCAGATAAACAACACTTTTCTATATTCAGGTTGTTCTGAATCTCAGAACTGCTGGTTTGAATCTCCGCACTTCTGATTGCAGCCTGTCTCCAAGAATGGAGTGTGTTCCCTTGCAGGCAGTCTTCCTTTATTCTTTTGTAAGTCAGTGATGGTGTTTTCTCCATCTTGGGAACAAGCCTCTTTCAGTTAATGAATAACCAGCAAGAGGTTTATCAGTGCAGTTCTTTTGCCAAAGAGAGATAACAGAATGAGCTCACAGGAGACTGCTTCCGCCTCCAGCAGTGTGGGAGCCACCTTGGGTGTCTGCAGCACTTGGGAGAAGGAGGAGATTGCATCCTCTATTGCCTTTTCCCTGTCCCTGGATGATACTGAAGAGGCTTGCAGTCTCTGTGCGAGGAAGTTCGCAACCAAAGCAGGCCATCCTCAAGAAGGCCTGGTGAGAACAGGCTAGCCTGGCCTGAAAATGCTTGGAAAATGATTGAAAATCTGTCTGTAGTGGCCCTTGGGGTGTTGCGTGTGGAGTCAGACACGGAAGGCCAGAAGGCTTGTGCGAGGGGCACGTAAAATGCCATTCTTGCACTTTGTGTTGTTGAAGCTGAGGAAGAAGCTCCCGGCAAGGGCTGCGTGGACTCCTAGTTTGCCTCGAAATGGGCTGGATTTGCCTGCAGCCCCAGTGAGAGGCAGCCCAAGCAAGCAGCGTTTTGTTTAGGTGGCTGCACGACATCTGTTATGAAATGCCTGCATTCTTTTCAGCTAGGTCTCCAAAATAACCACACTTGCTGAGGAGGGGAAGAATTGCAGCAGTCTAAAACAAAGAGGAACGCTATCAGGCAGCCTAGTGAGAGAGACCCATAGAGAGATTGGGGAAGATGCACATGGGGGCCGGGGAAAGAATGAAGTACACTTCAATTTTTATAAGATTGCCTGCTGATTGCGGTGCTGAGAGATGTAGAGAGGTGGGCATGCTCTCTAAAGACAAAGGAAGATGGAGCATGAGGAGAAAGAGTCCAGAAGGAGAGAATATTTGTATGAATGCAAGGTACAAGCTCTGATTCTTCATTTAGCTTGTATTTACACTTACTAAACCCAATTATATCATTACTGGTCCTCACAAAAGGGAGGACTGCTTGTGAATGAGAAATGTTAGTGTAGGAAGTTGACTGGATCCTCTTGCCAAGCCTTCATCTGTAGTTCCCTTGGTGTCCAAACAGGGAGGGATCTTCTAAGCTGGGATGCACAGGCAATGTGGGACAGATCCTGCAACAGGATAAAAACCAAAATATCTCTGTCCTCAGCAGCAGGTGCCTGGCTGAGGCTAGGTATGGAGATAATTTGCTTCCTCCTTCAGAGTCTCTCGACTAGGCAGGCTGTTCCCAGAATGCAGGAAGAGAGCAATCTAGGATGTACCTTTCACACCAGCGATAACAGTATCAGTGAGTTGAAGCTAACGAGGCCAATGACCCAGGAGGGAATGACAGTCTCCTTTATATTGCTCTGGTATTACCTCTTCCCAGTCCCCTCACGTTTCCCTCCGCCTTTTTGTGTCCTCTGTTAAAGCTCAATTACAAGAATAGGAGGAAGAGAAGTTTTAGAGAAAAATGCAGTAATGAGAAACAGACCACAGGGCTTCTCCCTACCCTGCTACCCTCATCTCAACAAAGATTTCCCAAATATCCCTTCACATTTCCCTGCAGTTGTCTACCTTCTGAGCCATGCAGTACACATTGCTGCTCCTGCCTGCGACTGCCAAGTGCAGTAAGAATCAATGGGATAACTCTGCTATCTGAAAGCCTTTCCGTAATGTCTTGTTAGCTAAATCACTTTATGGACCACACATGTTCCCTGCTCACAGTTGTATTGAATAGCAGCTGCAGTGTCTCATTACAGCTACCATGGTAAAATTAAATAAACCTGACTCCTCACCTATCTTCTCCTATTGATAACAAAAAATAATCCACTTTTCAGTCATACTGATCAAAGAGATTCTACTTCAGTCTTTGGCTACAAGCCTCAAGCTGCTGCATCCAGGCTGGGTGAAATTTCCCAATAGTTTCTGTTCGTTATCCTAGCATCCTGCATGCTTGCATGTGCCTACTGTACACGCATTACTTGATTGCAATGCAGCTGCAGATGTTGCTCAGGTTTGTTAAAGAAGTACCTCATTTCTCCCCTGCAAAGGTTAAATTTAGTAGCAAGCTAGGCTACTCTAAATTAAGGCAATATATTCGCCATAAAATTCAACCTAACCTATGCTATTACACGTTATTTTCAGAACTAGGAAATGCAGCTGAAGTAAGAGTGTCCTTCCTCAGTCATGTATAAATGGCATAGACCATGCTAAATACATGGCACTGTCCTTGTGGCATAGCCTGACCAGTCTGTGATGATTTGTGATGACTTGTGAATGTTGCACTCTGCTTGGTGGCAGTCAGCTAGAGCTGCAGGTGCTGCTGTGAATGTGCGAATGCCAGAGTTGGTTTGGAATCCATGTTAAAGGCTGACGTTGGGAAGCAGGGTCCCAAGGTCTGCACGTTCTTGCCGTACAACGGGCAGTGCTCACCTAACCATTGACTAACCAGTGTCATTGACTGCATTCCCGGGGAGTTACTCGTGTAAACTTTAGTCTTCACTTGTAGGTTTTCGATCCCTGCGTGGTCATGCTGAGTTCAGTGGCATGCTCAATGGAGCACTGTCACACTAGGTAAGACCATCAGCTCTTCCAAGGAAGTCCGGTGGGGTCAAGGAAAGAAGCTTCTCCTTTGGAGCCCTGTGTAGCAGAGTAATGGGCAATATGTAAGTTTTGCACTTAAGCAGAATATATATGCTCTGAGAATGAGCTGACTCCAAACTCTGTAACAGGTATAAGCTGAGTAGAGCACAGATGAGGGTGCATGGATCATCCCCAAAGAAAGTCCTTACACAGCAATGTGTTTTTCACCCAAAAACCCAGTAACTCTGCTACTAGTATGTATCATACATGGTTATTACCTTGGCAGCTCCTTCAGGAGACAGATTGCCTTCCCTGCCATCTTGTATACTCCCCCAGGTCAGGAAACAAACCTGGTCTCCATAAGGATGGCTGTGAGCTTACACTTACGATAAACCTCTTAGCAAGTCCAAAAACTCTTCCTGCAGCTTACAAAAATACCAGAATGATTGTCAACTCCTAGAACACTCCTGTTGCTCCAAAGCCACAAAAACCCTGCATAGCTAAGGAGCTTGGTTGCCTATATGATTCACATGTTCCATGTGAAAGTTTCAGTACATCGTATTTAATAGAAGGTAAGATCTATACGTACTGTATTATCTAACATCCCTAGAGAGAAGTCTTTTCTATTGACTCTGGGGAGATTCAAGCCTGTGTTTGCATTTTTTCCTTGCAGAAATGAGCCACTCCAGCTATTGCAAATTCTTCCCTTCCTGCACTTGTCCTTCATACTGGCAGTTTGTGAGGACCTGTGCCCCTTAGAGTACTGGTTGCAGTGTTTTCGGTGAGTTCACCCCTACATAGTTGTCCCAGAAAGGCAGCAGTTCAGTGAGTGGTGGAATAAATGCATACTGGTTCCAGCTGGATTACGAAGGTGGAGATCCTCACTGGTGTAATGCTCAGGCAGTTTGTCCTGCAATGGGAAGTGCTCGGTGCCTGATAGAGGTGAAGTTCACCCTGTGACTTCTGCCTTCATGAGACAGTGATCATCTTGTCCTTCCCTCTAAACTATTTTTACAAACCTTTTAGGAACTGAATTTCTGAAAAGTGTCTTTCAGGTGTCTGCCCCTCTGTTAAATGTAGAGGAGGCTGACTAGAGCAGCCTGACGTTTGATACTGAGGCACAGCTGCACACACAGTGTGATTTTGTAAGCCTCATTTCCTAAGGAAACCAGGTGAAAAACAAAGAATAAGGAATTAAGATTGCCGATGTAAAACTACCTTTGATATGGACACTTAGAGCCTAGCTGCACCTTGTTTTTTTACAATAGTGAAATTCAGCTAAATCATAATTTCTAGTAGCCTTAATGGGCTGAGGATCAAAATCTAAGCTGATAGATGCTTAAGATGCCTAAGAAATATATAGTTGAACACTAGGAAAATATAACCTATACAAACTTAATACAAGATATTCAGTATTCCAGGATCTTCAAAAACTAGTAAGCAGCCTGTTTGTTGTCTCATTGGGAGCAATCTTTTGACCCAAGTGCTCTGATCAGCTGAATCTCATGTTAGCCACATTAATGAGACGTTTTGTTTGAAACGTGATGAATTGTAGTTGTGTGCGCCTTGATCCATGGATAGCAGGTCCCTGTCAGAGTAACATCATCTCTTTTTCCCAATTCCTATTTTCAGTAACTCTCACAATCCAGACTCCCTTGTAGGTAAAAGTAAATTCCAGGAGCCTCTCTGTGGTACATATGTCCGCATTGCTTGGTTTGGTAGATCTAGTTCCTCTTGCCCAGCTTGAAATAAGGTTAGCTGTTCTGGGAGTACCCCTTAGGGCACAGTGTCCAACTCCCAGCTACCAAAATCCCAGTTTTGGTCCACAGTGTAGGGACTGGGATGTATGTCGACAATCGGTGCCGAGAAGACAAAAAGGCGACAAAAAGTCTCACAGATGTGTCTGAAAAGCCTGACTGTGTCTGGGGGTTGGGGTTTGGGGGCGGGCGGGAATGGTTCCATTTTTTTGTTGTTGTTTTAAACTGGACTTTGAAATTTAGCACTGGAGGGAGCAGCATCCACACCTTCCATGAGTAATATCCCTCCACCCCCTCCTTGGCTCACACTGCCAACCAACCACATGGTATAGAGAGAGTAGTGTTTACAGAGACCGTGACCCTGAGGACGTGAGGAAGGGAGTGTGTGTGTGTCAGGGGGAGAGGGAGAGCCAAGGGAAATGGGGAGGACATGGATAAAAAGAGAGGCAGGGAGAATGGCAGGCAGGAGATGGCAGAAAGCAAAGGAGATCAAACAGCGCACTACGATGGGGACTGAGCTCCTATTCCCTGGCATTGTTTCTCTGCAACTCAAACTCTGTAACTCAAAGTGACACAACTTAATTTCTCGGTGTTTAGATCTCCCCAGTATCTCTTGGGGATTATAGAAATCTAACTCTGTAATGGCAGAGTTGCAATGGTTTCAATAAGGGACCAAATGTTCTCTTTGTGTCCAAAAGGCATGAAAGGGGGTGCATACCTCATGCCCATCAGGAGTGTATGCCCAGTGAATCCTTTTTCCTTAATTGGGTCAAGAAGTAGAAACAGCAGCTCTTTGGGACAGAGATCTGAGCTGTGTACTCTAAGACAAACAGTATTAAGAAAAGTAAGGTGAAAGGGACAAAGGTCAACAGTACCTTGCTTGAGTCAGATGTTGGGGAAAGAATGGAGATGGTAAACCCACCCTAGGGAGGAAGCTTGTTCCAAGTCACCGGACACTGGCTTGGGATCAGGAAACATGGCCTGGGTTTCACAGGCTGCTTGCTTGGATTTGGGCAAGTGCAGGCAGCCTGACCTGTTCCTTCCAAGAGCAAAGTGGGAATACTTCTTTAGAGTAAAATCTGTTAGCAATTAGGAAATGCCTGATACCATGGTAAAGGTATCATACGTGTGCGCAGACAGAACCATTTTGAGCCTACATGTTTGTTGCTGGGATACCATGTTGATGTGCTGGGTACATATACCTGGCCAGCTTAGTCCTGTTGCCCAAACACAAGTTATTTCTTGTCCTATTATGGGATGTTTTGGGGAAGAACCAAAGAGGTGGAGAAGAGGGATCAAGTTTGGGGGAAGAAGCAATGGGGAAAAATAGAGCAAAAGGGGGATAAAAGAGCCAGTCACTTGTAAACAGGTTGCTGGCCAATATGCTTCTCTGGCCCTGTGCCTGATCAGCACAGTCTGTTCTACCTTCTTATCAGATTCCTTTTCTATTTCCCTGTGTAAAAAACTCTTTCCTGTGTGCATGTGTGCCTAAGTGCATCTGGAGTCTAGAGTCAGACCAGTGGTTAGAGGCTACTGGTGGGACCAGGGGAATCCCAACCGACTGCTGGAGAGCATAGGGCCCGAGCGTCAAACGAGACCCACTTCTGTGTGTCTGTGTGCTGGTCTGCAAGGACAAGCCCCCAGCGGGATTTGGCGACTGGAGGGGCCAGGGGATTCCTGGCCTCCTGTCAGACAGAGCACCGAGTTTGTCTGGGAGGGTCAACTGAGGCCTGAGAGTGTGTGTGGGAGTGGAGAGCAGGCCATGAGGCAGCCGGTGGCAGCCACGTGTGGGTATCTGCGGCTGCAGGCCTCCAGGGGCTCAGCTGGGGTGAGGGAGACCGAGGATCCAGGGACCAGCTACTGGGAGGACTAAGTGTGTCTAAGCCTAGTTACCAGGGGGATCCGTGTTGCACATAAGTATACATATGTCCCACTGACAGACCTTCCTCCCGATCAACCAGGGAGGGCAACAGGATGGGGTCGTCGGTACCGTTTTTGTGAGTGCTGAGTGTGTTTATCTGTATTGATACGTGCGGCCAGTCATATATATACATGTTGTACAGCTGTGCTCCTGTGCTTGTGAACGGACAATACAAGGCCAGCCTCGCTAATGGTTGGAGCTGGCGCATGGAAGTGCAATGCAGCAGCCAAATCAGGTTGACATTCACTCTCCTAACAAGTATCTTCAGATTCTTTACATCCCCAGAACACCAGAGTATCTTATGTTTCGTCCCGTGACTTTAAGAATAGCTTCAAATTCTCTAGTATCCCCTGACTAACCTTGCTGGACTGGCAGGTGGGCAAGAGAGCATTTTCTGTGGATAATCACAGCATCATGAAAGAGCTGAGGTTGGAAGAGACCTGCGGAGATCAGCTAGTCCATCCCCCCTCCACAAGCAGGGTCATCTAGAGCATACTGCATGGGATGGTGTCTGGGTGAGTTTTCAATATCTCCAGAAAAGGAAACTTCACAACCTCTCTGGGCAACATGTTCCAGTGCTCTGTCACCTTCACAGTCAAGAAATTCTGCAAATTTTCTGCGTTTCCATTTGTGGCTGTTGCCTCTTGTCCTGTCACTGGCCAGCACTGACAAGAGCCTGGCCCCATCCTCTTGACCCCCTCCCTTCAGATACTTGTACGCACTGGTAAGGTGCCCCCTCAGCCTTCTCTTCTCCAGGCTGAACAGACCCAGGTCCCTCAGCCTGTCCTCATAGGAGAGATGCTCCAGGTCCCCGATCATCTCGGTAGCCCTGCGCTGGCCTCTCTCCAGTAGCTCCATGTCCCTCTTGTGCTGGAGAGCCCAGCACTGGATACAGCAGTGCAGACGTGGCCTCACTAGGGCTGAGCAGAGGGGCAGCGTCACCTCCCTTCACCTGCTGGCAACGCTGTTCTCAATGCAGCCCAGGACCCCATTTGCTGTCTTTCAGAAATTATTCCTGGGCCATTGGCCTCATGTTACTTGTGATAACTTTGTGGCATAGACATGAGCTTTTGTTTATCCTGCTCCCCCGCAGTATATGCTTAGAATACTTATGAGAAGGATAATTTGGTGGGGGCTGTAACCACCCTCTGCTACTGTTTAAACAATCTGTGATTTGCTCTCAAGCGGTTTCTCTTGTCCTGCTGGCAGGGTATATGCTATGGGGTACTTTGGGGTGGAAGGTGGAGGGCCTTAGGGGTGGGGAATCCTAGCCAAAGAATTCTGCAGATTTTCTAGAGAGTTACAAATCCAAAGTAGATCAGTCTCATTCTTCTGAAATATTTTGATGGTCTTTGACCAAGCTTTGGGATCCAGTGCCATAGCAGGCTGGAGTTTGTTCTTGTATCAGTGTGGCCTGTATACAGGTTCTTTTGAGTGCTTTGGCAGTCACCAGTGAAGTGATCCAGAATAGTCCTAGCCTTACCATGGCAATCTCTTGTACCTAAGTAGTTGAAGCTCCATCTCCATCTCTCTCCTGCCATTCCTTTAAATGGTTAGTTTCCCCCAGGTCATCATACTGTCAATTCCCGACATTCCAGGCCTTCCAGAATTTGCCTCTTACCTCAGATGAGGAGAGAAAGGGATGAGTGGCCCTTGCAGAGGCAGGTGGAAAGATGCATGAGAGATGCACTGCAGACTTTAGGGGACAAGGATAAGACAGGTGGAAAAGACAATGAAAACCGACAGCAGTTGAGCTGCACAAGACGTATTTCTAAGGGGCCTCTTTTGTAAACCCTCATTTACAGCGAGGAGTATGTTCCTGTATGTGTAACGACTCTTTATGAATATAGGAGGTCAGATCTGATCCTAAACTTATAAAAAGTTCCCCCAGATGTCTGGGCATACTCAGTGTGAGGAGAGAAATACAGTCCTCAGAGTTAGCCCTGGTTACGTTTGGATTCTGCTCTGCGCACTTTTGGGTTTGAGAGAATTTAACTCTGGTATAAGGGCCTAATATCTAACAAAGACAAAAGAACAGACCGGATTTAGATCAGGGTTAGCACTCAGGCTCCACAGCTGAAATAAATCTCAGCAGAGAAATGTTTTGCTTCCTTCCCTTGGAGCTCTTGTCTGAAGCTTGGGGGTTGGGGAAGATGAGTGTGTGTGTATGTAACATATGTATGTGCAGGAACGAGGGGTGTGGGCTAACAGAGAATAACAATTGTCTTAACAGAAAGAGAGTGAGGGAGAGAGAGAGAAGAAGAAAAGGCTGTTAAGCTCTTTCTTTCCAACCCTGAAATAATAGACCTATTACTGTCCCAAACATCAGCCCCCTCCTCTCTCCGTTCCCCTCCTAGAGAAGAATTGGTCACTGCACAGCTGTGTGAGAGAGAAAAATATATTTATATATATAAGAGAATCTGCCCTTCTGAATTGGTTTGTGGAGATGGACAAAACCTCATTGTGTGCTTTATCTGCCCAGAAGAGAATGGTCCCACAGTCCTTGGCTGGCAGGGGCTCTGCGTTTGGTTAACTGTGGTGAGATAACTGTAACTTCATTTAGCTACTGTACTGTTATTTTTTTAAGGCATTATTATTGATTGTGGCCACATCTGGGGAAGGAAGCACAACTGTCTGTCCTCCCCCTGCCCCCGGCCGCTGGAGGTTCTTTCCTCTTCGACGGCTGAAAAGGGGGAGGAAGATGACGGGCTTTGCGCTGTGTTCGCGCTCACGTCCCACCTCGCTCCCCACCTTGGCTGTTCAGATTTGCGGGGCCAAGCGGGGCGAAGCGGGGGCACCTTTTGGCGGCGCGTGCGCGCGGCGGGCCCGGCGGGAGAGCGCCCGGCGGCGCCCGGGCTCTCCCTGGCGGCGGGAGCGGCGCGGGGGCGGCCCGAGGGGAGGAGCGGGGCCGGGGCGGAGCGCGGCGCGCCCGTCCGCAGCCCGACTCGGGGCGCAGCTCGGCGGAGGCCCGTGGGCAGCGGGCGGCCTCGCTCGCCGCCCGCACCGGCACCAGGAGCCCGCCGAGGCGGCGGCCCCGAGCGCGGAGCGGCCCCAGCCCCGTGCGGCCCCCCGGCGCGGCCCGGAGGGGATGCCCCGCTGCGGGCGCCCGCACTAGCCCGGCCGCGCGGTGCGTGGCACAGCTATGGAGGTGGTGGACGAGACAGAGGCTCTGCAGCGCTTCTTCGAAGGTAAGGGGCACCCCTGGGGCACGGTGCCCGCCTGCGTGGGAGGCTGTGCTGCGCCCTGTAGCCAGGCTCGTGCTGCACCTGGGCTTGGGGTAGTCTTTGACCCGAGCAGGAAACAGGATACAGCCGCCACTGTGTCCACCCAGTCGCTCGCAGAGTTATGCCAAGTCCCCAACTGGCTGATGCTGCTGTGCCTGGGCAGGATTTGGGCGCATCCTCCAGAGCACTGTGGGCAGGTCACAGGGTCCTGAGCAGGAGGTGCTGTCACAGCAGGGACTTCAGAACGTGTTGTGCGGTTCCTCGGACGCCAACATATATCCCAGCAGGAACCTTGGTATGTGCTGCTTCTCTCTGAGCAGCCATAGCCCCCTTGCCGGCTCCTGATTCTGGTATAGGTCACGGACAACACCACACCAAACTCCAGCCAGCCTCTCTACTTACCTTAGAGTCTTCTGTACTTCTCTTTCTGAGCAATTTCGCCTGGGCACAGCATGTTGGAAATGTTTGCAGCGCGTGCACGCTTGTTGCACGCTTTCACTGGGGGAATCGTCCTCCTTGATCCAGAATATAGCCAACACTGCAGTGGTGGTGTCCAGCAGTGGGCCTCAAAACCGTCTCTTTAATCAACTTCTGTAGGTCAGCGTTGTTCAGACAGAGCTCTGCACTCCTGTGGGCCACACATGACCATCGATTGGCGTCTCTGTCACTTAAGTGCAAACTGGTGGCAACTTTTGTTGAAACCAATTTTGGTAAGGTGGTTATAAAGAGAATTCAGGCTGTCGAGCAGGAATGGTATGTGGTTGCTTGCAAAGGAGTCTGCAGAGCTGAGCTGCTGTGTTCAAGCTGTGAAACTGTGTTAACATGTGGCACCTAGCTGCTATCTGTGCACCTCATTGCTCCTTTATTATCTCAGTGCTGCTTCTTCCTCTGGATTTGTTTACTCATTTCACTCTTCCTTTTGCCCCTCTGTTTTGCCTGTTGATTTTGTTTCTCTTTTTCTGGTGCGGTCTCCTTTCACCCCACACTTAGTTCCCCTTGATGCCTGGTGGGCTTTTCCCAGATTAAGGTTTTGGTTGTGTGAGCCTTGCAGCTTGGTGTAAACTCCTAACATGCAGGTTCTTTTTGCTAAGGAAAGATAAAGAGAATTCAGTGTGTCAAGCAGGAGCAGTATCTGGTTGCTTGCACCATCCTAGCTAGACTCCGTTGTGTGAACAGGTCCTGTTGCAAGTGACAGTGGTGTTCTGGGTTCATCCTGATTTCACTGTAGTGTACATGGTTCAGGCCTGGAGTGTGAATCTCCCCTGAGTGCTCTTGCTGTGCTTTGCTTGCTAAGGGTTCAGAAGTGTGTTGCCTCCGCCTCCTCTGCACCGGCTCACAGGGTTGGGGTGGGAAGAGTCTGCTCATCTCGCTAGTGAAAGGTCTTGACCTGTAGAAGACAGTGAAAGTGCCACTAGCAGCAGATGTTCTAGGGACTGACTTGAGTTGAATGCAAGCTCAGGCTACCTGCCTCTTATTTTCCTCTCTCTGGCATCTGTGAGATGCCTCTATAACACATCTCTTCTGTTTCAAAGGGCAAAGCATCTTTTGTTTGTTCTAGCCATGATTCTGGATTCCCAGGAGGACCAGGATTAGTGAGGGCGAATAGCTTCGCCGTGTGGGTTCTTATCATGTACTCCCAGTTTGATTTCTTCATACCTTTCAGGGGATTGGTTATGTTTTTAGGATTACACTTGGACGAAGTTCCACAGTCTTGTCCTACCTGCCTCCTCTTAAGCATGGTCCGCATCACTGGTGTCCTCAGTCAACACCCTGTTGTTATTTACAGGCATTAAACTTTAACTGTCTCTTGTTTTCATTTGGAGAAAGGGTACCTCATCGCTCTCCTAAAGCGTCTTTTTTTCGCCTTTTTATCTGTCTGTCTTTCTGTCCATATGTCTGCCTCTGCGAGGAAGGGATGGAGCTAAAAACATTCTGTCTGTGAAAGCAGAGAGTGAGGAAAATAAGCTGAAGGATATTTCTTTATCTCTTTTAGCCGGTCAGTTACATAACTTCTTTCTCTGAATACTTAGTTTCATTGTGGAATCCAACATGGCTGTTCCTTTTGAGGTATTATTAAACGCTGTACATTGCAATCATAGAATGCTTAAGGTTGGAAGGGACCTCTCGAGGTCATCTAGTCCAACCCCCCTGCACATGCAGGGTCACCTAGAGCACGTGGCACAGGACTGCGTCCAAGTGGGTTTTGAAGATCCCCAGAGAAGGAGACTCCACAACCTCTCTTGACAACCTGTTCCAGTGCTCTGGCACCCCCACAGTAAAGAATTTTTTCCTTAAGTTCCTGTGGAACTTTTGGTGTTTCAGTTTCTGGTCATTACCTCTAGTTCTGTTGGTGGCCACCACTGAAAAGAGGCCAGCACCATCCTCCTCACTGCCTCCCTTGAGGTACTTCTAGACACTGATCAGGTCCCCTCTCAGCCTTCTCTTCTCCAGGCTGAACAGGCCCAGCTCCCTCAGCCTCTCCTCATAGGGCAGATGTTCCAGGCCCCTGATCATCCTTGTAGCAGTGTAGCCATTAAGGGTGAGAGGGGACGGAGGAAAAAGTTTTAATGTGAAGGATTGCTGTTTAATTGAGTTTATGAGGTGAAGAAAAAGGGGTCTTGTCTGTTGTGTACACTCCTTGAATATAGTGCTTTCAAGCAATCAAACTGATACTCCGTTACTTGAAAGTGAAGGTTGGTGCTTGAAATTGCTACCTTGCAGCATGGAGCTGGATTTGCCCTGGAATTCCTGTGTCCTAAGGGATTAATGATTTCTGGATGGGTACTATAACAGTGAACAATAGGCCTGTTAGACTTTATTAATTTACAGAGATAAACCCATTAGTGGAATTGATTCATTGCTATCCTGTACCTTCTTAAACTGAGCCTGCTCGTTCCCTTTCTGTGGGGAATGTGTGTTCAAACCATGCCTTTCTCTAACAGTGCCATCTATTTCCTTCTCACAGATCACCTTCTGTCTAAGTGGAGATTTCACACTAAGGGAATTTCTTCCTGTACACAGGAAACTGATATAATTTGGGAATTCCCTTTCATTTGCTTGAAAATGGATTTGAGTCTGCCGTAAGCAGTCCCACCATATTCAAGAGTAATCCTTTAGTGCCTGTATTGCACTCAGTATTTCAAAGTGTCAGACGAGGATTAACTGATCTCTGCTTGCAGACTTTTGGGGAGGGCAGGCTGTACTAGAGAGAGGCCAAATGGCTTACCTGATACGTGCAAGAGAGTTGGTGTCTGGGCTGATCCCAATTCCTGTTTTACACTAGCTCCAAAGACAGTACAACAAAATCCATCTGTAGAGCAAGACATTTTTTTTGGAGGTTAGAGTGCTCCTAAAAATCTCAGGTCTCATTGCCCGGTCCAGCCAGTAGAAAGCAAGGCTCGATCACATGGGTTCCCTCAGTTACAAGAGAACTTTGTTTTCATGAGGAAGGTTCTCAGTATCTGCTGAAGCAGGATGTTCTTGTTAGCCTGGCATGTAGTTGCTTGCTCCTTGACAGTGTGATCCGAGATTTGGAAAAAGGACTAGGAAAGAGCGTGTTCAGCCTCCGAGAGGAACAGAGGGTGGGAGGGTGGAGGGCTTCTAGATGCAATGGTCATAGCTCCATACTCTTTTAGGAGATGGGACGAAGATGGTGTGAATGTGAGATGAGACTGACAAAGTGGCCTCTGAGTTTTGTTCAGGCAGGCTTGTTCACTGCTACAAAGATCATTGTTGTGCTCTTTTAAAATTATTATTTGTTTGTTTTTACTATAGCTAGTAAACATGTTAGTGTGCAGGACCTCCAGGTGAAGAGATGTGATGACAGACAGCTGGGAAGGGTTTGAGACAGAGTGTGTGGGATGCTGAGGATTCTGGCAGGGAAGGTAAAGGAGCTCAGTTTGGTCTTTCTATAGTATCGGGGGTGTTTACCTAGAGCATTTGTATTTTGTATCAAAGGAAAAGTAGGGAGTCGAAAGCTTCTGACCCTTGGCTGGCATCCTGCTAGAAACCTTACCTTCCTCCCTGCCTACCACTCGCGTAAAGGAAACAGTTACGACAGAGCTCAGCTATTTGGGATCCCTCTCTCTCTGCTAATTTATGAGATAAGAGGTTGTTAAAGAATGTATATCAGGAAAGATGTGCAGAACAGGGCCTGGGGGCAGGGGAATGGGTGGTTTGGCAGCTGTCTGAATGGGGATGGGGCAAGCAGGGAACTCGGAACTGTCAGGAGATACAAAATAGGAACTAGAAGTTTGGAGTGCTGGCAGCACTGGCTTGAAGTGTCATTGGGAGAGACAGTACTTGGTTGCATAGGAAAACTCAGAAGGGAGCGCGCGTCCTGTGAAACAAAGTGGATTTACCTGAGCCCTTGACAATTTTTTGCAGAGCACATGGCTGAAAAACTTAGAGGGATATGTTTGTAGGATGACTGCGTGCGCATCCGTGTGCGCATGCCTGGGAGAGCTGCTGTAGCTGCGCTCCTGGTCCTGTGGTCGCCACCTGAAGGGTCACAGAAGTCTGAGCGGGGAGCGAGCGAGTACCAAGCATTTTAGTAGCGATGCAGCCAGCGTGTTTGTTTTTGCCTGCAGGGAGTGTATGTATAGGCGTACTAACATTATTGGTTGCTTTTTTGGTGATTTTTATTGTTTTATTAATGTTTATTAATGTTATTGCTTTCCAATATGTTAGCCTCAAATGCCATTTTGCAGCCTCACAGGAGGAGGTCTGGGCTATTGCCCCATTTTCCCTGGCTTAGAAAGAGGAAATGATGGGGCTAAGGCAGAGAACAATAGTCAGGACTCATGAATTTCCCCTTGTCCACTTGTCTTGACGCACTGATCTGCACAAGGATTTGGTGATGGATGAGTATGAGCCTAGGAGAACTTCACTAGTGGAATTTTTATTGCTGTGAAGCAGTGAAGCCATGAACTCAAGGGACTAGGAGTAATCACCTTCTTTCAGAATTGGACATTGACTAGTGGTAGAGAAGATCTTCACTGAGATGCATGGTCTCTGGCTGCTGGTGTTAGCTGGTATTAGCCAGAGGGTTGCTCTGAGCAGAGAGAGTTTCAGTTCCTGCTGGGCAGGAGTTTGAAGGAATATGAATAAGAGTCACAGAAAATCATGGGCTGCTTTCGAGACTTGGTGCGTACTTGGGAGTGCAGTGGGGAGACTGGTGATTTCTTGTGACTGGAAACAGTGGGAGCAAAAAAGAGGGACAGGAGACCTGGGGCAAACCTGAGGCCTCTAGAGCACAGGCTATAGAGTTTGTCATGATGCTGAGTAGGAGGTAGAGGCTATACCATGGAAACCTGGACAGCTGGTCTCACATACATCTTTAGACTTCTGGACTTCAGAGGAAAACAGCGAAGTCCCCCTGGCACTGAACTGCACACAACTGTCCTCCACTGCTAGTTCAGATGGAGTTTTGATGTAGAATGTATGACAGATTAGGTAGGGGACCCTAAGTGGCATGTGTATGCCAGGGGAATTCAGAATTGGGCAGGAGGGAGGTTTTTCTCCTCACAAAAAGACAAATGCCTCCTGGAATGGACGAGGGCACCTGTTTAACAGCTTGCAGCAGCATGGACAGAAGTTTGGGATAAGGCCAGGTTAGATCCAAGTGGGAGCCCAGGGGCCATTTGCAGGGCTTGTGTTCAAGTGTTTCACGGTGTAGGTGTGGGCATTCTTGCAGCCGCAAAAGGATGGGGAAAACCTTTACAACAACAGCAGATCGGAGCTTCTCATTCCTTTGAATTATATAGAATAAGAGCTTGCTTGGGTACTAGGTTTCGCGCTCATTTTCCAGAGGCTGAAGAATGCTGTCTGGCCCTTCGTTTCTGTTTCCCTTGAATGCTTCCCTTGGCTCAGATGTTGTGCTGAAGAGAGGCTTTCCTGCAGGGCTCTCTTGAAGCTCTTAGGTGGGATGGGAGTAAAGGCAGAGGGAGAATCACAGACTTTTAATGGAAAACACGATATGATCTTTGCTGCACTTGGATCCAAGTGCTTTGCTCCTGGATCTGGCTGCTGGTGCCCAGACCCACCTCTCCTTAGGCAGAGGAAGGTTGGGGAAGCAAGGAGTTTGCATTGTGGCAGTTTCCCTGGGACCTGCTTGGTGCAGTGGGGAAGGTAAGAGGCTTTGTGTGGAGTGCTTTGCTGGACAGAGTTAGCCCGTGACAGAATGGTCCTGGGGAACCTGGTACAGCAGAAACACATGACCATCCCTCTTGGTAATCCCCTCGCGGACCCAAATCCCAGAGCGTAGCAGCCAGCCTCCCACTCTTCTCTAGGGCAATAGAAAAGCCTGCAGGCAGCAGCCCTGGGACCCAGGCAAGCTGAGCTAGGCAACATAATGATAGAGAGAGAGAGCAGGGACACAGCAGCAGCTTGACATCTGCTCTCACCATGCTCAGGATGCGCTGGATCCGAGCAGGTAACAGCACAGATCCCCTGACCCTCCCATGGCTGGGCTTGCTTTCCCTCTGCCTCTCCATCTCTTTTTTTCCGATTGGTAATTTCCTGGTCATTCTCTCTCTGCCCTCTACCTCCAGCTTCTGCAGCCTACTTGAGTTTCTGCCTCACATCAGCACGAGTCCTGAAAGAGAGCAGTTAACATGAGGCTGTGGGTTAGCAAAGCTCCATCCATCTGGGCAGAGGAGGGAGGGGAGAAAGATGTTGCCTTGAGCTTGTCCTCAACGAGCTGCGGAGTTTGGCTAAGCCCCAGGAGGCATTCTCGGGTACAGGGGGAAGCTGCTGCTTCCATCTCAGCAGCCCAAATTGCAGGAAAGGTTCCCAGCACCAAAGCGCTTGTCCTCATCTATTCCTCAGTGCAAGGCTAGTACTGAACACTCGACCACTTAAAAAGTGGTCTTGCAGTGTGGTGATGCTGTGAGGTCTGCCCTTTCTCCCCAGTTTCTAAAGAAATCCTTTTCTGGGGGCAAGGAAAAGGGACATTCAGTGATAGAAAGCCAGAGAGTTGTTTGTGGGTGAGGGAATCCCTTAGGGAGCTAGATGAGGTGTGTTGTGTTTTGGGGAGAGCGTTATGCAGCCACGGAGCCTCCTGCATCGAAAGGGAGAGATCCTTTGCCCATATTCTTGTTAGTATGTCTTCCACAGGTTTGTGTCTTAGGAGTTATGCGTGGAGTGGACCCAGAAGGGAGCTTGGTAAGACGCAGCTAAGAAGAGTTGGCTTCAGAGCAGACTAGAAAGGAGCCTTGCTGGATATGTGACCAGGCTGCTGGGAATAGGCATGAGAGGGGCTCGGAGACTTAGCTCACGTGTGTGGCTTCCTGGAGTAAAATGATTGCATGAGGAGTTCTGCTTGCAAAAGATATAGGGGGAGAGATGCCAGTGCAGCAGGAGACTTGACTGGGGTGCTGGTCAGAGGGATCCAGTTGTTAAAATCTGTGGTCTTTGTTATTCAGTTATTGGGGCTGAGGAAGAAGTGCATCCAAAAGCCCTTCATCCTTCATTCATAGGCTAGCAGGCAGCTCTGCAAGGTACGGGCACTAACCCCATCAAGCCTGTTGTGAGATGATGGTACAGACCCATCCCCTGAACCCAAAGGGAAGGCAGTGGACGGCTGACCTGGACTCCCCATGGGTAGCTGAAAAGCTGCCTGGGGCCAGGAGCCTTACGGAGTAACATGTCTGAAGCATGGGAATAATCCATGCTTTTCTCATCACGACTACATTCAGATGCAACCTGCGAGGAGGTCGCCCAGCATGATTCATTCCAAAGGCACTCGCTGCCCTTTCTAAAGGTGTTTCGACTGGGGAGTATTTGTGTGCCAGGAGGTCTGTGAAAGCAGGAGTCCCATGGGTATTTACCTGAGTGTGAGAGGGTAGCAATGAAAGTGAGTTGACTGAGACCTTTAGGGGGCAGACATGGGTGTGGAAGCGCTGACTAACGTGGCCTCCCACGCTGTAGGGAGCACAGGTATTTGGCTTATTGCCGTGACTTGGATCTATGGGTGCAGGTCTTGTCTGGAAGGTTAAACTGAGGTTCCCCTTTAGTCTAAAAGTAGGACCTGGGGCTGGTTTATGCATGAGAAGCATTCACCAAGCTCAACATATGATGTATGCTGGCGTTTGTCTTGTTGTATCTCCCGCTAGGGAGAGGCCCATCAGGCTGGAGAGCCTGGAGGGTGAAAGCTTTTGTGGCCACAGAGCCAGCTGGCACAGTCACCAGCTCCCCGTTGTTCCTGTTGCCCTTCTTGAGGGTTGGACCCTGCAGGGAGCAAGGGAAGGGGCTGCTTTGGCTCCTTTGCTGGAAATAAGGTTGCTTGCAGGATATGGAAGTGAAGCAGATCTTGTGACGCCAAAAAATCCGCCTGGAAACACAGGCCACCTCAGCAGTTCCCTGATGTGACCTGCAGGCTGAGGAGACAACTGTGGTTTTGGCAGCTTCCTTGGAGCCCTGAGGCCTCCTCTTTGGCCTCTTGTGACCTAGGGCCTACTTCCTGTCTGGAGCTGTAACTGAAGCAGGGTTTCTCTCCACAACTCCATGTGTTACTGCTAGAGTAAAGCAGGAGCAGCTGAGGCACCAGGCTGCCTGCGGAAGCGGGGGGAGTCACCATCCCTAGAAGCATTTAAGAAACATGCAGATGAGGCACTTAGGGACATGATTTAGCAGGCAGGGTGTTGAAGGGCTTACGTTGGGCTTGATGATCTTGAAGGTCTTTTCCAACCATTACGATTCTATGATTTACTAGAACTGACCTACTGGAACCAGACTCATCCCACTTATTATATCACTGGCTGCAGTAACCACAGAAGAAGGTGACTTCTGTCTCTCCGAATATGGTTAGCCCTGGAGAGAGCTGGTCATTGTGCAGAGAAGTAGCACCGACCTGAATGGTGTGTGGGGAAGGTTGCTCTTGCAATGGGCTTTCTATCTTCTGTTAAAGTTAAGTTTTGTTGTCTTCTGCTTTCTCTGTTTCTTGCTCTGGTATCATCCTCTGTCCCTGGTCACTTGGCGATTAAATGAAAACAGAAGATGCCTTTTAAAGGAAGGTAGTGAAGTGGAGCCTCACTGTACTTCTCCTGTCCTGGTTATCATGCCCTCATGGATTTATCCCTGGACAAGGCCTAAATGATCCCTGGATCTGGGAGCTTTGCAAGGGTCTGTGATCAAAGAGCTCCTGGCTTGCAGCAGTGCTACAGATGTCTTCCCTTCCTCTGTCTTGCCTGGACAGAGCCCTAGGTCATGGCTTGGCTTGCAAATGTATCTTTGCCTGGGAATCTCCTTGCTCAGATGGCCCTGCTCTGGCAGAGTGACTGGTGGCATGGCTGCCTGCTTTGTAGAACTTGCTGGGTAACTGCTTTGCCTCTTTCCAGCAGCGCTGCTCATTGGTGAGCTCTTGCCCTTGGACTTTGCACTCTCTGATAAGAACCCCGGTCAGCTAAATGTGTCTGAGGAATGATTAACTAGCAGGTGTGTTTCCAAAGGACAGGGGAGCAGCTGTGGCTGGAGAGACAAACAGGAGCAGTCTTGTGGCTTTTGGGCCCAACCTGCTCTTGCCAGGCACCACTCCCACGTACCAGCTTGTGGAGCAGCATCCTTTGGGAGAGCAAATCCACCGCGTGATCTCCTTGGTGCTTTCCAGGCAGACAAACCAAGGGTGGGTAGAGAGATGAAGTTGTGCCTGATAAGCAGGGGAGGTGTGGAAGCCAAGGGAGGATGCTGCTGTGTGTAGAGAAAAGGAGTGCTCTCAGGAGGTCAGTTGCCAAACCTTGGACACCAAACCTTGCTATACTTTGGCTCCCACTTCTGGTCTTATGGATATGCCCTCTCATTCCTACTGGATGGAACACTTTGGAGTATTCTTGCTTATCTTCCAGGCTTTCATTCTCCCATTTGCACAATTAGTCTCACACAGTGGGCAGGGAGAATGTCTTCTGTCTGAGGTGGTGGAGCCTGGGCTCTTGTTTTCCTCACTTTTTTCTGCATGCACTGAAGCACATTAAGGGCATGTTTGAATGCAAGTCTTTCTTCCCTAGGGGAAGTGTAATGTGATAACCAGGGTCTACCACTTGCCTTGTGATAACCAGGGTCTAGCACTTGCCTTGCTGAACTTTATCTGTTTTGATGCAGTTACTCAAAATGGCTAACAGATAATCTGGGAGCAGAGCTGCAGGTCTGAAGAGAATGGCCATCCCTGGCTGCGGAATGTAGTTGCCCAATTTCTTGTGGAGTGAGAGTGAAGCACGTTCGTTTTGCTGATATTTGAGGTGATGGGGAGGAGGTCTGGTTGGAAAGGCCAGGAATTAATAGCTTTACTGTGCTCAAAAGCAAGTCTTGAGGGCAGAGGCTAGAGCGAACCAAGAAGAGTGGCGAGGAGGGTGCCACATGGCTGGGATTGTAATCCCATGATAAGTCCAAGGTTGGTACTACTGTGCAGGACCTCAGGCAGAGGATAAGAGCCATTTCCTCTGGTGCAGCACAGCATTATTGCTTATACTGTGGTGGTTCTGCCAGACAGGCTTAGTGATAAGAAAGCTGGCATCAATCTCTGCAGTAAAGTCTTCTTTATGTATTCGGAATTATCTTGCATTAACTTTTGCTTACTTTCCCATTTCTCTCCTTGTGCATCCCTCATCACTTTTGCTCTGTCCAGACCTCTTTTCTTTCTCTATTCTCTTTCTCATCATTCTTTTATAGTATAGTGGAAGAGATATGCCATGTTATGCCTTGCCTTAGTAAATTGCAAGTTGCATCAGTAGAAAGAAAAAGAGAGATGAGAAGGAGAGAGGGGGGAAAAGGAGGGGAATGTATTTTGAAAGTAACAGGTAGTCTGGATAGAGATTGTAAGGTTGGCTGGAGCAGTGTGGAGTGAGATCAGAGGTGAGTGAAAACTTGATAGACACAGAAAATCCAAACTGCCATGATCAGCTTTTGAGATCTCCGACTTAAAGTTAACAAAACTATTTTTGATTAGAACTGTTTTTTTCTTTCTTTCTGTAGAGTCTGTCATCATCACCTCAACATTGCAGCACTGCAGTATTTTGAGAGAATCCAATTGTCAAATTGATCTTTTTTTTTTTTTTTTTTGAGCTTTCTTTCTTAAAGCCAAGAGGATAGTAATTGATAAATAGAGACATTGCAGAGGACATGGGGGCAAGCTTGGAAAGACACAGGGTTTTCAGAAGAGTTGGGAAATTCCTGCAAGTGTTTGTCTGATGACTGTGATGGCAAAGACCATTCTTTAAAGAATGCAGGACCTGGCTTATTTACAGCCTCTAGGAGTGAGTATAATATAAATAGTAAATAGAATTCAATTTGGAACTTAAAGATTCACTTTATATGTCTGACGATATCTATTAATAAAAAGCTATCATTTTATGACTTTTAATTTGTTGTTCTGGTAACAGCTGACTGCTACAAATCCAGCTAAACAGGAAGCTAAACAGTTTATCAGTGAGCCTGATCTTGGCTTATCTCTTCTGTTGTGACAAGTAATGGTTATGGGCATTGATTCAACAAAGTACTAGAATGTGCAGTTTGACTTCATTGGAAATGAAGCACCTGCTTAAACTTAAAAGTTGTGTGATATCAGGGTCGTTAAGACATTTCACAGTTGACTACTGATAATATTATCAGAGTAAGAATAGAAAGAGTCCTTTCCTATGTGAGGTCCTATCCAAATTAAAATTAAAAAGGTCAGTGTGAAGTTCTGGGCAGAGAATAGGAGGGGTTCTGTCCATTCCCCTCCCTCCTATCTGTTTTACTTGAAATATTTTAAAGGGGTATTGGAATGGAGAGATAGATGGAGATGTGCTGGGTTGGGAGGAATTTTCATATACAAGCATAGTGGAATATATAGAGAAGAGGAGGAGGTGATAAATAAGGTTTCATAACTCATGTCACTGATGAGGAGCTGCTGGGACACAAGATACAGAACTGTGAGGACCTGTAGATGAGGGACAGGCTAGATGTTATATCGATACGCAGGGACCTGGGAAGGGGAGCTCATCAAAAGTCAACATAATCCCACGGGATGGGCTTGTGGAATATCAAAATAGGGATTTTTGCTGCTTCTCTGGTTTTAAAAACAGACACTGTTGTTGTTACGTCTGGGAGATGTGGATAAAGCAGGTCATGGATGATGACTTATAGACATGCGTTTTGAGCACAGCTGTCTTAATTTAGTCAAGTCCAAATAATTACGTGTTCACGCTGTTGTGTTTTCCAGAACCTGCAGGGTTTCACCAAAAGCCAAGTTTCTCTTTAAAAGAGGCGCAAATGAGTACCAATGGCAACGAGCTCTAATGCTTAATAATTGGCCCCAGACACCACAAATGTTTGTGGTGGCATATTCACCAAGACAGCAGGACTCGCTCTCATACCTCTCCTGCACAGCAGTGTGCAGCAGGCAACACACTGCAAGTATCATCATCCTTGGGCTTCTATCTGAATGAAACCAGGCCTGTGGCTGTGAGCAGGAATGGAGATTCCTGGGCTACGTATTACTGCGGAAGATGCAGGGTAGAGAAACACTGTTCTAGTTAAGGCATTGGGGTTGCAGTGGGTTTTGCTATCTCCAGAGCTCTTTTAAGTTGATGCAGTGCAACTGCAGTCACGATGAGTTTGCTGTGTTTCATATGAGATGAAGCCCTATATGAGATCAAGCCCAAAACAATTAAGTTGTAATGTTTTCAATTAGCTCTCCAAGGGGGGAGAAATAGTGGAGGGTTTTACTGGGCTTTTTTGGTTGTTTTAAAACCCCTTCTCTGCAGTGTTGGAAACCAACACACAGAGAGCAAGCTTGAGAACTAGGTAGTGGGAATGGGCTGGAGAAATTTGGTCCGGCTTATCCTTTCTTTGGTGGTTAAATCTGAGGAGTGATCAGCCAGTGAACAGCTATTTTAATAAGTGAAAAGGAGACATGAGTTTTAGGGCTGCAGGTTTCTTCCTGAGGATGGTTACTGTCTGAAGGAGACGAAGGTCTGGGGCTCAAGTTTTGTTATAGTTCTTTCTGTTTTGATGATCTTGTTGACCAAATGTGTCAGGATGTTGTTTGTTTGTTTTAGGGCTTTTGTTAATGCAAGGTAATTCTGTTAAATCTCATTTTGCTGTTTTGCAAACTTTATAGTTTTCTTAATAAATCCAGAGGCCTTAACATACTTTAGAAAAAAACTTAGTGTCCATAAGCCCTTGGTAGGTCTTGTATTGCTAGGATGCATGCCCTCACTATGGGTTACATTGTAGAGGGGGTAAATTGAGAACCTCCTTGGAATGGCATCCATACAGAGAGACAAATTCTCCTTGTTTACAGAGGAAGCTAAGGAGCATTTTGATAAAGTGAATGCACAGAGATGAGAATGAAATTCAGTCTCCTGGGTCCTGCCTCAGCACCAGACTTTTCTTCTGCTCTCATTGAGTATGGAGTGCTGCATTTATGACTGTTCTGCTGTGTTTTGTGAAACTTACTGAATGAAACTAGCTGTGAATCTGTACTTCTTGCACCCATTTCTCCCCTTTTCTTGCTGGCTAATTCATAAGGCTCAGGCAGTGGTAGTAGGTCTTTTGATTAAAACTACCTCTCTTAGGATTTTTGTTCTACTTTGAAAGTATCATTTCTTAAAATAAAAGAACTTAAGTTTTAAGTCAGAATGGACTATCAGATCTTCTAGCATGATCTGTGTAACAACTGTGAAAAGTGCAACCTGCAGTTGAAACTGTGGAGGAATTAATGGAAGGTTTTGTGTTCTTCACTGCCACGGGGGGATTTATTCATGAGATTGAGGCTAATTACATAGCTTTGCCAAGAGAACTGACACACTTCTGACCATGTGCGGCTGTGTTTACATTTATCTGTAAAAGAACATAGCTCTGGGCTGGGGCCTTTACAGGAAATATTTTGTTGAGCCATAAGAAACTGGAGTCTTTGGCTTCTTCCTAGACAGGTTTTGAATTGGCTAAGTCTGGAAATTCTGTATGGGCTGATGACTTCCTGCGGGGCTGGAGAAGGCACAGAGACTGCAGATCATCAGAAATTCATCCATTTCTCCTGTAAGCCTTAAGCAGCACCACTACCAAGCCAAGACTCAAGAATAAAAGTTTCCAGCAAGAGCACAGCCTAAAAGTTGAATAAGGAAGAAGCAGGGTGATAAGTAGGATCGCAGTCCTGGACTTTGAGAGGGCAAACTTTGGCCTCCTCAGAGACCTACTTGGAGGAATCCCATGGATAGGGCCCTAGAAGGAAGGGGGATCCAAAGGAGCTGGGCACTATTCAACTACCACTCATGCCCAGCTCCAGATGGGTTTTGCATCCCTAAGAAATCAGGCAGAGGTGGGAGGAGACCTGCATGGATGAGCAAGGAGCTCCTGCCAAAACTTAAACAGAAGAAGAAAGCATACAGAATGTGGGAAAGATGGCCTGTCCTTCGGGAGGAATATAGGAATGTTCTCAGGGCATGCAGGGATGTGATGAGGCAGGCTAAGGTGCGTTTGGAGTTAATTCTTGTAGGAGATGGCAAGGATGACAAGAAGGGCTCCTTCAGATACATCAGCAGCAGAGAAAGACCAGGGAAAACAGGGCTCTGCTGTCGCGTGGGGTGGGAGCCCTGGTTACAAAAGGCGCAGAGAAGGCAGCGTTACCGAATGCCTCCTTTGCTTCAGGGTTTGCTGCTGAGAGCAGCCCCCTGCCACCCCAGAGCCTGCAGAGCGGGGAGAAAGTCCAGAGAAAGACAGACTTGTCCTTGGTTGAGGAAGACGGGGTTAGAGATCAAGCTCAGGAAGTGTGGTTTAGGTGAGCAGGCAGCGAGGTGCCTTGAGAACTGGCTGTTCAAAGGGTTTTGCTCAGCGGTGCAGAGTCTAGTTGGAGTCTGTAGCTAACAGTGTCCCTCAGAGGTCGGTACTGGGTCCAGTCCTGTTCAATTCATTCATCAGTGACCTGGATCAAGGCACAGAGTGCACCCTCTGAATGTTTGCTGATTATACAAGGTGGGAAGAGTGGCCGATGCACCTGAGGGCTGTGTTGCTGTTCAGAGGGATCTGGACAGATGGGAGAGATGGGTGCAGAGGAATCCAGGAAGTTCAACCAGGGAAGGGCAGGGTCCCTCACCTAGGGAGGAGTCATCCCATGCACCAGGACAGGCTGGGGGTTGACGTGCAGGAGAGCAGCTCTGCAGAGTGGGACCTGGGCATCCTGGTGGGCACCAAGGTGAACATGACCAGCAGTGTGTCCTTGTGCCCAAGCAGGCTAATGGTATCCATGGATGCATTCGGAAGAGTACCGGCAGCAAGTTGAGGGCAAATAAGGGGAATCTTATCACAGAATCCCAGAATGTTTGAGGTTGGAAGGGACCTCTGGAAATCATCCAGTCCAACCCCCTGCTCCAGCAGGGACACCTAGAGCACGTTGCACGTTATTCTGTGATTCTGTTGTTAGCATGCAGATACAGCTTTCTAGTCAGTATTAGTACAGGTCTCTGTAAAAGAAAAAAAATAGTGTCTCTGTCCTATCACAGGCTTGGTGTGTCATCTTCTTTTAGTAGGTCTTCAGGGTTTTTTTGTTTGTTTGTATTTATTTATTTATTTTTCTAAAACCATAGCAGGAGTCCTCCAGACAGAGCAGTAGGTATGAGTTTGGATGGGGTTTTCTAGCCTCACCACTATTTTACGGTATAAATCCAGGCAGTTCTCTTTAACAGACTTGTATAGTTCTGAGGCAAGATGCTTTTCAGGTGCTACATGGAAACAAGAAGTCACTGGTCTTAAGTATTTGTTCCAGTAAATCCCCAGAGCAGGAATATCATGGGTCCTGGAGCTCTGGGAACTGCTAATATAGAAATAAATGGATTGCTGCTGCTGTTAATAAGTGTGGATTGTCCTTCTGGGAAAGACACTGGCTCTCCCATCTGGAATGCAGGTTGAGGCTGGGGGCAGGGGACACTGGTGCAGTGGAACTCTAGTACCTTGGTCAGCACTGCTGTCACCCAATGGTCTTTCCCACAGTCCCTTCCCCTGCGAGAAGATCAGCTCTGCAATATGAGATCCTGGAAGATCCTGTGGGATGCAGTGCAATGGCAGGACAGTCACCTCCCTACAAGACAGTTGCAGTCCTTTTCAGCAGAGTTGGGTGGAACAGTCACTCAGTTCACTTGAGTATCTAGAGGGAGCCACATCAAATCACATTTAATTCAGTTTTAGACCTAAGGCAGAAGCACTAACATACTTTACTAATGGTGAAAGATTCTTTCCTAGCCTCATAAGCAGCTTGCTAGGAGAGACCGAGGAATCTGCAAAAGGAACAAGTGATACTCCTTTTGCAATACCCTAATCCACGCACTCACAAAGAAGTAAAATGGGGCTTGCAGCAAGAGTCTTCTTAAGAAAGGTCTTGCAGGATTAGAGATTCTGGCAAAGGTGCTTTTGTGTTGCCACCTCTCAAGTGAGCTTTCCTCATGTCCAGGGATGTTCAGGTGCCACCTGGTATCCTATGGCAGCTGTAAAGGACCTGTTGATTTTAAGGAACAGTTTATCTTTTCTTCAAGCTGGGCTGAGGTTTTGGAATTGTTTTCTCACTTCTAATTCAGCTTCCAGGCACGCTTCTCACAGCTGGAACTGTGTCTGATCGACTTCAGGCAAGGGATGAACCCAGTGTATGGTGCTAGAGAAAAGAGAAGTGGCATGAAGACTTTGCTCTCTCTGCTCCCCTTTTATGGTCAATTCATGACTTGCAAGTTGCAAGAACATGCATTTTGTGTGAGTAGGAATAAGGAAACAGGGTAATATTTTCAGAAGTGTTTTGTTTCTCAAGTCATCTTTTGATCAATGAGTTAATTCTGAAATCTTTACCCTTAATCCATCATGTGAAGAACCTGAAGGACAGTTGGAATGGGACATGATTTGGGTCTTCTTTGCTGAAACAGTTTGATGTTGTCTCCCTGTTTTTATTGAGAGACGGGCCGCCTGCTGCGTCTATGTAATGGTCGATTCAGAACCGTAAGCTTAACAACTAGGAGGGACCTCCAGGATATCTGAATGGTAGAATTGTTCCCAGACCATGTCTGAGTGTAATGTTCTATAATTTAAAAAAAAAAAAAAAAAAAAAGGTGACCTGAAGTGTCCTTAATATTCATATTTATTGCAGTCATGCATGATGGCCTTGAGCCTTCTATGGCAGTGCTTTATAAGGATGGATTATCAGATGGTTCCTAATACGTTTTATTATTATGGTTCCTAATATGTTTTACCTCTCTTGCAAAGTTGTACCTCCCTTCTAGGAACCACATTCTTATTTCATGGCTGACTTTGACAAATCTTGCAGTCCAACTGTTTTAATTCCTCCAAAACTGAAACTCGTTCCTAGCAGGCTTCTTTCAAATGTGAGTTCCCAAATATAGGGGCTAAACATCTCAGATAATAAACAGATAGGATGGATACTTGCTTTGTATAGCTTCCTTTACATCCTTAGCAGCATTATTATGACTTTTTCTGAATTTTCTCCGGTGTGTCCATATCCTCTTCTAAACAAATAGAGATTGACCCAGGATTCCAACAATGGTGTTTTTGGCGAGAACCATTTCTTCCACTTCTGCTTCATGGTCCCTTTATGCATGGAAAAGCCTATACTTACTGTTACACCTGCGTTTCGTTTGGCTGTGGTTAGGCCTGAAGACTAAAGCCTTTTATTAGTCATTTTTTTAATTTCCAAGAGAGCTTCACAACCTGTAGGTGCTGCTTTTAGGCTAAGCATTTGGACAGTCATTACAGAATCACCCAAGGGTTGAGGTCAGCAGAAGCACGTGGAGATCGTCTGGTCCATCCCCCTTACTCGAGCTGGATCACCTGCAGCACATTGCCCAGGATTTTCAGACAGCTTTTGAGTATCTCTAAGAAGGGAGATTCCACACATCTCTGGGCAACCTGTTGCAGCGTTCAGTTACCATCATAGTAAATAAGTTTTTTCCTCATGTTGAGATGGACCTTCCTATGTTTCAGTTTCTGCCCATTACCGCTCATCCTATTAATGGGCACTGTTGACAAGAGTTTGGCCTCATTCTCTCTATACCCTTCCTTCAGATACTTGCATGCATTGGTAAGATTTCCCCCCATTAGATATGCTCCGTTCCCTTTATCGTCTTAAAAGCCCTCCTGCTGCACTTGCTCCAGTAGCTCCATGCCTCTTTTGTAACGAGGAGCCCAGCACTAGAGCCAGCGCTCCAGATGTTGCCTTACCAGGGCTGAGTAGAGGAGCAGGATCGCATCCCTCAACCTGCTGGCCATGCTCTCCCTAATGCAGCTTGGGTTACCATTGATCTTGGCTCATGGTTACCTTGCTGTCCACTGGGACTCTCGGGTCCTTCTCCAGAGCTGCTTTCCAGAAGGTCAGCCCTGTCCTGGTGCATGGGGGTGATCCCTTCTCTAAGTGAGGGACTTCCCTTTCTTGAACTTCATGAGGTTCCTCTGTGTCCATCTCTCCAGCCTGTCAGTGTTCCTCTGAATGGCAGCACAGTCCTCTTGTACATCGGCCACTCCTGCCTGTTTTGTATCACCTTGCATTTTGCTTTTTGAAAATGTAGCTGATTGGTTGTTCTTCATTCGGGGTGTTTTGAAAGAATTACCTTTTTTTTTTTTCCTTTCTTTGCTATCGCACTACTGTGTGTGCTGCCTTTGAACTTCATCAGCAAGACACCAGCAATACAAATGCTGAATGGCTTTGGCAAAGGTACCAATTGCTTAGAGTCTTGGCTAATAACCACATTGCTTTTTGATATCTGGGTGTTAACAGCTATATTTTAGCTCTTTCAGTGTTCGATGTTTCTCTGTGAATTCCCTGTGGTGGAAGTTTATAATCAGGATGTTGTGCAGATTTAGGTGAAGTTCATTGAAGAAAGTCAAGACTGTAAAAGCTCCAGGGCAGGGGCTGCCTGTTCAATACTTCCTTTGACAAAGCCAAACCTAGTAGACCCCAGGTTATCTTATAGAATCACTTCAATAACATATATTCAGCAGTGTAAAGATGCTGCTACTACCAAAAATATCAATTGAAAAGATGAAAAGCAGATTTTGCAGAAGGGCCAGACCTTCTCCTGCATTTTGGATGAAGTCAGCAAACTATTGTGGTTTACCCCAGCTCATTTTGGGATTGTTTTAGGAAAGGAAAACAAAATGTATCTGGGGAAAATAATTCCGAACACAGATATTCCTGGGGAGACGCCCAGGCTCAGTGCTCCGAACTGTGACACATGCTGGAATGACATTAGGAAGCAATAGCACAGGAATTATTGTGCACAGGCTGGTGACAGCCTCTCAAGACAGATAATGTGAGGCTGACAAGACTGGAGGAGTTGATCTGGGAGGCAGTTGTGGGTAGAAGATAATGAATGACTCAACTGTGAAATCTTTGTGCAATGTCCACTAGCAGTGAATGGAAATAAGGGAGCGTATAGGTCAGACAGTGAGGATAACTGGCTGGACTTTGAAAAGTATGGAGCTGTAGCGTCATCTCCCAAATGGGAATGATGATAGTTCAGATGCTGAGACCGAAGGAGTAACCTGGAGTGAATTACCTTATGCCATGCTAGACAGAAAGCTCTAAGAGTTCTTTTAATCTAATGATCTAGTGACTCCTATATTTCCTATGTTTCTCCTGCCTTCCCATTCTCGCTCCCCAACCCGGCTCTTTGACACCGTTCTTCCTGACATGATTTGTTAGTTCAGGACCTATATACTGCTTCCCCAGCAGGTGCTTTGAAACTGAAACAGGGAGTGAGGTGTGCTGTTTTAGGAGGAGCTGGGCCAGCAGCATCGTTTACTGCCTGGTATTTTCTGTCCTGGAGAGAGATGGAGGGAAATGAGTCATCCTTGCAGCAGAAGAAGGATGGGTCCCAGAGGCTTGGTCAAGCTTTCATGTCCAGGCTGAAGTGTCAGGAAAGGGCCTCAGTTTACTTCTCAGGTACTTCACCTTCTTCGTGCATCTCTTCTGTATTCAGTCCTTTGTGATGAGCTCTCACCGCTTGTACATCCATCCCTCACACTTTCCCCTCCGTCAGCTCACTGCGTAGCTATGAATTTTATTTCTCTTCCACTGTTTTGGGCATGTCTCACCCATATTTGAATTTTAGTACTTGCTTCTGCTTGAGACTCTCTGTGTTGAGAGAGCATCAAGGCCTCAAGGGAATGTTTTGGCTATGGGGGTCTCCCACCCCTCCATACCCAGGGTGACCTCTATATCCTCTGGTATCACTGAATAGTTCCTTGCTTGCACCTTCTCAGACAGTAGGCTCAAGCAGTGAGACAGATATCTTCTTCACTTATATCACTTCAGACAACACACATCTGTGAAATCAGACATCAAACACACAGAGAGTGTAGGATGAATTGATGCAAGAAGCACACTTGCTATATGACCTGTATTGTCTAGTGACTTTTTAATAAACCCCCGTTGCAGGAAGTATGCTCTCGTGTAGGGGAGAGCTCTCAGGTAGTGGGAAAAAGGAAGCAGCAAGTTAAAATAAAATCAGAAAAGATTAGCTTAGCTCAGAAAAGAGAAATGTATGAATGTCACTGAGTTAGTCCACAAACACTTTTTGAAAAGTAGCTTTCCTGGCACAGAGTGCTCTTTATTCTATAAGGTATGGAGATGTGTCATGCAAACTATAAGCAAAAGCTAAGTGTGCTGCTTTTTCAGTCTAGCCCCTTCCTCAGGAAAAGGTGAATTCATCAGCTGAAGCCTCTGTCCAAAGGATATATCCACCTCAGTGAGAAAATCTGGATTTGATGGGAGCCTCCCTGAAATCTGAATTCTTTGGTCTGTCTGTGTTACTCAGGGGTCATCATCATCATGACTAGGCTTCGCGAACGAAGATATGGGAAGGGCTTTACCCACGTTTGCTGCAAGCCTGCTGATGGCTAAAAAGACCGATATGGGAAAGGCAAGTCTGGTCGCAAAAGGCACAGCGGAAGGTCTCCTTAGGCAGTATTGGTGAGGCCCGGTTCTTTCTGCATTGCCTTTTTTCTTGGAGACTGATTCTACGTGTGTTCTCAAAGGAAGCAGCAGCGTTATGGATGGTGCATCTCCATGCCTCCCGATTCGAGGCCAGAGTGGACCATCAATGGTAGTCAATATGGCCAAAGCTGAGGTATTGTTTCAGGGAGTCCTTGTATCTCCTCTTTGGGGCTCCTCTCTTGCGGCAGCCGGTGGTGGGTTCACCACAGAGCACAATCTTAGGGAGGTGGTGATCTTCCATCCTGGAGACGTGCCCTGCCCAGCGCAGCTGCGTTCTCAGCAGCATGGCCTCGATACTGGTGAGCCCTGCCTGTTCAAGGACAGCTGCATTAGTCACATCATCAGTCCAGCGGATGTTTAGGATTGTACGGAGGCAGCACTGATGGAAACCTCTATTCGAGGAGTCGCAGGTGGTGGCAGTAGATGACCTGTGATTCAGACCCATATAAAAGAGTAGACAGTACAATGGCTCTATAGACACTAATCTTTGTACTTCTCTTCAGGTGTTTATTGCACCAGACTCCTTTATGAAGTTTTCCAAAAGCTCTTTATGCCTTTGCTAACCTGTTGTCTATCTCATTGTCAATCTTACCGTCCGAGGAAATGATGCTTCCTATATAGCTGAACTTTTGGACTGACTTAAGCTCTGATTTGCTACGGTGATGTCTGGATGATGGAAGACTTCCCGAGGTGCAGGTTGGTGGAAAACTTCTGTCTTCTTCAAACTGACTTCCAGCTCAAAAAGATCAGCAGCTTCTGCAAAGCAGGATGTTAAATGCTGCAGTGCTGCTTCTGTCTGAGCAACGAGGGTGGCATCGTCAGCAAAAAGCAGCTTGCAGACAAGGTGATTTAGGATCTTAGCGTGGGCCTTCAGATGCCTTAGGTTGAATAGGCTTCCTTCGGTACAATATCGGATGTAAATGCCGTTTTCTTCATCGAGGCCTGCCGTAGCCCTTTGGAGTATAACAGTTGATATTGTCTTAAGATGGATGGAACCTGAGAGAAATAGTATTCACCATATCCTTCATTCCATTGGAAGGATAGCACAAGGAGGGCAAGAACTCACAAGCAGGGTGAATCAGCTCATGAATCAAACCTGAATCTAAACCAAGTAGCAGAACAGGAAGACTGTTACCAGACCATTTGAACAACCCTGATGCTACTCTAAGGCAGAATGCATGCTCTCTCTGTAAATGTCTGCAAACATGCCATTCATGCTGCTTGTCTGCCAAGTAAAGTCTGGACCACTGGCGTGGGATATTTTGAATCTCCCCTGTGTTTCTTCCTTGAGGAAGGAAATGGTTGCCTTTTACCTGTCTTCCTGATTGGTCCACTTCTCTTGATTGCATTGATCTGCTCTTAGATTCTGGGGAGTGATGTCATTTCTTAAGGTTTGTGCCAAATGTATAGGAAGGACTTCCTGCTGTGATGACTCTTTTCCAGGTAGTCTCACTTTGTACTGAGTTTGTAATCTCACTGAGATTTGGCAGTAGGTAAGAGAGTAAGGGAAATCGGGCTTTAGGTGTGAAACATCCAGATGAAACAATGATATAAGAATCTTATGGTGTCTTTTGTAATTTTTGCAGCAGTTAGTTCTGAGGAAAGTGCTGTAGTGCAGTGCTGAGAGTGTATGCTGTGTTCCTGCATATCTCAGCAGTGAAAGGAGAAGGAAGAGCCCAGTGACCCGACATTTCCATTTGTAAGAGATTAGTCTTGGCTGCAGCAAAAGTTCCATCTAGATAGATAGCTCTGTCTTCTTATTTTCAATCTCCTAACTGGCCAGGAGAGACCTTATTGCCTCCCTAACAATTCAGTGTCGCGTTAGTAGGGAGGAATGAAATGCCCAGTTTGGATGTTCCAAGCAAGACTTCTCTGCCTGTAGATTGTATGTTTCTGTTGCTCTTTGATCATCAATCTTTGTGCCTAGAGATTGTTGTGTGATGAGGGTTTTCCTGGAGAGGCAGCATGGCTCCAGAGAAGTTGCTGAGTTCCCCAGTATGTGTGTGGTGTGTATGTCCTTAGAATTGGGCTGAAAATAATCTCCAGAATGGCTGCTGTTTTCTTCTGTGCCACCTGGATTTTTGAGTTTTATAAGAGCCTTTCCAGGGGCCACAGACCCTGCTGTCTTGGTGGGCCCTGCAAGGGGTCAGTGACTGCGGAGGAGTCAGGACTGCAGGAGCCTTCTGTCAGTTTAGTGCTGTCATCTGGCATCCCTGGGCCTCTCTTTCCTTCACCAAGCATGACTGGGTCATGGGGAACTGGGTCCTCTAAGATTGTCTGGACTGTAAGGGAAAAGGGCTGGGCTTTTGCTCTAGGCAGCATGTGTTACAGTGGGGAGAGGCAGCTCGTGTAGGGAGATGTTACCCTATAGAAAAAGGCAGCTCCCACCCCCCAAAAGTTGTAGTCTAGATGAAGTTAATGGGTTATAGAGAGAGGAGTGTACTGGGGCTTCTGTGCCAGATCAAAAGCTTTAGCCTAGGTCTCTCTTTTTTTTTTTTTTTTTCCTTTCTGTCCAGTCCTTCAACAGCAGCCTATTAAAATGTGGTAAAGTGGAGTGGTAGTGTGGCCAGTGTGATTTAATCTTGGTTGCAGGAGGTTTTGGGGGAATGGGGTGCATTGAGATGAAGCGTTGTGCTGTTTTGTCTCGGATCAGATGAGTCCATGAGCACTAATATGCTTTCTCAAAAAAAAAAAAAAAAAAACCCAAACAGCAACAACAAATAACAAAACACACAGCAACAACAACAAAAAAACCCACAACTCTCTTGAGGCTTTACTGAAAAGCCTCTCCCTGAACTTGTCATCTTTGTGGGGTGGAAAATGAAGCAGCAAAAAAACTTCCTTTCCCAAGTTGCAGGTGTGGGTGAAGTTAAGGAAACAACACCTGTTAGGGTAAAGAATCAGCCAGGAAGATAAGCTTCTGCCATACTTCTGCCATCTGGACTGAAAGCCAGAATGTCAACCTGACCTCTATAAGGTCCTGCATCCTGTTGAAAAAGGGGAGCCAACAGGGGCAGATCCCTTCCTAGGTGGTGTGAAAAAGAAGGCAACACAAGCCCCACATGCCTTTCTTCATAGCTTGAGGCGAGAGCCTGTTCAGTCCCTTTTCACAGAATCACACAGAATCATCTAATGGTTGAGTTTAGCAGGACCCTCTGGAGATCATCCAGTTCCACTCCCCTGCTCAAGCTGGGTCGCCTAGAGCACACTGCCCAGGATTGTGCCAGACAGCCTTTGATTATCTCAAGGATGGAAGCACCACAATCTCTCTGGGCAAGTGTTCTGATGCTCAGACAACCTCAGATTAAAAAAGTTTTTTTTCTTCATGTTCAGACATTCAGCCACACCTCATAGTTTTTTCTCATCAGCCAACTTACTGAGGGTGCACTCTGTCCCATCATCCAGGTCACTGATGAATAAATTGAACAACACTGGACCAAATACTAGACTAGACTCCAACTAGACTTTGCACTACTGAGCAAAATTGCTTGAGTTCTGCCATTCACCCAGGTCTCAATGCATCTCACTCCTGAGATCTCCTACCTCCTGAGCATGCTTATGAGAATGTTATGGGAGACAGTGTCAACAGCCTTGCTGAACATCCACTGCTCTCCCATCAGCTGTTCAGACAGTCTTCCTGTCATAGAAGGCTCTCACATTGGTTAAACCTCATTTTCCCTTGGTGAATCCATTGCAGCTATTCCTGATCATCTTCTTGCCCTCCATGTGCTTAGAGACAACCTCCAGGAGGAGCTGCTCCATCACCTTTCCAGGGATGGAGGTGAGGTTGATTGTCCTGCTGTTGCTTGGCTTCCTGCCCTCTTTGAAGACTGGCATGACATTGGCTTTCTTCCAGTCCTCAGGCACCTCTCCTGTTCTCCACGACCTTTTCAAGATGAGTAGCTTAGCAATAACATCCGCCGGCTCCCGCAGCACTCTTGGGTGATCCTGTCAGGGCCCATGGATGTGCGGGTGTCAGCTTTGCCTGTGGGATCTCTAACCCCATCTTCCTCAACCAAGGACAAGTCTGTCTTTCTCTGGACTTTCTCCTCAGTCTGTAGGGTCTGGGGTTGCAGAGGGTTGCTCTCAGCAGTAAAGACCAGAAGGTATTCAGTATTTCCTTCTCAGTATCCCTCATTACTAGGGCTCCTGCCCCATTCAGTAGCAGGCCCTCATTTTCCCAGTCTTCCTTAGCCTGCTGTTGTATTCAAAGAAACCCTTCCTAATCTGATCCCTGCATATTCAGACTAATTTCCCTGTATTTATCCCAAGCATCCTGTCCCTGCTTCCACTTTCTTTGTATTTCCTTCTTCTATTTGGGTTTTGTCAGGAGCTCATTGTTCATCCATGCACTACTCCCCTCTTTGCCCTACTCCTTAGTCATTGGAATGCACCATTCTTGAGTTTAGAGGAGGCGATTCTTGAATACTAACAAGCTCTTTTGGACCCATCTTCCTTCTAAGGCCCTACCCCTAGGATTATCCCAAGAATGTCCCTGAAGAGGTCAAAGTTTGCTCTATTCAAGTCCAGGGTTGTATTCCTACTTTTTGCCCTACTTCCTCCTCCCAGGATTGTGAACTCCACTATCTCATGGTCACTGCAGCCAAGGATGCCCCCAACCTTCACAATTCCAAACAGCCCTCCTTGTTTGTTAGTAGAAGATCCAGCAGCACACTTTTCCTCATGGTATCCTTCATCATCTGTGTTGAAAAACGATAACTGATGCTCTCTAGGAACCTCCTGGATTCCTGTGCCTCGTTGTGTTGTTCCTCCAGCAGATGTCCTGGTGGTTGAAGGCCCCCATGAGAATGAGGGGCTGTGATTGGGAGGCTACTTTTAACTGTCACCACCTCATAGAATCACAGAATGCTTAAGGTTGGTAGGGACCTCTAGAGGTCATCTAGTTCAATACCCCTGCACACGTAGCGTCACCTAGAGCACGTGGCACAGGACTGTGTCCAAGCGAGTTTTGAAGATCTCCAGAGAAGGAGACTCCACAATCTCTCTGGGCAGCCTGTTCCAGTGCTCTGTCACCCTCACTGTTAAGAAATTTTTCCTTAAATTCCTGTGGAACTTTTGATGCTTCAGTTTCTGACTGTTTCCTCTAGTTCAGTGGCAGCTACCAACAGAAAAGAGGCCAGCACCATCCTCCTCACTCCCTCCCTTGAGGTACTTATAGACACTGATCAGATCCCCTCTCAGCCTTCTCTTCTCCAGGCTGAACAGGCCCAGCTCCCTCAGCCTCTCCTCACAGGGCAGATGTTCCAGGCCCCTGATCATCCTTGTGGCCCTGCGCTGGACTCTCTCCAGCAGCTCCACATCCCTCTTGTACTGTGGAGCCCAGAACTGGACACAATACTCTAGATGTGGCCTCACCAGGGCTGAGTAGAGGGGCAGGATCACCTCCCTTGACTGCTGGAGATGCTCTTCTTCATGCACCCCAGGATCTCATTGGCCTTCTTGGCCACGAGGGCACACTGCTGCCTCATGGTCAACTTGTCGTCCACCATGACACCCAGGTCTTTCTCCGCAGAGCTGCTCTCCAGAAGGTCAGTCCCCAGCCTGTACTGGTGTCTGGGGTTATTCCTCCCCAGGTGCAGGACCTTGCACTTGGCTTTGTTGAATTTCATGAGGTTTTTCACCGCCCAGTTGTCCAGTCTGTCCAGGTCCCTCTGGATGGCAGCGCAGCCCTCCGGGGTATCAGCTACTCCTCCCAGTTTGGTATCATCAGCAAACTTGCTGAGGGAGCACTCTGTGCCTTCATTGATGAATAAATTGAACAGGACTGGACCAAGGACTGACCCCTGGGGGACCCCGCTAGCTACAGGCCTCCAACTAGACTCTGCACTGCTGATCACCATCCTCTGAGCTCTGCCATCCAGCCAGTTCCTAATCCACCTCACTGTCCACTCAACTTCCTCAACTGTCTTCATTAACTTCCTCTTCCAGAACTAGTGGCCTGTAGCAAGCAGCCACTGCAGTGTCACCCATGTTAGTCTGCCGATTAATCCTTACCCATAAAGGGTAAGGGTTCTTACCTCTTGACCTGCTCATCACCTGCTCCTCAGCAGCATAAAAGACTACTGTTGTGTATTGGTTTCCCAGTAAATTGCCACCAAGTGCATTGTCCGGGGAATGTTGCCACCAAGGATGAGGATAAGGCTGAGGTACTTAATGCCTTCTTTGCCTCGGTCTTTAATACCCAGATCAGTTATCCTAAAGGTATTTGGACCCCCGAGCTGGAAGACACCTGTGGGGAGCAGAATAACCCCTCCCCCGTATTTCAGGAGGAATTCCTGAATTCTAGCAGGTCACTGACCACTCCATTTGGACACTCATGAGTCTATGGGGCCAGATGGAATCCACTTGAAAGTTCTGAGGGAGCTGGCAGAAGTACCTGCCAAGCTGCTCTCCCACATTTATTAGTGGTCCTAATCAACCAAGGAGATCCCAGATGGCTGTAGACTTACCAATGTGACACTCATCTGTAAGAAAGTTTGGATGGAGGATCCAGGGATCTACAGGCCTGTTTGCCTGACCTTGCTATCAGGGAAAGTTACAGAGCAGATCATCTTGAAGGGCTATCACACAGCATGTGCGGGACTGCCAGGGCATCAGGCCCAGCCAACATGAGTTCATGAAAGGCAGGTCCTGCCTCATCAATCTGATCTCCTTCTATGACCAAGTGACCTGCCTAGTGGACGAGGGGAGGACTGTGGATGGGGTCTGCTTGGACTTCAGTAAGGCCTTTGACATAGTCTCCTACTGCCTTCCCCTGGAGAAGCTGGCAACTCATGGCTTAGACAGGTGAACTCTTCACTGGGTAAAAAACTGGCTGGATGGCTGGGCCCAGAACGTGGTGGTGCCAGCTGAATGTGAGCCAGCTGTGTGCCCAGGTGGCCAAGAAGGCCAACAGCCTTCTGACTTGTGTCAGGAACAATGTAGGTGACAGGAGCAGGGAAGGAATTGTCCCCTTGTGCTTGGTGCTGCTGAGGCTGCACCTTGAATACTGTGCTCAGCTTTGGGCCCCTCACTACAAGAAAGGCATTGAGGTGCTGGAGTATGTCCAGAGAAGGGCAACAAAACTGGTGATGGGGCAGGAGCGCAGAGCTGATGAGGGGCGGCTGAGGGAGCTGGGGTTATTTAGTGTGGCGAGGAGGAAGGTTGAGGGGACCTTATTGCTCTTTAGAGCTACCTGGAAGGGGGTTGTAGTGAGGTGGGAGTTGGTCTCTTCTCCAAAATAACCACTGATAGGACAAGAGGAAATGACCTCAAGTTTTGTCAGGGGAGGTTAGATAGTAGGAAAAATATCTACATAGAAAGAAAGGTGAAGATTTGGAATAGGCTGCTAGGGAAGTGGTGGAGTCACCGTCCCTGGCAGTGTTCAAGAAATGTGTAGAAAGGCACTTAGGGACATGCTTTAGCAGACAGGATGGAGATGGGTTTACTGTTGGACTAGATCTTGAAGGTCTTTTCTGACCATAATGATTCTACGTGTTAGGTGGCAATAATAACCTGAAGGTAACAAAGGCAGCCTAACATGTGGTACCTCAGTTTCAGTTCTGAGATGAGGAAGTGTCAGTATGTTTAAGTGAAATGGATTTGGCTGGTCCTATTGTCTCCCCTTTCCAGCCCTCCAGCACCCTCAATCCAAAGAGGGAGATAAAGGCATATCTTCTGTGAGACTCCAAACAAACAAGTCAATGTGCCCCTCCAGGCAGTCATCTTCGACCCTGCCAAATGGCAACGCTTGTGTGGGTGCTGCTATTTCTGCCATCTTAGTGCATGAATTGACAAGCAGGCCATTGACGGCTGCAAGGACACACACAAATGCTCCACTGTGTCACTTCTCACACCTTCCCCTCCTCCTCCCCAGCCCTGATGCCCAATGGACAATGGCTCTATCTGTGCCAAGGTTCACAGCTGGTAAGGGCGGAGGAGAAGCCAGGGCAAGGGTGGAGAAGCCGGAAGAGGAAGGGACTTGAGAGAGTCCAGAGGGATGATGGTTCTGAGAGGGAAGTGATAGTGGGAGAAGGGATCTGGGGAAATATGAGAGGGGCTGGAAAGTGAGGGTGGAGAAGATACTGAGAATTGGCTAAAGAAACACCCAGAGAAGGCAGAGGAGGGGAGGAGAAAAAAGTCAAGAAGGTTGAGGTGGGGAGAATGGAGTTTAGTCATCTTTTCTGCTTAGAGCTGTCATCCTTTTTCCATGAGGCTTCCTGAGGGAGATGTCTCTTTGCTGTGCAGTTACACAGATTAATGCTTTTCTCTGACTCCTCCTGCCTTTTCTGCCTTGGGATTATCCCTCACCACACTCACTGTTCTCTCCTAGGCCTGGGAGAAGGTGGGAGGGTATTACTTTTCTATATAGGTACCTGTACAGGGATAGGTATCTTGGTCAATATCCCCCTCCTAGTACCACAGAAGAGAGAATAGAGATGCATTGTATAGCAGGTTTGGAGGTGAGAGTTACTATGGGCCTGAGACATGAAAATGGGTTAGGGATACTTCACTTTTCAAGTTATCCAAAGACACAGTCGTCAGAAATGTTCTTCAGAACACATAAGGAAATTTAGTCCTAAATGAGGGAAGAAGGGAATGCTCTAGAAAATGCAAAGATGCTAGTGAGGCCACTTCCGCTAACTCACTTGATACCTAGTATCAATTATTCCATGTTTTTTGTTGTTGTCGTTGTTGATATTTTCTGCCACTTCTCTGTTCATGTAGGTGGTTGTACCTCCTGACCACTGGAGACCATGTACCTCTTTTCCGCCATGCTCACCATGTTAACTCTTGGCTAAGTCCTGTTCTCTATTTTCATTTCTTATGATGAATACTTCCCTTACATCCTGCGTGAACTGGCATGGGAAAATAAGTTTCTTATCTCAGCAGTGAGTGGATTGCAGTGAGACTTAGAAATAGAAACTCTGATATTGTCCAGGAGCCTACTTAGAGTGCAAAATAACTGTCATGAGAGAGGGGATCATGAGGATACAGTCAGCCAAGGCAGAATGGAGGCTTGGCCTCTCCATGGAGAAGCTGGTGTGTGTTTTCAAAGCCCCTCTCAGCTGTTCTCTTCACTGATTTCTTTAAATTACGTGATATATGTTAGGCTTCCTGGGGCTCATTGGAGCAAAACAGTGTTCTGGATAATGCACTAATGAACAAACTCCCTCAAACTCCTATCCCCTATAACCCTGAGCTCTTCATTTTACCCCAGATCTTGCCTCACAGACACCTGCACCTCAACATAGATCGTGTTTCTGATGTGACTTTGGAGTCTGGGTTTTCTATCCTGGTATGAATGGAGTGCATGTGCATCCTTTAGTTTTAAAGGACAGTGCTCTCTGTGGTGATGGGCTGGCAACGTGGTACCCAAGGAAGGGGGTGCAAGATAACAGGCATACTTCTGCATTAACTTGGAGAGGTCTATCTCTTATGATGGGAAGGTTCATGTGTTGTGTGTGCGTTCATATGGGGGAAGGGAGTCCTAATACAACTGAAACTGCTCTGTAATAGCCTTTAATGGGATGTAGCCAGCTAGTGCAGATCAGCATAGCTCCATTACAGTCAGATCAAGTGAAGGCCTCTGAAATCATGGAGCTACATGGGCTGGCGCTACATAAAAGTTTCCCTTACTGACATATTTACTGACAATCTGCGCAGATCCCAGCAGCCTGTTCTGGAGAGAGTTGAGGCCCTTGGATGAAAGTGGTAAAGAAGTTGGTGTGTGAGGAGGGTCACAGGTCACGGAGAAACCATGCTGCAACTTGGGGAGGGGGGCAGTGAGGCTCCTTTGAGTACCATGGGCATCCGGGTCTTTGCTCTGTGGTGGTCTTGAAAAGCCCTTTCGGGGAGATGGGGGAGTGGTCTGGCTTTGCCTCCCACTCAGGTTACAGGAGCCACTTCTGCTGGGAGTGACTGGTTATTGTAACAGTCAGGTAATAAAGAACGTAATTAGGGAGGAATGTTGGGCCATATATCTGGGAAAGAGGCAGAGGCCATGCTGGTTGCAAGTAGAAGGGCTTCATCATCCCTTCATCACTGGAGGGAAAATTGTGATCCCTCCATGCCCTCTGAGTGGGTCAGGGTTCGGCATGAGGAGTAATGGGGAGATCACTGCACTGTCCCTCAAGTAAGGAGCTGTCTGTCTCTCAGGGAGCCTGCTGGCTGTGTCTACTCGGCAGGAACGTAGCCCATGTCTCTGGGCAGAGTCAGGGCTTTCCTTTCAGCCTGTACTGTGTCTGATCCTGAGGCAGAGGCAGGCACAGGAATCTTGTCACATTCCAAGACAGCCTAGGAGGAGATGGCTAAGGCTGTAGTGGTGGGTACCTTTGGGCCTTCCCCAACACGGCAGACTCAGACAGACTCCAGATGGTATGGAAGCAGATCTGGAGCTGAGTCCTGACGCCTCGTCTCCCTGGGCTTAGGTGGTGTTTGGTTAGAGAGCTGTGGTGTGGATTCCTCATGCTCGCGACTGGTCTATTAGCCAATCCACCAGGGGAGAAGGATAAACACAGGAGGAAGCAGAAGGGGGTGCTGAGCAGAGCAAGGCCTTGGGAATGTGCCGATGCTGCAGCCCAGCCTGCTGATTGCACAACCCATTGCGCACAGATGCAGGAACATGCTAGTGTGCACAGAGCATGGCTGATTCTTGGCATTGCTTTCCCCACTGCCATGCTAGGAACATCCAGCTGTGACACCCAGTGCTAAGCCTCTTGGTTGGAGTTGTGCACCTCACTACGTCACTAGCTGCCCAGGCCTGGTGTGCCACTGCCTGTATCAGCTTTAGTAAGAAACCAGGCAATATGAGTAGTGGCTTCCCGCTGTTGCTCTTGTGGGCCTTCCTGATTTACAGTGTATTTGCCAAGACTAAGAGCATTTGCCCTACCAAGCCATGTGTCCCTGTACACTCAGCACTCATTCCATTGTATGCTGGATAGCCCTGTGGCTGCAGTAAGAGATAAAACCCAACACCTGGCTGTGTGGAACTTCCCTGCTGTGGAACACACAGTTGGGAACTCCTGGGGTCTTCAGGCCTATGTTGCTTGCCCTGTTTTACTGTATACCCGCTGTAGATTTTGCCTTTTCCTCCTTGCTCAGCTGTAGTTGTGTCACTAGGGTGCTCTGTGCCTCAGTCTCCTCACCTTGTCCTAAGACTTGTGCTTTGTCCGGTGATGGTGGTGGGGGGAGGTTTTGTTCTTGGGCAGTTGAATGTGTTTTGCTGGTTGTTTTGACCAGCCAAAAGCTCTTTCAGAAGCTATGGACTCACCAATAGACCGGGAAGAGTTCCAGCTCCTGTGTTATACTGCCACTGGCATCCCTGTGATCTTCCTTTCTCTACTGTTTTTTATCTGAAGACTTCCCAAGCCTGCTGTAGACGAGAATGAATCAAGTGCCCTTTGGACCAGGTTTCACAGGTGAAGACCTGTGTACAGCGAGATGACAGACCTGGCCTACTTGCCTTTAACAGTTGTAGACTAAGGAGTATAAACCAACTGGCCACTGTCTTTGCATCTAATCACTGCAGCCTGCTTCCTCTCCTTGCCATTTGAGGCACTGCCTTTCAAAAGGAGAGAACTGACTTGAGGTCAGCATTGCAACAGTTCTCTAAACGCTCTTCGACACTTGTCTCTGCTTCCGGACCTGCTGGCAAGTCATACATGAAGTGAATGATCGGCAGCGCTACAGCCAGTGATGTTTGCAAACACCTGAGGGACAAGTGTTTGAAGAATTAGCCAATTTCAGAACAGACCATGGTACATATAACTTTTCATATCCTTCGTGTTTTGGGAACCAGGCAAAGCCGAGGTGGTGAAAATAGTCTATGGGTTGGGAAGTAGAAATGTGTAGCAGAAAGACTTACAGAGTCTATAGGTTTTTATTCTTCCAGTTTTCTCCTCACTAAACTTGTGTCAGACCACAGAGTGCTTATTTGTAATTCAAGGGTGTAACCCACACTGTTCCTCTGAAACCAAGAACAAAAATTGACCCTCAGCAATAAGGTGTTAGTGGCACAGAGAGGCTTTCAGCTTGGCACGGACTCTTTTCCTCCTCTTCATTAGTGTCCTTCCACCCTTTGCTGATGTTCCCCAGCCTGCTAAAACAGTTGACCTCATTGTCATCTCTAGGTTCCCACATCTGGTTCTCATTATGTGATCCCAGGATGCAGTTCTTTAAATTGCTGCCTTCCTTCCACCCCTAGGTGACCCAGGCAGGATTATGGGTGATTAGAAGACAGACAACAGAGCAAGAATAGGTGGGGGAGAGATTGTTATAAATAGAAGTACCATAAACTTACCAGCCTATCACTTGAGGTATATTCTGTTTTTAATCTCTCAGACCTGTAAATATGATGACTTGCAGAGGCCAGGCACTGTTAACTCTTTCAGACTCCTGCAGAACCATATGGAACGTGTGATCTCTTATGGCAGCCCATCAGAGTCCACATGGCCTTGAGGCCATGTGTATATCTCTGGAAAGAAATGGAATTTGGTGGAGGGCCTGGGAGCTTGGAGGTACTTGAAGATGAGACTGGGAGAAAGTTCTGGAACTAAGAGGATGCTTTGGCCAATTATGTAGAGGCACAGAGTCATGAGGAGACACAAGACTGCAAACCCATGCCATCAGCATGGGGGCACGGGGAGGTGCTGGAAGCACCTCTTTTTAGATGTTGATCATGTTTGGAAGTTTGGGAAAGAGAACTCTAACTGAAAGAGTTGTGAAATGGAAGGTTGTCCAAGATGATTTTGGGCAGAGAAATCTCACCATGTCTATACAAGAAGGCTAGCACATTGGACAGGACAGTAGTGTGGCAGTAGTTACTTGGCAGTGGTACCCTACTCCCTGGGGATGTTGCTGTGTGCAGAAAATGCTGACAAGCTTGTTCTTAGGAAGGTGTTCTTTGGCCAGTTTGGTGGGGGGCCTGCAGCACCCCTCTAAACCCACTGCTCTGGGATGGAAGGCAAAATTTGGCCTGTTGAGCTTTGGAGACATGAAAGGAGTGATGGGCAACATGCACTCTAGTATAATATATGGAGCAAGCACCAATACAGAGGCAGGGTCCTTCCTGGAGGAATGCAGAATGATAGCAGCCTGAAAGATTACAGTGTCTCCTTGAGCTCCATTTCTGTTTTTCTGGGACTCAGAAGTGCAGGAGTCTGTCCTGTGTGGAGCTGTGTGTGTGTTAAGTTTCCCAGGGTCCCTATTTTGTGGCTTCCAGCTCTCTCCTAATCCCCACTTTGAAGGGGGAGGGGGCATTGTTAGTGTCATTAGGAGCTCGTGACTCTAAGGAGAAGTATTAGCTTTTAATTAATCACCTAAGCTGGCTTTCAGTAACAGCCTCTACTGAACAGAAGTTACAGGCCATAAGATGCTCTTCAGGGCTGTCCGCAGGCACTTCCACGATACTTTCTCCCCAGGGAGCCGAGCAAGGACCCTGGGAAGGATGGATCAACTGAGGGGAAGAGAGTTCTCAGATGGTCAGAATGAATTAGAAGGAGCAATGAAAAAAGCAAGTTGAGTCCCTAACTCTCCTGGCTCAAGTGTCTTGGGTCCCCGCCTGAGGAAAGTCCTTTATTTTTAGTAGGCTTCCCCTCAATGCCTCCTCCCAAATGCACAAACAGCAGCCAGTAGCCCCCACGCCTTGCCGGCGGCCATTATCAGATCCGCTGTAGCTCCAGGGCTGTTCAGCTGACACACCTTTCACGTCAGGTGCTTATCTCTTTGCCTGGGTCTCAACCGACTTCTTCTGAAGGTGACTTTTAAGTCAAGGTAGTAATGAAAAAGTAAAGGCCAGCACCACTTAGGGCTCCAGAGGGCCTTCTGTCCTTTATGGAGAGGTCCTTGACTCCTTTTCCCCAATGGTAAAATGTATGGAGTTTGGAAGTGTGAAGGTCTATGGAAATCCCTCTTTGTCCCTCCTTCCTGGACAAACTCAGTAGCTTGTGGAAAGGCAGCAAAACTGGTAATCTGCCCTTTTTGCTTTTGTGAATACCACTTCCAATCCTGGAGTCTGGGGTAAGGACAGAGTTTTCTGATGGTGTTTGTCATGGATGCTCGCCAAACACATCACCTGTGATTTTTGCAGGTTCCTTCTTTGGCCAAGAGTGAGGCAGCAGGGTGGGGGGAGTGCTGAGCACCTGATAGAACAGTTTTGGCTGTTTGAGGGGTAGTAGGTTGAAGAGTAGCTGCTTCAAAAAGAGGTGCTTGGGTAGATCCAAGTATGCCAAGGTGTCAGAAGTGGAGTATAGCAGAGAGAGGTTGGGCCATAGGAGCTGAGCAAGGGAAGCATGTGCCCATGGTGCTGGCCCTCAGTTAACTCCTTCCCGTCCAACATTACTCAAAGTAGCATGCAGGCCATTGCTGCCACATCACGGCAAACTCAGGGAATGAGAAGAGAAGGTCGTCATGAAGAAATGACCCCTGCGCTGGCCCCGTGGGCTGTGGCATAGCTCGGGAACTCACAGGCTCTACTTCTGACCAGCCAAGGTGGTGGTCTGCCAGCTGTCTGCTAGATGTTTCCTTTGGTAGCAAGAGTTAACATGAGAGCAGTGTCGCCTCTTTCTCCCCTAGATTCTGGTTCTGGCACTGAGGCGTGCGGTACACAAAGGGTTAGGTGTGTATCAAGGGAGCAGCTATCCAGGTTTCTCTCTTTATCCAGGGTTACTAAGGGAAAGATCTCCCTCATCCACACACACACACACCCTTTCCATTTGGCAGAATTCCTAGCTGGATTTATTTCTGCCGATTTGCTTGTCTTGGTATGAAAGGGATTTGCAGAGGGGAGAGCTCCAATTGGCCGGGTGCAGGCTGAAACCCCTCGTTTTCATTTTTGCGGTTCATTGGCTAACCTTTCCCCAGTGCATGGCCCTTGTGGGGGAGGATGGGGTGTCAGTACTTGATTGTGTGCGAGCGAGGCTTTTGGGCAAGTGTCATTGTTTTAATACGAAGCTTTGGGGCTTTTCGGGAAGGGCCGTCTTCATTATTAGAGCTCAGGGGGAGGGAGCTGGGCCTTCTCTTCCACTTTCTTGGCAGTGTCTTTGGCAGTGAGGGTTGGCATCATCCCCAGAGGGCTGCAGACTCCCACTTCAGAGAGACAGATAAAGAATGCACTTTCTGTCAACAAAACCCAGCCCAGCTTCCCCAGAACAGAGGAGGGGAGGAGGAACCCCCTGGAAGAAAGGAGAGGAAAGTCCATTGCTTGCCCGCACAAGAGAGGGAAGAGAGAGGAGGGCTCCTGCAGGGGTCGAGAGCTGTTCCAGACTGTCATGGCAGCCATGGAGCAATTCCAGCATGTTCTGCAAAATGGAAGCAAGGGTCCAAAGGGAAGGAAAACCTTTCAAAATCACCCTCAGAGCCCACTTGTATAGCCCTGCCACACGACCCTTGCCTCTTCACTAATCATGTTCTCCTGTGGTCTGCAAAAGGCAGCACTCCAGTTGGTTATTAATGCTGAGGTGGCCATGGCAAGACCAGTGGTTCTTGCAGCTTCACTGATGGAGCCCATTGTAGACAACATAGCTGCAAGTTGGTCCTGGTTAGGCAGGCTCTGTGGAGAGTCTCTGTCAAATTTGATTCCATGAGCTTTCTCCCGTGCATTCTGAGCCTGACCCCTGGAAAGCTGCACGTCCCACAGCCAGATTGTGGCTCACAGATTCTGCTCTGTGAAGCAGAAGTCCCCTCTGGCTGTCCAGCTTCCCAGGCTGTGTTGTCCCACAAACACTGTCTCTGTCTAATTTTACACTGGGATGCAGATAGGTATGGACAGATGGTACTTGAACTGAAGGGTTTGATAATCTTCTTGGATCAGCTTCTTGACTCTGAAATGGTCTGGTGTAGGCTTTAGGTGATTCTGATGTCAAAGACAAAGCCTTTTCATGTCTTTCTCATGGCTCTTGCTTCCACTTCATCTCCCCTTGCAGGCCACGACATTAATGGAGCTTTGGAACCATCTAACATTGACACTAGCATCCTGGAAGAGTACATCAGCAAGGAGGACTCGCCAGATATGTAAGTGCTTCACTAGATCCACAACAGGAACAGTGTCCGCTGTTGTTTTCTGTGGAGAAAAATCAAGCAGTTCCCTTCATTGCAATGTGAGGAATCATTTATAAATCACTATATACCCTTGCTGCACCTTTGTCCCCTTTAAAGTCCTCCTTCAGTGCTCCTTCTTCCCTTATTCATTTCCCATCCTTCCTCCTGTCACTTCCTTGCTTCTTGCCTTTGAATTCTCCGGTCTGTCAGTCACCCTTTTCTTCCCCTTCTTCCTCTTGTCAGCACAGAAAAAGATTTTTCCTAAATCGCTTTGGGCAATGTGAAAGTAAAATCTTTCAGAAATCTCAGTGCAAGAGACTGAAGTCCAGCACAACACATTTTTCAAGTAGGGAAGGGTCTCCCTGTGCGCACTGACATCGGCAGAGCACAGGGGAAAGCAGACTGGCAGCAGTTTGGATGACCTGGGTCATAGCTTGGGAGCAGTATCTTGGAACGGACATGACAAAGCTACTTGCCTGCACAAGCCCGTAAGCTGAGTCAGAGTGAGCAGAGCCTGTTATCACACCAACTGTATCCCATGTTGTATTTGGCAAAGGAAGTGTTTTAGGCTTCAGATAGGATGTCCGTGTGGAAGTCATAGTGGCATGATAGGGACCTGACAGTATAACAGCGCCATGGTATAGAGGTGAAGGGAAATGGGGGGCTAGCCTTGATAAGCTTGATGCTGGTGTCCTGGGTGCTTTGCACCCTTAGGGTTGTGTTGGTCCCACCCATCCAAGGAACCTGCCTTTTCACATGTTCCTGCCAGCAACAGCAGGATGCTGACCTGTTCTGCTCATCTTCTGATTTCCCTAGTGCACCTGAGAGGTTCTGTCCCCACTGCTGCATGGCTGGGGAGGGAAGGGCTGGGTAGTGGGTGGAAAGTGCCATCTGCCTGTACCACTGAGGTTGTCCCCTTCTCTCTCACAGCTGCTTCCCTGACATCCCTGCTTCAGCCAGCTATGCACACCCCCAGCCCTCCAGCTCAGCCACCATCAATGTGCCTCTTGCCAGCTCCATCACCAATGCTGGGCATGTGACCAACCCTGCTTCCAGCGGTTCCCTCCACCTTCCTCCCCCAGGCAGCCAGATCCCAATCCGTCATGGTCCTCTTTTGACCAACCCTTGTGGACCCAGCTATGGCGCTCACCTCAACTGCAATAACAACAATGGCATGGTGGTGCCCAAGGGCTACCTTGGTGGCCACTGCGTAAACAACGTGGTCCCTCCAATCAAATCGGAGCCCAAGGCCTCCTATGCACCTGGGTAAGTGAGATGGGGGGACGGCAGAAAATTGGCAGGTAATGGGCCAGGCGTTCCTCTAAGGCTGGTGGAGCCTAAGTGTTTCCCACAGTCCCCTAATGTCTGACAACATCAATGAGTATTAGCCCTTGCTTTACAGAGATGCAAGGCCTTTTTTTATGAGTATGGGTTCTGAAGTTCTTGAAAGATTGTTCACAGTTTTGATCTTAAGTGTATGCTGTGGATTAGAGAGAATCAACAACTTCCCATATGTCAGCAGGTGGTGTTAAAACAATGGCTTTGGATTCTAAAGACAGTTATGCTATACACCTCCAACTGCATGATGGAAGAATGTTCTATTTTTTTTTAAGGAAGAAAAGAAATGTAGAATAAATTTGAAAGGTGAAAATTCAGTCTTCAGGATGTTCCCAGGGGGAACCCTGGAGCCCTACCCTGGGGGAAGATGTTAATGGAATTGGTCAGAAATGCACTTATTTTGGCCTGATGCTTTGGATACTTCACTCAAGAAAGACATGGCATCTGAGATGGATTTCTACTCCTTTGCAATGAACTCTGGATGCAGCCCTTGTAAAGGAGGAGAACTGCATTTTAGTATTGCTGATGGACTCGACTGGACATTTAGACCTGTGAGGAGAAAAGATGTGGTTCATGCTCTCTGTGGCAGCCCAGGCAGCCCAGGCAGGTAGGGAATGATCCTGTCAGGCTAGGAGAGCACAGAAACACGGCAGCTGGAGCCTGCAGCGGCTGAAAGGACCAGACAGAACCTTGGCAGAGAGCAACTGGACATGGAATGTTGGGAGGGTATTGCAGTCTTGCTGAGACAGAAGCTAGCATGATGGAGAGGTGCTAGAGACTGTGAGTCATGGAGGGAACCATGTGTCCTTGGTAAAATGTTGCTGAGCCCTTAGAGCTGAGAGAAGAGGATCATGTTCCCCAGATGCAGTGGTTATGTGTGTTCAGTTCTTGGCAGCTTTGAGTCAGTTGTTGTTTGCATAAAGCTTTATTGCCTGAAGACCCAAAGGGAAGAATACATCTGGTTTCTTCTTCTTCATGCACCTCTCTGGTCCTCTGGTCTCTGCTGCTCTCTTCCAGTCACGGGGAATTGAAACAAGGAGATGGGAAGCTGCGTAGATGACAATCAAAGTGTGCAGCAGTGCATCCAATAGCAGGAGACCTCAGCAGTTGGCAAGGGTCGTGCCAAAAGGATCTGTTTCATGGTCTGATCCATCTCAGTGGTACAGAGCCTGCTGTGGTCCTGCTGCCTTCCCTGTATAGTGACCCTCTGTGCCTTCTTCAGTACAGCTGATAGTTCCTAGATCTAAAATCGAGGTGAGGATGGCATCCAGACTGGCTCATCTCTTGCAAACCACACCAGCTTATCTTCCTCCATCTTCTGCCCTCTAGTGTTACCAGCAAATACAACATGGTGATTCCCAGACTTGGAAGCCTCCAACTTGCTGAACCAAAGATTTTAGCATAAACACGACTCCACTGGGATGTCTTTGGCTGTTTGGATGAACTTGAAAAAATCCTTCAGAATGAGGCAGCCAAAAAGAAATTGGCCCCTGTTTTATTCCCAAACTGGGGATAATACGGACTTCTAACTTGCTCTTTACTCAGAAAGCTAGAAGTAGCTCAGGGAGAGCAATGCCCCAAAGCATAATATGATACCTTTCAGTCATATCCCTTTCTTCTGCACACATCTGGCATTCTCCAGGATGTGAGAGGTCATGACAAAGGATCACATCTCAACTGTGTTCATAAATTAGGCCAAATTACATGTCTGCTAGTTATATGTCACCTTGCCTTACATCAGAACAATAAATCTCTAGTCTGATGAAGACATCAGAAACTACTATGGCTGTGAGAAGAGCTCTGTATTTATTTTGGGGCTGGGACAAGGTGACTGGGGATATGGTTTAGTTTTGTTTAGTTTTGTGTGTGATGGATTCTGGCCTTGGCACACGGCTATTTCAGCAGACTCGTCCAGAACCTGGTGATCACTGAAAGTAATGGAAGCTGCATTCTTAGCAAATCCTTGTTACTGGACATGGAGAGCTTGGTTTAGGTGTGATGAATTGGGTCACCTTTAGCATTCTTTAGCATTCAAGAATAACTCTCTTCTGTTGTCCTAGGTTTTTCCTGAAGAAACAGTCTTAAGCGCTGGATATCAGTGAACCCTGTCCTTGGGCTACGCATGTCCTCCTGACCTCCTTACACTCAGAGTGAACCTTGCAGTATTGACCATCTTTTTGCACACATACCTTTTCTACGATTTCAGGATTCCCTTAAATCCCTGGTCCTTCTGTTATTGCCCAAAACTTGGCTTGCTGAGGCCCCAATCTGTATCAATTTCTAGAAAATAAAGAGAATGAAGTTATGGCCAGCTTGGCAAGAGGAAATAAGGAATAATAACTCCTGACTCAGAGCTTGTGGGGGAGAAGGAGGTAGAAATGAAGGTGGAACATGAGCAAAAAATGGTGCGAGTTCTTTATTAGGATTATCCCACCCTATGTCTCTGTAGCAACTCTTGTGTACCAATTAGTTGGTGAGAACCTATTTCCTAGGCAGTTGACTCCTTTGGTACAGGTGTCCTGGTGGGTGCTTTGGTTTAGTTGGAGTTCTGGGTACCTTTGGGAGCAGAAGGATATGGTTTGAGAGGCTTGTGTGTGGTTCTGCATGTTTTTTCCCCACAGACTTGAGAGCTTAGTTTGCTTTTCAGACAGTTTTATCCAAGAAGCACAGTTTAGTCTGGGAATATTTTGCTGCCACAAGCTAATTCCCTGTCTTATATCAAAGACAGGGAGTGAAAAAGGCTCCCCATTGAAAACTGACCTTTGACAAGGAATGTGATGTCAGGAGCTGAGGAGAAGAGCACAGCCAGGCTTTCTTAGAGTACACTTTGGCAGGTTGCTGGGCTGCTGAAACCTAGTGGAATTTGCTGAGGCTGTGTCAGCTGGGATGCAGCAGATACCAATCGGCAGACAGAATATCTCCAAGACAGGATAACCCCCTGCCAAATATCTCCATGGAGGCAGATCTTATTGCTGATGTTACAGTGAGGTGAGCTGTAGTCTAGAGTGTAGGCAACAAGTGTGCATCCAGCCTGCAAAGCCACCGTTTCCCTGCAGTCTCTGCTGTGACTTTGGTTTGCAGTGGCCATGACTTGGTCTGCATGAGACCAGAGCCTCAGTCTTTTCAGTGCATTTGGTCTGTGTGTTACCAGAAAACAACGGGTGTCTGAGGCATACAGGCTCTTTATTTGTGCACCAAGATGCCTGAAGATCTTCCTTGGCATGGAGGTTTGTGAGTCTTCAACTTTCCCCCTCATGGGGTTGTGCATGGTGGAGGGCTGGAAAAAAAAAAGTTCAAATTAATTCATGAAAAGATGCTTTAGAAAAGGCTAAAGAATCCATCTGTCTGCAGCCTGAGCTGACTGAAGATAAAAAAAAAAACATAATAGGAGCTAAAAGTAGGAGTAAACCAGCTCCCTCCCCTGTGTCCATGCTGCCATTGCATAAGCAGAAAGTCAGTTCCTAGGCCTGCTGTCCTGTGCTATGGATTGTGCTGGATAAGGCCACTGAGATTTCATACTTTCATTTCTTTTCGCTGTTGGCCAGACTCTGCTCTTGGTCACACTGGATTAAAGCCAGGGTGATGCTGCTGGCAGCTCTGGTATTCAGGCTTGTATAGGTTGTGAGGCAGTGCAGGAATCAGTTTGCAGGCTTCTCAGCCTTCACTTCCATGCATCAGATTGGAGGTCAGAGACAGGCTTCCCCAGAGGATCCTGTTTATTCATAGTGAAGCAAGTGGTCTTTCTCTGGGAAACGCATTTTTGTCTGGCTACTTTTAACTGGTCATAAGGAAAGCCCTATTGGCAGGTCAGCAAAATGTCTGTCTCTGCAGATGAGATCAAAAGAGGCCCTGGGGGAGAGGTTCCATGTGACAACTACAGCAGTCTTTACCTTGTCAGCAGGAGACACTTGGGATAACAGGGATCTGCTGTGGGTGCAGCTGAGAAGACCTTTTTGTTTGGAGGCCGGAAGGTGCTTTGATCAAGCTGGATCTGTAAGTTGTGTTGGAAGCTGATTTAAAATAACCCTTTTTTTTTTTTTCCCCCCCTTAATCACGCTGCAGCACTTTACCCGACTCTCCCCCGGATTCTGGATCAGAAGCCTACTCCCCTCAGCAGGTGAATGGTAAGTGCTTAAAAGAAAGTGTGTGTGTGTGTGTGTGTGTGTAAGGGTGGTGGAAATCAAAAAAAACAAAACCCAACATCCTCCCCCTCTTCGTTCAGCGAAAGTGGTTGGCTCTGAAATCTTTATCAGACGGGAGAAAACAGGCGGCTGCAATACGTGGGGAGATTATCACTTAGTAAATATCCCTAGACTTTCGCCTATTGTTCTACTGCTAGTCTTTGCAAGGGGGGAGTGCGAATAAGAGAGGGAACAGAAGAGAAGGTGAGGTGTGAATCCATTTACACTGTGAGAGATCGGCAGAGTGTGGCTTGTCCCCAAGCAGGGTGGGATGTGGAGCTTGTTAGCCTCCTTGTCCTGCCCGCTGCCTTGGGCGAGTGAAAGGCTAAGAGTGAAAGCACGTCTGAAATGAAGCCCAGCTCGGGGAGACAGAAATGAACTCGCCGTTCAGCAGTAAGTTCCTTCCAAGCCCTTCCCTCCCCTTCAGTGAGAAAAACTTATCCTGGGCGGGAGGGGGCTTCTACCCGTCCTGGACAGGGGAGGAAGAGTTAGGCCTCTCCCTGGAACAGGCAGGGTCACTGCCAGGCTCTCCTGGCTCCCTGTGGGGACGGGGAAGCCACTGGGTGTTATTTTTGACCTTCACCATGTTTTGATGGAGACTTGGTGAGAAAGGAAGGTTGCTCCTGATCTCCCTTTCCCCTCCCCAGAAGCACCCTCTTCCCCAGATCCAGCCCAGTCCCCACCAGGAACAGTGCCTGTTTTTTTTTTTCGATTGAAGAGGTCAAGAGTTCTGTTTATCTTACAAAAAAATCCCTGGAATTCCTCCTGGCCCTTCCTTAAATATAACAAAGAGGCCGCATGGTTCACCACAGGAAGAACTGCTTGACATACTGGCAGAACAGCAGCACCGCTGCTTTGGGAGAACAGGAGAAGGAGAAAGAGGAGAGTACCCACAGAGCAGCTCATTCCTCGTGAGGGAAGCATCACATTCTTGGATCTAGTTTTTCTCTGGATCTCATACTGCTAGGAACACAGAGCATGGGCCCTGCATTTGGCAAATGCATCAGCAATTATGCAGCCTCTTTCCCTGCCTTGGGTTAGAAGCATGTGGAACTTGCTTATGATTACCTATGGAGATAGTAAAGATTGTGTTTGGAGCATCTGGCCTCCTAGTATCCTTCTGGAAGGGCATGTTCTCTGAAGCTTCTGCATGGGTTGTCCCTTGAAAGCAGCACACAGTGTCCCAGCTTGTACACAAGCTACCAGTGCCATATCTGGAAGGACAGGACATTTGCTAAGGACATTCTAAAGAACTATTTCTTGCAGTGTTTTGCACAGGAGAACATGAATGGTCCTCTTCTGGCCCTGAAGCAGCTGTCTGACTCTAAGGGCTTGGCCCTCCTAAAGGTTTATTAGGAGGTCGCTAGAAGTTTTCTCAACCAGCTGGGATGAAAAGTGCAGAGACTGCTTGGCCGGTTGTGTCACTGAACTGTGCTAATCTTTGCCTAAGATTGTGCTGATGGAAGTTGAATCAGGGACTGCAAGGGGACACACTGTGCAAGATGTCAGGAAGAGAGCTGGGCAAGGGGCATGGCATACCCAGTTTCATCACAACATGACTGAAGAGCAGAGCGATACTGAATCCCAGGGTTGTCACCTGTCAACCAGCTATTGCATTAAATCAAAGCTGGACTTTGTTCCTAAAGTCATAATTCCGGAGTTTTTTTCCTCTATTCTCCCCAAATAGTTGCAGTGTCGCTTGTAGGACCCTCAGCCCTGGTTCTGAGCTTCTTGTTTGGGAGATAAGATGCTGTATAGTTTAGTTCATAGCTCTGTGGACTTTGAGAGAAGTGAGGCAGTGCTGTAGGTGGTTTGATCTGGTTCTGGCTGCTAATTCTTACTCCCAGTAACCTCTGTATCCCACTGCTGTTGCCATAAACCAAACCCTCCCTTTCCAGGGAGCATGTGTGCCGTTCCCGATGTGGCTCTTCCTGCCCTAGCCTGCCAGGTTCAGACCATAGGTCCTTGCTTGCTGCCTGCTGCGGGGCTGGGACTGGCCCCTGGCAGCTCCTAGTCTCCAGCTTACCCCAGTGAGCTAGTGCTATCCCTTTGAGCAGAGAACTTTGCTCTTCCCTGGGCTGCAGTGTGTGCTGATGCTCAGCTAGACTCCCCTAGAATTAGCTAGATTCCTCCACCCCTCTTTGGGTAGCCTTCCATGAAAGGTCTCTGTTTACATACCTTTCTAGACCCCAGAATTGAGAAGAGGTTTTTTATTTCTAGTCATTTTGCCTCATTGGTCAACAACTGACTTGGCCTGTTGTTCTGAATGACCAAAGTTCATCCAACTTAGTTTCTGGTTCAAGGCTGGCTGGTGGCACCTGCTTAGGGAGGCACTCTAGAAAAGACCATGCAAATTTCTTCCCTGCTGTACCTTCCAATGGTTTCACAATCTGTAATGAGCTTCATGCATTTTCTTCTTCTTGCAGTTTGCTAGTGTTTTGTTTCATCAGTTGCCTGCGCTTCATTTTTCTTAACATCTGAAGACTGATTGCCAGGTTGAGTTTGCCTGGATTTTGTCTTGTGCACAGTGGTGAGATAGGAGGAGTGGATGTGGACATATGGAGTGACCTTGCTGATCTCATCCTATGAGACATTTTTGTGTAAATGGAAAAAAATGTGCTAGCTGCTTTGCCATAAGTCAAGCCTTCTTCTAGTGCTCTCTCCTCTGGATCACTGCTCTCTTGTGTCTGGCACCTTGCAGGTACTCTGCTTTGATGTCTTGAGCAGCAGTCCCTTAACTGGACTCTACTGGAAGCCCAGGAGTGAATCTTCAGACAGGCTTTGGTGCAGTGGAGTTGAGAATTCAGCAGACCTTGTTTGTTCAGCAAGGTATCCCTGCTGTCCACATACTTTTCCTCCTCCCTCATAAGAGGCTTTGCCTTGAGTTTGCATCACCTGCAGAGCCGTTGTCCCTTCCCAACTCCTTTGCTTCCTCATATTCCAGAGAATCACCCCAGGAGCAAGTGCCTGAATTTCTGCAGAGACACCTGAACTTGCAGGCTAATGCAAACACCTTCACCATCCATTAGGCAAAGGTTGTGAAAACAGATGAGCTTTGTCCTATTACAGAAAAGGTCAGTGAAGTTCTGCTTTACAGAAGTTTGAAGAGAAAGCTGGTTTGTGTGGCAGGCTTGGGAAACATTTCCCATAGATCCATAAACTTAGTGAAAAGCTCTTATTTTGAATCCAGTAGCTCAGTCCCACATGTTATGGCTATCTGAGTCTTGCTTCTCAGTTCAGGCTTCTTAGAGGATGTGCTGTCAGCTGGACATGAGCTGTTTCAGCATCTGGCTTTCTATCAAGTTTTGGTTAAAACTGTATGTGTGTGCTCTCTCAGTACAGATTTGGTGGACTTCCGTGTTTTTTTTTTTATTTCATGTTATCATTTATCCAGTGTTTAAAGGACTATGCTGTCTAACTCTTTTGCAAATACTTTTTTTTTTTGAGTGGAATAGAGATCTTCAATTTAAATGCTAGGATTGGAGGGAAGGGCACTGGATTTTAGATATGTCACCTTCTCCAGGAGTTACCTGTTCCTGCCTTGAATTCCCACTTAACTACATCCAATATATTCATTTTTTTCTATTTGATTTTCATGGAAAAATTTGCAAATGCTTTCAGGTCCTATTTTTCTCAGCATGACATTTTCAGCAATCACTATTCAGGATTTTTTTTTTCTCTCAGATGTAGGATCTTCAATATTAAGATTTCTCTGTACACAGATGTTTCTGTACAGATGCTCTTATAGTTTTTGTCAAGTTATTTTCATTGGTGTCTTGCACTAGAGTTAGCATTAATTCTTCTAGTCTTCCCGTATTTCTCTTTTCACTTCTTTTCTTCACTTGCAGTATCTGATAGTGGAAGGGTTTGATTTTGCTGAAAAAAACATACCCCAGGTGGATATTGTTATACCTCTTTACATTGTTTGTTTGGACCTCCGGTAGCAACAATGAAACTAGTGTAGCAGATTAATTAGTCAGATTCAGGTCTTTGTTTTCACCTACGTACAATAAAAGCCTATTCCATTTTAAGGTGCATCAAAAGATAAAAATGAGCTATTGAATGATACCAAAGCTGGCAACTTTTTAAAAATTTGGAGCAGATACCTACTATTAGCATCATGGATGAATTTTGTTGGCACTTCACAAAGATTTCACAGTAGCAGTCACCAATGTGACCAGTCAGTCAGTTTCATTGACAGTTTCATACAAACTCAGAGAGGCCCAGAAATTCATTCCTGCTCCATCTGAGATGAGCATGATGTTTTTTCAAGTCTTGTTGGCATGCCAGCTTTCTTAGCAAGTAAGCTTTCCTTTAGAAAAATCGTTTCCAAGTATTATTTCCTTTGGTTAAGTCACTACTTTCTGGACATTTTCTAGGCATAGTCGATGAGAATCTACCATCTTGTCTAGCTGCACACATCTGAAATTTCACTGCAGAAGTTCAGATTAATTCCGCAGGCCCCTTTCTCTTCAACGGACAGAAATAAATTCCTTTCCGCTACCTTAGACTCCTGCTATAACGTGAGATGAGTCACGTCATGAATGATCTCATTTTTTTCATGAAGCCAGACAAATTGTTTGTACGGATATTCCATGAACACTGATTGTCTACTGGCAGTGTTTACCAGCCACACTGTTCTGCGCTAGAACAAGAAATCAGTAGGGACAGTGTACAAAACAATGCAAGCAAATGATGAACCTGTAAGATGAGCTGTTCAGACATACACAGAACTTTCTGAATAGGATCGCTTCTTGCCTCCAGAAACGTTTTGGTTATAACCAAAGCCCTCTGCTGAACACTGCTGTGCATTAGGCTTATGGCTAGCCAGGGTTAAGATGGGGCTGCAGAAAGTAATTTGCATGCACTTCCACACACCGAATGTTTATTTTCAGGGTGATATAGTCAAATCAACCCTAATTACGGCATCACTTCAATATCCAATTACAGGCAGAGGAAGAGGAAGGTAGGATAACATTTGAATGTCCCTTTTTGTTTATTTAAGGTAGAGATCAGTCATCTTCAGTTTTAAGCTAAAACACAAGTAAGTATAGCTGAAGAAATGCTAACTAATGATGCCAGTGAGCTGGAGGTACTCAGATTCAGTCATCTCTTCTTTTTTTAGTTGTTTCCTTGTCTCTGCTCTCATTGTAGAAAAAAACAATGATTGTCCTTGACACGGTAATACACACAGTAACAGGCCTTGTTTGGTGCTTTAGACACAGGCTGAGTATAGACATACTTGAGGTTGAGTGGGGTAATGGATATGAGAGAGAAGCTACGGTGAAGCCATCGTTAGTTGTGCGAGTTAGTGACTGCAAGGTATGTGAATGCTGTGGCCAAGAGTAGGGTCTGAGTCTACCCTCTTGGCCATGACATTCACATACCAAGAGTTCAAGGTCTTGCTCTGTTCCAGGCTTCTTTTGTGAGCTTGCATGAGTCACTGAGAGGAGGATTCACCTTACCTCACTTAGCTCTCCAGCAATAAAGTATTGACACCAAAGGTGTTTTCTGGGGCCTCTTTCACAGTCAGTTCAGGGAAGGACCTCATCCACCATCTTAGGATAGGGCCAGTCACTCTGTGGAGTTACCTTGCTCTCCTATAGAGGAGATTAGGCAATTCACTGAGAAAAAAACACCAAGCTTTCAACTGGCCAATGCTGGGTGAGACGAATTCTACCCTTAGCTTCTGAAGGCTTTTTCATGGGTGAGATTTGTATTTCATGACAGGATGTTGTGTCTCACAGCTGTGAGATCCTCTGATGTCAGGAAGTGGAGAGTCTCTCTAGACACCCCTGGATTCTGGACAGCCTGTTTTTGTCTGTCAGAGATCTGTGTCGTAAGGGGTTGGTGGGGCTTAGCTGTAGGCAAAGAGCAAGCTGAGGCTATGGACACAGTATCTGAGATACAAAAACAGATTCTCCCAAAGTATTTTTGGCAGCATCTCTTGTGAGCCACAAGTAGTGAGTAGGCACTGAGCAGACAGACTGCGGGTTGGGCTCTCCAGCCCTCCCTCACTGCTCTATATTCTGCTACCCACTTCTTGCATTACTGGGGGTGTGTATCATGTTAGCTCTTTGCAGAGGAATTACACGTATAGTTGCATAGTGCCCAGTAGGGCTTCAAGGATGTCAGGGCCGGGGTAGTTGCCCAGAAATAAGACTGAATATTGACGTAGTATGTCCTGATATTCTGTGAAGCCTGGAACCTAGATGTTCAACCTGTCTCCTTGAACAGATCAGCTTCCCTGGGCTATGCCTAGAATCAGTAAAATTAGGCAAAATTCTGGTGATTTCTCTCTAGCTCTGCAGTTTCCCAGCACAGTCTCAAAAGACCTTAGTTAAAGACTCCTGGTTTCTTAGAGCATTCCCTTACCAGCTAACCAGTCAGGGCCTTGCTTTATAGGTGTCATGTGGAAACATGCTTGTCTGGACAGACTGTTGATACAGATCTGCTGCACGGTTTACACAGGAAATCATGGATTAATGGTCCTCCTGGAGATCAGTCTCCATTAACACCCTTTTAAATTATGGATGCAGAATGAGAAGAGGAAGGGCACAGAATAATCGGACAACTATTAGACTGCTAGAAAAATAGTGGTTTGATATAGACACAAACTGATAATCTCAAGACATTAGCAGGGCCTTGTTAGCGATTGTAAGCCATGGAGTTATTGTGCATGTGAAGATATCTACTGTAAAAAGCTGGGGGTGTTACGGCTAAAATTATTTAATGATGACTTACTTGGGCAGGTAGCTCCTATTCCTGCTCATGGTGGGCTTAACCAAATCCATGACTTTGAACGGTTTGTTCAACTTACTGATCAACGACGTAGAGGAGGGGACAGAGTGTACACTCAGCAAGTTTGCGGGTGATTTTTGCAATTTTGCAGTGTGCTTACAAAAATGCAGTTTGCAGTTTCATAACTGGCAGGAGTAACTGATGTACAAGAGGACTGTGCTGCCATTCAGAGGAACCTTGAGAGACTGGAGAGATGGACACAGAGGAACCTCATGAAGTTCAAAAAAGGGAAGTGCAGAGTTACTCACCTAGGGAGGAATCGCTCCACGTACCAGGACAAGCCAGGGCTGAGGGCTGACCTTCTGGAAAGCAGCTCTGTGGAGATGGTTGAAAACAAGTTAACCATGAGGCAGCAATGTCCCTTTGTGGCCAAGATGGTATCCTGGGCTGCATCTCTCATCTGAGGAAAGGCCCAGAGAGCTGGGTCTTTCAGCCTGGAGAAGATCTTACTGGTGTGTATCAGTATCTGAAGGATGGATGAAGAGAGGATGGGACCAAATGGTTTTCAGTAGATGAGAGGCAGTGGCAGGATGAGAGGCAATGGGCACAAGCTGAACCCCAGAAAGTTGCTTAGAAAATGGGAAAAACTTGTGTGCTGCCAAGGTGACTGAACAGGTTGCTCAGAGAGGTTGTGGAGCCTGTCTCCTTGGAGATACTCAGAAGCCATCTGGGTCAGGTACCCTAGGTGATCCAGCTTGAGCAGGAGGAGTGGACTAGATGATCTTCATATGTCCCTTCCAACCTCGGCCGTTCCACGATTCTTTCATTTATGCTTTGGGAACCTAAACGGGGTGTTCTCTCCTTCTGGCTCTCTTTTGCTGATGAATGGTATGTGGTGAAGTCCTGTGATGCTGGTGATGTGATGAAGAAGCCATAGTTCAAATTTTCTTGCTGGAAATCCTTTGAGATCATTATAAAATGTGGGGGGCTGTTGAAGAACGCGGGAGGAGAAGTCAACTCAGGGCAGAGTAACCACTGCAAGGGAGACAATGTTGCTGACAGTTCACAGCCTTGCTGAGGCTAACCAAAGGAGGCAGGGAGGTATGGGTTCATGAAGCTAACAGAGATTGGGACAGTTCTGGGCAGAGGGGAATGCTTGAAAGAACTTTTCAGTGGTAATTTGGAGCAGAGGGTATGTCTGCACGGGATGCGGGCTTAGGCCATACAGAGCATTGCCTTACCTGCTTGTCAAAGCCATCACTCTTTCTTTTTCTCTTTCAAGATCCCCACCTTCTTCGGACCATGACCCCTGAGAATCTTTGCCACATCACTCCCCCTTCCCGTCTGGAGCATCCTCCTCCTCCTCCTCCACCTCCTCACCTCCAGGGTCCTCCCCCACCTCCGCCTCACCCTCACCAGCAGCAGCTCAACCCTCATTACCCCAGCCTGCAGCGGGAGATGTACATGAAGGCTGAGCCATTGATGCCACCATATGGCATCGGGCAGGGCATGTCCCCAGGTGACCTCCACAATGCCCAGCAGTCACAGATGCTGCACCAGCTACTCCAGCAACATGGAGCAGAGTAAGGCCAGACATATTTGCCTGATCTGGGGAAGTGGGAATGAGGGGTGATGGGAGTTTAAGGTTTGCAGAACGTTTTGAGTAAAATTACTGGTTTTAATTGCTAGTCAGGAAATGCACCCTATTTCTACAGGAAAAAAAGCTCAGGAGGTGTCAGGGTGGGGATGACCTACCTTGGAGCAGGGATAGCAGAGCATAATTTGGATTTGAATGTTGGGAATAGACAGGAGGAAAACAAAGATGTAGCTCAGTGTGTTGGCACAAATGGCACAGTGCTTGGCAGTCACAGGATAGGTGGGCAGAGGCTGGTAGTAGAAAAGTGGTGCTCTAAAAGAGCCTATAGTGCCTTAAGTAATTTTTTTTTTTTTTTATGTAAGATCACAGATCCGGGTCACTTGTTGTGGGCATGTTACCCCCGTGCTCTTGCATGCTGCCTGGCTGCCTTGCTGTGCTTTGGGATCAGCTCATTCTTTTGCCTTTGCTTTCCCGTTGGTCTCTGCAGCCTCCCAATGCACCCTGCTAAGAAGAGGAAACACTCCGAGTCGCCCCCCAACACCCTCAATGCACAGATGCTCAACGGGCTGATAAAGCAGGAGCCAGGTATGGGGTCTGTGCCACTGAACCCTGACAGAGTCCAAACACCTCCCTGGCACCAGCCAGGGGCGCTTTCACCAGGTATGTGTTTTTTTGCCTCCCTCTTCCCTCTTAATACCCCCAGCATGCAAACCCATGTGGCTAGTCCAGATGCCGTGCTCAGCAGGGTGGAGGGCATGTGAGCACAACGGGGTACAGCCAGAAATGCTTACCCAGCTTGGGTTTCCAAAAGAACAGGAGGGTGCTATGCTTCTGACCTAGATCTAGTGCTCGTAAGTGGTGCCCTGTCAGTCAGGAAGAAGACCTCAGGCTGGCCATGTGGGCACTGTCAGTGGCTTCCTTGTGCTCTTGCCCACCTAGATGCCTTGCCAGAGTGATTTAAGTACATATTTCCTCCTTGCCACAGGCCTGATTCAAGATAATGACAGCTTGAATGGTTCCTACCTGGATCCCAACTACCAATCTATAAAGTGGCAGCCACATCAGCAAAACAAGTGGGCCACTCTGTATGATGCCAACTACAAAGAACTGTGAGTAATGCGTTCACCTTTGCAGAAAGTCAGATTTACCTTGTCATCAGTGACAAGGGGCAAGGTTTGGGGGGAGCCACTCACAGGCTGGAGCAAGGGTCATCTTGGGCCCCCCCAGCCCCCTTATGTTACCTGAGGACCTTTGTTTGCCTTCGTTGTGGTGGAGATCCTCTCCCTCCTTTGCCTTTGTGTAAGTTACTTCTCTGCATTTCTGCAGGGCTGATGAAAGATTAAGAAATGGGACTGTCTGTGCAGGTCAAGACAGTGGAAGGCAATTTGGGAGCTTTGGTGGATGCTCTTCTAAATGCCATCAGACCTTGCTATGCCATGCTTAATAGATGCCTTGTACTGGCAAATGCAGCCGTGTCTGAGTATGATTTGGATTAGGAGGATCGTTTTTGCCTAGGCAGGCCTACCCAAGTCCTGGATTTTAAGATGAGTATTAGGATTCACTGAAGAATACACAGCACGGGTGGCTGTGAGGGGTAGTCCAGAGCCACTTCCACACATCCTGGGAGCAGTCTAGAAAGGAGTCTGATGAGAAAGAAAGAAGGAGAGAAGGAAGAGTGATGGATGAAAGCTGGGAGGGTCAGGGGGATGTCAGAGAGGCGAGAGCCGTGGGTGGAGAGGAAAGCCTGGGGTGACTGAGGCAAACAGGGAAGCAGAGAGAAAGGCTGAGTGGTGAGAAGCTGCAGTGAAGGGCTAGGCTGAGGTGGGAGGGTGGGCTGGCAGGAGCTGAGCTCAGTCAGTTGAAGGGAAAGGCTGGGGCAGAGGGAGGGTAGAGGCAGTGGGTGGATGCCAACCCGTGTAGGGAAAGACGAGTGCTCAGAAAGAAACCACTCTGAATCCTCCCTGCATTCCTCAAAGGTGACAAAGAACTGGCAAGCAGCAGGCTGCGTTCCAGGAACCGCTTGCCGAGTAAACACCCCTGTCTCCCCTCCTCGTGTTTCTACACAGTCATTATCTGACACAGTCCCTCCTGGGAGGCATGGAGGAGGTGGGGGTGCTCTGTTTGCCATACCAAAAATGCAAGGTTATTGTCATAACTTGACTAAAGGGCTAAGGACACCTGCTCAGTTGTGAAGGAAGACAAGGGTCTTTCGACATGTATAGAAGCTGCCCTCAAAAGGTCCAAGCCTCCTATTCAGGGATCTCCTAGTCAACCCAGCTGTATTCCCTATGTTGATCTTAACGGCGACTGAGGCATGTTTTAGGTTGTTTCCCTGCAAAGGAAAAGTGGCTGATGGATTCATTTATTTGGTGACATGCTGCCATTTGCGAAGGCTGTGTGCGTAGCTGTTTCCCTGACCATAGCAAGAGAGAGGAATTTGGGGTCATAGTTACTTCCTTTATTGAACTATTACTGTAAAGGAGCTTAACAGCTCCTTATAGCTGTGTTAGTGATTGCAGTTCTTAAGCTGAGTGTCTCATCATCTTCCACCTTTAGGTGGAATAACAGCACCCATACTGGCCTGTCCCTTGCAGGGGAAAGGAGAAGGGAATAACATGACAATATGTAGTTCCTACAGTCCTTACCTGGAATAATAGGCTGTTTCCTTCATGAACAGCAACACACTCCATGCTATCCTGTTAGACATTGCTCCTCTTGCCTTGACAGTTTTCTCCACTGCTTTCTCCATCAGGATTATATTTCACTTTTTAGAATTGTAGGGGAGTGTCTCTCCATCTGCTAGTTTCAAACTCATCATGTAATCTTAAATGTGCCTTTTCACGGTATTGAGTAGTTTGCTGAAGCAGCTATCTCCTCTTACTTCAAACTTCAGTGTTTTCTCTGTGGCCTGGAGGTGTTATGGCTTGTCACCTTCCCAACAGGCTCCATTTGCCAAACATGCCATCACATGTTGTATGGATATGACAGCTACTTCTGGAAACTTCTAAGTAGCTCCAAAGCATGTTTGCTTTTTGTGGGAAGGGGGGACTTGGCCATCTCTCCCTGAGTGCGCACCCATACTGGAGTCACTCTTGTCCTGTTTTCCTGCACAGAGTGATGTTTGCACTTGACTTCCTTATTCCCCTCTTCCTGTAGCACTGTCTGGACACCACATCTCTGTTACTTGAATCTGAGCCAGGGCCTGGGCATCACTGGGAATTTGCAACACTGCAGTTTTCTTCACTGGCCAGGTGCCTCTAAGAGTTCCTGAATGTGAAGAACTCCTATGTGAAGAACTTCAGAACATGTGGCCTGCTGGGACTTGGGCTCTTCCCATTTGAGCACAGAAAAACACCAGATGGAGTTGTCCCTAAAAGGTCCTTTCAGCATTCTGACTGCAGCGTTCTGCAGCATTCACTGCGTTGAGTTCTTCCCTTAGTCCAGCTTCAGTTTTTAACTGCAGCCAACCACTCTCCTCCCAGACTATCTCTTTTCATGCCAATTTTGCCTTTCGCTGTGGGCATTTAGTATTTTTGCCCAAGGTCAAAGGAACTCAGAAAAGTGAAGGGGCCAAGAGAGAAGCAAAACCCTTTTTGAAGTGGGGCAATGCTTGGTCACAGTCCCTTGGCCCCGAGTGGCTGAGCAAAAGAGTGGCCACTCTTCTGCTTTCAATCACAATAGTGCTTTCACCGTATGGCAGAAGCATGAGTTTACGTTTAGTAGTAAGGGCAAGAGCAGACCTTTTGCCTCACCTTGATTTTAACTTTGACATAATGAATTCCCCTTTTCCTTCCATCTTGCTGTTTACATGTCATGGGTGAATGGTATCTCATCTGAAACATCACAGCTCCCTGGCCCCGGTTCTCATTGATAGATTTCAGCTTATTACAGATCATTTGTCAGATGTTGTAGTTCCTGATTCAGAGATTTATTAGAGATTTATGCACCCAGGTATAATATAAGCAGTTCTGGTAGGGTACACAATGCTTTTTGCTGGGCATGCAGAAGCTTCTGGAGTTTTGAAAACCATAGCTTCAAACGCCAGCAAACCTAGCACTGAACTGCCATGTTCTTTGGATTGATGTCTACTTGCTAATACTTGCTTTTAGGATTTACTGTGAAAGCCAAAGCAAAATTGCTTTTCCAGTGTTTACATCACTATTTAGTTGTGTAATGGATAAATTCCTTTGAAGAGAATTGATGCCGGTTTTCGGAATCCACATGCAGTTTGGTGTGGTTGTAGACTTGACCAGAATTAAGGTTTCCAATCAAGGGTTGATTGACTTTTTTTGTTGTGTATGACCTTGGTAGTACTTCCTCCTTTGTAGAGGTTAGCATTAAAGTAACTCTAGGAGAGCCTGTACAAGCTGAACCTTCATCTTTTTCTAAATGCAAAATCACTTAGATGATTCTCCTAGAACAGTACTGCACCAGAAAATCTGTGAGAAAATCAAAAGGCCTACTTTTCCTTGTTTCATAGAACCATAGAATGCTTAAGGTTGGAAGGGACCTCTAGAGATCATCTAGTCCAACCCCCTGCACACGCAGGGGCACATGGCATAGGACTGCATCCAAGCGGGTTTCTTCTATACTGACATTCTTTCAGGCCATCAGTTCATGTATTAGCAGCTATAAGACTCCTTTTTCTTCCTTTTTGCACTCTGGATATGTTCAGCAAATGAGCAGGCATCTGTGTCTCTGAGATCGACACATGCTTGTGCACTTTAGGTTCCTCTGAGATCTTAAAGCAAATAACAGCCATTTCTGGTCTGTTTTCTCCTGGAAACTAGTGAATGCCTAGAATAAACCTCAAGGCTGTATCCTGCTACAGAAAGTCAGTGTCCGTGGAAAGGTGTAACTGCTCACAGCCTCCCCAGAGGAGATTTTCCCAGGCTTGTAGTGTTTACTCTGCCTTCTGTTCTGCCTCAAGTAAACCAGTCCAGTGGTTAGTACAGCACAGGAGAGACTGAGTCTAGATGCTCCTGCATCTAGACACTTTCTATTGGACTAGTGTCCCATTTGTGGAGTAATCACTTTGGTAGTATTTTATTAATATATTTTTGAACTTTTACAGTATTTGCCACATTGATGCCTGTAGCCTTGCAGAGCAAAATACAATGAAATAATTTCCCATGCTCATTCTCTTGCACACCCAAATTGGGTCCTTTAGGAGACACTCTCTCTCTCTGCCAAGAACAGGACAACGGTGTCTCAAAGACTCTTATATGTGGAGATATATTAGTTGAGAATAGTTTTCCAGATTTGACATATAGATCAATAGAATCTTTCTTCTGTGAACATTTGCAGGAAGGTGCATTCCAGTAGTGGGACTTGGGTGTCAGAGTTTCTTTGGGATCCAAGAATGTCTCTGTGGCAACCAGTGGTGCCATTATCCTGCTTTTGTAGGGAAAATTCAAGTTGCTGGGCTCTTGACAGACTTCTGGTAGGACTTCACATGTACATTCACTTTGTCCGCTGGTTATCTGATCTGCTCAGCAACAGAAGAGCAGAACAAATCGTGAAGCAATGTGCCCTGCGAACAGGTAAAAGTAGTGTGGTCCTAAACTCTTTGGCTAAGGGTGAGCAGAACGTGTATACTGTGGATCTGCTGGCAGCCATTTGCCTTCCCTTTCCAGGGGCTTGTCCTTCCACATATGTGGATGGCAGCTGAGACTGTTAGGAGGGTGAGGCCATGTCTTCCTTAAACTCTCGTTTTTTTTCCAGTTTCTGGCAAAGACGCTTTTTAAAATCCTAACTGTGCTCTAATTAGTGTTGTCTGGCATTGAGGAAACAATTTCTTCCACTTGCATTGCTCTCAGTGAAGATGGTTGTCTGGAAAGTCATGGCTAAATGCTGATCACTCCTGCCTTAGCTACACACCCATCCATTCCATGCAACAGCTGGGAGAGGAACAGAAGGGAATAGGGCCTGCATGCTGTGAACTAAGTGTTTAGTTTTGATACAGTCTTCTCAGTAACAAGCTACATTAATATGGGATGTATCTGAAGAATAGCATTCACAGAGAGAAGGCTTTAGTTCTCCCATCTCTCACTGAAGGCAGGCTATCAGGAAGATGGAGAGCTAACTCTCCAGCAGTCAGTAATAATTCTCCATTTTATTGTCAGAATCCTTTACAAATTTTCTGATGCAGAGGTGGGGTCTGGTGCTCATATCTGCTATGAGCACTCTCCCTAGAAAACCACACTGCCCATCTTCGATACAGAGTCTGGCGCGCTCTTTTCTCATCTAGGATTTGGGTCATCTGCCTCTGGGCAAGATGAATACATCCTCCGGCCCTGCCTCAGAGCTATCTGCTAACCTGAGCACAGCCCATATCTAATATGTCACTCAGACCTGCTGTCCCATGCAGCCTCACTGCTCTCACTCCTGTTGTGTGGGAAGCAGAAATGCTTAAATGAACAGTGCTCCTGTCTAATCCAGGCCAGTGTGCCTAACTGAGGCATCATGGCATCACTGAAGGGGCTGCAGTCTCTGATTTTTCTGCACAAATGGGGGAGGTGTCATCTATTGTGCATGACGGTGCTCCCCAAAATGGAGGAAAGGAGGAAGCATTACTGCCTGGAAATCTTTGTCGTGGCTTGGTCAGCTTATGTCTCAGGCATTGCTGCGGGCTGAGGAATCTGTTGGGTGAGACCCAAGTCTCAAGATTAGTTTTATTGATAATATATTTCTTCCTAGCCTTTCACACTAGTTCTGTGGTTTCAGACTCACTGAACCTTCAAAAGGCTTAGTTGGTTTGCAGCAATGGTGCCGAAGAGGCCTGGAACAAGGCGGTTCACTAATTTACTCCTGGGAACAGGAGTAATTCATCTCTCTGACAGCATGCTCTGATAAATCCCAGCAGGCTCCTTCCTCCTTCTTGCCATTTGTTTACAGTTTGAGGCAAGACAGCTGGTGAGGGATAATGCGGAGCTGAGCAGAAAAATTTCCATACTGAGTCTAGAGCTCTGACCCTGGGAACTGGGCTAGTGTAGTCCAGTGAACTGGTAGTTCACAGCTCAGGCCTTCGATCTGAACCTGATCGTTCATGCTTGCACTCCTTTATGAGAATAAATGTTGTTAGGTGCAGCCTCAACCTTAGATACTTCAGAACCTGGATGTCGTCAAAGAGATACTGTCCTGTGTGACGTGATCCAATCCTTCTCGCAGGACTTACAGGTTGGATGGCACAGCATCTTGGGCAAACCTTTGACCAGCTGGCTCCCAAAGGCAAAGTAGGCTTGACAAATCCCTTGGTGATTGATCACTGACATCCTGATCACTCATGCAAAGAGTGTGTCAGACCTCTAAAGGGACCAGGGATGTGTGCTGAGTCCTGGACCAGTTGGTGCGGTTGTGCCAGTCTGATACAGACTGAGTGAGGTAGCACACTGGTGCTGCTCAACTGTAGGTTCTATCCTCCATTCTGGCATTTGTATCCTGGAAGAAAGAAGGAAAAGAAAAAAAAGAAGAGAGAGAATTAGGGGGTGTCCAGGCATTATATCATAGAAGTGACTGAGATGGGTAATCTAGAAGGAAGGAGGGAAATGAGAGAAAGATGGGGGAGATTCTTCTTCCAAGAAAGAAGCAAGTGACGGCATGTGAGGATCTTTCTGACAATCCTGGTTCTCAGTCACAAATTCAATTCCTTCTTTTTTTTTTTTTTTTGTCACACAGATATTTCTCCCTGTAGTGTCTTTTCCTTTGCACCTTATTGTTGAAGGTGAGGGTGTTTGATTCTCCTTGTTATCTCGCAGTTCCTCTAAGCCTTGATGCTAGACATTGCCAGTGCAGAGGTTGTCACCTTTCAGTTGGCAGTAGGAGAAATCTCTTCTTCTATGATCCTGTCCTTCTGAGTCCTGTGTTAAATTTCTTTTGTCAGTAGAGGCCTTTGGCTAAAATAATCCATTTGACCCCAGACCTTTTATTCCTGATAGTTTGCCCTCTGACCCTTGTAGTCCCACTGGAAGAAGGCACCTTTGCTGTGACTGCTGCCAAACCATTGACTGGTCAGCAGGGGCAAGTCAACAGCTAGCATCATTCCTAATCCAAGTAACCAGTTCTGATTTGGTATCAACCACTGTCCTTTCTATTAGTGCTACATTTGCAGCAACCACCCACCCCAAAATGGTCTCTCAAGAGGGACACAGCGCCCAGCTGCCCTGCTGGAGGTCTGGTAGGTGGGGCAGGGAGGAAAGGCTGGGCAGCTGTGGCTCTAAAAGCCAGGGTTGAGGTGAAGTAGAGGCTTTGTTGCTTCCTAGTGAGACTTGAAATGTGAGAGTAAACAAGCACGGGAATAAATAATGCAGCGGATATCCCAGTCTGCAGACAGTTTGGAGTGGGGTGTAATCTCTAAAAGCAGTTATTTGGCTCAGCTAGAGGTGTCAGACTGAATGCAAAGGGCTAGATAGCTCCCTCCCCTCTTTTATATCTGGGAGACTGTTTCTTGCCTCAGAGTTATCCTGGGTCATTTCCCCCAGGATGGTCACTTTGGACCACTTTGGAGGCTGCCACAAGTCACAGCCCACTGTAAAACTCTGTCCGTCAGGAGCTCTGGGAAGGGGACCTCTGAGAACAGTAGGCCAGAGAGAGAAGGCATTTCTGGAAGACAGAAGAAGGGGAACCCAAGTGTTGGCTCTCTCTCAGCAAGTGTTTAGCAGCCATCAGTTTGAGTGGACATTAACCAGAGCATGTTTTGGAAGCTTCACTCCTTTGGTCAGCCCCTCCCACTCCTGTGCATTTTTTTTAATCTGAAAAATAGTGAGTTAAGTGGTTAGTGATCAGAGATCCTGGGTACTTAGAACCTGTAGTATCTTGGGACAGTGAGCGTTAGTGAAAGGAGTCAGGAAGGGTGCTTGCAGCTGCTAGGGGTGCATGACAACATGGGTTGGAAAGAAGCTGCTGTGTTTGTGTAGTGAGTGGGGAGAGCGAACGGGCTTTTGTGTTTGTGATGAGGGCAGTGCGTCCGGAGCCACAAACCTCAGAGAGGCTGTCAGCTTGAACTGCCTGAAGGAGCAAGGAACTGAAGAGTAGGGTGAGAAGGACCCTCAGGGGAGCAGGATGAGGTTTAGGGGCAGGCTGCCTTCTGGGATTTCTGCTGCTCACTGAGAAATGGCTGCTCCGCACAGAGCTGGAGTTGATCAGGCCAGCCTTAACTACAGTTCACTGGTGAGAAGAACCAGCCGGAGAATTTGGGACTGAAGTTGTGAGGAAGGCAAGAGCAGAGAGGAATTCCTTTCATACTTCCGAGCTAAGGTAGCGCTCTGCTTCCACCATCTGGTTTGTGTTTGGGGCACATCACAGGCAGCCCAGGGTCCTTGAGTGCAAAAAATAAGTAGTTACAGAGCCTCCCAGGCATTATTCATGGCTGCCTGGAAATGCCCCAGAGATTTCATCCAATCTTAACCCGTTATTACCTGGGGAGTCCAAGAACGTGGTGTAAAGTGATGTGACTGGCAGCTGGTCATGCAAGCTCTATGGGAGCAGTGACATAGATGAGAAGGAACTAGTCCTTTGCCAACACTGGGTGGAGTAGGCTGTAGGTGGTCTTGTGAGAAGATTTTTGGGTCCCAGAACCCTGTGGTGCTGTTAGAGTTCAGGTTTGAGGTCCAGTAAAGCTGAGGTCTCGGTGTGACCTTGAGCCAGGCTTTATCCATGTTGACCTCAGCTCCTTGCACTCTGTAGTCGAGATGCTGTCCATGCAGCATGGACGCCACAGTGAAACCAACCCGGGTCTGGGCAAACGTCTTGAGGAGATGACCTTCGTCTCTTCTGTGTCAGCACACTGCAGGACTGCTCTTGGCACTAGGTGATCATGCTGAAGCACTTCTGCTGCAGCACATCTAGCTCTTGAGAAATTCGTCATGCCTGCTTCTCTCATCCTGCTCTAGTCTAATTATCTGAGGGCAGGTGGGGTGGTGCAGAGATGGCATTTCATCCCAGAGGAAAGGAGGCAGTCATCCTAATAACACATTAGGGAAAGCAGGGGAGGAATGCAGGTGAGTGACCTTTCCATATCTTTTGCTCCCTAGGGACTACTGAGCTTGCTAGTCTGATGAAGTTTAATGCTAGTCATCTGCAGCTATCAATGTGTTTGCCTTCCCCTGCCATTGCTGTACTCACTGGGCATTATCCATCCATTTCTCTGGTTAACTCATAACTGATGGAGAAAGTTGCGGGGCTGGGGAGTGGTTTCTCTATTTTTTTACAATAACTTTTATGCCTGATAGAAGAGGCAAGGCTGCCTCACATGCTTCCTTTTACTCATGCATGTTTCTTTAAGTAAAGGAATGTCAAAAAAGATGGGATTTGGGTGTTCCGCTAGAAATTCTTGGTGGGCAGTGTGGATGAGAGGCGTCTCCCTCACCCCCATGTGTCAGGCAGGCAACATGTGCTGGGGGCCCACCAGTCCTGAGCCTGGGTTTTTGGTTGGTGGGAGAGAAAGGGGACTTGCTGCAAAGACCACATAGTTCCTTTGTTCCCATGGTAACCAACCCATTAAGGAGATGTAGATTAAACCTTTGCAGCTGGTATGTGTTTCTTCTGTGCATCCAGGGTCCCCCTCCTCCTTTAGACATGCCAAGGTGGAAGCTGGAACTTATTAACAGCAGCCTGAGCAGGTGGTTCTGATTTCCCCAGGAATCCATTGCACAGACAAGTACTGCCTGGTAGTAGGGCCAGTGTAGGTGACTCAGGGAATGTGACAGGTGAAGCAGGCAGGGATGTGGGAGTCCCTCTTGTCTGGCCTGAGCTGCTTCTACCAGCAATTGACTTAATAGGAGTTTGATCTGGGCCTTGGGCAAGCTGTTGCTGGTCACGCAACATGTGGAGCTCTGTTATCTCTAGCATAGCTGAACCAAAGATAAGGATCTGCACTTTTTAGAAGCATCACCTCAGAAAAGAGATGATAACCTGTTGTGGCTCTTGGTTTTCAAGGGTCCTGCAGCCCCTTTTATAGCTGAGGAGTATTTGCTTCAGCATCCCCATCCTTGTCATAGGATGTCCTCCCCAGTTCCTTGTCATAGGAGCTGTGTTTCTTTGCAGTTGAAAACCCTCCTAAAACAATACTTGCAGTTTCAAGGGAATATGGAAGTTCTGTGAAGTCTCATCTCTGCACAACAAGATGACTTTGTTGTGAGGACAACACATGTGTTAGACATGGTCTTGTGTTCACATCAGACACCTGTGCCACAACACTCCTGTCCCACATCACTCTTAGTGCCACTTAGTCAAGCAAGCACCTTAGAGCAACATCAGTTTAGCCCAGGATGGACTGCTTGCATAACCTGTGTAGCACGTGCTAGTGATCTGCGCAGTGGGCTAAACGACACTACCTCTTTTGCCTCAGTGCAACCTTATTCTTCTCCTGTGTGCTTGCTGTGGCTCAGGAAAGCTTTGTGACTGTATGTGTGAATGGATGTGGCCTTCAACGTCTGTAGTGAGGTGGGACTTTGTGCCACGATTGCTGTTCGTGTGTGCCTGGACATGAAAGTGATCCATCCCTCTGCCCTTCCCTTCCTGGTAATTCATGTGTATCTGCCTCCTGAGTAATGTCCATGTACCCTGCAGTGTGCACGCCTTGTTCAGACAGGGACTACAGCTGCTTCTGGGCTCCCTCCCCCAATATAAGACTCCAGTTTTGTGCGCAAGACTTTGATCTAATGCCTGCTGCCTTTTCCACAGCCCTGTGCTCACGTACCGTGTAGATGCTGACAAGGGGTTCAACTTCTCAGTGGGTGACGACGCCTTTGTGTGCCAGAAGAAGAACCATTTCCAAGTTACAGTCTACATTGGCATGCTTGGAGATCCCAAGTATGTGAAGACTCCCGAGGGCCTGAAACCCTTAGAGTGCTTCTACCTGAAGCTTCATGGAGTGAAGGCAAGCAGGAGCTAAGGTTGCAGCAGGGAGAGGGGTGCATGACAGATGTTTGGGATCAGGCAACACCGCGTCTTTCACATGCTAAGTTGCAGATGTATGCCTAGGAGAGTGTTGAAGGTCAGAATGAGGCTTATCTCTTGCCTGTGCTTTTTATGAGCCAACAGTTTGGTGGTAGTCATGCCTGGGTCAGCAGATGAGGGCCCATACTGTGCCAGTGCCCCCTGGTTGTCTTCCCACCACTTTATTGCTAGCTGGCTGAAGCCTGTCTTCTGGCACTGCCTGCAGGCAGGAGACAAGATGGGAGCGAGCAAAGCAGCTAAGAGGTACAGACAACAAAAGTGTTGAATTAGGCTGGGCTTGTGACTAGGTGTATTTACATTTAGTACACTACCTGGAAGACAACATTTGGCCTGAGCTGTGCAGAGAGCTCCAGCCCATCTCTCCAGCCAATTCATAGCTACAGAAGAGTAGAGAGGGGAGCAAGGGAAACATGGCATTTTATGAGCACTGGGTTTGATGTAGGTTGGAGAAAGGCCTGCTCCTGTGTCCCAGGACTGGATGTAGATGGACTTAATCACTGCCTGGTTCTTCTGCCTGTCACTGTCTCCTGACTGCAGAGGAATATGGGCCCTTTGAGAAAATCTCATCTGCTTTTACTTTCAACCTACGCCCTGCCAAGGGAGGCACTTCTGCTTGGACAATAATCATACTGAAGTTAGGTGTTGTTATTTAGTTGTATGGGGCCATAGGAGGGCCTGGGCAAAAAGCTGGCATATGCAAAGTCTGGGGAAAAGGAGCTGGGATGGGGACGATCCCCATTTGTCACATGCTTGGTTCTTTCTCTTCAGCTAGAGGCCTTGAACCAGTCAATCAACATAGAACAGTCACAGTCAGACCGTAGCAAACGGCCGTTCAACCCTGTCACGTGAGTATTGCCAGGGGTATGTTCAGTAGAGGAATTGCTTTTAGGGAATAAGAAATAGGGTGGGGAATGCCCAGACTAGTACTTTGGGTATAACAACCTCCATTTTTCTCTTCTGTCTCCTACAGCAAAGCTTGCAACTCTTTGCATTTCCTCCTCCACCCAGCACTACCTGAGCCTGTACTCACTTCATATACCTGCCATGGTGGAAGAGGCCAGGAGATGGCCATTCTCTGAGGTCCTTCTCTCCAGCAGTGTCCTCATTCATGTCTGTTTTCCCTTCTCCAGGGTTAACCTGCCTCCAGAGCAGGTCACCAAGGTCACTGTGGGGCGGCTACACTTCAGTGAGACCACAGCCAACAACATGCGAAAGAAAGGCAAACCCAACCCAGACCAGAGGTGAGGAGTGGAGAGGCTTTCTCCAGGCTACTCTCAGCACTCAGAGCCTATGTGCCAGCCCTCAATTTAGAGAGGGTAGCTGGAATCTGGGGACAGGGTCCTGAATCCTTGTCTGTCTGGAAGAAAGAGGAGTGCCCTGTGCCCAAAAGAAGGGCCTGTTCCACTGTGTGAGGGGTTGGGAACATTGGGTGCACCCCACAGCAGAAGGAGAGGTGACATGCAGAGCCTGCCATGACCAGCCAGGTGCCTGCATCCTCCAGGGATGAGCTAGATTCAGCAGTTCCCAGTGTACTGTCCCTACCAGAGGAATGGCTTCCTGACCTGTCTCCCCTCTTGTCAGGTATTTCATGCTCGTGGTAGCTCTGCAAGCACATGCCCAGAACCAGAACTACACGCTTGCAGCTCACATCTCCGAGCGCATCATCGTGAGAGTAAGTCAACTGTTTGTCTCTACCTGACTTTCAGGATTCCTTTCTTTTCAGCTACTAGAGTGCCCAACAGTCATTTGCTGGACTGTCTAAGCAATCTTCTTACCTTTCTTTGGCTTTTCAGAGCTTTTCCATCCCAGCCCTTGCCTGCCTTCTCTAAAACATTACTGCCTTGCCTGTAGGTATCCCTGTCTGTGCCTGGTTTTCACTCCAGCCTGTACACAGCTGCTGAACCAGTGTGCTCCAGTCTGAGCAGCCCCAAGGCATCCAAGAATCTGTTGCAGGGAGTCACGGACAGGGAAAGTGATCTGTTCTCCCAAGTTTGAACAGTTAATCCAAAGTATATCTGTTTGGAGTGTGGGACCAGTGTTGCTGGGATGCTGCAGCAGGGGCAAGGCTCCAGGAACAGGGAGGGCTGGCATGCCTTCTGGGGACCTCACCCTCTCGCAAGTGCTAAGACAGCAGTGCTCAAATGTGAATGCACAGGAGCAGAATAAGAAAGGTGCTTTTCCCAGACTCTCCCAGAGCTCTGCTGATAGAGCTTTCTGTCATGGGACCTGAAGACAGGAGTCTGTGACTTCTGCAGGACAAGCTCTGATGTTGTGATGGGCTGTGTCTGCCCTGCAGCCTTTTAAGTGCCTGACCATTTCCTCTAGCAAAGGGCTGGTGTGGGGTTAAAACACAAGCAGAAGACAGATGGTGACCCTAGAGTCTGCAGACAAGCAAGTATATTATGAATTATGCAGTCTCCAAGATTCTCAGTGCAAAACCTTGGGGAACTGAAGACGACCTGGACTGCCCACTCTCAAGCCAAGTCAGTCACAGCTACAGTAAGGCCTGCAGAACGGGCCAGGATCCTAGGATTCTGGGCCCAGGAGTAACAGCCAGGACACTTAAGTCTTCTGCAAAAGGAGACTCTATTAACTTCCAGTCCCTAGGAAATGAGCCTGTGCAGTTCTGGTTGGAGTTGTTGAGATGATTAAAACACCTCTGAAAACTGAGATAACAGACATCTCAAGAGACTTGGTGTGCTTCTTTAGGGAGAGGAGCAGCGCAGGTACAAGAAAAAGCACAGCCTTGCTCCCTGCAGAAAGAAGCTTACACAGGGGCAGCAGATGAATGCCAAGGGTGTCTCTGTTTTAAGGGCAGGCTGGGATCTGTTCACAGGGTTGGCATGGAGCCCTGCCACTGTGTATACCTCTGCAATTGTCTGTGTCATATCTTCTTGGCTTTGCTCATCCTGCTGGATGTGCCATACCTGTCTGTCTAACTCCCTGCTTTCCTCCTGTGAGGATGGGGGCACAGATCAGCTTTGAGGTCATCATTCAGGTGCACTTGCGGCTGGAAAGGGCATGTCTGTCAAGATCCCAACTCCTTGATCCCCAAAGCCCCCCTTTGCCTTTGAGACCATCTGGGTCAAGGTGTCCCAATTTCATCTGAGATCTTCAACATCCCTGGTTCCGTTCTGCAAAGCAAGGACATAGCCGTATCATCAAGGTGTTTCTGCTAATGTCCAGCGTTGGTTTCTGTCTGTTTTTCTCCCATGCTATTTGGAATGGGGCTCTACTGGAATGAGATATCTGATACTGTGCAGGTCACCATGGCAGATGTGACTCTCTATAACATGCATCTGTATGTGGTCCATCCTGCCATGCCTCTGGCTTGCGCTTTGTGGGCTGGGTCTGAAGGGCTCTCCAGAAGTCCTTAGTCCTTTTCTCAGATTGTGCCTGAGTGTTTTTCTCCCTTGTGTTGTTACTGCTGCTGTTCAGCCTCTGTTTTCTTGTCTCCACAGGCCTCCAACCCAGGCCAGTTTGAGAGTGATAGTGATGTGCTCTGGCAGCGGGCACAGCTCCCGGATACCGTCTTTCACCATGGTCGAGTTGGCATTAACACAGACCGCCCTGATGAAGCCCTTGTGGTCCATGGCAATGTAAAGGTTATGGGTTCCCTGATGCATCCTTCAGACATCCGAGTGAAGGAGGACATCCAGGAGGTAAGAGCTGTGAAAATGAGGCTACCCTCCAGATGACTGGGGGCCAGGAGGTACCAAGTGTGAATGTCCTTGTGTGCCTCTTTCAGCTGATGATTTTGATTGTAACAGTCTTTCTGGAGAGGCTGTGAGCTGCCTCTCTTGACAGGCTGGAACGACTATTCCTATCTGTTCTCAACACAGCCTATCTAATGTGTCCTAAGGAATAATGGCTCTTCCATCAGAAGTAGGAAATGCAGAAGTGACAAACCTGGAAACAGTTGAATACATGAAGCAGCACATTGGGACCTTAAAGAGCCTGGGTGAAAGACTCAGCTCTGTTCTACTTTTAAATCCTTTCAGCGGGATGTAGATGTACTAAAAAAGCTGGATGCAATGAAGTCTCGTATTTATGAGAACTGTCTCTGTTCCTGGGTGTGCGGTGGGGCTCAGTCTTCTGGCTTCATTGTCCAAGAAGTGTTTCCAGTGACAAGAACTGGAGAATAACCCCAATGCAAATGCTGTTTGTCCCCTGGTTGCAAAGGCATTACCTGGTGCCTTTTGCTGCTTGGGATTAGGGTTAGGGAAATTTATGAAGCATTTATAACATGCATGTGTCTGTTTTGTCCCAGGTGGACACAACAGAGCAGCTGAAGAGGATCTCCCGTATGCGGCTAGTACACTATAACTACAACCCTGAGTTTGCAGCCACTGTGGGCATTGACAACACCTCTGAAACAGGTAGGGTCCCTGTTTCACACTGTGGTTCCCTGCTTAGGTCTGCAGTGCCGCACCTTGCCTTTTGCAGCCTACCGTGACACTTCATTTGCAGTTCCCAGTGCCACTGCCCTGCTTGCTTTGCAGCTGTAGCATGCCTGCAAGCTCTCCCCAGTGGCAGCTCCCAGAGTGGTAGAGACATGTGGTATTCTCATCACTTCAAGTTTAGGCATCTAATGAAGTTCCCTCTTTAGTGAGTAGGAGAGAGAATGGCACCTGCCTCAAGCAGCTCAGAGCCTCTCTCAGGCTGTGATAAGGCTATTCCAAACCCAGAGGGAGCCCGGACACAGCTGTGTGCTGTAGGGTGATACAAATATCCCTGTCTCCATAGCATGAGAACCAGCTGTGAGCGAACAGCTGCTGGTTTCACTCTTTTTCATTCACTCTTCTGTTAGTGAACCTCAGTGGTGTATAGGCTACCCAGGCCATGGAGTCTGCATGCTCTGCATGGCCATGCACTGGCCAGGATGAGTGTACTTGAAATGCTACCAGTGCAGAGGGGTCCTGCCAACAGCCTCATGGGCTAGAGAAGGAGCTGTAGCAGGACAAGCCCTGCCTAGACTGCTGTGACCTGTTTTGCCATTTCCACCCAGGTGTCATTGCTCAGGAAGTGAAGGAGATCCTCCCAGAAGCTGTGAAGGACACTGGGGACCTGGTGTTTTCTAATGGGAAGACCCTAGAGAACTTCCTGGTGGTTAATAAGGTCAGTAGCAGCCTGAAGGGCAAAGGAGGGTCAGTGAGGCTGGGTCATGGGGGGCTGTGGAGAGAAGTTTCTGTTTTGTTTTTCTTAGCATAAAGTTGGAAAGGGAAAAGTGAAAATGTGATGCCTTGGAAATGGTTCTCAGCCAATACACATGTATGAGGTTCAGGCCTGCCTGCTCTTTCAAGTGTCAGGAACAGACCTAAATGGACAGGAGGAACCAACAGGGAAGAAGTAGCCTGATGGTGGAGGACATCTCCCTCAGGAAGGGCTTCTTGTCAGCAGCCTTCTTTAGAGAGAATCTTACTCATAATCTTTCCTTTCTAGATAAGATAAAGGGGTTAGATCAAGATAACCCAGAGCGCCTGGCAGCCTGACCTCTTCCTAACGTAGGCAGCTTGCTTTCTGCTCTGAGTTTCAAGGAGGCATCCTCCCATGGATGTTCTCCATACTGTTCTCTCAAAGCTGCCAGCTTTCTTTTGCATCACTTGGTCCTTTCTGCCCCGAAAGGATGGCTGGCACTTGAACTTAGTGCCTTGTTTCTGTTTTGTGGGAGGCTACATCCCTGCAGTTACATCACCAACTAGGAGCAGGAGCTTTTGAATTGTCTCATGTGTGTATGGCCAGCATGTTGCAGTTCACTAGCCCTCAGTCCAGAGCTGGGTGGAACGTTGTTGCATGGCGCAAGTTGCATAAAGGCATTTTACAGCAGGCTGTGTGGTTTACCCTAGCTGAGCAATTCAGCCTCTGAAGAGGCATCTGCTTGACACTGTAAATTATCCATGACGTCTCAGCACTGAAACAGCACAAAAATGAGATGTGCTACCTTAGGGAGCAATGTGTATGTTCTAACATTTGTTATTTTGGTAGAGTTTGAAGAGAGTATCTCTTAGGCCCTCATCTAGGAGCTGTAGAGATTTAGGTATGCCTTGCTGGGTGATTCCCCCTGCCTCCTCAAGGCTGGGTATTTTTGTGTAACCTTTCTCTTGGGGTAGGGGGTGGGATAACAGTTGGAATGACTGGACCCAGCATGAGAAGGAGGAGATTCTCCATGTGCCAGGCCACTTAGACTTCAGACCTGTTCCCTGGCAGGAGCGGATATTCATGGAGAATGTGGGAGCTGTGAAGGAGCTGTGCAAGCTGACTGACAACCTGGAGACCCGCATCGATGAGCTGGAAAGATGGAGTCATAAATTAGCCAAACTCAAGCGGCTGGATAGCATGAAGTCAACTGTGAGCTCTGGGGCATTCAGGTACAGGCATGATGAGGTCAAGGGAGCAAAAGAATGTCTCTCTGCAAGCCCAGGCAGTCTTAAATGCCATTTCAGCTTGGGAAAGTGAATCTGGGAAGGAATTTGGGGGAATCTTCCCCCTTGGTACTGTTAACTCAGTATGGGAACAGTAGAGTATTGGCAGTTGCCATTTGGCCTGTGGTAGAATTCTGAGATAGATCTGGCATGCACTTCCCAACATCTTTAACCTAATCCGCCTGTGTGAGTCTTGGGGCAGAGTTCAGGCCCTTTGGGCAATTCACTGCAGCTGTCCCTGGAGCACACTGAGTGACAGTAAGTTTGTGACCATCATGTCACAGAGACTCAGCTGCTAGCAGACCTACACATATTCTCTGAGAACGGCTCCGAGTGCCGTACAGCTGTGTAATGTGGGCCTGTACAGCTCAGTGTAATTCGTCCTTTCTCCTTGCAGCCAAACAGGAAGCCAGTTCAGCCGTGCAGGGAGTGTACCCCACAAAAAGAGGCCACACAAAGTAGCCAGCAAGGTAAGGAACCATTCCCAAAGAACAGTGCTGTGCTGGGAGGAGGTTATCTGACCAGAAACAGTTGACTCCATTGTTCTCTTATCTTTTCCTATACACATTGAAAAGGGGAGACCCTGTCACTTCCATTTTCTGGCTCTCTCTTACCTGTGGCAGCATTTTAGTCCATTCCTTAACAAAAACATTCTCTGGTTTCTGCACTGAGGGGTTTAGGGCTTGCATGGAAGCGGGAAGGGAGCTTCGTATGGGCTGGGCTGTGCTCTGAAACAGAGGGCCAGAGTGGTGAGGTGCTCTGAGTGGATCTTCTGATCTTGCAGTCACCATCAGTTGTTCCAGAACAAGCCTGCATCAGCCAGCGCTTCCTGCAAGGCACTATCATTGCCCTAGTCATCATCATGGCATTCAGGTAAGTCTGCACACCCATTCTGCCTTTTCTCCACACTGACTAGGAGGAATTTCTCTCAGAAAAGTCATGATTCACCTTGGGAGGATCCTCCCAGGCCCAGCAGCAGTGTTCTGGTCAAGGCCACGCTCTCTCTACCATGCTACACTGCTGGGGATCTTTGCTGCCTGCTGGAGAAATGATTTTCCCATCTCAGCAGGGTATTGTTGCTGCCCTTGCTGGAGTAAGCAAGACCAGCTCATCTGGGTGTCAGCAGACTGACATCTGCTTGTCCAGGGCTTGTATACCATACTTGGCTCCATCTACAGGCCTCTGTCCATATAACACTAGCCAGACTTGTCTCCCTCAACTTCCTCATTTCACACAACTCACTAGCGCATCCCATATCTCTAACCCTTGCAGTGTCACCCCAATACCCATTCGGGTCTGGGAAAAGGAAGCACATGAATCACTTGTCTTAGTTCACCAGCTCTCTACTCTCTGTCTTTTGCACTGCTGAGCTGTGGGATGTGCTGAACAAACAGTCTATATCCCTACAACTTTTTGGTTTGGCCTGGACCTGCCTGACCAAGCTGTCCATGCTGGAAGCACTGGATTTGCTTCATTTCCCAGAAGTGATGTTACTTCTCACTGCAATCTGAAGGTTTTCAGCACTAGCACAGTGTGTGTGCTAGTGAAACACTCAAGTGCCTTGTGAGCCATCTTTCCCAGTCACACCTCCCCACTACACTTCCCATCCTCAGAACAAGCAGGACAAGCTTTCACTGCCATCCCCAGCTGGGCAGTGAGAGGCTGTGGACCGAAAGTTTCTTTCATGGGCTGAAATCCTGTGGAAGCAGATCAGCACCAGGACATGTCCCTTGCCTCATGTCTGTGCTCAGCCTGTAATTGTGTTCATCTTTCCAGTGTGGTGTCCATGTCTACCCTCTACGTGCTGAGCTTGCGCAATGAGGAGGACCTTGTGGATATTGATGGGTAGGTACCTCTGGATTCTCTGGAAAAAATGAGGTGACTGAGGGCGTCTCTGAGAGACAAATCACTGCAGGGTGAATGACCATAGTTCCAGTGAGTCAACTTGTAAATAAAACCAAATGCTTTCTTACACACAAGTCTGATGTCAAGAAAGTTGTTTGGAGTAAAAAGTGAGGAAGAAAAAAAAAAATCCTGTTGTTCGACTGTTCATGTATCTACTCATGGCCCGTCTAAATGTTATTAGATGCCTCTTCAGCTGGACTGAAACAGCAGAGGCCTACTGATTGCTGTGGGGCAGAAGCAGCCTGTGCTAGGCAAGGGCTTTTTTTCTACAAACTGTGTCCTTAGTGTGGGGAGAACAGCCAGGGAATGGCCCCAGCCAAGCAAGCTTGCACAGGGACAGGTATTTTTTCCCTTTCTTGGCTTTTCATTTCCATTATCTTTCATTCTCTTCTGTTTTCTTCCTCTACCAACCTCCCTTCTCCTTTCACTACCCTGTAGCTCTTTTGCTGTGCCCCCCGTCTGTTTCCTGGCACTCTTTCGGCACAGGGGTCCTGGGGTCCCAGTTGCTCTATGTCCACGGTATGTTATTCTTTTATTATACTGTTATTTAATTGCTGCATCCCTTCTCTCAATTCCTATTCTTTTTTTCCATTTGCATCACAGAAAGCAAAGAATCCTGAGCAAAATGTGAAAGCAGAGTGTGATACGAATATCCTGCAGCAACAGGAAGGATCATGGATCTCATTAGGCAGTATGGAAAGAGCATTAGGACTAGGGGACTTAATCAAGTCCCTCTTAATTGTCCCCTGAAATAGGGGACAGCTTATTGGGAGGAAAAAGGACAGAATCATCAGCACAGGGAGTGTTTGGAAAGATATTGACACAGTTCTGGTATCTGACCCAGGAAAAAGCAAGATACTGAGGTATCCAGCTGCTGAATAAACTCAGCTTCTGTATTTTACAGCTTCAGGAAAAGTAATATTTTAAAACAAAAACAAACAAAAAAGAAAAAAAGAGAGAAAAAAAGAGTGTGTCTGGGAGGTAGGGCCTTGCACATCTTACTGCAACACAGGGAAAGCTGAACAGAACTGTAAAATGCCTCAATTACATGAACTGCAGGGATGCAGCCACATACTTCCCTTAAAAGGAGAATGTCTTATCTGTTTATCAGAATCCTTTGGACAAGTCAGCAAAATACTGTATAAAGAGCAGTGCAAAGCACAGTTTCTGTGTTCCTGTAAGGACTCCACAGCAGAATGTTTCACAAGATGGCTTTAAAAAACTTCAGTGGCCTTGGAATGCAAAATAAAGCTATGTGTGAAAAATGTTAACAAGACAGGGAGAAACATGAGGGATAGTGGTAGATTTTCAGCTGGGATAAAAGTTAGCATGGGATGATGATGTCCACACTGGCTCTAGGAGACTGGTGTGACATCGTTCTTTCAAGAGGAAATAAATATATGTATGGTGTATGTCTTGCAAATGACAAAATGGTATTTTGATTTCTCTAAATGAGTGAAGACTATGTTTATCTTTGAGAAGCCTTGCATTGGTACAGAACAAGCAAAATGTGGACCAGAATTGGTGTTGCTGTGGGCTGCCTTTATGGACAGTGGAAAGAAACAGGCAGTAGGGTGCAGAATCTCCTCCTCTTTCAGATCTGACTTGCCCTTTGGATATTCCTGTGACATCTCTGTTGAGGTCTTAGAAGCTTCAGGGAAATGTCTAGAATTATGTAGGATGAATTTGATTTGTATTGTTTATGTTTCTAAAAAAAGACAAGATGAGGAATAATCTTGATCTAATTGAGAAAGGACACTATCCTTAAAGAAGGTGAATGGCCTAGAGTGTTGAGACGCTGGCATTGGGCATGATCATGATCATACAGGCTCCTAGACATGGGGATTCTGAGTGTGATTATATGAGGGTGATACAGGGTCTGAGGTCATAAAATTACTCAGGAGATCAGTATTAGAAAACAAGTTCTTTGAGGACAGATTATTCCACAGTGAGCACCGAGGGAGCACGAGTGGTTTCCTCTGAACCAGCTGTGTCTAGTCCCTGACAGCCATGCAGTGCCTAAACCAGTCTACTGGGGCATTTTCTTATTCTCTTTGCTGTATTTGTGGTTTGTGTGCCACTCTCCTTTCTGTCATTGCTCCTTCTGTCTGTTAGTCTGCTCTTCCTTGATGCTGCACTCCTCATGTTTGCTTTTGCTCCACGTACCAGGATCCATAACCCACTGACGCTACAGTCACTTCTCCAAGTACATGTTGTCCCCTGTACTAGAGGTTTTCACATGTATTTTCCTAAATTTTAGGTCAACTCAGAACTTTGATAAAACTCAGTCGGTGCCATCCACAGTCTCATCTGACAGAGCCAGTGACAGGACCCCTACACACCAAGGTAGGTCGCAATATTGCAAAGTGGGAACAGGAGTGGGAATCCTCTTCCCACATAATTGGTTACTGTCCTGTCATCCAGGAGGCACGGGTTAAAAGGCACAATAACATCTGTGGTTTGCTGGCTGAAAACACGTGGAAATTGGGATGGGAGATGTTTATAGAGCCCCATCTCAGAGCTAACAACAATGTACTCTTCAAGCCAGATTTGATAATGGTGAAAGAGTGCCGTGCCAAGGTAGTAGACATTACTGTCCGCTACGAGAGTGGGGTAACAACACTGAGTGATGCAGCGACAGAAAAGGTTAGGAAATATCAACATCTAGAAGGGGAGATCCAAGCATTAACATCAGCCACAGAAGTTGAATTCCTGGGGTTCCCAATTGGTGTCAGAGGGAAGTGGTATTTTGGCAACGAGAGGCTCCTTACCGACCTTGGGCTCTCTGCAAGCCACTGTAAACGGATGGTGAGAGTCTTTTCACAAAGAAGGGCTCTCCTGTCCTCTGTAGACATATTGCATATTTTTGTGAGTCAAGGTAAGCAGGCCTAATGGCTTATTAATACGGAGACAGTTTACATACCATTACTTGTCCCCTTTTGACATGTTTATCATGTCTGTTTTATTAGTCTTACCTCTTCCACAGGCTAATAACATCTAGTCCTTTGGCATTCTTCACACAGCTGATTGAGCTTACTCAGTCTTCTGAAACCATTGAATTTTGCCTTTGTCCATTTCCAGGCTGTGGCAGGGGCGTGGGACAATACCATCTCATCCCAAACGACTTGTCCAGTTTACACTGATTATGACGAGGCAGACAGGCCACCTAAAATTAACTGGAAGGAGTGCCTTGTAGTTTGCAAGGTTCATAAAATAGCAACCAGAAAAGCACTCTCATGTATTTGTGGTGCGAGGTAATGAACATGGATGCATCTCTGTGCCAGGGGCTCCCTTGTACTGTCCTGCTGTTATGTTGGGTAGTCCTGGGGCTGTGGTTTTGCAGAGAGGGCCCCGGGCTCTCAGTGCTGCTGTTGATAGGTGTCCTCTCCCTTCACTTACTCTGAGTGTCCCTGCTGTTTGCTCTGCAGTCACAGTGAATGTGTATGACTCTGTCTACCGTTTACCTGGCCAAAGTGTGCTAGCGTGTTTCAACCCACCGTGTTTCTCCACGTGCTGCTCTGCTGCTCCCACCAATGTCTCCTCCATTGCGCTCTCTGAGACCAGCCCCACTCATGCCACTAACCGGACGGGTAAGTACCAGTCCAACAGGAGGGAAATGCTGGGACAGTGCTGTGGGCAGTGCTGGGACAGTGATCCTTCCTCTCTACTCAGCTCTGGTGAGGCCACATCTGGAGTACTGTGTGCAGTTCTGGCCTCCCCAGGACAAAAGGGATATGGACCTTCTGAGGAAGGTCCAAGGTAGAGTGACAAAGATGATTGTGGGGCTGGAGCATCTATCTTATGAGGAAAGACTAAGCGAGCTGGGCCTTTTTAGCCTGGAGAAGAGAAGATTGAGAGGGAGGGGATCTTAACAACATGTACAAATATCTGAGGGGAGAATGTAAAGAGGATGAAGCCAAACTCTTCTTAGTGGTGGCCAGTGATAGGACAGAGGGTAAATGGGTACAAACTGAAACACAGGAAGTTCCACCTCCATATGAGGAAGAACTTTTTACTTTCAGGGTGACAGAGCACTGGAACAGGCTGCCCAGAGAGGTTGTGGAATCTCCTTCCTTGGAGATACTCAACACTTGCCTGGATGTGATCCTGTGCAACGTGCTGTAGGTGTCCCTGCTGGAGCAGGGCAGGTAGACTAGCTGTACTCTAAAGGTCCCTTCCAACCTAAACTTTTCTGTGATTCTGTGTTGAGACTCAATCTAGCAGGCAGTTTGTGGGGCAAAGTGTGATTGCCACGCTGATCGCCCTTCCTTGCCACAGCATGCCATGTTACAAGCATGCATGGTCAGGCTGCAGGAGTGAGGACTGGAGGGTCTCTGGCAGCTGCCTGCTTCACCAGCGTGGGGCCGTGAGAGGCTAGGCTGGGCTGGCCAGCATGACTGAGCAGCTGTCCCTTGCAGCCTGGCCTTGTTACTGTGTTCATCATGAGTAATATTTTGACAGGCCATGAGGTATGCTGCCTCTTGGCTACCCAGGCAGTGCTTTCGGGAGCTTGCTAGCACTGTGGAAGAAGAACAATGCTTCACGCAGGGCCTGTAGAGTCCTAAAATCTCTGGAGTCATGCTTTAACCCTGCGTTAAACACTGCATCCTATCAGACCACAGGTCTGTGCCTCCACTTTGCTGCCACTACCTGTTATAGATTCCCTTTGCTGTGGTGATCCCGTCATTCCCTTCACACAGAGCACTGGGAGGGCTCAGCTGCTCATAAGGGTATAAAGTGGGGACAGAATGAACCCCCAAGCTTGTAGCTGTTCCCTCTACACTGGGCCCTTTCACACAGGTGAGCTGAGGCTCCATGGGGCTTTAGAAGTTGGGAGGGCTGCATGGCTTTCTCACTCCCTTGAGTACAATCTCTCTCTCTCTCTGTTTCTCTCTTTCCTTTACAGACCAAAGTCAGATCTCACTTCTGCCAGTGACAAATATCAAAGCTAAATCAAGGGGTGTCACCAGGAAAGCGACCTCCTACGCCAAATGGCCAAAGACACCTGACAGGTCTCAGAGTTTTGGCAGCCCCAATGCCAGCCCCTCCTCCCCTTTCATCCACATCCAGGGCAAATCCAAGTACACCTCCAACCTCTCACTCTCCCGCAGCAACTCGCCACTGGGGCAGGCCCGGCAGCAGCGCAGTGTCAAGCAGCCGGTGAGCGAGTGGCCCCGTGCAGGAGATCTTGACACAGATGGTAGGTGGACCCTCTCATCTTCTATCCCTGTGACAAAACTGTTTTCTGCCTAACATGGGCCAATCATCCAGCCAGAGAGTAGAAAACTCCAGTCTGCAGGGGTTGAGGAACATTGCAAGGGCAATGGATCACCTCTGGAGCTCAGACTGATAAGGGTGTAGGTGTTGCTAGCAGGGGTGGGCAGTAGGCAGTGTCAACAAGCAATTGCACTCCCAATTGTGAAATTGCACATTCAAGTTCAGGTCTAGGTGCCGGGAGCAAGACGGATGACTGGTTCAGCAGCCTGTGTTGTTCCAGAGATGAGCTCACAACCCCTCCAGCAGCCAAACCAAGCTAAGCAAAGCAGGAGCTGGTCATTGGGAGCATGGTGTGCTTTAGCTCAGCAGGGCCCAGTACTGCATGAGTGTGGAGACTCACCCAGACCATGACTGGACAGTCCAACAGCAATCTGACCCCTGCCTCAAACACAATGATGAGGAAAGACAATTTTTTGTCAATGCCAGGCATCTCTTTCAGCCCTCCCTTTGCTCCTCTTAAATAATCTATTTTGTATCCACAGGGTCAAGCCCAGTGCTCCTTTCCATCCGGATCTTGGAAATCAATGTAGCCATCCAGTCCCAGTACTGTGCTGCCAGTGATGCATGCAGGTGAGCAAGGAAGGGCTTACTGACAGCTCTGGTGGCAGCAGTGTTTTGAAAGCTCCAGTAAAAGGAGCAGATAGCCAGTTCTTAGATTCTTGTGACTTCTTTCCTGCTACTGTCGCAAGGTAGCCGATGCTGCCCCTTGGGCAGAGGTATTGTGACGCTCTCTGAACTCAATCCTCACTCCATTGCTAGATATGCCAGCAGGAAGATTGCTGCCCCTCTGGACAGTGATTTGATGATGAGTTTGAAAGCTGGGCAGGGAATCCCTGTCCTCTGAAGTCCCAGCCAAATAGAGAGTCTGGGTCCTGTCCTGGGCCATCCTAGAGCAGGATGAACTGGTGCTACAAAGTCTGATGTTCCTTCTCTGTCCTCAGGACTGGAAACTTCACCTACCGCATCCCTGTCAGCCAGCTCACAGCAGTAAATACCAATCTGACCCTGGAGATGAAGTGAGTGACCTAGACTCCCTTTTTTGTTTTCCTGTTCCTGGCAGAGAGTAAGGTTGATAGGGATCCATCAAGCTCTTCTCTGAGAGAGAGGATTTGCAGGGTGTCAGTCAGGAGTGGACCGAGAAGGAGGTGAATCTAGAGTGTAAAAAAAATTAATGGGGGAGATAAATAGTCTAGGAAGTAGAACTGGGGAGAAGAATTCAAAGATAATTGGAGTGGTAAGCAAAGATCACAAGGAGGGATCAGGAGCAGCTGTGAGCAGAAGTGTGGGAGGAACTGTCACTTCTGTGCCTTGCAGTAGACATGTGGGGCTTTGAGAGTGATGGGACACAGTGGAAAGTTGCTGGGATTAGATTTCAGGGTAGCCAGTCTGCTGCCTTGAAGTCAAGGTGGGTACTACACCATGTAGCCATTCTGTCTCCTGCAAGTGCTGGGAAAGACCCAGCACAACCTTCTCCCTTCCATGATCTCACTGTGTCTTTGTCTCTCTAGCACCTCTTCTGTTGTGTCCATCTCCCTTTGTGGCCTTGTCTCTAGCGACCCATGCCACGATGCTACAAGCATGGACAGCTTCATCAATACCACAGACACACAGGTAAGGAATACGGTGGCTCACAAAGTCTGCACACTCAAAGTCCATGTACTCACAGGCAGCCAGATATGTTATGCTGGTACAATGCAGTTACCTCCAGGGCAGGGGGCAGTTGAGCTAAGGCAGTACAAAAGTTGTGTGAAAGATTTCATGCCCAGATAGCCTTAGTCTGTACTTGCTGATGTAAATGTACTTCAGACATCTCTGCATGCCTCCCAACAGGGAACTGTTTGCCAACCAGATACATGAATCATGGATGCTGTGGTCATTCATATGAAATCATCCCACCCAACCCTAAACCTTAGGCCTAAACCTAAGGACTGTTAAGAAAAGCCTAGTTCAAGCAGTATGTTGCTGTATGTGTCCTAATGACACTCTTTCAGGAGTATTCCCCACAGGCCCTTGTGGGCTGTCTTCATGAGTTATAATTCCCTCTAGACTTACAAAAAGTTGGGGTTGGGGTTGGCAGTGTGTGAGAGGAAAACGTAATGTTAGGTTGCAGTAGTTTGCTTCTTCCAAGGCAAGGGTACATGATATGGCAAAAAGAAAGAAAAAGGCTGGCTGTGTTTTTAGTATCCCGGGAAGCATTAGCCATATTTTATTTCAAATGAGAGCTCACTTGCTCAGGACCAAGGGAGCAATAATTGCAAGTGCAATAATTACAACTACTTTTCCCTTGGTTTCTGTGATGGCTGAAGCAGCAGCACAGTTGGGGAGCTGCACTTCTGAGAAGCTGAAGAAACACGGCGTGGACATCCACTCTAAGAACCCAAGGGTGATGGGGAGAGGGCCAGCTTCCAGAAGAGGCAGAGAAGAGTCAAGGAGCTTGGCAAGCACTGTACTCTTTATAAGCCCAGTATTTTGTTGCATGTTTCACCAGCCTTTCCACAAACTAAAGCTGTGGGCTGAGCCAGCTTCCATGCTTGTGATGCCTGTGGAGCTGCGTAAAATGGTTGAGTGCCTCTCTGTTTCACTCAGTCCAGCCCTGTTGCTGATCCTGGCTCCTCCACAAAGACAAGCTATAGAGTCATTCAGCAGAGTGGTGTTATGTATTTCTTTGCCAAACCCAGGAAAAAGTTGCCTAATGCTCAGGATTACTCTCATCCCAGCTACTGTGTTTTCTTCCCCAGGAAACAGTGCACCATTGGCCTCTTGTGATGATGTCTTTCCAGGAGTTCACATACCACTTCAGAGTAGCACAGCCTGTGAGTATAACTTGTCTTTTTTCTTGTCCCGGGCTGAATGCAGAGTGGATCAATAATACCACAAAGGAGTGGGCAGGCTGGTCTCTTCTCATGTGTACAGTGACCACGTTATGCTTATAGCCTTCCACAGCCCTGAATATTTTGGTTATTCCCTTTGACACTGTTACACGTGTAGTGGAGGAAGATAATATACTTGGAGAACAAGTGCACACTCATGCACTGGGAGGGACAATGGGCAATCCTGCTTATACACATGCTTAGAATAGGATATGATTTGTGTAACCCAAAGCAGTATGTGAATCTAAGGACTCACCCTTCGTTGTCTCAGGCTGTAGTTCAGCCATAACTCCCTTTTGAATACGTATCTTGCTCCTATTCGTAAGCTGCTTTTCTTACTCTGTTCACATAGGGTCGAGCCAACTGCAGCACTGCTCCCGAGCAGATTGGACACCTTTTCACTGACTATTATTTTCAGTTTTACTGGCTCTGTGAGTGAGTCCTGGCAGCCCCAGTACCCCCTGGTTGGAGAGAGGAAGGAGACTGGTAACAATGGGGAGACTTCTGTACACCCTCTTCCACTAGCCCCTAGCCTCTACTTGTCCCTGTCTCCTGCTTTGGGTGTGGAGTTGGTTTGGTTTTGACCTGCTGATACCGACACAGCACAAACAGAGCACAGGACTTATGCCACAGAAACACAACCAGTCCTGCACTTGCTTCTGGACTGACGTTATCACCGACTCCCACCACCCTGTGCTGTCCTGAACAACTCTCCCCTTCCTTTATGGGGACAACTGTGCCCTCCATCACTTCTCCCTCTCCCTGCTACACTGGATTTGAAAGCATTACACTGGATTTTATGTGGATGGGCCTGCCACATCCCAGAGTGCAACTGGGAACTCCACCGTGTCTACTGGCCCCGAGGTGCTGCATTAGCTCTCTACAACACAGTGTAGAGTGCTCAACAGTGGAGGCCTCATACTGAAACACTGGAATTTCTTCTGGAAAGGAAGGCTGTGCCTGGACATACACTGGAGTTGCTGTTCCTTCGAGGTGGCCCAGGGCCATCCCTGTCAGCCCTATTCCACAGACTCCTGGAGGCCCCAGGGTCCACAAAGTGCATGTTTTTCTGCTGACAGCAAGAAAAAGGGCAAACATCACCACTGCAGATTCTCTTGCCCTCCTCACTGTACCCTAACCTCCACAGTACACAGGTCTGGATGGATTAACAGAAGAACCTCACTAAGATGCTGCTAAAGCTGTGCCCAGATCAAACCATGTGTGGGGGGATACTTGTCATCAGTGCGTGGGAGAAAAATTACCCAAGAGTTATCTGCCTTAAGTGTTGTGGGAATCCACTCTGTCACAGCATGTGGCCTCTCAGTGAGCTGAGCTGCTCCGCTGGCTGTAGAGTCACCACAACCACCGCTGCCCAGATGTGCTAAAGAGAGACCACTAGCAAAACCTGCTGCACCCTGCAGAGCAGGACAGGAGTTGTTCCAAGTATGTGGGTTGGTTTCTCTGCACTACACGATGAATGCATCCCTGCTGGCTGATGAATTGCTGCCAAGCAGTGAAGAAAAATGGCTTATCTCCTACCACAGAGGCAGAAATGACAGGAACTGTGGGCCCTCACTCTCACCGTTGTTCTCAAAAAAAAAGAAAAGCAATTATGTTAAGTGTATTTTGGGTATTTTACTGTTACAAATTCTTAACTTGCTAAACCACTAATGTTTTTAAGCTGTATAAAAAAGGGCCTCTTCGGTCTGTCGCTACTGAGCTATGCGTTTCTCACATAGGAAACCAAAGGGGGCCTTTGTTAAGCTCCGTGTTAAAGCTTGACTCCTACAGTGGTGCTGGGACATGTCAGACTGACAGCTAGCAGCACCCAGGTGTCCTTCTCCCTATCCTGCTCCAGCACCTCTCGTAAAGAAGGAAACATCTTCACTCCTGGATGCTGAGCCACTACCATGTTAATACTTCAGAGACTTTTTTTTTTTTCAAGGAAACAGCAGCCACTTCTGGGGAAAGGAGATGGCAGTGAAGGAAAAAATGCCACTCTTCCATCCTGAAGCAAACTCAAAAAGTGATTTCAGAAAACAATCAATCAAAAGCCCTTAAACAGTCCTGTCACTAGAAGTAGGCAAATCTAACCAAATCAGATTTGGGTAACCAAATCAGGACCCCAGCTGCTGGTGTTCAGTAGAGACGGTTGCAGGCTGTTTTCAACCAGCACTGAGGAAATGCATGGTTGACATGCCCCAACGACACCATCAGCTGGCTCTACTGTGCCAGAAACACAAGCTGCAAATACCTTTTAGCCAGATACAGAGATGGTTCCTGGATGGATCTCTTGACATCATTCTCTAGTCTGAGAAGCAGTTTTGTATCTCCCTTGCGTTCCCAAAATTCTGAATTGGTGGATTTCAGAATTTCTTTTCTGAGACTGTCCTGACAAAGCAGCCGTAAGTCTGCAATTCCTGAGGTCATCACTAGACATCGGCACCTTTTATTTGTAGGGTGGCTTCAAGGTCAGGTCTTCATTGCCATTCTGTGCCTTTACGATAGCAAACATTGCTAATATGCTCTGGATACTAAAATGCACTTAAGCTTTGGCAGCTGGGAAGCAGAATGAGCAGGGAGCTTCTGGCAATCAAGTGAGTATGTAGTTAGAGGATAGCCTTCTGCCCAACTGTGGGAGCTCAGAGGGGAAGCAAAAAGGCCTAGGGCTTGACAGTAACTAAGCACAAACAGCTCAGCTCTGTACTCAGTAGGAATTTCTATTCCTGTCTGCAACTCAGAAGGAAACCCAGTGCAGCTCTCTGGAGAGGACACACAATGTTCTTCCAGTTCTTCCTTCCACCTGCCCTGAGCTTTTTGCTTGGCCTTAAACTGGAAAGCTAACTTTCTTGGCAGCTTTTATTCTCCATTTGGCACTCAGTGACCCAGTGAGGCAAGCCCGTATTCAGACGAGTGAATCTTTGCTCTTCTAGGTCTGCTGAGCTGAGAGGTAGTGTTCTCAGGCTCAGCTGCTGCTGTCCCTCCCCTGCTGAGTTGGACTGAATGCCTGTGCTTTCATTTAGCAAGTGAAGAGGTAGTTGGCAATGTTATGAGAGTCAGAGCTGAAACACTGCCTGCAATCACCACCATCCAACTGATACCCAAGTTCTCAGAAGCAGTGGCTGAGGTGAGCTGAGATCCCTAAGCGTACCTCACCAGAAATGTGTTAACAGTCATGGCCCAACAGGAGATGGGAGAGTGTCTCAGACATCCCTGCAACACATAAACATGGGGTTTATGAGGAGCCATAGGATACCAGTTGCCTCAGGGCTACAGGAATTTCTCTATTGCCTTTTTCTGCTAATAGGACTATATGAGAGAACAGTGGCTTCCCACATCTATGATAAATGGTAGTCAAAGTAGTGAGACAAGGCAACAACTGAAATTCAAAACCCAGTCCTACCCACATATAACTGTTTCAGAGTGACAGTGGGTTGACGGTGATCTATAATATTTAAGAGTCAGATTCTGAATGCAATTTTTAGTCTTATGTCACAATAGTACTTTTTCTCTTAAAAGTATACCACAAATCATATGCCAGTTGTGCCAGCCACCCGGCAGCAATACTAAAGTAAGGCAGAAACTAGAACTTAATAGGGTTTTGTAATGCTGTGGAAGCAACTGCTTGTGTAGACCATCCGAGAAGATGTTTCCACCCTATTCACCTGTAACTAAGGATGTTCTCCCCCTCCTCTTCCCAAATCAGCGACAAGAGAGTTAACCATCTGGTCTTTCCCTGCCTGAGACAGAAGGAGCTCCGAGTCAATGTCTCCAGCCTTGCAGCTCGGGGAAATTTTTTTTTTTTTTTGGTCCATCTGGAAACTAGAAACTTCATCTCTATACGTTTGTGGCAGGAAGGAAGACAAGTGTGAAAATAAGGCCAACTTCCAAAGTTTGGCTTTTCTGCAGTTTGTTTCAAAAGCAAATTCACAAACCTTCTACCCTACTGTTAAAGCTTAAAGCCTGTAAATAGAGACTATGCCACCACTGCAAGAATTAAGAAAAAGTAAAGCACTAATTTGTTTGGTTTAAATGTTGCTGTCACAGCTTTAATCAATGTATATTGCCAGCGAGTTTGTAGAGTTGCATTCTTAGCAGATATTATTGATTATTGGTTTTTATTTGTGGGGGACAAGTGTGGTTTCCCTTCTTTCTTTCTGATTTATATTTATATTTTGCTGAATTTGTGTGCTGAGTCTCTGTATTCCCCACATTTTTGTTTGGCTTATTTAGACTTTGTTTTATGCTGGAGGTAAATAAACCCATATAAATAAATATATAAATACTGCTTTGTATCCAAGGATGGCTCCTGGCTACATTCCTCCCTTGACCTGAGAGTCCAGTAATTATAAATTGTTTCTCACGAAGCACCAAGACTGAATAATACCAGCTTGAGTTTCCAAAATTGTCCAGGTGGGGTCCACCTGGATCAAAACAGTCATAACTTGTGGCTTACTGTTGTACAAATATAAAAAGGGATCTATCACTGCTCATGCTTCTGCGGACAGAGGCAGATGCAGAAGCACCTAAGAACATCTGCACAGCATAAGCTTCCTTCCAAAATGGTTTACCTCTGTAAGCTACCTGCTGAATGTCAAAGTCTAAAACCTAATTGCTTTGAAAGCAGGGATACAAATGCAAAAATGTCATTAAAACATACTTCCCATAGATAAATAATTCACTACTTAGCTGAAGGCCACAGTCAGCTGCAAGGTTATTCTGTTCAAGCATTCTTCTCAAGCATTCCTCCAAAAAACTGATTTTCCACAAGCATTATGAGACTGCTGTATCTGGTAGGCAGGTCTTGCTTTGCATCTGAGGAGCTGCACTAACCTACTACATGGTTGGTTTACTTAAGCCACACTGTATGTTCACTGGGCCACTGCTGACAGCGCCACCATCTGCTGCCAAGTCACCTCAGAAGCACGGAGCCTGGCTTAAGAGGAGGATCAGATACTTCATCAGCTGATTTCTCCTGCAATACACGGTCCATCCCAAGGCACACCAACCTTGTGCAAAGATCAAAGCAGTTTTGAAAAGCCGCGTCAAAAGAATCAATCTAAAATACAAACTGCAAGTCCAAAAGCAGATGCATCACAAAAACAGTTTTATTCAGTTTTTTTCTGTTGTGCTGGCAGAAGTCACCTGATAGGAGCACAGTCCATGTCTGACATAGGTTTTGTTGTTGCCATATAAAAGAAATATAAAAAGAGCTTCTGCAAGGCTTCCCACCTAGAACCAAGCAAGAAGTGAAGCAGGTCAGTGAGGGAGTTTTCGCCTAGAGCACGACCTGTGATCGGACTTGCTGTTACTAAAGCTGCATCCTATTAGAGGGATAAATGGTAGAAATGAGCTTAAGAGAAAGCTCCACATACATCCTGAGGGACAGATTCTGTATTAGATTTGTTCGAAAATGGTACTACTAGGTCCAAACCAAAAAAAAAAAAAATCCTTGAGCAAAAGACAATATATGATAAATACAATTCCTTAATGCCTCAAATGGGGATTAATCCCAATTCTGCATGTATAGTTCACAGAAAAGGATGGCTATGCACAAGAACACTCTTCAGCTGTATTATCCAGTAGTCACTTTGTAGTTCAAGTACTGGCAGAGATGCAACTGCTGTGAAAAGCAATGAGCAGCCCTGCATCTGCACAGATTTGCTGCATCCAGATAGTTGGGCTTCCCAAGCCAAACACTTGTCTTGCAGAGGCTGCCACAGGACAGCTGGTAGCACGATACTGAGTGTTCTTACATTACTAAATTTACCCCCAAAAGAAGGTGCGTTTGGTAAAGCACAGCCTCTCCCAGCTTGTCACAAAGTTACATTTCCAGAAAACCCACACATGCATAATTAGCATTAACAAGCAAGCGCGCTTGCAGCTATATATTTATCCAGCCGCAGCACTCCATGCACCCTGTACCTGGGCTCCCTCGGCTGGCCCTCACACGTAGATTCCGACCCACAGCAACAGGAACAGGACCCCGAAGCCCATGAACAGAGAGGCCACCAGGGAGATGAGCAGTTCCTTGTAGATGTCTCGCGTGTACTTGGTAGAAGTCACCTCGTAACTGAGAGCTGGCAGTTAAGGCAAACACCATCACTAGCAGCATGAGGGCGGCTGCGGGCTCACGGCACAGTGCCCCCCCGCCCGGCCTCCCCAGCCCAACTGCGGCAGATACACGAAGAACCAGGCAGTGAAGAACATGCCGATGGCCAGGAGCACCACGGTGAGGTGCGGGAACACGGCCGGGTTCACCGGGCTGGTGTATCTGCTCATGGCCTCCAGCTCCTGCAAGGGCAGCCGCGCAGCTCAGCGATGGAGCCGCCGGCTCGCCAGACACGCGCCCCCGGCCGCCCTGCTCCCCGCCCCGGGCCCGCGCTCCCCGCGGCACGGCGCGGCGCGGCCCGGCGCGGCACGGCGCGGCCCGGCGCGGCCCCGCGCGGCCCGGCGCAGCCCCGCGCAGCCCGGCGCAGCCCCGCGCACCATGGCTGCCGGCAATGCAGGGACACGTCGCCGCCCACTCCCCGCGCCGGCAGCGGAAGGGAGCGGCGCGGCGCAAGCCGGGAGCCGCCGGGGGAGGAGCCGGCCGCCATTGGAGCGCGGAGCGCGCGGGCGGCGGCGGCGGCGGCAGCGCGGCGGGTAAGGGCGGGCTGGGGCCGGTGGCGTTTACTGGGGCCGGTGGCGTTTACTTCGCGTCCCCGCCGGCGCCTCGTGTGGCCCCCGCGCCCCTCCGGCCGTGCTCTCACCCTCCGGCTCCTCTTGCCATCCGGCAGCCGCGAGGTTGAGCCCTTGGCCGCACGGGCCCTGCCTTGCTTTCCAGGATGGGAATCCACGGCCTGGCCAAGCTGATCGCCGATGTGGCCCCTGCTGCCATCCGGGAGAACGATATC